>NC_082700.1:63598778-64798778 GCF_949987515.2 Delphinus delphis | reverse complement strand
TGCTTTAATATCTTATTATTTTAGAATTATAAAAGTAATATATACTTCTGAAATATTCAAAAAAAGCAACAGATAAAACTATGGCAGTTGTTTGGTGTGTCTCATCTATCCTTTTTTATTAATGATTTGCATTATATGCACATTTTTAACCAAAATTAAATCTTATGACACATATTAATCTGAAACTTGCTTTTAAGCCTTAATACTACCCTCTTTTTTTCCATTTAATTTTTTTTTTATTGAGGTATAGTTGACTTACAATATTCTGTTAGTTTCAGGTGTACAGCAAAGTGATTCAGTTATATATATTTTTCAGACTATTTTCCATTATAGGTTATTATAAGAAATTGAATATTGTTCCCTGTTTTATATAGGAAATCCTGGTTGCCTATCTAGTTTATGTATAGTAGTTTGTATAATACCACCCTCTTTTAATAATCACATAACATTTCATAGTAAGAATGTACTCAAACTTACTCAACTGGTCTCCTTTTGATAGATATGAATATCTAGCTTGCTTCCTTTTTTATGCCTTACAATCATATGTAACATCTTAAGATATGAGTATAAATACTATATATAGTATTTATAAAATATAAATACTATATATTAAATATAAATACTATATTACTATGTATTCATAAATACTATACACAGTAACCTCCTGAGATGTGAGATTAGAGGGATGTATAGAGACTCTGGCTTATTTCATTTCTTCATCTAATACCAAAAAAGAGGTGAAATTCTGTGTAGTATTTCCTACTTTTATGTATTTTGCAGATACTTTAAATTTGAACCCTACTTTGAACTCAGCTTCACTACGAAAGTAAGAAAGACTAAATCCACTGCCCGTGTTTTCCTCTAAGCGTCATCAAGGTATTTGACGTACATGGCTCCCAGCACCCTTCTCACATCAGCAAGCTAGCTCCCAAGAAAGGAGTCCCAGTAAGAAGGGGTATGAGGCTCTAATTTGGAAATATAGAAAGCAGATGGTAGAAATGAATTAATTTTAAAATAGACTAAACCTACTCTAAGATAGTGTAATAGGATTGGGGTTTACATTAAAAGAAAGGATCAAGCCCAAAATGCCTGTATAAGGGGAAATGTGGCTGGCACCATAAGTAAGAGACAAACGGTAAATGAATGAATAAAGGAGTGAATGAATGAATGGCATGAATGAATTGGGTGAATGAATGGGATGAATGAATTGGATGAATGGTAAGAGAGCTTTATCATTGATCCGTCTCTTGAGTCTTCTCCGTAACCCACAGTGAATTTGCCTCCTAATTTCATCTTGGAGCTTACTACATGCCAGAAAAGATCTCTGAAAAGTCAGAGGCACGACAATAAAGGGCAGAACTGAGTATCCTCCAGAAACTGTTCCAGGCTTTCTATGCTGGTGACCTGAGTAATTCCCACAACAGGCAAGTCAGTTCTAAATCCCCAGCAAATCAAGCAGGATTAGACCACCTAACCTTTGAAATTGGTTCCTAAAATTCTGAAAGGTGAAAACTTCCTGAGAACTCTTGGGATGGAAAAGGTGATGGAAAGAAAGTAACACATTTCAGAGTCATCTGCCTCTTAGGGGAGTCCTGGAAGGAGCAGTTGTAGATGAATGGGAATGGTTGCTCCCAATTCAATATCATAGGGTTGTGTCAGGGATGCTGAAGCACAGCTTAGCATAAGGCAGTGAGCAAGGTGCCACAGCACCACGGGATGGAGGAGATGACGTGTAGCATCATTTAGAGACGGGACACGGGTGTTGATGGTTGCAGATGATGAGGGTAGGGAATAAGGACTGAGGCATTTGAAGAAATCAGTGCAGTTACATAAAGAAGTGGATTGCAGAGAGGATAGTAGGTAGAAAGCATTAAAACCTTTGATGAGGAATTTCAAATGGATGTGAGAAGTACCTGAATAAGGAAAATGCATTTCCCCTTCACCCCCTCTACTCGTTTCATGGGGCATCCAGGCATTAAAATGCAGCTCTCTGATGTGATTCATTATAACAGGTTTCATTAGTGTCAGATCAATTCATTTTTTAAATGACATTAAAAAGAGGATTTAGGGGATGAAACAGTCTTTTATAGCCACTGAAATGTGTCACGGTAACCCAGCAATATGCAGGTGTTCATCTTCGAGGGCTTATTTTAAAATGGATCTATACTGAGATGGTTTGGATGTTTAAACTCATCACAATTTTAATTTTAACTAAATGCTTCGCTTTACTTCACAACATACAAATTCTTAATTTGGAGGTCACAATTCCTTTGATACAAGCATGCAGTATTTGGCACACATAATCTATTTGACAGATAGATAGAGAGATGTGTACAGACACATACATATTCAAACAAGTATTTCAGTTCATTTACAGTTCAATGAATATATAGATAGAAATCTATTTTATACTGAAACCTGAAATGAGACTGTGCTACTCTTATTACCTAATAAATATTAAATATCCACCCTCATCAATTTCATGAAAAAGCATTCGTATAGTTTCCACATGGTGCTTGCCAAGTGCTACAAAAGCGAGTGATACAGAGTCCTCAGCTCATTACTTAGTCGCTTTCCATTCATATCTGAAGCTCACACTCTAAGAACAGTGCTAACACCAACGTACTCTACAGTTCATAGAGCCATGTACCTTGAGCGCTGGAGGGATCCTGTGCAACAGGAATTACAAATGAATGCAGCATTATTCATGCAACGGCCCCAAAACACATCTCTCCATAAAAATGATGGATTTTCACGTTCCATATCAATTTCTAAATGTTTCTCTTTTGCTAAATTTCTTGTGGATTTCACAAGTAGAGACCAATATTAGTCACAGAAACCTGGGGTGGAAGATATCATTATTCCAACCAGCCTAATCTGGGATGGCTTCCTCCATGCGAGGGATTTAGAAATTTGAAATGGAAACTAATTGGAAAGCAGATCAGCTCTCATCTGAAATTCTGATGATGCCATTTTATAGGCCAAGCTTCCGTTTAGACAAGGAATTTTGCCCCTTACATCAGGTCCCAAATCGCTCTATCTACTTAGCTACCATCATCAGAAATTCTGAGACACGCCAGAGCTCAGAGTGAAACAGGTGCATCTGCACAGAGCCGTCTGACGGATGCACACCCAGCCCCATGCACAGCTGGGATGTAGTAATAGATGCTTGGCAGGCTGTCATTTATCAACTGTGTCTCTAGCCTCAGAGATACCCAGGCAGAATACCATGGCCACCTGCCATGAACTCACAGCCATAAGTTTTCTGGCCTAGGCTTTGTCCTCCCAGACCCATGGGTAGGCCCAGAACACACACAAAAAAGGGGATCATGGGGTTAAGCTGGGAATGAATGAAGGTTAGAGTCCAAAGCAAAGTCAGATCACATATCAAACAAAAGGTAACTTGTGAGGAATTCAAAAGTGAGGCATCATGGATGGGAATGTGAAGTATACTCTATAGTCTTCCATTCAGGAAATACAGCCAGGTGATCTTCTAGGTACCTGAGATGTATTAGTGAGCAAACCAAAGATCTTTGCCCTCATGTAGCTTGGGGGAGACATATAAAAGCAGGAGATACAATAAATAGGAAAATAATATAGTTATAATATGGTAATATGGCAAAATGAAATAGTAAAGCAGAATAAGGAAGACTGGGTTTGGCAGGGCTTGGGGAGAGGGGAGGAAGATGGCAAGATGTAACTATAGGTAGGAGAGTCAGGGTCAGGGTAGGCCTTACTGTGAGAATGTGACATTTGAGCATAGACTTAAGGAGGACTTAAGAGAATTAGCCATGTGACTATGAAGGGGAAAAGCTTTCCAGGTAGAGGGAGCTGCCACTGCAAAGTCCTAAGGCAGGAGCATGCCAGGACTGTTGAAAGAAACAAGGAGGCCTGGGTGGCTACAGTCAAGAAAGTAGGCGGTAGAGTGGTGGAAGATGAGGTCCCATAGGTAACAGGAGTCAGATCAGGTGGGCCTTGGGAACCACAGTAGGGGTGTTGGATTTTACTGTGAGGGAAATGCGGGGCCACTACAGAGTTGACTCTACATTGTGTCCCAGCGGTTAAGTCTTCTTGTTGGCTCCAACCCCCAAAATATGGGAGACATTTGGGGGCACAGAGATGAAACACCTGTGCAAACTCCAGTTCTCATACTTTACCTTAAGGGAAATGGATTTTAAGTCAGAGTATGGAACTCAGCATGGTCTGTAGTTCTCAAAGATGTTTTATTGGGAGACTTGAAACATGTGGATGTAATTCATTATCGGTGTCAGAAATATGTTTGCACTCCTAGAAGGGGAATAGAAGTCTGCTACTCGGAGAAAGCTTAATTTTAATCCTATTCTCATTCAACCTACTAGCAAGCTATTCCAATAATCAGAGGAAACCAGAAGCTGCATGTCTTTTGACTCCAACACTGACCAATGGGTAATTCCTAGGCTTTTCTCTACCAGAAATGAATAAGACTGTCAACGGGCTGTTTCCTGGTAAGCGTAGCTTCTACACATCAAGTAACGTGTATTACAATTTACGAAAGCCTCAGCCTTGTCTTAGAACAAGATATAGGCCAGCTTTTAAAATTAAAAATAAAATGATACACACAGAAGCAATGCAGAACAGAAGCCAAATAATCCATAGATGTTAATGATTCTCATTTCTTTATAGCTACACAGCTTCAGTTATGAAAATGAATTAATGTTATGAAAATGAATTAATGCTGACTAGGCACTTGGCTACATAATAGCTCACTAATTCCCATCCAGTGAGCTTATAATTAATTTTTAAAATAATATAATTGAGATCCCAGGGAAAATACATAACTATCAAGAGATCCTCTGTGGTTGTTCCTTTTTCAAGTAAAGCAATCTCTACCCTACATACAAAGTCTCACCTTCACTGTAACTGTTCAGCAATATACATGAATACATTTTCCTGTTGCCAAAGCCCTATTTTAACTCAATAAAGTAAATTAATTTATAGACTGTTTGTATTTAGATGTACTTTAGCCCTAAAAGCCAAAGGTAGTTTATATCCTCTACTTATCAAATATATTAAGATTACCTGTTCATTGTTGTCAATGAACCAGTCCTGCATGAATCATACAGATCCACCTGGAGGTCACACAGAGAAAGAGTTAACAGAGCCAGCGACATGAGCCTCAGGACAGTGCAGAAACACTGGTCAGAAAGTTGCATTTTGGAGCAAAGAAGGCCCTTCCTAACCCTGAGAAATAAAGGCTGTGAGATGACTGTCAGCTGACCACTGAGAGGGCTGCAGAGAAGCCATGACCTTGGGGACCAGCCAGGTTTCAGTTCAAGTCAAGGAGATGAGGAAAACATCTGGAGAAGGAAAAGGAATAAGGAGAGAGAAGAGTGGAGGGTTGGTTCATGAAGATGATAGCTTGGTCATGGCAAATGACCAGAAGCCTCGGGTTTGTACCTCTGATCAAAGGAAAATAGGACTGTGCAGCATGAAAAAACTTAGCCCCATAGTGTTTGGAAGTGCTGGACAGTCAGACTTGAGGGGACTCCACTGTGGCCCACACTGGGTGCCCACCCAGTGGCCACAGTGCAAAGCTGGGCTTTGGTTTTCCTAGTGTCCATGGCAATGATGGTCAGTAGCAGTGAGCAGATACAAGCCACAGGGCCCTTTGCCCAAAACGTAGGTCGTTTGCACATCTGGTTGGTACTTCCCAAAGCTGGGCCAGCTACTGTCACTCTCCGTGGTCTCGGGAATCAGACAATGAATGGGTGAGCCTCTAGCCTAGAGCTGATTCCTATGTCCTGAACACAGCGGTGGCGGGTACAGGAAGCCTGCTCACCTATCCCCTTTATGTCTAGGACTCCTGAGTGGCCAGAGCTCCTCTGTCCTTTCCTCAGGACCCTCGGTCCTTGGGCAGATTTTCTGGTGTTTCTTTGGCCCTTCATGCCTGTTTGCATTGTCCCTTGTGCCTTTTCTCTCCTAGCTTATATTTTTATAGTTTTTTTCTAGATGCCGTTTTCCGTAACTGTAGTCTTAACACAGACTTAACTGTGTTTTGCTATGTATATTTAGTGACAAAAAAGACGGAAGTGTCCTTTCTTACATAAAAGTAGTCCAGAGAAGCAGTTCAGGGCTGGTAGGACAGCTTCATGGTGTCACCAGGAACCCAGTTTCCTAGGGCAAGGCTTTCACCCCTCAAGATCATCACAGGGGCTTCCCTGGTGGAGCAGTGGTTGAGAATCCACCTGCCAATGCATGGGACACGTGTTCAAGCCCTGGTCCGGGAAGATCCCAAATGCAGCAGAGCAACTAAGCCTGTGCACCACAACTACTGAGCCTGCGCTCTAGAGCCCGCGAGCCACAACTACTGAGCCCACATGCCGTAGCTACTGAAGCACACGTGCCTAGAGCCCGTGCTCCGCAAGAAGAGAAGCCACCGCAATGAGAAGCCCGCTCACGCAACGAAGAGTAGCCCCCGCTCATCACAACTAGAGAAAGCCCACACGCAGCAACGAAGACCCAATGCAGCCAAAAATAAATAAATAAAATAAATAACATACCAAATGTAAAATAGATAGCTAGTGGGAAGCAGCCGCATAGCACAGGGAGATCACCTCAGGGCTTTGTGACCACCTAGAGGGGTGGGATAGGGAGGGTGGGAGGGAGACGCAAGAGCGAGGAGATATGGGGATATATGTATACATGTAGCTGATTGTTATACAGCAGAAACTAACACAACATTGTAAAGCAATTAAACTCCAATAAAGATGTTAATTAATAAATAAATAAATTTTTTAATCCACGCTACATCATAAAAATAATTGATTTTTTAAAAAAGATCATCAATGTGAGTTGCAGGCCAGCAGGAGGGACATCAGAAAGGAGAAAGGCATCCTGTTCAGTCAGGTACCCTTAGACAACGTTCTCAACAGGCTCACACAACCCTTCACTCACAACTCACCAACCAAATTGTGACATGGCCACATCTAGCTGCAAGGAAGGCTGAGAAAAGCCGTCTGTCTCAGATGGAAAAATGAGTAACTAAAAATTGGGATCCTATAACAAAGAAAGGAGGAGAAATGATTACGGGGTGGGAACCAGCTGTGTTGCCTCATCTGTGGCGCTCCGCTTCACTTGTGTTCCTCTTGAGAAAGGTCCCTCCAAGATCTCTGGGGCTCACCCAGGACAGCTCTCCCCTGATTGGCACCACCATGTTGTGAGGGAACAGTCACATCATTGTCTGCCTAAGTCCCTGCTCTGAGCTGTACAGTTACCAATCACCAACCATCATCAATATGGCCCTCAAGACCCAGCAAAATCATTCATCAGGCCTATGGCTGTGGGAAGTTATTTATTCTCTCTATGCTGTTTAGCATCAGCTGTACAAGAGGATAATAAATGCCTACAGCATAGGACTGTTGTAGGAATTCTGGTCAACGCAGTGCCTTTCCGCTTCCTGTCTGATCTACCTTCCTGACACTAGAGAGCCGAAGGGACATTCTGAGGAGGGTTTTAGGGAGATGCCAATCAAAACCCCAACAGACAATATACATATACATGGGCCATAATCCAAATAGGTGAGGCAAAGAGGGACAGAGCAGCTAAGAAACCAAATGGATGAGGACAGCAAGAGACCAGATAAGGGACAGATTTAAATACAAGAGTGGGTGGGTGGCCCTAGCAATTTTGTGAGCCCCCAGCGGTGGCTTTCTCAGCCTTCTACAGGGATCGCAGAGAGGAAGCGGTTAATGTGCTGACCCAGCGTGACACTCCGCACTAAATGACTCTTCACTTTCACATCTATGCTCTCAGAAACTTACTGGAAGACACTAAAATTACGCCTTCTACTTCAGGAAAAAGCACACAAGTCAAAGCAGATCTAAAATAGAAAGAAATCATTTGGCTCCTGAGATTGATGAACTTAAGCCTATTCTTAAGAGCAAAGAAAAAAAATCGCTTGAAACTAACACTCGGGAGCGTATTTTATTATGTGCCATGCACCGCTCAGGATGTCCTGGGTGCTTTATTTCATTTAATCTCATAATAACTTTATGTGAGACGTACAGTAATATCCCTGTTTGGCAAAGGAGGAAACCGAGGCACAGAGGTTAAATTATGCTGTCTATGAACCCTTGGAGTTATTGGGGAGTGGAGGAGAATTTATGGAAATGGACCAAGGGATGCTTTTCAGGCACCAGCTCTACAATGAACGTTCAGTGATGGTTGCCAACTTGGCGAGGAGTTCACATAGAACCTTATAACCCTAAAAAACTAAGTACAGAGCAATCACCCAGGGCCATGTTTTACATCAATCCCCACAAACAGTGCTCCTTGCAGTTATTCACAACGAGGTTGTAGTTCCTTCCTGACAGAATTTATGCACACACTTGAAGATATGAAGGGCTGTGAAGATGGATTAAGCATGCCACTGGGAGTGCACTTACGCACAGAGACGAGAAGATGCTCTGGAAAGGATGAACTATTTCTGCAAAGAGTTGGGTTTTTTTTTAAACCTTCGAAGCTATACAGTAGCTCCTTTTTATCAAGCAGAAGCTCAAAGATGGCATTGAAGATTTTCTCTGGTATTCACTGCTATTTTCAGGAGGCAGGGAAGTCTGCAAAAAACATGTACCATCTTCCAATCTGACACCCTCAAATAATATAATTTCCTACGTGGGTCTGTTAATGTTATTTTTGTTTCCCTTTTTAGTTTTGACATTTCAAAAAGAAAATCCTTGAAACCGGCAGACAAATCTTCAACTAGTAACAGTGAAGGCATCATTTTTCACCCAGCACATTGCTCTCTTGAAGGAAGTAATGGTTTTATATCTGAAATCAATAAAATTGAATTTTAAAATAACCATCACACACAATAGTCACATTAATTCCATGAGTAGCACATGACCTCTAAGTTTGATCAATAACACACTGTTAATTAAAGTTAGGAAATGGGATCAATTTACCTAATAAGAATGATCGATAACTGTTATAAGGAAGGCTAAGGGGAATTAAAAGAAATAAGAGGAACATAATAAGATTAATTTTCTGGGCGAAAAGATAAGTATAGAAAATAAAGATCTCCATACTTCTCTGGGTTTATAATTGACAAAATATATCAAAGGAATTGTATGAAAAATTCAGAGACCAGGACTAAATATCTTCAAATGTATTCTGTCTTTTCTACTTCTCTCTTTCTGGTTTGGTTTCATGGCCATTGGGTTTAGGCAGACACAATACACAATTTCCTGCAAGCAGATTTCTGGGTCCTCTTCGTTTTACAATTTCATATACATAATGAGATGAGGACGCCAGGGAAACGGATGCAATATGTCTGTAGCAAAATGGCAGCAAATAAGGGGAACAAGGCTTTGGCAATGGGCTGGGGAAATCTTCCAAGTAAGATTGTTGTGCGGATTAATGGGGAATTGTATAAAGCTCTGAGCACAGTACCTAGCACGTTGGAAATGTCAATAGCTCACCTCTACTGTTATTATTACTGAAAAGCAACAAACTTATTCCTAGAATGCACATTTTGAAGCTTCGGGGGCTCCTCAAGGATTTCCACTTAATGAAGTAGCAGATTGCCAAGTGTATTAATTAGCTCTGGTGTCCTGAAAGAGCTTATTCAATTTCCAAAATAATAAGATGTCTAGGAAGGGGCTTAATGAAATCCCGTAAGAAACTCCACTACCCTTCTTTCTAAATGCCCTGTGCACTCAATACAGTAATGCACACTCAGGAAGTACCAAAGCAACTACCAACTCAAAGACATGGTCTCGGTCATTATCGTTTTCGGCTTTCGCTCACTCGCTCACTCGCTCTATTTCTCTCTCTCTCTCTCCCCCTTTTAAAAATCTGTAACATCTTCTCCAGTTTTGAAGAGTATGCCCATACTTAGTACCAGCTTACCTTTTTTTTTTTTTTTTGCGATACGCGGGCTTCTCACTGTTGTGGCCCCTCCCACTGCGGAGCACAGGTTCCGGACGCGCGGGCCCAGCCGCTCCGCGGCATGTGGGATCTTCCCGGACCGGGGCACGAACCCGCGTCCCCTGCATCGGCAGGCAGACTCCCAACCACTGCGCCACAGGGAAGCCCCAGCTTACCTTCTGACACACCCACAACACAGTCTCTGACCTCTTTCAATCAATCGCCATTCAGAGAGTTCAGCACCTTTTTTTACGCTTAGCTTCACCATCACTTGTTTCACAGCTCTCTTAGAAAACTTACACCAAAGCTCCCTTCACTTTTTGTACCCTCTGCTTTTACTAAACCACTTTTTCCCTCCCGTGCTTTAGTTATTTACACGAGCTTACTGACATCTGGAAGAAATACTGAATCAAGTTCCCACTGGGAACTTAAAAATGCTGGAATGGAATTGAACTGTCAAGCAATGTTCCTTCTGATTTCTGTAAACCCTGAGTAGATGATTCTACTCCAGCATTAAAAACCTGAGCATCTTGACAGAATAGAGATGGGAAAATCCATTGGGTTCACCTAAAACCTAAACAGAGAGATCTCTGGGCCACGGCAACCTCTATTTCTCTTGTTTGGCTCTAAACAGAAACCTGGAGCCAAAGGTATCAGAAGGACCAGGGGGTTACTAGACACAGGGCTGGAGTGGAGGAAGTAATGGACTTAGCATTTCTGCAATCTGCTGGAGAGAGAAGCAGCACTGAAGGAGGCAGGAGGAAGTTCAAGGCTTCCCAGAAGACTCTTGAGTGCCGTAATACTTCTAGGAGAGCTCGGAAACACTTTCCTTCAACCTTGCCATGTATTGTCCCATTCTTTACTTCTTCCCAACCTTATACTCATTCTAACTGAATGTATTTCTATACTAATTTACTATCACTGCTGCCTTTTTAAAAACTCATCATATTTGGTGGACATTCTAACCCTTGATGAAAATATTCAAATCTCTATTTTTACTAATGATAATAGTAGTAATCATTATCAGGCACTTTTCTAAGCACTTTCATTATCTCATTTAATCCTCACAGCAACGCTAAAGTGAAATAAGCCAGACAACAGAAAGACAAATACTACATGGCATCGTTTATATGCAGAATCTAAGAAAGAAAAAAAAAAGTCAAATTTGTAGAAACAGAGAGTAGAAAAGTGGTTGCCAGGGGCTGGGGGGTGGGGGAAATTGACAGGCTGGTAAAAGGGTATGAACTTTCAGCTATGAGATGAATATGGTCTGAGGATCTAATGTAAAGCATGGGGACTATAGTTGACAACACTGTATTGTATAAGTGAAATCTGCTCAGAGAGTACAATATAAATGTTCCCACCAAAAATAGATAGACAGATACATAGATAGATAGATAGATAGATATGTGAATGAAGTTAAAATGGAAAGGAATAACACAAAAGGCCATAAGCACGCATAAGAGAGATAATTAACCCTGACTGAGCTGTCAGGCAAACTAGGACTTGGAGGGTGAATTGAAGTCATTCAGGTATGGGAACGTGGAAAAAACAGAATGCACAGGTTCTAACTGTACCTAGTCACGGAGGTTAAGAGAGACTGTGATACCTTTAGTGAAGGAGTATGCAGTAGGGTGAAAGATACAGCTCCTGAGCGTATCCGTGGCGTGCAGGTGGCGGTAAAGCACAAGACAGTGGAAGCACCGAAGGCCTTTATGCTGGGATTGACTTGACTAAAGTTGCATTTTAGAAAGATCGCGCTAGCAGTGAGGGGGATGCAGGGCTAGCTCTCGAGAGCTGTCTGGTATGGAATTTGTCTAGGAAGTCCTTGTCTTTGAGGTCCATGCTCCTTTACTCTCATTCCAGAAGCATATATATTCCCTTTCATCAACTATATCTAAATAAGAAGCATGTATATTATTTCTGTTTTAATTATAAGGAAAATGACTCAAAAAAGATTAAGAAACTTGACTAAGAAACTTGACTTAATTTTCTAGAAATTTTACGTTGATTTTGAAACAAACACCATGTTATATATAAATTATAACAAAGACTGATATCAACTTTATCTGAAAATTCCTATGAACATCATACTTACTAAACTATAGCCCTATATAACACACTATGTCACGTTCTCTAGTTTGTTAGATGAAATAGAATACGTGGTAAGCAGCACTTAGGATAGGTGATCACCCCAGGACGTGGACCAGATGCAACTCCCATGACCCAGTGCTACAGAGGGAAAGGGGCACACCAGAGAAAGGTATATACTTGTTTTCTACCATATATACGGTAAGTAATACACTGTATAACCAGCAGCACCCTACAAATGAAATGATGAGAACTTGAATTGCTAAAAGCTGGCGGTTGCCCGAAGAAGATCAACATAGAGACCAACCTCTGCTTAGGAGAATGTACAACTCATTTACAGGTGTTGATTACCAATGGAAAGAAACAAATGGTCACTGAATTCTGCTACCTAGGGAACAAGCTCTTTGACAGATAAAGAAGTAGCCAGCCAAATCAGAAATATCAACATGTCCTTCAGCAGGCTGGCAGACAGACCAGGGCACCAACATGGCAATGATCTACCAATCAAAGGGCACTTCCTGGTGTCAAATCCATGATGCATCAGGGAGGTGGAGATCTGCCATAAATAACACATTTAGTCTTGCAAACTGGTCATGCTTAACTACAGAGAGTCATATAGCCAAGACTCAAGGGCCAGAACCCATCACGTAACCCATAAGCCATAGGGCACTGTCACCATGGAAAATCTGGGCCCTGGCACCTGACACATCTGGGTCCTGAACTGGCTTTGTAAGTATAAGTGTACTAACTGGAAAATGTTGAGCAAACTGACACTAAAAGTCTCCATTTCCTCATCTGTAACATGGGGATAATGCCTTGCCTTCCTGGCACAGAATAAATGAGATAGCATAGGTAAGGTGCCTGGCATTTAGAAAGTACTCAGTAGATGACAGTTATTTATGTTCTTAATCATTTGATCAGCTTGGAAGTGGTGTTCTCAGCAGTATACTTACCCTTCACCAGATGTGGGATAGAAATGTGATATCACAAAAGTTGCTGCAAGGTGAACAGAATTCAGGCATGTACAAAAGACAGCAGAAAAGTGTTTTAAAAACGCACTGAAGTACAGCCTCAAATAATATGCTTTTCCCTGCAAACCGCTGATAAGTAGCCACTGCCACCGCCACCAAGCCAGAGGACGTGTTAAGATGCCTCCCCCGCAGCGACGGTACTGGACAGATCGCGAGAATGAAAGCCAGGGCCCCCAGGAAATCAGATCTGCTCATAGCTAAGAGAGCCCTGCGCCACAAACCGAGAAACGGTTTTCATAGCAAATTACATCGCAGAAACTGTTCATCACAGTGGCCTCTTCAATCACATCCACCCCCACCACGAGCATCATCACGGACAGCAGCATCCTTGAACCTGATGGACAATAAACTAAAAAATGCTCCATTGGTCCAGTGTGAATAAAGGTGAAGTACACATGCTGAGAGTTATGAGTATTCACACTTAGACCTAAAAAGCAGTAAAAGGGACTGATCTATCAGAGAGGCTGATTAGAAATAGATATTTGAAGAAACATTCGGGGGGGGGGGGGGGAAGGTAGCTTTCCTCAGAAACGTATTTTACACATTGGCCCTCCTCAGAGTCAAAAGTTAGTAGAAAATAGTGAGTCTAATGTGCACAATTTACTTGGATTTTCAAATATCTTTAGATAAGGCTCTAAGTCTGAGGGTGTTTTATACCCACACACAAAGGTCTCCAGAGTGGATGGCATCCAGGCATTACTTTGAATCACATCAAACTTTCAAGACCTAGGCACATACAACCACTGGGTGCGTGATAATGTAAAGCCAACGTTGGGACTTGTGGACGTGTGCCATGGGGCTCCGCAGGAGAAAGGTCACCAGAGCTAGGTTAGAGAAACATTCAATCATTGTCTACAATCACACGAGCTGTCTCACTCAGGATTCCTGCTGGTCCAGGAGACCCAATAGGGCAAATTCTAATGAAATCCCCGGAGCTTCACCTTTCTTAGACGGAGAACCTTAGATTATGGAGCTCATATTCTTTATGCTCTAAGCCCTCTTACTTTTCTTCTTTCACTTTTCACAAAGGAAACACACTTTGGAGGACCTCGTCTGTTTTCACTGCACATAGGAAAGGTGATGCCTCAAGAAAAACAGCAAGCCTAGGGGCTTCCCTGGTGGCGCAGTGGTTGAGAGTCCGCCTGCCGATGCAGGGGACGTGGGTTCGTGCCCCGGTCCGGGAAGATCCCACATGCCATGGAGTGGCTGGGCCTGTGAGCCATGGCCGCTGAGCCTGCGCATCCGGAGCCTGTGCTCCGCAACGGGAGAGGCCAAAATGGTGAGAGGCCTGCGTATCGCAAAAAAAAAAAAAAAATAGCAAGCCTAGTTTGTTCACTGTCAGGAGGAAAACTATATATATATATAGTATATGTATATGGGTGTACACACATACATATGTACATATATCCATATATATATGCACATGTACGTGTGTGTATTTGTATATATACATACACACATTATATACATATATACAATATATACATGTAAAATATATATGCACACGTGTGTATGTGTATATTTGTGTATATCATATACACACAGTATACACACATAAATATGTACACGTATATGCATATACACACACATATACATAGACACACATATACATACATACACATAGTGTATGACTTCATTGAGACTTACTCCACTTTTTTAGCATCTCTGCCCATTTGGGGAGGAACAGATGGACTATATATGTGAATAAATGTTTCCAATCGCTAGCATCACATGGTAAATACCCTCACATGGCCAAAAGCATGTGCAGTAAAAGCAAACAGAAAGAGACATAGAGTCAAATTCAGAAAGTTAAATGATTTCAAGTGACTTTTTCTCTTTATTTTTCTCTAAATTCAAGCAAAATATACAATTCGGCAGTTGAACAACTCCTGTTGAAGAAATTAGATGGAGCATATGTTTGTGTGTTTTTGTATACTGCTCAGGTGCGTAACCATTTAGCACACCGTAAGAAAACACAGCAAACTTATGCAGGCAAAACTCACCAAGATTAAAAACCCTAATGATACGACTCCATGTGTTTATAGCACTTCCGAACGGTCTCCATCCCTCAGCTGGGGTACAGAGAGCAGGCAGCTGTCGTGCCAAAGACAGAATAACAGACACGCAGCCGGACAATGGGCCTCGGCTTGAGCCCACCCTTGCCACTCGCTAGCTCTGGAATTTCAGCAATGAAGTTCCTCTTCTTTAAAAGGCAGATAATGATACCTACTTCACCTAGTTGCTATGAGGCATAAATAAGAAAACACTTTATAAATGTTAAAGCACTTTACTAACAAGAAATAGAAAAACATGATCTTTATAACTACCCTAAAGTGGATGGGATAGGTATCATTATCCAAATTTCACAGTAAAGAGACTCAGTGTGGTCGCTCATGTGCCAGACGAACTTAACGACCTGCAACATCCAAACTGGTGACTGGCGGAGCGCACTTTGCTTCTCTGAAAACACCATTTCTCATTTCTATAGTTATTAGTTACTAAGGTCACATATTTTAAATACCTTTGAAACAAACTAAAAACATGATTTCTTCAAATCCATGATATCACGATGAACTATGTAATATATCTCAAACATTTAAGGAAATTATTTTTAATCTGTGAAAGTGAGAAACGTACAAATATACATTGTTGTTCATTCATTCAGTAAATTCATAGACTATCTGCCATGTTCTGTACCCTGTACTGGGGCTCTTCTAGTAGAGAAGATGAGATCCCTGCCCTCACAGAGCTTCTAGTCTTCTGGAAAAGATAGTCAGTAATCAACCAAAGAAACAAGAAAAGGACATCATGTGATAAGTGTGCTGAATAAAATAAACAGGGATTAAGCAAGCAGCTAGGGAAGAAGGGGAGAGAGGAAGGACATGTAGAAGGGATGGTGAGAGAGGCCCTCTGTGAGATGTGACCTTTGCAGGAAGACCTGAAAGGCCAGCCTAATGAAATGATGGAGAGAGAACATTTCATGCAGAAGGAGCACCCAAAAGGGGCTGGAAAAGACTTAGCTGGAGACCAGTTAGGAGGTTGTAGCAGGAGCCCAGGGGACTCCTATCTAGTAGGACAGTATCTAGTAATAGGATCATTGTGACACAGACCAAAAGCAGCTGACAGAACAGAGATAGATATATTTCAGGAGTAAAAAAAATCACCTGGACTTGGGGATGGACTGGATGTGTGGGATGACAGAAAGGGAGGATACAGGGGCTTCCCTGGTGGCGCAGTGGTTGAGAGTCCCGCCTGCCGATGCAGGGGACGCGGGTTCGTGCCCCGGTCCGGGAAGATCCCACGTGCCGCGGAGCAGCTGGGCCCATGAGCCATGGCCGCTGGGCCTGCGCGTCCGGAGCCTGTGCTCCGCAACGGGAGTGGCCACAACAGCGAGAGGCCCGCGTACGGCAAAAAAAAAAAAAAAAAAAGAAAGGGAGGATACAAACTCTGCATTTGAGTACCTGGGTGCATGTTTTGTAGGTAACAATTAGAAAAGGTGAGTTTATCTAGTTGAGAAGAGAAATTCTAGATACAATAGATGGCATGATAGAAGATTTTTTTCATTATTTTTAATTGTGGTAAAATACACGTAACATACAACTTATGATCCTAACCATTTTTAAGTATACAGTTCACTGGCGTTAAGTACATTCACATGGCTGTGCAAACATCACCACTTTCCATCTCCAAAACTCTTTTCATCTTGCAAAACTGAAACCCTGTACCAATTAAACACCTCCCATCTCCTTCCCCCCTGCCCTGACAACCCATTCTCCTTTCTGTCTCTATGCATTTGCCTACTCTAGGCACCTCATAGAAGTGGAATCAGACAGTTTTTGTCCTTTTGTGACTGGGTTCTTTCACTGCAAATAATGCCCTCAAATTTCATCCATGTTGTAGCATGTGGCACAATTTTCTTTCGAAGATATTTTTATGATGTGGGCATAGAAAGAGTAATGGAGCCTGGAGCACAGTCTACCTGGGTCTCAAACTGGGAATTTAATGGAAGGAGGATGGGGGCTAATACATAACCCTTAGGACAGGGCAGAAGAATTGAAAAACATCTCCAGGTATCCACAGTAATTTCTCCTAAGACACACTGAGTAAGGTGAAGATTATTCAAAGATTTTTTTCCACCCGAAGCATCTAAGTTTCTCTTAGTCACTGACACCGGGGTGGGACCCCGTGGAAATCAACATGCTTCACTTTAGTTTCTCCCACCAAACATGAAACTGGACCCACACAATGGCAAAGGTGAAGAAAAATCAACTTCTGTACAAGTTCCCCCCCTCCAAAGGCTTTAACATAGACCTCCGTAATTTCCAAGCTTATATTTTCAATTCAATCATTTTCCAAGAAAATGTACAGTATCAAAATGATTGTTATTATCCACAACATTCCGTAACAGAAAAACAGCAGGGCCACGTCCCATGCGAGTCTCTATTGCCATCTAGAATCAGCTCTCAAACAATTTCTATCACTTCTTTAATTCACCCAGGAGGAGCCTCCTGACAACAGCTCTCCTCCACGAAATGGAAATCCTTAATCTCCAAATACTGGATAAAGAAAGAAATTGCAGAAGACTTTGAAAGGAAGCTAATAATTTAGGTTTGAATGACTGGGCTGGCTATTTTTCTGCTACTCTATTTTATTTGATTCCTAATCTCACAGAGTTCTGTAGTTCAGATGGGAGCCTTCAGAGATAAGAAGGTAAGACTATGACACTATTTTGCAACTACTAGTAAGAGGAGTTTTGTTAAGGATTTTATTTGCTTACTCACAACAGGTATATTATTACATTTGCTGTTACATCAGCTGCAGAGTGCAAAGAATTCTATGCCTTTATTCACAACAGCTACCGAACAAGAAGCAAAGGCAAAGTAAAAATATCAAGTGCTGGGCTTCCCTGGTGGCGCAAGTGGTTGAGAGTCCGCCTGCCGATGCAGGGGACATGGGTTCGTGCCCCGGTCTGGGAAGATCCCACATGCCGCAGAGCAGCTAGGCCCGTGAGCCATGGCCGCTGAGCCTGTGCGTCCGGAGCCTGTGCTCCGCAACGGGAGAGGCCACAACAGTGAGAGGCCCGCATACCACCAAAAAAAAAAAAAAAAAAAAAATCAAGTGCTTTACAATCTGCAGCAGATATAACAACAAATGTAGTATAATTAAAGTAAAATAAAATCAATACCCCTCCTCATTAACATTCTACTTCACAAAATTACGAATATTACCTATGAATATCTAGTTGCAGTTTTCCCTCATGAAGTTCTATTTTGAAACCTCTGTCAAACTGAAATTGAGCTCCCTGATCACATTAGTGAGCAGAATTATTTTAGGAATAAAGGATTCTTGTCTTAGATCATTAAGACATTGTCTTTGTGGCCAAGCATACTTTTAGAAACTGCTGTAATCACCGTGCCCTAGAAGTCATAATGAATTGCAGGGTTCAACATCATTTTAGCAAAAGTCAAGGGGTTGACAATACAGCAAAGCCTCAGAAACTCAAGTTAATTGAAGGGATCAATTTACAAAAACTGTTATTCTGAAAGTGTTTTATATCAACAGCGTGGTCTAGTCTCAAGACCACTAGTTACAAATTCTAACTTCCTTCGCCAACTAGTGTGTCATTACATGAGTCCCTGAAGTTCTTCCAGGTTGTAGTTTCTCATCTAGTAGAATTTCTTCTACTAACTCACAGGCTTATGGAGCAGATAAAACAAAATAGGGTAGGTGTAAGTGCTTTTAAATCCAGAAATTACTAAATCTATAAGGTATTATTAAGTAAAAATAACTACTGGGTAAAAATCATCAAGTAAAAAAATATGATACCTGTGTAAGATTCAACAGATGAACTGAAACAAAGCAGGAGAGAGGTGTGGGTATAAATCCAGAGGTTGTTTTTACTCTAGAGAAACAGCTTTCAAGGTGTAGGAATTCTAGCCAACCCCCAGCCATTCTCAGTCTGAAAGAACCTAAGGTCAGTTCAGAGGTGTGGATTCTGTTCAAGGAGAGGGCTGGGTGGTCTCCAGAGCTCTGAAATGGAAGTGAACATCTCCATCTAGGACCAGCCTTCCAGAGCACATCTCGCCTCCTGGGACGGGGATTGCCAGCAAGAGGTTCCGAAAAGCAGACCGTCTGCTAAAGAAGGTCTGTGAGGAGGCTGAAGGACAGCTATATAACCTGGAAGCTTCTGGCTACTGAGCTCAAGCCAGGCAGAAAAAAAAGTCTCTTCTTTCCTAAGGAAAATATTTGGAGGGAAGTTCTTCCAGTCATTGCTAACTATGATAATTGCATTTGACATTTTAGGAGCACAACTCAATAGCTAAAACATGGAAATGTAAATGACTTGCAGTAAGAAATATAAATGGGCATACATTCAAAACCCAACTGCCCCTCCTCTGAGGAAATGTGCTTCCAAAGTTTCTCATGGTTGCAAGTTAAAAAAATTATGTAATATATCATGAATTTTGAGTAGGAAAATTTTTTTGAATTTTATTAAGTGTATTATGAAAAATAAAATCTCTAAATTCAATTGTGTTGAGTAACTCATGTAATACAATAATGGATGTATTTCTTTACTACATGCAGAGTAAAATTTAGCAACTGAAATCCAGTCAGCTACTACTGTTCACTGAATAATAAATGCATGGGATAATACTGATAGAATATTAATATTATTGCCTTAATCTGAATGTCATTTTTTTTAATTAAGTATGTCATGGTAAATGTACTCTCCATAACACCAGAAGGAGGGAAGGGAGGGAGGAAGTGAGTTAGGAAAGGAAGGAGGGAAGGAAGGAAGGAAGGAAGGAAGGAAGGAAGGAAGGAGGGGGGGAGGGAGAGAGGGAGGGAGGGTTATATGTGATACAATTGTTATGGTTAGTTCAAATGTCAGACTCACCACTTGATAGCTATGACCATATTATTTAATGTCTTTAAGCTTCAGAGTCTTAATCTGTAGTCAGATGGAGATAGGAAAGGTACCTGCCTCACAGAATTGTTGTGATGACTAAAGAAGTTACACCATATACAGGACTTGGCTCCGTGCCAGGAACATACAAGTACTCAATCATTCTTATTGTTTATATGTCAGATGCTACAAAGCAATCTCATGGTTTTCAAGATTCTACTGATATCATTTAGAACAGTTGAAACTTTTTTATAAATATTTATTAACCCTTTCTGGTTTCTGTCTTTCCAAAAGGAACCCCTAAAGTTTTATGAATAAAGGCATTCAAAAGCAAAAAAAAAAAAAAATTGTAATTTAGGTGGAAGTGTTCTAACAATAACACTCAGTATAAGAGAAGGGAGACAGACATCATTTTCACTCCCCTCCAGGTAGGAGGCTGACAAATATGGAAGAATGCCTCAAGCTGCCAGCTGAGGGACTCACAATGTAGCGTAGGCATCTGGCCACCTGCTTTGGAGCCCCTCACTACTGCACATGACGGGGTTCTGTTGGTTGGCTGGTGTGGGGGGTGTGTGTGTGTGTGTGTGTGTGTGTGTGTGTGTGTGTGCGTGCGTGTAGCTAAGAAGTCACATAATCGCATCCTAATACCAGGAAACATAAAACATATAAACAAGCATTTGGAAGGTGGCAAAGAATAATACGTAATCAATTAATTCTACTCCTAACCTAATGCAAGAGATAGACACCTAACTATAATCTAAGACAGACTTTGATAAGTACTATTCTAGATGAGCCAAGTAAAAAGCGACAAAATTGAGAGAGACTGACTTAGTAGAAGTCACCTGTACAATGACCCAAGAGAGGAGAAGGGCCATGGTGGTCTCTGCAAGCTCTTTATTCCATGAGTGCAAAGACCTTGTTTAGCTCATTTACCACAGTGACTCAGCGCCTAGCATAGAGACTGGTAGATGTAGGCAGTGATAAATGTATGTTGAACAAGTGAGTGAATATATAAATTATTTCAAGGTGATGAGCCCAAGGTGTGAAAAGACAGCATTACCAGGAACTTCAATGGAAAATACAAACATGTTGCTAGTTTGCAGCAGGGAGAATGCAAAAGATAGATTTCAGTTATTGACGCAGCAAGCTTCCTAATGTTTTTGCAGAATACAGAGTTAATGAGACCTGCAACAGTACCATCTTCAACAGCGCAGCGACAGAATCCAGATTAAATGGGATTCAGAATATTAAAATATAGGCTGGATTTCTTTTTTTTAACTCAACTCACACTTTCCTAACCACTCCCATCAAGACTTTCTCCACCTTATCATTTTACTACTTAGTGGAGATTGTCATTTCCCAACCTGAAATTCCACTGTTCAAAACTGTTTCTTGATTGCCTTTGTGAAAATCTAAGAAACTCTGCATTCATATTTTATTAATCTGTTAACCTCATCCACCGAAAGACTCATTTATTTCCTTAGTGTTACCCACTATCACCACTTCTTAATATTCGGCCCGAAGCCAATATAATTCAGCTTTTCAAATATTCCTCTATATTAAAACCTGGTCAATACCTTTCAGAAATCCAAATAAAAGATCCAGCTGTAGTTTTAACTTCATCAGACATGTACTTCATGAGACAACAGTGTCTTTTCCCAGAGAATTCCAACCTTCCCTATTCTCTGCTCCTGCCCGTAAAGAAATATTCCTGGTCTGTAAAAGAGCAAGGGCAAAGCCATTTACCAGCTGTCTTATGGAATGATGCTTGGAGACAGAAAGATTCACTCCAAACTAAGAGATCTCAGGTAGAATGCATCCCCAGTGGGCTATATAATGGTAAGCAAGCTAACTCACTGAAAGACTTATTTTCGGAACACTCCCACCCTCACCTAGAGACCTATAGCCAGACATTTGCTCAAAAATGAAACCTAAGATCTTCTCTGCAAGGAATTTACCAAGGCAGACTATAGTTCCAGGGCAAGAGTGGGGGCCCCCCCAAAGTGAAACCCTCCTTCTTTTGGCCTTTGCATATGCCAAACACCCTCAAGTGCAGTTTGCCAATTAAAACTCCCCACCCACCTACATGGAGCTCAAAGTCAGCCCACCTCACAGGGAAGACGTCTGATGGCTAATACGTACCAATCAATCACCAAAGAAATCCATGCAGCTACCTATTTTTAACCCAAACAAGTTTTCCATTCTCTATTCTTTTATACTTGTAGTTATGAAAAATTCCAAACATACAAAGGTAGAGGATAGTGTAACGCACCCCTCCATGCACATGACACCCAGCTTCAAAAGTATTAATTCAAGAATTCATAGCTAATCTTGTTTTCTTTATAACCCAACCTACTTCCCCAGTCCACACAATTGTTTAAAAATTCCCAGACATTATGCTACTCCATCATTAAACATGTAGGTATGTATCTCTAAAAGACAAAGGTTCCCTTTTCAAATCATAACCACAGTATCTAAATCACAGCCTCCAGAAAACAACAGTTCCTTGATGTCATGACTCAGTGTTCATATACTTGGTTGTTCTAAAAATGATGTTTTTAGGGGCTTCCCGGGTGGCACAGTGGTTGGGAATCCGCCTGCCAGTGCAGGGGACACGGGTTCAAGCCCTGTTCCCGGAAGATCCCACATGCCGCGGAGCAACTGGGCCCGTGCACCACAGCTACTGGGCCTGCACTCTAGAGCTCGCGAGCCACAACTACTGAGCCCATGTGCCACAACTACTGAGCCCGCACGCCTAGAGCCCATGCTCCGCAACAAGAAAAGCCACCACAATGAGAGGCCCATGCACTGCAACGACGAGTGGCCCCCGCTCACCACAACCAGAGAAAACCCATGCATAGCAACAAGGACCCGATGCAGCCAAAATTAATAAAATAAAATAAATTTTTAAATAAATGATATTTTGAAAAATGCAACTTGTTTATTTGAATCAGTATCAAAACAAGAAGTATACACTATGATTGGTTGACAAGTCTCTTCATTTCTTATAGGCTATAGATTTCCTGTCTATTTTTGTTTCTTCCCTGCCATTTAAATTTGTCGACAAAATCACACTGTTTGTCCTGTAGAGTTTCTCAAAGTCTAGATTTTACTGACTGCCTCTCACCATGGAGTCACTTAACATGGTCCTTTATTGTCGGTATTTCTTGTACATTGATAGATTTGTTGAAAGCTTGGTCTGTTACTGGTTCTTTTTTTCTGTGGGGTTTTTTTTTCTGTTTTTTTTTTTTCTTGGCAAGACCACTTCAAACATGGTGTGCGTGCTTTCATCAGGAGGTATAAAATGTCTGCTTGTCTCCTTTTACAAAGTTAGCAACCACTGATAATCACTGCCTAAACCAACTCATTCATTGGAGTTGCATAAAGATGATATTCTCATCCTAGCATTCCTTCTTCACTTATTATCTGGAACACATCTATAAAGATAAGCTTCCTCTCATCAAATATTTGATTATCGTGGTGTACTTTCTATATAAGAAAGTCAAGGTAAATGCTAAGTTCTTTCCTTTATTCATCAGTTTCCCCAAAAAAGAGTTTTGTATCTTACAAAGGTGATCGATGAATTTGGGGGATTTTTGGTGGGGACAGTTGTTTGTTTTATTATGAATCCATGGATTTAAACATATGTGATGTATTTTAATTCATTGCAGCTTCTCTTTTTGATGCGTAAACCACCCCAGCTTTGTCCACCAGGAGCCTCTACAAGTTGGCTCCTAAACCCTTTTGACGGTCTTTGATAGTTTCCTTGCTTTCTAGAATGACAAGATATTGTAGGTTATCTTGTACATTTCTTACCCTTGACCAGGAATCAAGCTTTTTTTCAAGGAATTCTTTCATTTTAGTGAAAGATGGTATTTAGAAACAACAAGCTAGGCGCTGAGGTTGTTCGTTGCTCTTGGGTTGGTCCTTGTTTCTGCAGTTTTTCACAGAAGAGGGCTAATAATACATATATATATATACACACATGCATAAATACACTTAATACATGTATACACATACACACAAAATACCTCAGAGTTCATAATGATACTTCCACTTCAAAATCAGGGCCACAGAGCTTTAATTTAATCGCATTGAACTTATATGTCTCAACACCCATCCTCCATGTCAAAAATCCCAGTCCTTAAAAACACCAACATAATTACTACTTTTCCTAATTGTATATTACATAAACAGCAATCTCAGAATACACATTTGGAGACTACCACCAACAATATAATCAGTATAATTGCTGAAACAGTTTAGGATTTTTTACAATTATTTTTTTCCGTGGAGCACATCTCTCTGAGGATATACAAATCACGGTGTTTTAAAGCACTTGGAATAGTTCATCCCTGTTTGGTTATATTGCTAACTGAATATACAATCAGATTCATTTATTTGTTTTTACTACTGATGCGGGGGGATTCTCTTTTAAAATTTAATTTTTTATTATAATCATGTAAAACATGTACATGGTGCAAAGTCAAATTTACAATTAGTATAACCTTATTTCCTCTCTGCCCAAAAGCTAACATTCTTTTTTTTAGATTTCATGGCTTACCCTTCCATTTCTTAAAATATAAGCACATGTGTATATATTTATATTTTTATCTCCCCTTTCGCAGTATATAGTATCATACTATACATACTTTTATCCACCTTGCTTTTTTTTACCTAACAATATATCCTATAGATCACTACATAAATATATATAGATCTTCCTAACATCTTTATAGCATCATATAGTATCCATTCTGAAGATACTTCATTGTTATTCAACCAATCTCTTATTGAGAGACATTTGGGTTGTTTGCAACGTTTTTCTACTACAAATAGCGCTGTAAACAATAGCCTTGATAATACATACTTCCAGAACTTTGTCATTTCCTACAAGTGGGTAGCCCTCTGGTTTTAAAAGGTAAACAGAGAAATAAATGTCATCAAAAAAATTGAAAATAAAAAAACGAAACACAAGAACACTGAGGGACAGGGAGAAAAACTGGCTCCAGTGGAAGTGAAAATAATATGAAAACCTAATTAGTATCCTCAGAGAAATCGAGTGAATACTGCAGTCAGAAAATAAGAATAAACTGCTTTTAAAATGTGAGAAATGAGAGAAAAGAGTAAAACACAACCAGAAGGATGTATGAGAAAGATTCTTCTTTCATGATTGGGATTCAATAGATACTGCCTAAAGTTGATAAACTAGAGGACAAATAAGTAACCCATTACATACCTACAATATTAACGTATAAACAGAAAAATCTGGAAGCAATTGCCTCTGGGAAGTCGTGCTGGAATTAGGAAATTATGTACTTTTCATTTACTCTCATTCTGCATGCTTAGAATTTTTTCATAATAATATTTTAATTAAACATAAAATATGAGAATAAGTAAATAAATGTGAACCAGTATTTATATGCTTTAATTTGCAATGTTTCCCAGAGCACTGAGGAACTGAAGACTATTCTTATCTGCTGAAAATCTTCCAGGAGTAGTGTTAACAGGTGATAATTTATTCTGATGCCCGAAACACAGTGTGACAAGTGTGATTTACCTATAGCTAACACGTTTCCCTTGGAGCTTTCTCAGTCTCCTTCTGTCCATCACTCTCTTGCTCTATTTTCCACTTTACTGGTCAGAAAAACAATAAGTAAGAAATACATTACTATCCCTTATAAGTCGTCTTTCTTATATGGTCCCTTTTCTATACTGAAAAATTCAGGTGAATGGAATATTTTACTTTTCTTTCACAGAAAATAAAATTAAGTTGTTTAATTTCAAATGTGATTCCCAATTGATGTTTCTCTTATTACTAGCCACCAATCAAAATGAAAATGCTCTCTCTCTCGAACTAAATAAATATTATTTTCCTCCAGACCCCATTTTTTTTTCCACCCTGAGAATTTACCTCTTCAAAGAAGCCAAGTCTTGTTTGTCCTCAGAGAAGTCATTTTGCAGTATCACACCAGGCAATGTTTGCTTGTATTCAATGATTCCACCCTCATGATAATAGGTTTTATCTCCCTGATCAGTATGTAAATGAGACTAATCTTTCTGTAGTTCTCAGTTCTTTACAGGTGGGAGTTAATGTTAGGCTATCTCAGGCACTTATTCATACAATGATACATCAACTCACACATTTTGACAAGAATGTTAATAATTTTATCTTTGAATTCATCCAAGACCCTTGGCTTCATTGTCTCAATTCCTTGATTAGACATATTTGATTCCCAGCTAAAGTCTTTATAGCTGTGCTACCATAGACAAGTCACTTAACCTCTCTGAGATTCGGTTTCATTCTCCCTAAAATGAGGATAATACCACCTATTTCACGGTTATATTCCTGAGCACTCTATCTAAAATAGCATCTCCATCATTCTCTTTCCCCTTTATCTGATTTATTTTTCTTAACCATTGACCTTATCTCTACATGCTATTTATCTATCTATTCTTTCCTTTGTTTATTACCTGTTTCCCATACTAGACTGTAAGTTTCTTAAGGATAGAGTTCCACCTGCTTCGTTCACACCTATAACTTCGTTCACACCTAAAACAAGGCTTAGCACACAGCAGCTGCTCAATGAATGTTGTTGAATGAATACTTGAATAAAGTGTATTGCTGAATGATTAAAATGAAATAATGTATGTAAAATGCTTGGCACTTTGGCAAAAAGTAACTACCTAATGAAAGGTAGCATTAATTTTTTAAATAGCCACAATTGCTAGGACATAAATACTCATTAAGTTGTCTGAACCTAACTACTTAAACAGAATCATTAAGTTTGTTTATTTGGTTGTTTTTGCCTAAGGGCTCCAGGAACCAATGAAGTTTGGGAACCTCTGCTATATGAGTTACAAGCAAACCACATTATCGCATGTAGAAAACAAAAGGTGTAATATGTCAAGAAGTTCGAATATACTGCGAGGTTGGCTGGAGGCCCACGAAGAGAAGAACACTGTCAAAGAAAAGATATCCAAGTAACCAGAGAGGCCTGAGCAAGCTTCCTGGATGCTGAATCACTGTGTGCAAATGAAACTCTCGGAGGGTATTTATGTTCCGTAAGAACAACCCCTGCAGCTCAGGCTGGGCTTCCCTAAGACCGAAGAAAGAAAGAAAAAACATTTGAACACACCGTGCCAGCTCTGAACTGTGAAACTCATGCAGGACAGATGCAAGGGGTGGGAGATGAGAAGAGATAAATGGAGGAAGGGGGAGGGAGGAGGCTGATAATAAATTTGTGGAAATTCAGGATTTTGTGTTCATTGCTACTTTGCCCTCAACTACCTTCTGTAAGGTTTCCTATTAATGAAATAATACTGGCTCTTTAATTTGACATCTGGGCATTTCCTGTCATACTCAATCCTAAAACCGTGAGTTAGCAGTCTTAACCAAAAATCTAACTTCTACATTTCTTCATTAAAAGGTATGCATCTAATCTATACTTAAAGTCCCTTTATTACAGCCTAGGCTGAGATTAAAGCTCTCACAATCTTTTTTTTTTTTTTTAATAATTTCAATACAATCTCATTGGCCTCTGTGCGGGGGTGTGTGTGTGTGTGTGTGTGCGTGTGCGTGCGTGTGTGTGTGTGTGTGTGTGTGTGTTAAATAATATAAACCCCTTAGTTTATCATTCCTATTTTCAGAAATTCAAGAGTTCCCTCTACCTAGTTTCTGTGCTACATCAAGGCCTCACTTTCTGTCAATTGTCTGATTAATCATTTCGGGGTTTTTAGGCTTCCGGGAGACCAAATCCTTTCTGCCACTTGCCACACTTACCAGATAGGCAGTTCAGTGGTTGCACTACTTTCTCATCCCAATTTTCCATCCCCATCTTCCTCCTCCAGAGCACTGAGTTCCCCCTGACGGTGCCAGTGAGGCCTTTATCAATCTGCATCTTAAGTTTTTCCCCACTCATCGGCTTTTCTAAAAACTTGTTAGCTTTTTTATAAAATCCACTCTCCCACCACTTTTAAACTTTAAGAGATCTGAAACTTAAGAAAATTCCTTAGCTGCATCTTTGCTCTGGCAGGAACAGCTAACTAAGAGGATCACATGAAACGACCGACTTTTAGGCAAGAGGAAGAAAAGGTAAGTAGGCTGAACTGCACTGATATCAAGTTGCTCTTCTGTTTGACGTCTTCTCCACAGACCCGGAGGCAGCAGGCCAGGTTCAAATCCTGCCGTCACCATTTATTAATCCTGCCACCTTAAGAAGGACACAAAACTTCCTGATTCTCAGTGTCCTCATCTGTAAAATGGTGACAATAATACCTTTTTCACCTGATGGTAAAGATTGAATATAAGTGACCCACAGATAGAACACAGCACACAGTGAGCGTCATTCTTCCCTTTTCCCCCCGTCTTGTGTTGTTCACTCTTGATATTGTTATTAACTGCTAATCAATTCAACACTTAAGTTATCAGGATGGGTTTTGTGATGGATTATGTGCAACAATAACAGTGGAAAGACTAAAATACAAGCCAGATGCTTTTACTTTTATCACAAGCAAGTGCTAATTCTTCCTCATAGCCACGCTCCCATCCTTCAAAAATACTATGGGCGAGCTTCCCTGGTGGCGCAGTGGTTGAGAGTCCGCCTGCCGATGCAGGGGACCTGGGTTCGTGCCCCGGACCGGGAAGATCCCGCATGCCGCGGAGCTGCTGGGCCCGTGAGCCATGGCTGCTGAGCCTGCGCGTCCGGAGCCTCTGCTCCGCAACGAGAGAGGCCACAACAGTGAGAGGCCCGCGTACCACAAAAAAAAATAATAATAATACTATGAGCAATAATCCTAAATAAGTGGGTTAACAAAAATGGGCTAAATAAGCGAAACAGCTTTGTTTTTACACAGATTCCCTTGCTTCTGAGACCTGCTGTCCTCACATTGTGCCCCACCCATTTTGGGAGCTCACTGTCCGGAAGGGGATGAGCGGAGTGCATGCATGGTATTAAGAGCACTCCTGCTGGAGCCTGGGGCCGGCGTGATGGATTATACACTTGTTCAAGGTTCCTTTCCACTCTGTGATTCCATAACTCTACCAAGACAACTTCTAACATTCCAACGCTACAGAACAATTTTCCTACAGTGGTGGTATTTCAATAAGGGACTTTGATTTACATGGAAAAGGCAGGACTGTCTTCAGTCGCCACCAGAATGAGAGAAAAACACTACACTGGAAATCAGAAACTCAGAACTGAAATGCCCCTTCTCTCATCATCGGTCACGTGATCTGAAAAATGTGGGCTGAGCTCGGCAAACACTTATGGTTCATTTCAGCTTTGAAATTCTGATTCTGGGATAAGGCTGCCGCCACCACTCGCCGGGGTAGGTACAGCAGCAGGCCTTAAATAAACATGTGGGAACCGCTAGCTTTTCAGAAGTAATCTGTGACCATTGCCCCTTTCAGCAGGTTATCTCTGAGAAAGGGGTGAGGGTGGAGAATGATAATTAAAGAACAAATCCACAGGCGTGGATGAGGATCGCTGGGTGCTCCCTGCTCTATTCTAAAATAGTAACTTTAAATACCCAGTCAAAGATGTGCCTTTGTGCCCCAGAAACATTCAGAAAAGGACTCATGTATGTCAAAGATAAAGATCCTCCATAGCAATGATGTTACTGTCTTTTGGGCTCAGAAATTAACCAAACTGCTGCCTGCCACAGGCATCCTTCCTTCTAGACAGCATGTACGTTTCCCCCTCACCTGCCCTAGAGAGCGGTTAATTAGTACCACCATGGGCCGGAAATAAGTAGGAGACTAGCCCTCACTACCGAAAGGCCCAGATTATTTTAATATTCCAAGAGTAACCAAGGCAACCAGAGTTTAAGAAACAATATTACTTCCAATAAAACTTTCCAATTTGTTCAATTTTGTAAGTTTTCTTTAAAACTGAAAAAAAAAAAAACAGTGCTACGTTTCAATGACACTTGGAAAAATTTTTGGTATTCACTTCCAGCTTTATAATCTAACTAAACCCACACCGATAAAATCTTAATCCTCATCAAGCACTTCACACACACACACACACACACACACACACACACACACAGTATATTTATATATCAGAGATACCATATCTTTAGGCGTATATTTATAAATAGAGCCAAAGAGAAATGTTCATAGAAATGTTAATAATTTCCATAAAAACCTTCACATACTGCATGGCACCTGCATATAACAGTTTAATTAATTACCTATTCATGAACCACTTGGGTACCTGCACAATTCAGGTGATTAATGAGCACAAGTGTGAGGACACAGTAAAGATTGTCTAATAAACCCTCCTTCCTCAAGATGCTTCCTATTTGCAAAGCACTGCGGCTCAGTAAATGACCCAGTGGCCTGGCAGAAATGCTCCAAAATGTTCTGCCCAAGATCAGGCCTCTTCTGGTCCTATTTGACTGAGGCCAGGCGAGTGGCCAGGGAGATCCTTGGGCTATAAGGAAAGATTGAACAAGAGCACATGGCATTCTGCAGCCCCCAGAAGCCAATTCAAAAACAGACCTGTGTTCCTTCCTCATGAACCAATACTGGAAATGTGACTGCTATGGGGAAATAACTCTGGCAGAGGGAAAAGAAGAGTTAGAGATGCCCCTTTCCTAATAATCATTACCATTTATTTGTTCCTACTAGGAGCTGTGTGCTCTATAGACATTATCCGACATGTTCTCTAAAACTCCTTGCAAAATATGCATGAAAACCCCATTTATCTGATGGGAACCTGGAACGCAGGTAGAAAAGGGAAGGAGATCTAAGCCCTAGTTTTTGCAACTTCAAAGACCACCCTCTGCCCTCTCCTTTAAAGGAACTGTTATAAAAATCTCTCTTAAGAGTATAGACTTCCTATTTGTACTTGATAAACATGAGAGGTTTTGCAAACCTCAGTCATACATTCATTCCATCTTAGTACAAGGAGCTTAGAGGAGAGAGAGCTCTCTCCACAGGGTATTAGAAGAGCATTCAGAGACCTGCGAGGCTGCCCTGGAGAGCCAGGGGGTTCGAGCAGGAATTGGGTGGTCAGAGCAGTCTAGTGGTTTGTTGGCCATCAGAGGTCCCACAGAAGAGATAGGAAAGAAGTGGGGAAACAGTTGCCCCAACTTTCTTCACAACCACACCATCCTTCAGGTGGTGGACATTAGTGGTTACATGTTTCTTCTGGGTTTTGTTTTGCTTTGCTTTGTTTTGTTTTGTCCATCCAACCTTCCCTTTGGGTGGGTGGGAAGGAGGTTATCTCCAGTTATGTTTGGTCTTGGTGGACCAAATTACCCTATTTCCCATTACCAAAGCCCACGTTGGGGCTCACTCCCTCCCCATCACTCAGGGGCCAAGGCCAGGGTGTGTGAGAGAGATAACCCCCTCCTCGTTACCCAGGGTGTGTGGCCTTGGCTCTGCCAATCAGATATTCCAAGCCAGACTTGGCTCTGGACCAAAACTGAAGGAGTGCCCAGCCTTTATTTCCAGCAGCTACAGCAGTGAATGGTGGTGGTCACATCTTTGCCCAGTGGTGGCAAAGTTCTGGCTGTATTGTCCCTGCCAAAAGATGGGGGGCTACCATCTCATGATCTGCCATGCATGTTTTTCAGATCTGGTTCTTCAACTCCCATCAATTCTGTGAGCCCCCAATAGTTTATAAAAAAGGCATTTTTCTGCTTATGGCAGTTAGTATTGATTCCTGTTGTTTATCATCAAGCAAATCACACACACACACACACACACACATACACACACATGCTCTACACTAAGATAGACTGCGTTATTGTTCTTAAATGTTCACCAAGATGGCCTTAACATTCTCCTCAGCTTCAATAAACTTTACACAGGCTTCTTACTGACTCTAGGCCCCTGACCTTCTGTTACTTACACACATTTAGTTTAGAAAACTTGTAACTGTAAGTTCTTTCTCTGTCCCTTTGAGATGTAAACCTTTCTAAAAGCCTCCTGCCAGTTTTGAAACCCAGGAATGTTTTCTCCAGGGCCTGGGAGCCATCTCTTTGAAATGTAATCATGAGGGAAGACAGGGCCCCTTCTCCCAGCCTCTGGGGGAGGGTAGAGGCTAAAGTCAGTGAGTGCATTGCTCCTCGTTGTAAAAGGACCTCCTGTCATGAAGATATGGGAAAATTTACTTCTCCTTTTGTAAGACCAGTTAACAAACACAGCTGGCCAATGATCCCCACCCACAACTCCTGCCCTTTGTTTCAGTGGAAATGCCTGCAGACTATGTTCGGGTCTCTTTCTCCTATCTCAATAGCCTTGAATAAAGTTTTCCCTGCCTGTTTAACTCTGCCCAGTGTAAATTTTGCTTTGATAATATTGGCTGGCCCTCCCTAAGAAAGGACCATATTCTTCATCCCCACTGACACCAGGTTTGGCCCATGAACTTGCTCTGATCAATGAAAAGTGAGTTGAAGGCCATGCCACCCCAGGCAAAAGCTCTGGGACCTAACCTGTAGCTGGCCCCCTCCCCTCTTTCCCAAACAGAGGCTGATCCATCTACCTGAATTCTCAAGTGAAGATAACAGAAACACAATCACAGCCGACCCATATGTGCACATGCAGAATGAGCAAGGAATGCATCTTGGCTGTTGTAAGCCACTGAGATGTTGGTATCATTTGTTACCAGAGCACAACCAGCGGTCTTGACTAGTCACATACCCTTTCTGGAACTTGGCACCACAAAAGAGAAGCTCTGGAAAGAACCAACTGTCTCTGGGAAGGCTGCCCTCTGACACTGCCTTCCATCAACTAGCAGTTAACCTCCGAAGTCCTCCTGAATGAGATATCCCAGAGGAAACACAGGGTGAACAGTGGGGCTTTAAAAGCAGCAAGAATAATCCACCAGAAGAGGTAAGATTGTATGAACAACGGGCCAACTGAGGCCTCCGGAGAATCCCAGGTGATGTTCAAGGAGGCCTTTTTTCAGTGTTATTCAAAATACTCTGCTTGCATTCCCCTTATACAAACTTTGAAAAAAATATGCACCTCCTTTGCACATTTTTTAACTGTCACCCCAAAATTCTCATCATAAGTTTAAAAATTAATTTTTTGTTAGGAGGAGATATGAAATATTAAATGTTTTATAAGACAAAATAAGATGAGGATCGACTTTGAAATCTAATTTCATGACATGCTTTGATAAAATAGGTTTTAACTATCATATTGAAAGCTGCACTGAATCCAAAAGAACCACATGAAAAATGTATTTGTGGTTTTATCCAATGTATCTTTAAAACTTTGGTAGTCCTGGAAAACACAGATTTTTAAAAGAACCGGCCCCACTCACCTATGCGCAAGGCCCAGCTTACCCTTATCAGAATTATATGTAAGATGCAGAAAGGCAAGAAATCCACCAGGTTTAAGTTTCCTTGATTAATCATTAAAGGAGTCCTCCTTCAAAATGAATATTTCTAATTATCCCTTTTTTTTTTCTTTTGAGGCATGGGAGGTTTCTAATGCTGGAGCAAATGTACTAGATTTACACATCAGAGGGCCCTTCTCTGTAAAGTGAGGGAAGAAATGTGCAAAGCAGACACTTTCTCAGGCAGTTTTAGAAAAGAATACATGTGGAAGTTGATCATCTTGAAAGTGGCATGTTACTGCAAATCCTGTAAACTAGCCACGCATTAGTACCCTCGGAAGGCGTGCACCCCTCTGTTGCAAGAGTACGTTTCACGCGCATATAAAACACAGTTGGGGTGCGTGTGACAAAGAAGTAGATGGACAGGCTACCTCTCCTGGGTGCTTTCTGGATTCACAAAGCAAGTCTGAGCAGAAAGCCTAATCCCAGGCGAAGTTACTTTTCCCCAAGACCAGGGGACGATGCCTCAATGTGCTGATATTAGCAGCAGTTATAGGAAAACACTGGGAATCATCCCTAGGGCACCGCGGAAAGACTAAGAATTGTGTTCCCCGGTACCCAAACCATGTATCTTAGAAGGCCAACCAGACCATAAAATGTTTTCCCAGTTTTATACATATTTAAGAACTTATGGGTAATATATCTAAACTCTTCTCCTAAAAGGACCCCTGCCAGCAGCTACACTTTGGAATAAAGAACTGTCAACACTGGCAGATTCAGAACTTCTGCTGAGAAGAATTTACCACAGCAGAATGATCTAAGTACATCACGTCATGCAGTGGTAGTTTAATAATGATATATTCCAAGGCTAGAGGGGAAAAAAAGGGTTTTTTTATTAAGCTTTGGATACATTAAATGTCATTATAAATTAATCCTCTACTATTATTTCGATGACATTTTTGGAACATACCACCTGAGGAGGCACCAAAAATATATATATATATACTGTGTACTGGTCTGGTTTTTTAAAAAACTATCTCAGAAAGACTTACATACCAAATGCATTGAAATGGCACAGAAAAAAATTTATATATGCCCACTGTCCCATGAAAGCAGCATTTTACTCCAAACCCAGAAGCGCAACTTCATAAAATCAATCTCTCTCCTGTTTTCTTTAGAATTGATGAAGAAAGTCCTATTCAGTGTGGGGTGAAATCCTAAAATTAGGTTGTATATATGTTATATACATCAGATTTGGGGGTAAGAACGCTTTTTTGAGCAATTTAGTAGCTATGATGATTTAAACACATTTCTTTTGGAAAGAGAGTGCTGGGAGAACAAGAAAAGCCATATTACTGTGTATATGGAAAAGCATTAATAAAAATCAAACATAATGGTTAATTAACATATCAAACATAAACCAAACAACATAATCCAAACACAAAATATGAAAAAGAACTGCCAGATAACAAAACACATTGCTTTTCATCTTCCCTGTGATACATTTTTAATGAGACAGACCTCTTTGTACCACCATCAACTTTGATTTAATAAAGTAAAACCATACAGTACAACAATTGTATATCAAACAGCACATTTTAGCGCATTTTCCATTACATTATGCACTTGAATTCCTTCAAGTACTGCCTCTGGGATCTCTTCCCCACCTCTCTTCTGAGCTTCCAGACTTGGTTTCTAGTACTGGATGAGCATGTCCACAGAGTTATTTTTCCTGAATTTCCAAACCTAATTGAAATATAATTTACCCACAACTTTCTTTTTCTTCCTAAATGCAGTAGCATCATCACCTGTTTACTCCCCTTAGGAGCCTCTTCAACTCTTCCAGCTTCACACTCTACATCCAAACATTTGACAAGTGCTCCAAGTTTCTCATCTATTCAACCATTCAAGACAATGATTCAGTTCATTCTTTTGTATTCCCATACTCCACTTTTCCTCCTTTTTTTGTCTTTTTACCTTCCGTACCTTCATACCATTATATGGATGTTGAAGTTCATGAATTCATCCTCCATGTCTCTTAAATTTTAAATTTTCTATCATTTTTCCATAGCTTTATCCCTGCTGTATGCTGGGGAAATTTTTTAGGTTTATCTTCTAAATCACTGGTTTACTATTAAGCTGCGTCCAAGCTATTATGTAGTCTATCAGCTATGATTTCATTTTAATAATTTTATTGTTTATTTCCAAGATATCTGAATGTCTATTCTTATTTTACAAATACTTGTTTTGGTTTTATAAGCGTGAAGACACTTATCACCCTGAAGATGTTCAATATTTTCATTTTACCGTCTTTTTCAGACTATTCAATTATCTCTATTTCCTCAGGAGCAAATCCTGTGTATGTTAAGTAATTGTGAATTCTTTCAGGATGGAATTCTTTCCCAGGTCTTTATAATTCCCTACTGACTTCATCTTTTATGTGAGATAATCTTCCCTTGTGCTCTTACACTTAACCTCATCTACTTTCTTCTTTTAGCAGAGATATATAATTATTGGTTTTATAATATCTTCTCTTTTACATATTTCTCTGAGTATTGTGTGGGAAGGGAAGATTTCAATATCTGCTTTCTTCATCAATCTTGAATTAAAGGTCTCTTATCACCCATTCAGGGTATTTGGGTAGTAGCCTCCTATCTCATCTCTCCTCCCCAAGCTTTCAAATCACACTGCAACCAGCGCTATTCTTAAAGGTTCTGCTAAGGATCTGATCATTGAGTCTGGTGTTATTCCTCTAACTAAAGTATAGTAAAACAGCTTTTTAGATCCTTCACTCTCAAGAGAAAAAAGAACTCTATAGTAGAGATCTTAGCAGAGGCTACAAAGGGTAAAACCCCTAAATTTTAGCCCCATCTCCTTTTCCAATCTACTCCCCCACTTCATGTTTTCAAAATCACTACCCTCTAGTCATCCCTACTACTCAGAGAATCTATGCAATTTCATGCTTCCCTGCCTTTGCTGAAGCTCAATTCACTTCTATGTCCCATTCACTTGCAAAGATCCAGATAAAATCCTACTATCTATTCTATGAAACCTCACATATGCTGTGGACATTTCATTATCTCAGCCTCATATAGATATTACCCATATCCCTATAGAAGTACTTATCTCATTCTGCCGTAATGCATTAGAATCCCTAACTAGGCCATAACTTCTTAAGGGCAAACATTATTAACCACTTCTTTCCGTATTTCAAGCAGCACCCAACATAATGTTCAGCATATAATAGACACTCAACAACATTTTTGAAATGAAAGATGATGTGACCCTTGTTCCAGTGACTAGAAGTGCTATTTGGCAAATATATATTCATAAAATTAAATTCAAGGAATTAAGGAATTAAACTTAAAGGAAATGAAGACATTCAAACTAGGATTCGGTATCATAGCTTTAGATTGTAGGAAAAAGAAATTTCTGCTTCTTGAAATTCTGAACCTATACCAGCCTCAAGTACCACATCCCTTTCTAAAAAGCCCCCAGTGATAGCCCAGTCCTCTGGGTTCTATTGCATGCCTGCATGCCCCTTTCATTGTTTTTACCACCCAAAGTTCAACTGTCTGTGTATCCGTCTACCCTACTAGATTATATTCCCTCTGAGAACAGAAATCAGATCCAGTGTTTATCAGAGAATAAATTTAAAAGTGTTGACTAAATAAATGCTTAAATACCACAGTTTTCCCTTATTTGTCCTCAGAATAGTCCCAAGCTAGAAGGAAAGCTGTCATTCTCATTTTCCAATAAATAACCAAAGTAAATGAATGTTAAATGAACTCATGGTCACAGGACAAAGGAACCTGGTAGAAGAATTTAGGTCTTCTTGAAATTAATCACCACATTTCTAAATGTTCCTATATAATATGAAGCGTCCATGGTCAGGAATATAAGAAAATGGACAATTTGGAGCTCTTTAAATAAAGGAAATAGCCCTCAATAACACAGTAAGTAAAACCAACCTTTAAATAACCCCCAGAGCTCTGTTCAGAGAGCTTCTGGCACATAACTAATATTATAAACGAAGTCGTCATCCACACACTGATCAGCACAGCAGCATTATCTCTAGGTGCCCAGGGCAACCGTATTAATTTAACCTGTTCAGAAGGACTTTAAAAAGCTATAAATATCACCAGATTTAGTGTATGTTAATTTCTACCAATTCAGCATTTTCATTACACACAATATCCTCTACTACAAACAAGCTGCTTCTACTAAAATTTCATATAGCTACATAGATTCATTTTATTAGCTGTTTATTGAGTGTTTACTACGTGTCAGGCATGTTGCTAAGAGCCGCATAAACTATCTCATTTACTCCTCATAAAAACATTACGCATTAGGGACTATCATTATCACATTTTAAAAATGGAAACGAGGGCTTCCCTGGTGGTGCCGTGGTTAAGAATCTGCCTACCAATGCAGGAGACAAGGGTTCGCATCCCTGGCCCAGGAAGATCCCACATGCTGCGGAGCAACTAAGCTCGTGCACCACAACTACTGAGCCCGCGCTCTAGAGCCCGCGAGCCACAACTACTGAAGCCTGTGCACCTAGAGCCCGTGCTCTGCCACAAGAGAAGCCACCGCAATGAGAAGCCTGCACATCACAACAAAGAGTAGCCCCTCCTCACCGCAACTAGAGAAAGCTCGTGCGCAACAACGAAGACCCAACGCAGCCAAAAATAAATAAATAAATTTATTTGTTTTTAAATGGAAATGAGAGCTCAAAGATATGAAATAACGTGCCCCAGGTCATGCAGCTAGTAAGAGATGGAGGTGGGAACAGTTCCTGGTCCCTTCTGGGGCCACAGTCCTGGCTCCTCCCACTACAGAGACTGACTCACATTAGTGTCCATTGGAAGGATATATTTGTTCAGATATTCTCATAAGTTTAACATTATCATCACACTGAATTGTATGAAACTGCTACTTCTGTATACCAAAAATGGTCAAATGGTTCAACCTAGTAGACTGTTAATATTCTATTCTAATAATATCTGCAGCTTTTGGTTCCTTGCTAATGTACTATTTTCTCTTTATTTTGTATAGTACATGTATTTAATGACTCCTAAAATTATTATTATTACAAATTATGGTATAACCAATAAGATACAAACACCAGTCAATCCCTTAAGTAATTCCTCAATTCTGATCAAAGGTTGATTGTATGAGAAACATATTGAAAAGATGTGGCCAGGAATTCTCCCCCTAAGTAAACCATTTCCAGATCAGCACATTCTAGAGCTTGGACGATGTATGATTTCTGCAAACCTGCAAGATTTATCGGTATGATATCTCCATTTCCTTTAAAATGCAAACAAACCAAAAAACCGAAACAATTCCAATAAAACAGAATAAAATAAAATAAATGTTAGCAAACACTAGCATCTGGGAGCAAATGCTCCCTTTGGTAAGAGAGTTTAGAAAGCAGGGCATTTACAGAATCCACTCTCCTCTTTTTCACCTTCATTGGTCTCTGTGTCTTTCCTTCTTGTCTTAGAGGAAAATGTGTCCCGCTTCTTCAAGAACTAATCCTCCCATGTGTGTTCTTGACCCCAGACTCTGTCACCTCCTCTGGATACTTCCTCTGTAAATTTCGCCCTCTCTGTATCCTCACCTGCTCCCTTCCTGGCTGCAGCTCTCAGATCAAACACAAACATGTGCAAATCTTCTGTATCTACTGCACTCCACACCGTCCCTGCAGAACTCTCTCGCCCTCCTTTCTTCTCTTCTCTGCCAAAGGACCAGCAGAGGGATGTGTTCTTCCTCCACTTCTTCACCTCCCACCCCCCCCATCATTCCAAAGTAGCCCGGCTTTTGAGAAGTCATTCTCGGCAATGTCACCAGTGACCCTGACCTACTGGACTCTCACTTCTCATCCCACTTAATCTCCCCCTAGTTTGTGCTAATGCCACCAGCTCTCTCCTCAAATGCTCTCTCTGGGATTCATTCATGCTACACTTTCCCGGTTCTCTTCCTACCTCTAGGATGGTTCCTCTCCAGTCCTTCCTACTTTCTCTGTCTTATTCACGGGTTTCTTCCTTGGCCTTTCCTTCCAAGAGTTCAAGCTTCTCATTTTTCTTCTTGCTCTGCTCTCCCCAATACATACTTCAAACTACACAAAGCCATGGTAGCTTTTCTCTCCTCAAACCCACTCCTTCTTCTTTTTGCCCAAACCTAGATCCACTCCATCTCCCAAACAGAAACCACCCATTTTGAAATCCTTTCCACACCTTCTCCTGCAGCCTCATCTCTTATTACTCCTCACAGCAGCCAAGCAACCACAGAGGCATACCAGGTCCTCATGCTGGACGGCCAATAGCTTTTCTTTTTTTTGAAAGGAGGTCATTTTTCTTTTCACAGATTGTCATATTCCACAAAATCAGGGAAATTAAAAACGGTTCGGAGAAAAGGGCCAAAACCGTTGTCCAATCTGCCACAGCTCCAGGAACATCCAGACTTGTGTAACGCAGACGAGATGGAAAAAGGAGTAAGAATTACATGATGATTCTTTCCAAAGGTTTGTAAGACTAACAAGTGTCCATGTTTGTCAAGAACCAACCTAGAGATAAATGAATTTAAGCTTTAGCCAACCCTTCATCTTCTACCCCTTGACAATTAGGGCAGTGGCAGTTGGGGGAACGAAAAGATTGGTTCTGGAGTTCTTTCCAAAGAGGATAGTAGATAGAGCAGATATTGTTCTGAGTTTCTGATACCATCACCTGCCTGAGAAAGAAAGACATGCACCAAAATTCTGCTGCTCTTGCTATGCACTTCTCAGTTTTTTATTCTCTCTGATAGCTTTTATACCTTTATACAAATTGTTTCCTTCACTTGATATAGCCTTTAGCCTTCAGATTTCTGCTCACGTGTCACATACTTTGTGAAGCTTTCTCTATTCTTCCTAAGAATATCCAGTTCTTCCTCGATGTTCCCAGAGCACTCTGTATAAACCAGTAATGTATAGTATTTACTGCTTTGGTACCAGGGTAACTTTGTAAGATCCTGTCCCCCTTCACTCCTGTTCCTGTCTTCATTGTTCCTAGAAAGAAAGGACGGTGCTGTTTTCCCCTCTGTACCTCATGTACTGCTGATCAAGTGCCTGGCTCACAGTAGGTCTTCGAAGATGTCTATTTCGTTAAGTTGATCCATCCGTCAGGTCAGGTTTATATATAATCCTATTCAAGGGTACGGGCTTTTATGAAGTGATTTTTTGAGTCTCTTCGCACTCAAATAATTCATCACGTAAGACACCAAGAAAAATTCAAGAGGTAATGAACATTGTTTTCCTCCTGAAATAAAAAACGTTGTCACAAAATATGACCCTTTAAGGTTCTTGTTAAGGTTACCTCCACTGAATGAAGAAAACAGATTCTCTGAGAACACCAATCAGTTTCCCAAGTCAGCCAACTGCTCACTTGTGCTTTTTTAAGTCCTACTTGAAAAGTCCAAAATGACGAATTATCTCACAGGTCTCTGGGCAAATACTTCATTGCTTTCTGAAATGTCAGTGCTGATACTTATTTCTACTCAGTTTTGACTCATTTTAAAACAATGGAAATATCTCTTCCTGCCAGCTTACATTCTGTTTTATAATCCTTTTTCTTCTCTCTTATTTTTCAGGATATCATTTCTTTGATAAACTTCCCCTAATTTCTAAACTTGGGGGAGTTAAAATCTCTATAATTTCATGACCCCATTGAATGGCAGAAAGAAGAAACAGAGTTCCAGGTAAGGTGGCCATAAAATGAAAACTGGAAAAATTCACAGCCAAAGACCTTTCCATAACATTTACTAACATTTACTAAATTGCTTCAAATACTAAAGAAATAAGAAAGTAGGTTAGCGATTAAAGACATTATTATCTAACTTTAATCTTCATCAAAGTAAATGTCATTATCCTTGTTTAACAGATCAATGAACTGAGGTTCAGAGAGGGTCAATTACTGTCAAAGGTTACCCAGATAATAAGTGGAAGCCTTTTTTTTTTTTTGCCATATGTGGGAGTGACATGAAGGAATTTTCTCAGGAAAAACTGACCTGCTTAAAGCTCCCTGCCTCTGGGTTCCTGGTCAGTCACCATTATTTCCATGAGAGAACATCAGTGCTATACTTTGCCTGCATTTATGCTGTGTACTATGCTAAAAGCCTTTATACGTTTTTCATGTAAGTACTGAATGAGTTATGAATGGGACAGTACGATGTATCACCTTGTAAGCAACTGAAGGTCAGGACCTGAAGTTCAGAAACAAACCCAATGTCTCCTAGTTAGTGAAGTTGGCTATCCATGCTCTCAAAACCAACTCTGCTGTTTCCTTTGACCGTCACATGGCCAGTGCTGCCTTAAATCAGCAGGACCTTGTTTGGAAACAGCACCAGGAATTCGGCGCTCCCATTCTGAAATTTAGTTGTAAAAAGTCATACTTGATCCTATGGGTCTTCCAGGGGTTCTAAAAACGTATCTTCCTATCACGTCACCCAATCAGAAAGCCATGTACCTTTCACTCTCTGGGTTTCTCATAGCAATGCCTGCCCTCGCTGAGCCACCTCTGGGTTTTCAGCCACTGAGGGGCACTGTTAAGAAACGGGGTGCAGTGGTAAAGCACCAGGCTCTGAAACCAGGGGACCGGGTTCCAGTCCCAGGTCTCCCTCTTACTGTGTAACTTGGGTCAGTCACTTAGCCTCTCTGTGTCTCAGTTTACTCACCTGTAAAACAGGGACAATAACCCTACCTACCTCAAAGGCTTCTGTGATTATTCAGAATAGTACTTTCTACATAAAAAAGTTCACTAGATATGTGTTAGATATTTTACAGATTGTTAGATGACTCCATATTGTGAGAAGACAGAAACAGAAGGAAAAGCATGAGAATGTAGCTTCGTGGAAGCTGAAAGGAAGGCATATTTAAAGGAAGGAGAAATTATGTGCCTGTCCTTTCAAAGGTCACTCTATTAGTCTGCTTGAGCTGCTATAACAAAATACCACACACTGAAATTTATTTTCTCACAGTTCTGGAGGCTGGAAAGTCCAAGATCAAGGTGCCAGCAGGGCTGGTACCTGGTGAGAGCTCTCCCCTTGGGTTGAAGTCAGCCACCTTCTCTCTATGTGCTCCCATGGCCTTCCTTTTGGTGTGTTAGTGCAAGGAGAGAGAGTTCCAGTTCTCTGTGTCTCCCCTTATAACACTAATCCTATCAGACCAGGACCCCACCCCTATGACTTCATATAACCTTAATTACTTCCTCAGAGCCCCCATCTCCAAATACAGCCACACTGGGAATTAGAGCTTCAATTTATGAATTTGGGGAAGACATAAACATTCAGTCCACAACAGTAACTGAAAAAGCAACCTTTGCATTTGGATTAGAGGAGGTCTTCAGTGAACATAAAAAAAAGTTTTCATGACTCAATGACTTATTCACCAAACAATGTAGTATGTTTACAATTCTATTTATTCAGGGGAACATTGTTGGAAGATTAAACGCAATCCTAAGTCTCATATGTTTTGACAAAAAAGTAGCATGATAAATTACAGACCAAGATAAACTAACTGTACTTATGTTGTTGGCCATGGAAAATAGAAGTACTTGGTATATACAGAAACCTTTTTTCTGTTGTCAGTTTTTCATTATTAAAAATTACTACCATTCTTAACTTTAAAAAAACATCCTCAAACTTTTTTAAAGGAAAAATTGCCAGAATAGCACGGACATGAATTTTCATTGTATCCATCATCCCAGTCAAAATGTGTATTAACCTTTGACATCTTCATCCTCTCCTACTGCTGAATCTAGGGCTCATTAATACCTATTTAAGCATTCAGCTTTTGCCCTGGAGGCCAAGATAAACGTGTCCACAAGGCAAGAATATATCTGCTCAACAGTCAGTCTCTTTTTTTTTTTGTTTCATAAAACATTTGTATAAAATATAAGTACTACAGCAAAGAAAATTTGGAGAATATGCAAAGGGAAAAAATTCATAATACCACCTCTATTAGGTAATCACAACTGCAATTTGGGCTTTTCCTTCAAGTTTTTTTTTCATGCATATTTTTATAAAACTTTAATTATGGTGTACATGTAACTTTATATTCTGTTTTTCTCCATTAACACTACTATTGGAATATATATGTGTATACAAGTAATATACATGTTGACTACACAATATATAACTAAAATATTAATTTAACCATGGTAGCTGACATTAACATTGTTCCAGTCTTCACAATTTTCAATAACATTTTGATGAACATTTCCTGCATATACCTTTTCCCAACTTTAAGGCCCCTGATACATATTCTCAAACTGAGAGGAAATGGTTGCACCAATTTTACTGCCATCAGTACTCTAGGTGACTAATTAATTTCACTAGATCCCAATTCTCTGTAGCAAAAAGTTTTCCTATCACAATAGGCAAGAAATAAAATAGACACTCTGCTGTATTAATTTCTACTTCCCTTATTACAGAGAACATTTTTCTTCTCATGGTTATTTTCCAGTTTTCCTTTGTGAGTCATCTATTCATTATCTTTATCTGTTCATCTATTAGAACTCTCATTTTTTTCATTGATTTGTATGAGGCCATCTCCTTTACTCAGAAAATTATTTAATACTACAAGTAAGAATATTAGAAGGATCCTTGACATTTTGCTGATGTTACACTAAGTCAAGTAGTGAAATCACGGTCACTAATAAATGAAAATTAAAGTATAGTAGGAACACTTTACCATCAAGTTGACATTACTTGAGGACAATTTGAAGGCTTTAAAAGTCTTTACCTTCTCTGACACTTACCTGTTATACTTATCTTTTGAAATTAATATAAAGGGCTTTTTCCCAAACATGGCACACCAGCCAATTAAAGACAAATTGTCTCATTCCCTATCCTTGCCTTGGCCTTTTAATGCATTGTTGAATCAATGAATGCAAATAAAACAGATGGTTCTGCCGCTCTAAAACTGATGCTTCCACTAAATCTCAAATTATCTGACATTATTTAATACTAACATTATTACTGATCACCTCCCTTCACTGAAAAATTACTAAGCACCAGATAGTGTGCAAAGTGGTTTAGATAAATTATCTCATTTTATTCTCAAAATAAACCTTTCAGATGGGTATTGGCCTCTCAACTTTACAGTTGAGAAACACGGGTTCAGAATGGCTACCCACCTGGCCAAGACCAGTAAGCTAGCAGGTGATGGAGTGGAATGCAAACCCAGGACCTGTTCCCCTCACCACTAAGCATGTGGCCTTATACTCATGCAGCCCTTACCATGGCAATATTGCGTACTCACTAATACCGATGAAAACAAACTTAGAAACAGACATTTTATCAAGTGCATTTAGTCTATGTATTTTGGTTGGAAATTCCTCAAGCGATAACTCCATTAATAAGGGTCAACACCACTGATTATATTTTTTTTTATTTTTTTTTTTTTTTTGCGGTACGCGGGCCTCTCACTGCTGTGGCCTCTCCCGTTGCGGAGCACAGGCTCCGGACGCGCAGGCTCAGCGGCCATGGCTCACGGGCCCAGCCGCTCCGCGGCATGTGGGATCTTCCCGGACCGGGGCACGAACCCGTGTCCCCTGCATCGGCAGGTGGACTCTCAACCACTGCGCCACCAGGGAAGCCCATTATATTTTTAAAGTTTAGTATACATAACTTACTAAAATTTAAAACAGGATTTTTTTTTTTGGCAGGGGGCTGCATCAGGTCTTAGTTGCGGCATGCAGGATCTTCCTTGTGGCGCACGGGCTTCTCTCTAGTTGTGGCCCACAGGATCCGGAGCACGCAGGCTTAGTTGCCCAGTGGCATGTAGGATCTTAGTTCCCCGACCAGGGATGGAACCCATGTCCCCTGCATTGGAAGGCGGATTCTTAACCACTGGACCACCAGGGAAGACCCAAAACAGAATTTTTGAATACTAGTGGTTATCATAGTAGAACTAAAATTTATGTAAATATTATAAAATTCTCAAAATTAAATACTTTGCTTGTTTTTGACACAGGATGGCTAGCAAATGCCAGAACCCAGAAGAGGCAAAGGAGTATTCTCCCCTACAGGTTTCACAGAGAGATCACAGCCCTTGGACACCCTGAGTTCAGACTTCTGACCTCAGAACTGTGAGACAATAAGGTTCTGATGTTGCAAGCCGCTCACTTTATAGTAATTTGTTACAGTAGCCCTAGAAAACTAATAGGTGATTTTTTTTTAATATTTACTGGGGCTTTTTCCCTAAGTGCAAAAATAGTCACCTATAATCCCTCCATCAAAGGAGAGCCACTGTTGACACTGGGTACAAATTCACCCAGACCCTGTGTGTGTGCATGTGTGTGTGTGTAATTTTTAAAATAGAATGTGCATTGCTCACATTATTTTGTGTCCAGATATTCTTTATTCAGCAGACTGGCTATCACAAGGATGTCCCATAACTTAATCACTTTCCTACTGAGGGACATCTTCAATGTCTGAGGCATCTACTTAGAAATGTGTTCAAACCATTAACCTACGTGCCAAAGGAAAATGGTGATAGATCTGCTACCCACATTTCCTCATTCAACTTCCCCTTAAGAATATGGCGATAGATAATACACACACACACAAAGGTCTGGTACATTTAGATCTTTTATGTACATCCTTTACCACAAATTTTCAAAGAGAGAATTCAAAAGCGAATCAGAGTGCCTGAGAGAGTCCTTCATGGGCACGTAGCCTAGGGCAACAGGAGGACAGAAAGTTGGAGTGTCCTGGCCAAAGTCACCGGAGAACCACCCAGACAGGAATGCACACTTCTCAATGTGCTGCTTTTATGGCATAGGAACTACTTGAAAAACCGGTGTGAACCTTCCTCTAGAGCTTCTAGATAAAGTGTAGACCTTTACCAGAAGCTAAATATATTCAACCAAACTTCCACCACTAGCAGTTTCACCGCTAGTAAAACTAGTTGCCTTCAGGTAACGTGTGTTATCCTCCACGAGACTGATTCATTCTCAGACATCTTAAGGGCAAATACATATCAATATTAAATTACATGTACAGGCATTATTCAGCTACTGATGAGTAATCTTTGCAGCTTTTCATGGAAGCTTGCCAGGTTCTTCAAATCCCTGTAATTGTAGAATATAAAGTTGTACATTGTATTCTGTTATGGACATAATAAAAAGCTGTCTTTAGAAGGGAGGATTATATAATTTTTTAAAATAGCATATATTGTATATTTTCTTTAATTGATCCAAATAAGACGTTTGCTTTTTAAAAATAAGACTGGAGTGTGAGCCATTATCTTGTAATAATTTATAATGGAGTATAATCTGTAAAAATACTGCATCACTATACTAAAACACCTAAAACTAATATAATATTGTAAATCAACTATAATTTAAAAAAATGTTTTTAAAGACGGGTGCTGTCCCGGGTTCATCGTTTGGCCCACTCCTCTCTGATGCCCTGGCAGCTTTGGGACACACAGATTGGCTTTTCTCACTTGAGACCGATCTATAATGCTTACTGTGAACACAAGTCACTTTAAATGAGGTGAGCTTTTGTCCCATCATCGTATGCTGATCCAGGAAAATGGGGAGTCACACTAGATTACAAAGGAAAAAGCTATAAAAATAAGGCACTTAAAAAAAAGACCAGGAACTACGTTCATAATAAAAAAAAAATTTCATTTGTGTCCTTTGACATAAAGCATAATGAAGCAGGCACTAAGAGTTCACAGTGATCTAAAAATCACTAAGAATAGTTTTCTACTGTAACAAAAAGGTGTTATCTTTAGCACCTCAGGGCCAGAATCATCAATAATTGGCATTCTAATTTGAATGTCATCAGGATCTGTTTAACTGATCTTTGACCACTCCCTGGCAAGTCTAGTTTGCTTCCCTGCCCTTCAACCACAGCTTCCGATTCCATTTTCCAAATTATACACTATATTCTATCACGAAGGTTAAATTTTCTTAAATAACAACTGAATTCTGCTTTCTGTTTTGGTACCATATCTCTTTTTCTTTGCATCTAATAGAAGATACGTTTTGCTCAGTCTTCCCTGCACCTCTTACATACCTAAAGAATTTTTTTTTGTCAATTGGTGTATTTCAGTTCTATTCACCACAGGTTTCCTGGTTGTATTCTTACATGCCATCACCGATATGCCCTGTTTCTGGTCTAACACTCCTTGCTAATCCTTACTCTTTGGCGCCTTTTAAATCTGCAGCTCTGCGTAGCTACCCACGTTTCATCCTGCTTTCCTGTCCTCTTGCTACTTTTACCAGCGCTGCTTTCAGAAATAATCTCGTTTACGTGGATTCTTACACTTATAGATCCTCTTCTTATAATTTATTTAAGTTTACTTAAGTTGACTTTCCAGAAATTCATTTTCTTTACGTTGCCGTTTTCACTTCTTTGAAGTTTACACAAAGATTACCAAACTTTAAATGAAGTTTCTTAATTAACCGAAATGTTCATTAAAGAAATAGCTTTAGTATTCAGGCCAAAAATCAAGAATAGCTAAATACAGCACAATCTCACCTCTCTTTCTGCTCTCTCTCCCCAGAGCCTACTCAGAGGTGTTTCTACCTGACTATGTTCCAGATATACTCTGCTGCCATTAATCCACTGAATGTGCTATAATTCTCTTGTTAAATAAACAGTTATGTCCAATATGCACTTAGGATGATGGTGAGTCTTCAACCTCATTATGACTTATCCATCCAGCTGAAACTTGGCAACATTTCTAAGAGATAGTTAATAAACTGGTCAAAGGGTCAGTAAGTGATTTTTCTTTTAGTAACCTGAAAAATACAGGGTAAAATGGGGGAAGCACACAGCTTTAGTGAAAGTGGATTATTTATGAATGACACTCCCTACAGTGATCAATAATTAAGCTAATCCTTCATTATGTGCTCAGTTGATCACTATCAAGAATGATAAAACACATTTGCCCTTTTTTCCAGTTAAAATAGGGGGTGTATGTACAGTAATTTGAGAAAACAAAAGTTTTACTTTAAAAAGGTCCCTCGGGCTTCCCTGGTGGTGCAGTGGTTGAGAATCTGCCTGCTAATGCAGGGGACACGGGTTCAAGCCCTGTTCTGGAAGGATCCCACATGCCGCAGAGCAACTAGGCCCGTGAGCCACAACTACTGAGCCTGCGCATCTGGAGCCTGTGCTCCGCAACAAGAGAGGCTGCGATAGTGAGAGGCCCGCGCACCGCGATGAAGAGTGGCCCCCTCTCACCGCAACTAGAGAAAGCCCTCACACAGAAACGAAGACCCAACACAGCCAAAAATAAATAAATAAATTTATTACCAAAAAAAAAAAAAGGCCCCTCAACCACACTGAGTCACTCCATTGGCTTTTCTGTGTCTCTCAGCATTTCAATTCCTTACCTGGAAAATACAATGAACTCTTCTTGTGTCGTTGATGATAGATGGTAGAGCAACCTTCTCCTGCAGTCATGATTCTCCCAGTCAACACCACCTCCTGCCTGATTCACGGTTCAACTCCATTTAACAATTCAACACTAGCTAATGCAGTTGTGTCCTTTACATTAAAGGAACTAAGCCCTGTGTTCTCTGAATTTTTTAAAATAACTTTAAATAAACTATAACACACTTAAGCCCGTGCGCCACAACTACGGAGCCTGTGCTCTAGAGCCTACAAGCCACATCTACTGAGCCCACATGCCACAACTACTAAGCCCACGCACTACAACTACTGAAGTCTGCATGCCTACAACCCACATGCTCTGCAGCAAGAGAAGCCGCCGCAGTGAGAAGCCCGCGCACAGCAACAAAGAGTAGCCCCCGCTCGCTGCAACTAGAGAAATCCTGCGCACGGCAATGAAGACCCAACGCAGCCAAAAATAAATAAATTTTTTTAAAAAAACTATAACACACTTGAAAAACAATTTTTCCGACAGATTTCTTCACAAAGTGATTACACCTGGATATGAATTAGTTTATGAAACTGCTTCGATCCCAGGCAAGCATGAGAGGCCTGGGAAGCAGAGCCTGGCAGGAATGGGAAGAATAAGATGTAAACTCTGTGACATGATTTATAACTGCATCTTGAAGAAACCCAAAATATACTCGGGAGCATCTATCAGAAGTTTCTGATTCCTCTGAACATCAGTGTTTGCTAATATATTTAAACTTCTTCTTTTTAAAAGGAATTTTCTATATAACCAATTCCAGGATCACATCTAGTCCATAAGGTACATAAAGTGAGATCTTTTTATACATGTCTATTTGACAGTGAACACAACCTGAGGAATAACTGAGGTCTCTAGCGTTATCAATTTGAATGTCCTCTTCTGTGTTTGTCTAATTCGTGAAGATCTTCTATACATTAAATAAAACTGGTGCGTGCTTTTCTATGACTTAGAACTGCCATCTTCATAGGATTATGTGAGTAATGGGCCATTACGTTTATGTGTTGAAACTTTGGTCAATGATATTTCTGATAACCACTTTTCACAATATAGTTGGCAATCTTAATATAATCAAGTAACGTGCCTCTGGTATTGAATCTGCTCTAATAAACTGAGAAACACAACAGGTAAAATTGTGAATATGCTATGTACCAGTTTTTAACATAAATGATTAATAATTCTCAAAATAGGTCTCTATGACAGCTATCTCATCCTCCATGAACCGATGAAGAAATAGAGGCTAATAAATTAAATTATCTTACCATGGTTATTAATGGCCAAACTGGGATTTGAATCCCACTGTGTCTGATTTCAAAGCTTTTCACTATATCGTGCTGCTGTTATTTTTCCATTAAGTTTAGGATTCCCTAAGTTAATGAAAGACACATATACCATAAACTAAAATCAACAGTACATGGAAAACCTGATTTTAACTAACAGCTTTTGGAAAAAACATTTTGCTAAAGTTAAGAAGAAAAACACCATGCACATATGGTCACCTTATTTTTTATAACAGAAGCAAGAATATACAATGGAGAAAAGACAGCCTCTTCAATAAATGGTGCTGGGAAAACTGGACAGCTACATGTGAAAGAAGGAAATGAGAACACTCCCTAACACCATACACAAAAATAAACTCAAAATGGATTAAAGCCCTAAATATAAGGCCAGACACTATCAAACTCTTAGAAGAAAACATAGGCCGAACACTCTATGACATAAATCACAAAGATCCTTTTTGACCCACCTCCTAGAGAAATAGAAATAAAAACAAAAATAAACAAATGGGACCTAAAGAAACTTAAAAGCTTTTGCACAGCAAAGGAAACCAGAAACAAGACAAAAAGACAACCCTCAGAATGGGAGAAAATATTTGCAAACAAAGCAACTGATAAAGGATTAATCTCCAAAATATACAGGCAGCTCATGCAGCTCAATATCAAAAAAACAAACAACCCAATCCAAAAATGGGCAGAAGACCTAAATAGACATTTCTCCAAGGAAGATATACAGATTGCCAACAAACACATGAAAGGATGCTCAACGTCACTAATCATCAGAGAAATGCAAATCAAAACCACAATGAGGTATATCACCTCACACCAGTCAGAATGGCCATCATCAAAAAATCTACAAATAATAAATGCTGGAGAGGGTGTGGATAAATGGGAACCCTCTTGCACTGTTGGTGGGAATGTAAATCGATACAGCCACTAATGAGAACAGTATGGACGTTCCTTAAAAAACTAAAAATAGAACTACAATATGACCCAGCAATCCCACTACTGGGCATATGCCCCGAGAAAACCAAAAAGAGTCATGTACCACAATGTTCATTGCAGTTCTATTTACAATAGCCAGGACATGGAAGCAACCTAAGTGTCCATCAACAGATGAATGGAAAAAGAAAATGTGGCACATACATACAATGGAATATCACTCAGCCATAAAAAGAAATGAAACTGAGTTATTTGTAGTGAGGTGGATGGACCTAGAGTCTGTCCTACAGAGTGAAGTAAGTCAGAAAGAGAAAAACAAATATCGTATGCTAACACATATATATAGAATCTAAGAAAAAAAAAATGGTCATGAAGAACCTAGGGGCAAGACGGGAAAAAAGACGCAGACCTACTAGAGAATGGAGTTGACGATATGGAGAGGGGGAAGGGTAAGCTGGGACAAAGTGAGAGAGTGGCATGGACATATATATATACTAACAAATGTAAAATAGATAGCTAGTGGGAAGCAGCCGCAGAGCACAGGGAGACCAGCTCGGTGCTTTGTGACCACCTAGAGGGGTGGGATAGGGAAGGTGGGAGGGAGACACAAGAGGGAGGAGATATGGGGATATATGTATATGTATAGCTGATTCACTTTGTTATAAAGCAGAAACTAACACACCATTGTAAAGCAATTATACTCCAATAAAGATGTTTTAAAAAAAAAAGAAGAAAAACACTGACTCACTGACTTCTGTTTCTTTAGGCATTTCCTCTCAATCACCCAACCCAATTAGGATGGTGAAAACACTAATATGAACAGAGGGTAGAAAGCAGACAGAAAAAGAAGAGAAACGGAGGATCTGAATAACCTACAAACTGGGTAAGCACCTTGCAAACCATCAGGAGTAAACTGCATTAAATGGTTTGTGCAGAGTGTGTCTAGAAAGGGAGAACAACTCATTTTCAATGCAAAGCAGTCTTCATTATTTTTTCAGTAAACTGTACTCATTTTGAAAGTGAAAAATGACCTCCAGTAGTTCTTAAATCCTACTAAGTATTTTTTTTATACATCTCTTCAACTTAAATAATTTAGGGATTCAATTCTAGTCACTTGGCAGTAAACCACATCCAAGTATTTAAGGTTATTCTTGAAACTATCCTGTCTGTTAACGTATACATATTGGATCATCCGCGTAAAGATAAAGCAGTTAAGGAATATTGATGTATCACTATTTTTACTCCACGTTTTTGTTTTGACCTGTGAAAAGTCTGTGGGAGCTCTGTACATTCTGAAAGCTCATTATCTCATTTCATAGTGATATTAGCTCCATTATGCAAGGAGAGTGAAGCATTCAGTCGTTGCTATCAAGAGGATCTGTGTTCATCCATACAGACATTTCAGATAAAGTGAAAAACATTTGCAGACTACATTATGTTATGATAGTGAATGATTTTAAAAGATGTCAAGTTCTGCTTAAGGAGTTTTCTATGAAATAGCATTTACATTAGAAAAAGGTTTGGGGGAGGTGAAAGACATAAGTCATCAGATTTTCATTTATGTTTAAATACAATTAAGCTCTCAGAGAGCATCAGCAGTTTAACTCTGAAATATCTTTTTTTAAAGACATTAGTGAGATATCGTATTCCTGTTTCTTGATTTTCTAATGCATCCTTCAAAATGAGTTCAGTTTAATAAGTGGGAGGATTTGTGAAGAAAACCAGACCAGAAGCACAAAGGAAGGAGAAAATGTTTAATTGCATTAACTGTACTTTCATGATATGCCTTTGTTTCTGACATATATCTTTACCACATTTATAAACTTCCAGAACAATTCTATGATAAGACATGATCATTTGCATCAGAATTGCCCATAGTCATGATTCACACACCTTCTTGCCACAGGTAAGCGGAAGTACAATACATACCCTTCCGACTGTGCAAAGTATCAGCCATTTCCTTGTGTGTATTACATTGTGTGTAACATTGGTTTACACTTTGGTTGAGGGCTGAAATAACTGCCTTAGGAGTTCCTGACCTGATCCCAGATTCAGTCTGGTTTTACCTATACTAATCTGGAATTTGGATGCAAAATAATAAATTATTACTCCTCTGGAAAAAGTGTTTTCCAGGAGAATGACTTACCCAAAGTAGTAAATAATAACACTACTAAAAATAAGTGAGTAAAAAAGTGTGTTGTGATTTTCATTTATTTTTTTATAGAATACATTCTTTTTTAATGACCTAAACACTAAATTTTAATAGAAATTGATAACTGTATTGATCTATGCTGTCACTTTTCACTTCCTTCTGGTATACTAATGGATGAAAAGAAGACTTGTAAATACTCGTTTTCTTCAAGCTCAAAATACATACCTGGCTTAAAGCCTAAGTACGATACCCAAAAGAATACACTAAATTCTATGTGTCTTGTGACCAGGGATACTAGTTGCTCATTTTTGTAATTTTCATAGCACTGAGCAGAAGCCTACTAACACTTGATAGGTAATTACTAGTTTGTTAAACTGAGAAGTAAAAATAAATATACAAACTTTATAATTTTTATTTATGTTACACATGCTATAAGCCCTATGGAAAATTAAAGAGGAAAAATTACTCTTTACTACAAACATTATTTATAAAACAATGATAATTTGCTTATGTCTAACAACTTATTTTAATTTATGTGTGCTTTTTTTGGCTGAATCTTTCAGGATTTCAGGAAAAAAGTTTTTATTCCCAACTGACAGTCAGAAACAGCAGCTCATAATTAATTCATTAAGTGCCATTGTTTACCTGCTTACTTTTGTCAAATTACAGGATTCATTACAACAGGGACGTAGAGTTATGGCTTTAGCTCTTTTTGTTCTAATCCTTTTTTCATATATTCCTTCTTTTGATTTGTGACCCTCATTACCAAAAGAGCTCACTTAATGCTTTCAGTTCACTTCCAGGAGGATAAGCGGTCAGATACCGTAGGAATTATTTTACGTACCATAGTTATTAACATGATTACTCAGAGAAATTATATTAATATGCAAGGCACTCCAATACTTCCCGGAAAAAGAAAATGCTCTTTACCAGAATTTTTCCTTTAGCATAGAGAACACAATTTCAACTATTTACAGTTTAAATCCCTAAGTAAAAGCTTACTCCGCCAAGCAGAAATGCATTATAGAGTTCACTGGAGACTCAGATCACCTTGTTCATAGATTTCTTTATTTTGACTTTATTCTCACTGTAAAGTAATGTATTCTGATTATACTAAATTTAGAAAGTAGACAAGTAGTATAAATTAAATAAAATCACCTGTAACCCCACACACCCAGAAATAACCATCTCATTTTAATGTTTCTTCCATCCTTTTTCTATTCATGTTAAAGGTATTTTGGGTGCGTAAATTTAAGATGATTCTATATTTATAATTTTATATCATTTTATCACCTAGTATATGAGTACTTCCCCTATAATTAAATATTCTTCAAAAGCATTATTTTAACAGAATATAAATGTACCACAACTTATTTTAACAACCTCTTACTAAAACTCTATCAAAGGCAAATTAATATGTAGTGACAGAAAGCTAATCAGCGGTTACTGAGGGTAGGAGAAAGATAGGGCAAGAGAGGAAAATTTTAAAGGGGCACAGGGAAACTTCTGTAGATAATAGATATGTTCATTACCTTGGTTGTGGTGATGGTTTCATGTTGCAAACGTATGTAAAAATGTATCAAATTTCACAGTTATTCACAGAACTAAATATTCACAGCTATTGTATGTCAACCATGCTCAATAAAGCTGATAAAAATAATTTTTATAAATTCTCTTATTGCACAGTAGGTTGGTTCCATTGTTTAGCAATTATAAATAAAGTGGTAACAAATATAACTCCCACTTTATTTCAAAGAGAACATAACTTTGTATATTTAAAGCTTATTCATGGATTTGATGAAGAGATTTCAATTCCTGTGCAATTCCCAACAGATTTTATTAAACTTTTCTGAGACTTATTTAACTAACATATTTAATACACCATTAAAGTTTAGGACTAAAAAGTATTTGGGGCAAAATTAGGTAAACTGCTAATTGCTGTCACTAGAGCTCACATTCATTGAAGACTTTCCATAAGCTAGAGACTATTTTAGCATTTTATATTACACAACAATTATCTTGTTTCTTTCAATAAAAATAGCCAAAATGAAGTAAAAATATGACAATATTAAGTAATGAGGTCAGGAGGAAGCTTACTACAGAATGCAAAGTCTTTTGGAAATGTTCAACATTGTTCCTCCAGGTTTCAAAAAACAGAATCTCCGGAGGAGCAAATGGTCAATGAAATACAATAAAAAGGAACAAACTATTGATCCTGTATTAACATGAATGATGGACCTCCAAAACATTATAGTGAGTCAAGAAAGCCAGACACAAATGGTAAAGGTTCTATGATCCATTTATATGAAGCCCTAGAAGAGGCAAAACTACAGCTACGAAAGTCAGAAAATGGTTGATCTATGGGAGTGAGGATGGGGAAGAAATCAATTAAAAAGGGACATGAAGGAATTTCCAGGCAGTGGCTACACAGGTGTAGACAATTGTCAAAATTCATCACACTAAACATTTAAAATCATGCGTTTTATCATATGTTACTTACCCTCCTTAAAGAAAATTGAGACAAAATAAATCTCCAGATAGCTAAAGATTAGCTCTAAAATTATTCCAATCCAATGCTAGTATCTTTTGTCTCATATGACCTCAACTTAAATTCAATGCATCCTACTGGATATCAGGACAACAACCACAACCTTGGCGGCATAGAGCCAGTGATGATGCTGAGAAGAAAGCTTTCCTCCTCACTAACAAAAGAAGTAAAATTAGATGAGGAGGGACTTCCCTGGTGGCACAGTGGTTAAGAATCCACCTGCCAATGCAGGGGACACAGGTTCGAGCCCTGGTCCAGGAAGATCCCACATGCCGTGGAGCAACAAAGCCCATGTGCCACAACTACTGAGTCTGTGTTCTACAGCCCACAAGCCACAACTACTGAGCCCGCATGCTGCAACTACTGAAGCCCACACGCTCTAGGGCCCGTGCTCCACAACAAGAGAAGCCACCACAAGGAGAAGCCTGCGCACCGCAATGAAGAGTAGCCCCCGCTCACCGCAACTAGAGAAAACCTGCGGGCAGCAACGAAGACCCAACGCAGCCAAAAAAAAAAACAAATCAGACGAAAAAACCTATTTCAAATTCGAATACTGTGTTTGAAATAAGCTAATCAGATCATTTAAACTCTAATTTAAGGCCAGAGGTAAAAAATGAACATAAGGCCAAAGAGTCACAGAACCTTCTAACTTCCCTCTCGAATTAACCTGTCATGATCCATTTTGAAGCAGTATGGTGTGTGGTTGAACAGTTTCCATATTTAAATTGTTTTCCTTCCACAAACACAGTCAAAGCTGGCTCCCTGTAAATTTCACCCACTGCATCTACTTCTGCCCTAGTGAGCAACCCCCTCTTCCATGGCAGCCCAGGGCTATCTGCCAATAGCAGGCAAATCTCCTTTAAGTTCCTGTTATAATTAAACTAAACAACTCCCTCAACTATTCCTCATGCAGCATGCTTTTTAAGTCGCCTCACCATTCTATTTAAAGTATATGTCCCAGACCAGATTTATGATTCCATATATGGTCTAATGAGAACATAGAGCAGTAGAGTTCTATGAGACTATCCAGCTCCTTCATAAACAATTGGCCAATATGAGATTCAAGGAAAGAAAAACTTACTAATTTTAATGTAAAATGAGCCTCTTCCATAAGGAGGATCATTACTGCCTTTGGATAATAAATTTATCATATGCAATTCTGCAGGTATCAACGATAATACTATTTTTCCTGGAGTAACAACACTGAAGGGAAATGGGGAGATATTCTACGAAGGCAAAGGAGCCACTATTAGGGACAGTCAGAAGAACAACATCCGAACTCTGATTACTAAGAAAAATTTCTTAGAATTTTTGTCTCCAACAAAATGCTTCTGTGTCTGTAATTTTTAAAAAATAATAATAAAAGAAATTAAAGTACTATAATAGGAAAATAAGAAATAGACAAATAATGTGAAAGGATTTGGAAGATTACAATGCAAAGAATTGCTAAAATTAAAATCTATAAAATAGATAAAATCAAAACCTCAAAATAAAAAGAGAAAGAAATATTACACCGCTAAAAATATAAATGGGTAAAAAAGTAATAATCAGGAGAAAAGAGCCAAAGAAAAAAGTATCAAAGATACAAAATTAAAGGAAGATAAATGACGAAAAAAACCAGAGCACCAAGAAAAGAGGGGGTAAAAAATAGGACAAGTGAAAAATAATAATTATATAGAGAATATTGAAAGAATTTAAAAAAGAAATTCAAACATTAAAAATACATAAAACCATAAGCTGAGGCATTTAAGAGTATAAACGTGCTAAGCTAAATATAAAAGAGATTTTGACTTTTTAAAAGTTAATATGATAAAACTCTCAACAAACTAAGTATAGAAGGAATGTACTTCAACTTCAATAATAAAGGGCATATATGAGAAGCCCACAGCTGACATTATACTCAATGGTGAAAAATTGAAAAGTTTTTCCCTTAGATCAGGAAAAAGGCAAGGATGCTCACTCTCACTACTTCATCATTGTACTGGAAGTCCTAGCCAGAACAATTAAGTAGGAAAAAGGAATAAAAGGCATTTAAATTAAAAAGAAGAGGTAAAATTGTAAAGAAGTAAAATATACATACGTATCATATGATATGTTATACATGACATATGATATATATGATATGTACAATGGAATACTATTCAGCCTTAAAAAAAATGAAAAGTCTCCAATATGTGATAATATGTATGAACCTTGAGGACATTATGCTAAGTGAAAATAAGCCCATCAGAGAAAGACAAATACTGCATGACTCCACTTACATAAGGTATCCAAAATTGTCAAATTCATAGAATCACAGAGCAGAATGGTGGTTTCCAGAGGCTGAGGGGAGGAGAAATGGGGAGTTACTAAATCAATAGGCATAGTTTCAGTCAAACAAGAGGAATAAGCCCTAGTGACCTGCTGTACAACATTGTACCTACACTCACCAGTAATACATTGTACACTTAAAATTTGTTAAGAGGGTGGATCTCATGTTAAGTGTTCTTTCTACAATAAAATAAAATAACAAAAAATTAATATAATAAAAAATAACAAAATTAAATGGCAAGAAGATTTTTTAAGTTAAACTAGGAAGTTTTTGTTTTAATTTTTAAAGAGAAAACATCATAAGCATTAAGTGGAATAATTAAGACAAACAATGCTAAGGAGAATAAACAGAAACAGTTCAGACAAATAGAAGAGGCTCTTTACTAAAGCAAGATATACACTTCTCTTGGATGCAGTTTAGAACATGTTTTGAGTTCAATGCAAAGGCAGCAGGGCTCCTACAGAGTTGACTTTCCAAGACTTGCAGTCCCTGGCAAAGGATTTCAAGGTGGTTTCAAGGGAAAGCTGAGGTCAGTGAGCTGATGAAGCATAGATCAGAAACAACACACTTTTCACTGCAGATGCTGATCCAGGCCCCGACGTCATCTGCCCCTGAAATACCCTGCTTGGGGGTAAGAAGAGGGAAATGAAGGAATGACTTTTAAAATTCAGGGAGCTGAGATGGGCTGCAGGGAAGGTGTTTTGGGGTTTGGTAAACTTGGTAAAGCTTGAACATTTTGAGTAACTACAGGGAATAAGGCACCAGAGAGGAGAAGGTTGAAAATCTGAGAGCAGTGATAATTGAAGGAGGAAGTTCCAGACTAGATTGGATAGAATAATGAGCTCAGTGAAAGCTGCAGAGAAATTCATTAAATGTAAATCCTTTTATAAGCAGTTTTTAATGCAATACTACAGAGCTCACTGAAAAGCACAAGGCTTAACCAATAGGGCCAATAATGAAGGAAGATTTGGGGATATACTTGCTCCTGGCATAACTTCAAGAAAAAGGAATCAAAGAAAGACAAGTTCACAATGATCGGTTAGCTATTTCTCCCCATGATATTCACCCCATGTTTCAAAGACCCTAAAAGCTTCCCCAACTAGGATCTGGCAACCCCTCCCCCATTATAGCATATATAATGAATCGCTTTTCCCAGAAATAATATTTTGCCTATAGGACAATGTAACTTGTTTTAATGGCAGCAAATCCTAACCCATGCAAAGAGTCTAATTAACCCCTCAGGCAGGGTTCCTTCTGGGTCAATTCAAAGTAGTAGCCAAGCATAGTCCCACTGTTTTTTTTTTTTTTTACATCTTTATTGGAGTATAATTGCTTTACAATGGTGTGTTAGTTTCTGCTTTATAACAAAGTGAATCAGTTATACATATGTTCCCATATCTCTTCCCTCTTGCATCTCCCTCCCTCCCACCCTCCCTGTCCCACCCCTCCAGGCGGTCACAAAGCACCGAGCTGATCTCCCTGCGCTATGCGGCTGCTTCCCACTAGCTATCTACCTTACGTTTGGTAGTGTATATATGTCCACGCCTCTCTCTCGCTTCGTCACAGCTTACCCTTCCCCCTCCCCATATCCCCAAGTCCATCCTCTAGTAGGTCTGTGTCTTTATTCCTGTCTTACCCCTAGGTTCTTCATGACATTTTTTTTTCTTAAATTCCATATATATGTGTTAGCATACGGTATTTGTCTTTCTCTTTCTGACTTACTTCACTCTGTATGACAGACTCTAGGTCTATCCACCTCATTACAAATAGCTCAATTTCGTTTCTTTTTATGGCTGAGTAATATTCCATTGTATATATGTGCCACATCTTCTTTATCCATTCATCCAATGATGGACACAGCCACTATGGAGAACAGTATGGAGGTTCCTTAAAAAACTACAAATAGAACTACCATATGACCCAGCAATCCCACTACTGGGCATATACCCTGAGAAAACCATAATTCAAAAAGAGTCATGTACCACAATGTTCATTGCAGCTCTATTTACAATAGCCAGGACATGGAAACAACCTAAGTGCCCACTGTTTCTTAAAAGGCCCAGGGTTCCAGATTGCTTAATGGGGAGAGTGGAGTCGGGGGGGCGGGGGGGGAGGCAGGGGGGAATCACAACCAACCAGCTCCCCCCCGATACACACACATGCCCTTTCAACCAAAGCTAAGCAGTTCTGCTATTATATCTCCTTTAAAGCTCTTAAAAAAAAAAACAGAGATTCTCTGCCAAATAAACTTTAGAAAATCCTAGGATAAGTTACTGAATTTACCAAAATTTCTCCATCCTTCTCCCCTAAATTACATACCCTTCATTTTTCGTGGAAATAGTTTTAAAACTTTGGTTTTTCCCCCCTCTCAAACTACAGGGCTAGATTAGGCCATCGAACATTCTGCGTAAGGAACCGTAATTTCAGCCATCCTCCGTTAGTCTGTTAGGGCTGTCATAACAAAGTACCAAAAACTAGGTGGCTTAAACAACAGAAATCTATTGCCTCACAGTTCTGGAGGCTTGAAGTCTGAGATCAAGGTGTAGGGAGGGTTGGTTCTTTCTGAGGGCTGTGAGGGAAGGATCTGTTCTAGGCCTCTCTCCTTGGCTGGCAGATGGCCGTCTTCATGATCACATGGTGTTCTTCCTGTATGCAAGTCTATCTCCAAATTTCCCCTAATTATAAGGCCATCAATCCTACTGGATTAGGGCCCACCATAAAATAACCTCATTTTAACTTAGAAAAGACCCTATCTCCAAATAAGCCCACATTCTGGGTCTTAACTGGGGGGTAAGAATTGCAGTATCTGAATTTTGGGGGAGACACAGTTCAACCCGTAACTATTGTACATATGACTATTACTACTACTCATGATATTAATTCAGGTGAATTTTTTAAAGATAGAACTAAATGCTCCAAATTAATTTTGATGCTTGGTTCCCCGTAATTCTTGGTTTCATACGAACTAATGAAGATACAGATCCCGGGGACTTTAAATGATTTTACTGTAACATAACCACAAGAATCAGAAGAGACTGTGTTTCGACAAGTCAAACTCCAAATTATGTAAAGCAAAACTTTATGCTGCAGCTTCCACCCTCTGTAATTTAGTCATCAGATTATCTGGATGCATGCTTGCCTGCCGTAGCATCCTCCTTGAGAAGTAAAAAATGAACTTCCTGCAGAAATGGAACAATCATGGCCAGAATAAACCACTCACAATATTGGCTATAACACCACTACAGTTGTCATGTTTAAGAAACAGCTCTGAAGGAGATGTCTTAGAAAGTGAGAGAGAGAAAATGTTATTTCCAGAATTCCTCTTAGAAAGAGAACAGGAAAAAAAAAACTCTGAAAAGCCTTTTAGGATGAAGGGGAAAGTCCCAAGCACACTCAGATTTTTAAATGACCATTATTCAGCTGCATTGAACAAGGAGGGGAATGTGTAAAGCTCTTAGCAGATAGATGGAACAGGATTCGGGGAAGACAAAGAAGGGAGAAAAGCAGGGAAAGGGGAGAACTGGGAGATTAGAAAGGCTGCAGGGCACAAGATGGAATTCCCACCTGAACCCCCAAAGCACCAGTGAACTCGCAAAAACAAGCAGGGGCTCTGGAGCTTGAAAGGAGCTGAGCTTTGCACCCACGTGGGGCAAAACCATTCAGCACTTTCCCGGAGGAGCCAGGGAGGTCAGAGTTCTTCAGCTGACTTCTGGGTTATGGGAAATAACCATCCAGTTATCTCTGGATGCACTTTAAGGCTAACCTACCCTGGGTGCATCACGATCCAGCACTGCTCCAGGTCAGCGATTGCCCGTGAGAGGACATCTACGGAACAATCAGAAAATCCCTCTGTCCTCGAAATATTCTGGGACACCATACTGCTAGTGCCTCATGAGATAGAATCTAAGACGTAATCAATTCCACTAGTTATAAACACATTCAAAACTGGAAATGGGAAGAAAGGGGGATAACCTTGATGGACCTGATCTTCTTGATGCAGCAGTAAAATAATGTCATTTACTGAGAGTGAGAGGTAAGAGCGAGAGGGAGAGGTTGAAAGGGGAGCCTGAAGGGAGAGGTAAGACTTTGGGCTCATTATAAATGACAGAACAAGTATGGATGATTTGAAAACACAGAGGCTCAGCTGAGACAGAATCGCATGATAATATCATGGCAACAGCCTACACAGTTGTGTGGTTTTCTCTAACAGGGCTCAGCATCAACTGTAGCATCAATCCTGATTCCAGATTTTGCAGCGCTGGGTAAGTCTAAGTCTACTTCTACATTTTGCAGAAGGACAAGGATAGCACAGCTAAAGTTGCTGGTGAAAGAATAGCTTGGATGACAGAACACATGGCCCATACTAAGCTGGAAAGGAAGAGAGATCAAGAGGGAACTGATTGGTAGGTGCAGAGAAAGGAGAGAAGCTAAGAGATTAATGGTCTACTTGAAGTCAAGGAGCAGGCATAGTGGGAGTGGAATTATGAGAGATCAGGAAGGAAGGAAGTACACGCCCTTTCAGAACTAAAAATAAATAGGCATGGTCATTGGCCAGAACGGCCTAACAGAACGTTGACCACATGCTGTTACTTGTGTAATTTTATAGTCAATTATAAATGACCACATTAAATGATTCTGCATATATTAGAAAAACTGCAATTGAAGACCCTTCCATCATGTTGCTTATCTTTATTTTGTTTACACTGTACCTTAGGCTATGAGGGATTTGGACGGTTTACAAAGCTATAAAAAGCATAATAGAATAACTTTAAGATAAGTAACAGAGATAATTAGCCACTGGACCTTTACTTAAAACTGCCACCTCCATAATTAATTTCATACACTAAAAAGCATTTCTCAATTTATCCTATTCTAAAATCTTTTTTCTTACCTTTCTACATACAGCAGAATGTGACATGGTGAAATACCCTGCATGAGTCTAGTTTGGGGTATCACTACATTTATCAGTCTATTTTCAGAAGTGGAGGATCATTGATAACATACTATACATTAGACCTACAATAAGTTGTGCTGCTTCTCAGCACTCTATACTACCTACCACTATTTATCTGTGTCCTGTCATCAAAAGCAAGAATCTTTAATAGCTGGTAGTAAGACAGGCGAGTTAGGAAAGGAAAGTGCTTATTTATACCATCTCTTAATATGGATGACTCATTAGATCAACAAAACACGTTCTTTACCTGGTATGTAACCCACGGGCCTCTGGCTCAACAGCAGAAATCAAAGGTAACCCCCAATACTATACCAAAGGATTATCCATCATCACTGCCGTTAGATGCTTACAGGCCTTGTAAGTCAAAGTTCCTTACACATTCCATTATTTAAAGGGAGTAAAACAATAGCTACTTTATTTTTTCTATCTAATTTTAGTTATTTATTTTATTTTAGTAATTTTAATGAGCCAATAACAAAGGACCACATTAAGTGATTCTGCATTTGCTATGAAAACTGCAGTTGAAAACCCTACCATCACGTTGCTTCCTTTTATGTTGTTTACACTGCATCTTATGCTGTGGAGGATTTGGATGGCTTTCACATATATTCAATTAAACGAGAAATGAGAAGTGTCAAAGTTAGGAAGCAGACTGGTGGGGCCTGTCTGCCAAAGAAGCCTGGCTAAATGATATTGTCCACTGGGACCTTTAATGCCTGAAAGCAGTTCTCCAATTCAAGTCCCCAGTGGTCTCCTTGGGCTAAAGGATAGCCCTCTTGAGATGGTTAATAACGTCCCACGTAAAATCGCTGTTCCTGGCAATTCAGTGGAACAACGGGCTAGAAATGGCCATCAAGAGGGCAATAAGCTCCGCTTCTAAACACTGTTAAGGAAAAGCTCCTGAACGTTTCACTCTCTTTTCTTTTTAATATCTGGGATGATTCAGTCCCTATATGACAAATACGAGAGCTTAAATCCATGATCTTCAACAGGCTTAACCTTATGGTATCAGCCAAACCTCCTAATCGGCCCAGGTATGCAACAACTAATATTTTGACAAGCTCTGCGTTTTTAATTTTCTAAAACAACCAGGTGGTCCTTTTCTATAATGTTTCCAAGAGGGAGGCACAATAAAGGATCCTTATCCACACTATTTTGAATTCTCAGTAAACCAGCTTTTCTGGAATAAGCATCAAAAGGATTTTTCCATATAAATCTTTTATCTGCATCCTTCACTCGTGAAAATTAAGAGGTAGCTAGGTACAAAGGCAATCAAAACCCTGACTTTACCCTTTTCATAAAAGCTGTCATGCCAAAACTCCTTTGGTAATAAAACCCAGTTGATAATTCCAGACCCCTACAAGGGGAGAGAATTTATATGTACTCTAGTTATACTCAATGCCAGATTTCCAGAAATGTACTTCCTCAACAATCAAAAGTAGTTGAGAAATTTCTTTAGCAGTTGTATAGCTTTCAATAAGGGGGACAGAAGGTTTTCATGAGTTGACAAGAAGCAGTTTAAAACAAACTAACCAGTCTGAAGAGCCTAAGCATCGGCTCCAATTCCCCTTTTGCGAAACCTTTTCTGATATTTCCACCAAAAATACCATTCATCCACAAGACCATTTGTCTAATGGTCACTCTGTTCAAAGTACTTTTTACTCACCAGCTGTTGGTAGGAGAGAAAATCTATTGCACTTGAAGAATATGTGCTTGCCCTATTATTTAAGAATACTCAATTCTTCTAAAAAAGACAAGCAAAACAAGCAGAATGTATGGAACTCAAGAAATGTTATGCATAGAAAATAAGTAAGCTAAGAGCATAAGTGAAGAGGCAAAATTCAGAGAATGCACTAAATATAGATCATGAGGCGCTTATGAGACACAGGCATATGATGATATAAACAGGAAGTTAGTAACCTGTAAGACATGTTAAAGATAGAATAAATGGAACGTATGATGGAACAAACAAGAGTGTTACTTTTGGATTGGAAGGTTCAGAAAGTCCAAGTCTTAAGGTAAAAATCACACCATTCTGGTCTAACAATTATGTTATCCTTAAATCAGCTGTCTAATATGGTTCAATTCTAGCCCCACAAGTGTTCTCTCCAAAAGAACACAGATAAAACCCAACACTGTTCAGCAGGCTAACTGGCGAGCAAAGTTGTTTGCAGGTGTACTTGCCCTTGTGTCTCTTTGACAGAGCAAGTGTGTGCCTCCAGACACCTTCCATCTGCCTGTCCGGGCCCCTTTCTCAAAACTCACTCATCCTCATTAACACACCACCAGTTTGGAGGCTGATTCAGCAAAGAAAGAGATAAGATATATGAACATGGTGTAGCCCCGAATTCAGGTTGTGGATTTCCTTTCACCCCAATTGAATACTATCCTAAGTGCATTAACTTACCCCACCTTTTTCCTCTTGATTCTCATTATTTATTTTATTTTATTAAAATTTTTATTTATTTTATTTATTTATTTTTGGCTGCACTGGGTCTTCGCTGCTGCACATGGGCTTTCTCTAGTTGCGGCGAGCGGGGACTACTCTTCGTTGCGGTGCGCGGGTTTCTCATTGCGGTGACTTCTCTTGTTGCGGAGCATGGGTTCTAGGCGCGTGGGCTTCAGTAGTTGCGGCATGCAGGCTCAGTAATGGTGGCTTGCAGGCTCTAGAGCACAGGCTCAGTAGTTGTGGCGCACAGGCTTAGCTACTCCGCGGCATGTGGGATCTTCCCGGACCAGGGCTCAAACCCGTGTCTCCTGCATTGGCAGGCAGGTTCTTAACCACTGCACCACCAGGAAAGCCCTGATTATTTATTTTAAATTGATTAATAAACCATGTGATTGCATCATCTTAATTTTTATCCATGAACCTTTCTGTTCAGTGGTCTCTGTAGTGTATTGAAAGGCTACAGTGTAATTTCCCATACAACAATGTGAGGGGGGGAAACAATGAGGTTAAGCAGAAAATATATATAATATATTTGGCTACAGGGTTTGTAAAAGTATAACCATGAGACTATGTTAATAGAAATATAATATACTATAATAATAGATTTAGAAGAATATGTCTATATATTGTAACATCAGAAGATGATGGTCAAAGACATAATTGGATAGAAACAAATACATATAGCTAAGTTTCTGGGCTATTAAGATGAAACACAAATGCCTATAGGTAAATGTACAGGCTCCTGAGATCAAATCCTGGCTTCACCACTTCCTATCTTTTATGGCCTCGGGAAAATCTCCTCTCTGTGCCTCAATTTCCACACCTGAAAAATACGGACAATGATAGTAATGAAATAAATAATAGTAACCCTACCTGAAGGGATTATACTGATGATTAAAGGAATTACCAGCATGTAAGTCTCTTACAATAGCCAGATCATGGGAAATGCTTTGAATTTTTTAGCTATTGAAAACGAAAGGGTGAAAGTTAGAGTGTGACCAAAAGGAACAAAATCTTGGGTGACAATGGGTTGCACAAACATTACTTCCCATTGACAAGACCCTCTTCTCATGCTAATGTCATTGTAATAGTACAAATCACAGCATATAAAGCAATAGTAAGAAATCAATACAGAGTAACATGTAGTCCTGTGAGTTCCTCTTCAGGGTTGGGTTGAATTTTGGGAGAGCATGAGTACCGGACAAACAGTAAGTTCATTTGGGGAAGAGCTTGGGTGGTAAATGAAAGGTGATTCAGGGAGTCTAGCATCTGGAAAATTTGGGGGCCCAGGGCCAGCTGCTTCTCCAAATAGAATGACTGCAGCCAATAAAAATAAGCCAAGTTTTCATGAATATGTAATGTCCTACTCATAACCATTGCTACCAGTAAGGGACCTTGGACTGGAGGAGAACTGAGCTCACTCTTTAGGTGGCTGTTATGAGCTGGCCTGCGCCATCAGCAGTTGTGGCCACCGGCTGCCTCATTTGCTTTCTCCATTTCTTGGTGGCATCAAAGAGGTTCTAGCTGCCCAAAGGGAAGCAGAGTGGCCACAGAGGTCACCGTACATTGCCTTTTCTACAGACATCTCCATTCTGTACCCCTCAGGGCGACACTCACCTCACATATCCCAGCCTCTCTTTGCATGTGCTTGACTCCTTAATGAACCTCTCATAAACTGTACCAGGAAGTCCATAAAACCTACCTACTTGGAGATATCTCAATTCAGCTAAATTAAATTGGTCCAAATTCAAAATGTGAGTAAATCAGTAACTCTGAAATGGCATACATTTAAAACCCCAAAGGGAAATGAAGGCATTTTTAAAACCTTAGGGTGGTTGGGAACACACTTAACAAATAACTAAAAATATTCTTCAGATAGGTGTGCAAACGAATTTAAATCCTCTGTGACCAGTTTTAACAGTATCTATTTTTAAAAGGTCTGGGATTTGGAAAACGAAATTCTTGGTGCCCAAGTTTTATTAGGCACTTTTCCTATCCAGCCCAGGCCGGCTCATTTCATTACAGGCCAATCAATCTCCATTAGTTTCAGAACCTCCTATATTCATCCCAAACTTACCCAGTTTCCAGACAAGACTGACCTGCTACGTCTTAATGTATAACTTTCTAACTTTTTTTGTAATACATGTTCTTTAGAGATGTCAGCTTCCTATATTTTATACATTCTAAATGGTTTGTTAGTTTAGGCCTCCTGCGTGCCTGAGCTGGTAATAGCTCTGCTGAGCTCCATGCATAGAAATTTAAATTTTAAAAATTGCTTATAGTTCTGTATTTTTCATGAGAGAGCACAGTTGCCTAAGTCACAGAAAGATAATACCAAGTAAAAAACATTTTTCTTCAAAAAATTAACACGTACAGATTCTTCTCTCCTTATAAAATTTGAAAACTTCAGAAAAATATAATGAAAAAAATTGTCCTAAATGCCCCTTATCAGAGAAAACAAGTTTTAACAATATGATGTATAGAATACAAACTGGAGGAATATACATAATCCATTTATGTATTTTTTAGATAATAGGAGTTAGAGCACACAGAATATTTTATAAACTGCCTTTTCAGTGATTACTATATTGATTACTTTTCAGTGATTACTATATTACTATAGTGATTACTATAGTTGATTTCTATATATACAATGATATCTATATTTAGCAACATGAGTCATTCATCTGGTCCTTCATATTTTTTCCACTCATAGTCCTGTGGCAAGCATCTCTAAATACTGTTAATTAGGAGTATTGATAGAAGGCATTTCAACACTTTTCCTAGTTCTCCTTTCATAATTTCTCCTTTTCCAGGTTAGAAGAAGTCTCTACTTCCTTCCTACGGTTTTCATCATCACTTTTCTTTTGGTGTCTGTATTGGTTTGCTAGGGCTGCCGGAACAAAGTACCACAGACTAGGTGAATTAAACAACAGAAATTTATTTCTTCACAGATCTGGAGGCTAGAAGTCCAAGATCAAGATGTTGGCAGGGTTGATTTCATCCTATGGTCTTTCTCTTTAGCTTGTAGATGGCCATCTTCTCCCTTTGTCTTCACATTGTCTTCTCTCTGTGTGTATCTGTGTCCTAATCTCTTTTATAAGGACACCAGTCATATTAAGTTAGGGCTCCCCAATGACCTCATTTAGCCTTAATTACATCTTTAAAGGCCCCATCTCAAAATACAATCACACTTTGAAGTACCAGGATTAGGACCTCAACATATGAATTTGGCGGGGGGGCGGGGGGACACAATGCAGTCCATAACAGTGTCCCTATTCTTTACAGATTTATCTCCATCTATTTTCTAGATTCATGCAGTCTGTTACATATTTTTAATTCAATCACATAGTGTTACCGTTTATAACTAATGTAATCTTTACTCCAGTGCTCTAAGCCTATCCTTTGCATCCTGTCTTGTTTTTTTGGTATTTCTGCAGCATTTCCATGTGCTGCAGCCTTTCCTCATCACTACATGTTTTTATAGATATTATACCTTCTTTTCTGTCTTCTCAAGTGGATATCATCATTCAATCTTGTCTCCTTGTAATTTTTAATATTTGTTTTCCACCTCTACCAGTGCAAATACCTGGTCCTGCAAATATATTCTTCCTCTATGGTGTTAAAATATTTTCACAGTGAGATATGGTTGTTTTTAAATTTTTATTTTAAATTTTCATTTATTGTTTTCAAAGGTTATTTTCCCTCCATGATACTTGTTATGATTTTTGTAATTCTTTTGCTATTATTTTGATATGCTTAGACCACAGGGGCATCTTACCATGTTAATCCTTTTAGCATTTTCCTGCAAGTCCTTGTCTTATGAAATATTCAGGCCAAAACAGTCTCTTTCATGCTACAGAAATCAAGACTCTTAAGACTCCTTTGAGAACTCTCAAAGCACTTAAGAAGGTAAGAAGCAAGGAGAGAAAAAGGGAAGGGAATTAAATTACTAACACCTACTACATCGTAGAAAATTCATTTCACAATCTCATTTAACATTCAATCCTAAAAATTGGATTAAATTATCTATTTCATTTTACAGATGAGTAAATTGAGGCTCAGAGAACTTAGTGACCTTCTCAAGTACATATATGTAGTAAATGATAAAGCCCAGGTCAAAATTAATTTGTATACTCCAAAACCCATGCTTTTCCCATGACTTCATACAAACTCCCTTTGATCCCTAAATACATTTTGACCTACCTCCAAGTTCCCCTAAGCCTTTCTGCATAAGGGGAATGATTAGAACACAAGTCAGGTGCACCAAAATCACAACAGGACAGGGGTTCTGCCACCTGCACCTCTCTAGATTTCCTTTTTTTTTTTTTTTTTTTTTTGCGGTACGCAGGCCTCACACTGTTGTGGCCTCTCCCGCTGCGGAGCACAGGCTCCGGAAGTGCAAGCTCAGCGGCCACGGCTCACGGGCCCAGCCGCTCGGCGGCATGTGGGATCTTCCCGGACCGGGGCACGAACCCGTGTCCCCTGCATCAGCAGGCGTACTCTCAACCACTGTGCCACAGGGAAGCCCAGATTTTTTTATTTTTAAACTTATTAATTAACTTGATAAAAAACTTACAATATTTACGATATTCATTCTTCCGTTGAGAAAACATTTCTCCATTCATGTTCAAGTATATCTCCAATGAAGTGCTGTAGTTTGCTTCACATGGTTCACAGGGATCCCTAATAAAGCTAATTCCTAAGTATTTTATGTCTTTGTCAATATAGTGAATAAGATTTTTTCATTATATTCTTCAGCCACTTACTGCTGATATACCAAAATCTTTGTTTTATAGAGTTGATGTAAGTAACGGCCTTTTGAAGACTGTTCTGTATCTTCTGCAAAACTCTTGTGAAAACATTGTTCCTGGTGTCATCACATGTCCCTTTAAGCAATAAGTTCCTTCCAGAGGTCAGAACGAAAGGTTTTTATCCCTGAGACAAACTTAACCCAATGACAAAAGCTCTCTAAGTATTTTGTTTTTTGTCTTAGCAGGAAAGATATTAAAAGCTTAAGTTCATGTTTAACTGCACAAGTGAACTAAGCTTACATACCTGGCACACACATTTTTCTGCTCCTTTTAAATTGTTTTGGTTTTACTCATATTTTTAATTGTCCTATTTTAATTCTGTAATCCACCTTAAATTGTCTTTGGAGGTAGGCAGTTGGCCTAGGAAGGTTATGCACCTTAATATTCACATTCAAAAGTAATTAAGCTATATGCCAATTGAATAGTATTGTTCATCTGTTCCTAATTATATATGCTAAAAACGGAGTAATCAACCTTTTTCCTTCAGGACGCACTATAAATCTACCCCTTTATATCCTGCTCAAGAAAGTATTACAGAATACGAGAGTAATCCCACGGGTCACCTTAGGTCCTCTGTAATTTAAAAGAAAAATATAATCATTTTTCATAAACTTTGGTACTTCTAACATTTTGGGTAATAAATCACTTATGTAACTGGTCGACATGCAGCAAACAGCATGTCATCAAGACACATCTGGACGCAAATGGGTGAAGAATGGTGAGAAAATGATTTTGGAGAAGCTCCTTGACAAGGTAAAGTAAGCCGTGTGCAGTTCCTGAATCATAACTTGTGAAGTCTTTACCGTCCCCTTTAGGCAAAATCATCCACTCTTTATTCTGAGTTCTGATGACTCTTTATAGTTACTCCATTCCCTCCAGGGAAGACTTTCCTGCCGTGCAGGCTGTGCCTTATCCCTTTACTGTGCTTGCACTGCACCTACCTTACAGCCCATCCCTCGTTATATTACAATTGCCCACCTTTTAGTCTGTCCACGGTAAGGTCCTTGAGAAAAGGGACCATGTCTCAGTCATCCTTTATCTCCAGTGCCCAGCACAGGGCCTAAGCACTTCCCACCTACTCACATTGTATCCTAGTTGTTCATACTGTTGTCTTCCATCAGGAAAGAAAGATAGAGACCTTTTTTTTTTTTTATCAGCAGGGCCTTAGCCACTTCTACATGCCCAAAACTGTCATATTACTGAACATCAAGGGGAAGGGCTTAATAAATACTGAGTGCTGTACCCTCCGCCATTTCTACCTTCCTATTTAAGCTTTCTTGGGCCATTTTTGGATCTTATTCCTAGGCCCGTCCTTGGTCCCTCTAAACCTTTCTGATGCCTCAAAGTCATTAACACCAGTGTAACTATGGTACCACCTCCACCCCTTCTCCAAAAGACACCAAGAGGCTAACAGATTCTGAACAAATGTCGGTAGTTCTCCAAATGGGGAAAGAAATCAAGCTTTAGACAAAACACAAGCCAATCTATCTATGAACAAGGCTCCTTCCACATATAAGCAATGCGTGATCTTTCGGAAACCATAATAATCACCCCTTAATGCGCCCTTCTCCCAGTGCATCTCATCAAAACCTCTAGTGGGGGCTTCCCTGGTGGCGCAGTGGTTGAGAGTCCGCCTGCCGATGCAGGGGACATGGGTTCGTGCCCCGGTCTGGGAAGATCCCACATCCCGCGGAGCAGCTGGGCCCGTGAGCCATGGCCGCTAAGCCTGCGCGTCCGGAGCCTGTGCTCCGCAACGGGAGAGGCCACAACAGTGAGAGGCCCACGTACCTCAAAAAAAAAAAAAAAAAAAAAAAAGCTGTCAGACAGCTTACTTCCCTAGGAAATTTGTTTCCCCAACTTCCGAGATAATTATTCATACGTTCTCTGTTCTCCTCAAATTTCCAACATTCCTTCCTCTCCTCCCCACTCTCAGCTAATGACCTTGCTTCATGACTCACAGAGAAAAGAGATGCAATCAGATTAGAACGACCTCATCCTTCAACTATCAATTCACCAACCTTCCTGTATCTGGTGCTCAAATGCTCTGCCTTCATTTCTGTTAAAAAGGGAAGAAGCTAGATGAGATCCTGTGTCCTGTAATCAGATAATCTCTCATCTTCTTAAAAACACCTCTCCTACCATCACCCCTCTTTGCTTTAGCGTTCCTGTGAGCATTCAAACAGGGCTCAGGGCCCCTCGCAAACTTGCAGTCGAGCAGCTGGCCAAGGCTGCAGTCTCTGAAGACTAGAGGGGGGCTGCCAAGCTCACTCACAGGAGGTTTCGGTTCTTTGCCATGTGGGCCTCCCCATAAGGCTGCACAAAACACGGCTTCACCCAGGACAAGGGATCCGAAAGAGAGAAAGAGGAACACCTACACAGAAGCCATGGTCCTTCTACAACCAAACCTCAGAAGTGGCATCTCACCCTTTCAGTTGTGTTCGATTCCTTAGGGTCAAGTTACTGAAGTCAACACTGGGGGTGAAGACAGGCATTAGGCTTCACCTCTCGAAGAGAAGAGTACCAGAATTTACAGACATATTGGTAAAACCATCCCTGTTTATGAATTTAAAGTCGTTCTAAATTTGGTACTCAATCAAGATCATTTCCTCAGCCTAGCATATATTCAGGGCTCTCCATACACTACCACTCACCCATTCCAGTAGCCCTCAGCTCTTCAGCCAATTCAAACTCTTTATTCTGTGCCTTATTCACTCCTGCAGACAGTCACACGCTTTCTTTTCGCACACCTTCTTCAGAATTTCTAGGTCTACTTCTAATTATAGTACCATGAATTGACTTAAAGGTTGTGATGTAAATATTTCCAGTTCATTTTATCTATGACTTACATACACTGTGATTTCACTCCTTGAGAGCCAGGAACAAGTCTTCTCCCCAATCTGCATCCTCTGCAGTGCCTGGTATTAGGCTATGTGTAACCATGAATCAACCAATCAATCAAGCTACCTACTAGCTATAGAAAGAAAATGACCTCAAAATAAAAGTACATACGTTATATCTCTCTTGTCAACCAGGCAATGTTTTTACAACATTGTTTAAATTATAAGGGATTGGCTGTCTCAGGTTTTGCTTGGTGTTGCAACCCTTCCCTTCTCTCCCTGCCTCTGCCTACATCCATGTCCACCTATAGCTCAGAACCATTTAGCTTGAAGACTTGCTCCCATCTCTATAACCAATCCGTGATCCTGACCACGGATGTGTGGGCACTGATTAGTTTAATCCTGGACCTCGTCTCAATTTGACCTTGCACCTGTACTCCGAACAACTGGTTTCTACACTGATTCAGAATCCACTTTTTATCACTTGTGTGCTTCTGATTAAGTAGATTCATGGTCCTATGTTTGAGTTCCATTCTTGGTGACTGTTTTAAGGATACCTGGGATTTGTTTAATCAGGTATGGCAGGACAAGCCGACACAGAAATGACTGTCACGAAGAAGTTGTTTATACTCACAGATACCTAGAAATAGGAGGCACAGCCTGCCACACAGGGAAGCAGCAGGGTCATTCAGGAGGCAGAGGAAGCAAGGGGGAAATGTGGGCAAGAGGCCTTATTGTGGATTCCAAAGGAAAGAACAAGGGTAGCAGGGTAAATGGGTTCGGGACTGGCTAGTTTGAATAATTTCTGTGGGCTTTGGGGAATAGGGGTTGTCCCAAGTTGTCTGATACCCGGCCTGGGGTGATTAGGGCAAGGGGGATAGTGGTCTGGAGTATAAGAGCTTGAGAAAGGAAATAGTTGGACGTATGGGCTCTGGATTGGTTGGTTTGCATATGAAGGCATGCTCACAGTCATGCTCATTTACTATCGCAAAAAATTAGCTAACCCTGGGAGGAGCAATCCCTCAAGCATCAGCAAGGCCCCAGATGTCAAAGCACAAAATACAAAAACTAGAAAACGAGGCTATTATAATAGTAGCCCCCCTAGGTCGACCTTGGTCCTGCGTTCCTCCTGCTGATACTCCTACTACCTACCCAGACAGCTGTCAAATACACACAGTATCAGCACAACCTAGGGATAAGAGAGATGGTCCTAAAATCAGATACACCTGGGTTAAAATACCTGACTGCTCCACCAGTGATGAGTTCTGCAACCGTGGACAAGTCACTTAATATCCCTGAACTTCATCTTCTCATCTGTACAATGGAGATGACAGGAGTACCTACTTAATTCAGGTACTTACATCCATAAAGCACTTTGCCTGGAGCAGAGCAAGCAATCAAAATGTGTCAGCAATAATTACTATTTCTTCTCCCTCTGATTTCCCTAAAACTGTAGTGTGATTGATACATAGTAGATACTCAATAAATGTATGTTGAAGTTGACTGAACCAACAAAAGAAGGGAAAAAAAATCAATAAGTAATCCTAGCTCTTGAACCAATCATAGAAATGCAACACTTTCAGCAGACATAGGTTAGAATACTCGACAGGCTAGAACTTGGAAGTGAGACCTGGGTTGGAAGTCTAGCTTTAATATTTAATCCCATGTGACTTTCTAGGACAGGATGGAGATGCTACTGGTAGCCTCTCCAACATCCATCCCTCCTTCCCCTTGCTTGGAGAGCCCCCATTTTGTTCTGCGGTCCCCATGGGACTCGGGAGGGCAATCCTATCGCCGTATTCAGGGACAAACCCTGGAGGGTCCATTCCTATTGCCAGTGACTGGTTTCCAGATGGGAATGTGACCCTTTCCACTGTAGTCACTGTTCATTTGGCAAGGAAATTCTGCCTGTGTGGCTGTAGACTTCTCGCAACCATGAGGGAGGCATCCTATGGCCCAAGTCAGCAAGCGCAGGTGGCAGAGTAAAGATGTAAAACCACCTGGGTCCTCAGTACAATAACAATAGCTAACATCTAATAGGTGCTTACTGTGCTTCAGCTATTCTCCTAAACGTCTGTGTGCATTGACTCACACAATCGTCCTCACTGATACCCGGCAGGAATGTTTTCATTACTGTTTTACACAATGAAAAACCTGAAGAATTTAGCAATTTGTGCAAAGTCTCGTAGCACTACATGGTAGAGTTGGGATCTAACCTATCGTTGGGCTTCAGGATTTATGTTTTTGCTTACCTGGATCTGGAAGATGTGACTAAGACAGAATCAACCAATTCCCTCTGGGCTTGTTATGAGATTTTAAATGTCTTATTCAGGCAATTTGAAGCGTTTTTGCTAAATGCAGCTGATGGCATCCTAATACCTATATTCAGATTCTTCACCTTTAAAATGGGGATACGTCTCTATGTCTCCTAGGGTTGCTGTTAAGATTAAGAAGAGTTCCATAAATGAAAAACCATCCTCAGTTCTTCTGAGGACTCCGACCACAGCCATCACCCCTTTCGCGGTTGTCCATAGGTTTACTGAATGGAAAGTCTTATTCCGAGACTCCACCCTAGCCCGGGAGCTAGGTGTGCTCCTAGGTCTCTGCCCATGCTAATGTACATATCCTCCTGGAAGTAGCCAGGCATTGCCCCATGTATAAAAACTAACTCATTACCAAGGAAAAATATTCTCCTAACAGATATGTATTATAATGCAAACTCTAGACGCAGGAAGATTTTATTTTCTATTCTTTTTTCATAATTAGCTGCAAAATCAAGTTATGTAGTGAAGAGCTCAGTGGATTAACACATCCTAAGTCAGCTCAAATGAAGAAGAGTTACATTCTGAGCTCACTGTCATGACATAGTATTAACTGATACCTATAATTTATAGCCATATGAAAATAATGAAAAAGTATGAATACAAAATTTAAAATATTAACTCCTGGATAACTTTCCCAAAAGGGTAAAGCCATGGAAAAGAAAGAAAACTTTCGTACCTTGATCTGTGCCAAATCCCTGGAGAAAAAGGTCTCCTGATGGTCTAAGGAAAAGACTTATACATTTTGACGAGTCTTTTAAGATCTATTATGTCCTGTTCTAAAAGAAACTGCTCATTCCTTTAACAAGTTGTTCAGCTGCATGTGTATTCTGCATATTTTTCAACTGCATCTTTGTCATTCCCAATTTTTGAAGATGTCTATAAAAGGTGAATTATCTATGCATTGCACTTTCAAAATCCAACTTCCCTTCCTTTTCCATTCTATGTCAAAAGAATTCTCACTGTCAATGTAAATTTAAATTTGTACAGTACTTTATACTTTACGAAGTACCTTCATAGTCATTTTCTTAATCCACAACAACTCTAAAAAAAGAGATAGGACATACATTCTTATCCAAATTGTCCAATAAATTTGTGAATTTATTTATGCTTGTTTTCATGTATTCATTTATTTGACAGCCATTATGTACCAGGTACTATTCTAGGCACTGAGGATGCAGAAGGAAACAAAACAGTCACCATCTTCAGGAAACTTAAATTTTGGCAGGAAAGCCACACAATAAACAAGTAAACAAATCAATGAGGAAGCCTAGATTCAAACCCTGGCTGCTTGATCAAAACTTTAGAGCTCTTTACAGGATACCAATCTGCCTCCCTGGTCCAAATTCACTGATGCAAATGTTCTCTTTGCCATGAATTTTGGCAGTTTGGACTTGAATCTCTTTGGGTTTCCAAAAGGTCTCAGATGTTTTCCACTCCCCTAAAGTAATCCAGTGGACAACAGTCAAAATGGCATTTAATAACCAACACATTCAGAGCACTATTATATTCCCCCAAACAAGAGAATCGTGGAGGGAGTTAAAATTGATTTAAAAAAGAAACATATGGGGGCTTCCCTGGTGGCGCAGTGGTTGAGAGTCCGCCTGCCGTTGCGGGGGACACGGGTTCGTGCCCCGGTCCGGGAAGATCCCACATGCCGCGGAGCGGCTGGGCCCGTGAGCCATGGCCGCTGAGCCTGCGCGTCCGGAGCCTGTGCTCCGCAACGGGAGAGGCCACAACAATGAGAGGCCCGCGTACCGAGGAAAAAAAAAAGAAAAAAGAAACATACGCACACGTAATTGTTTCTGTGCATTAACTCATATGATCTTCATCGCTAATTCTTGGAGGAGGTCAGCTAAAGGATGCAACCGCTGGCTGACCCAAAAGCGGGCTCGGGCAGTCGGAGGCTCCTGCCCCACTCCCCTGTCCTTGGAATGAATGCTCCATCTACTATTCCCACACTAGAAGCTGTTTCAAGAACGTAGCCTTGAGAGAATAGGGTGCTGTTGAGACCACCTGGAGAGCCTACATGCCTGAACCTCGTTAAAACCTCTATATAAACTCCTAAGATTCTAGCAGGTGGGTGCAGAGGTCTACCCTCATGTGTAAGTTCCCTTGTTTATTACACCTGCCACCTACCCACTTGGACTGATCTGCGTCTTTCTTCCGTCCCTCCCTGCCCTCTGTGTACGGAGCTACCTTCACATTTCACCAGGGGAGTCCCCAAGGTTGCAAACCCACACTAACACCAGGTAGGAATGTTTTATCACCATTTTAGAGATCGAGAACTGAGACCTTGGAGAATGCATGCAATGTGTGCGAGGTCACATAGTAATACATGGTAGAGTCAGGACTTAAACCCAAAGCTGGGTTTCAGAACTTAGGTTCTTTGCCTCTATGCTTTACTGGATCTAGAAAATGCTGCTGAGACAGAATCAGCCAGTGCTAAGACCATTTTTTACCTGGAAAAATAGGTTCACATTAAGTTTTGAAGTACAAATTAATATCCTGCAAGAGTCTGCTCATTTAGTTATCAGCAGTTGTCTGGCTACACAAGGTTTCTACAGGACAGCATCTCAAATGACTGCCCTTGCCTGTTTTCCATCTCACAGCACTCACGAGCAGGTTAACTTGTCCCATGTATCATTAGTAATTCATGACTTATTTGTGAAAGTGCAGGGACAGCACTACTACAGGCCTAATACAATGAATCTCTTACTAGGAAGAAATTAACAAATGAATTGTTGCTGATCAATAAGTGTTGAAGAGAAAATTACAATGATAGTAAAGCCTAAATAATTTATACACGATATTGATTTTTTCATTACATTAATTATTCTTTACAGCACACATAAGGAACTAGGAGAATAAAACTTTCAAAGCAAAGAAATTTATCTACCGTGTTGTATTGTAGGCTTAAGTCTGACTTGAAAAGACAAAGAATGGACCAGGATAGTTGACAAATATTTTTAGACTAAAAATGCATCAGGTAATCAACTGGACACTTCCAATGTAGCTAAGTTCCTTTGTGTTGCCCAACGTTTTTATACACAATACTTTTAATAGTTATTTATCAAGAGAAGTACTGATAGAAATGTTTATAAATAGAAATATTAGAAATAGAATAATCTTTCGTGGCTTATATGAAAGGCACAACGACAAATTCGCTGAAGCCACATGGGAAAGAAAACGTTCTCTGAAACCTCTCCCAGAAGCTTTAAGTTAACTGGACTTAAATCCAATTGAACAGAGTGCAGGTTCCTTATTGCTAATACCTTTCATAGCCAGCAGAAAACAATTCCCTAAGGCCATTTTCTCACAGCAAGTAACTTTCATACGGAAGTAAGGGCCTGAAGATGACCCTCCTGTTTACACGCTATTGCTGACTTTAACCTTGTCACAAAATGCTGTCCCAGAGAACAACAAAAAAGTATTGTGCATAAGAAGGGCTGTGAAAGAGGACGGAGGTCGCTGTGTTCTTCATGGATGACGCTGTTCCCAGCAACTCAAAATCCCCTCCTACAGATGGGAGAAACGAATTGAACCCATGTGCACCAATCCCAATGGATGTTCTAGGTACAGACATGGCACTCAAAATTGCTTTTGTCATTCATATGCTGAATAGCATCTTGTTCACGGCGTTTTGACTCTAGAAATTAAAGCAGTGAATCGATGGTTCTTTTCTTATCTTTTCTATCGGAGTTTTCTCAGATACCAACTTCACTTAACTATTTTTCAGTATCTAATATTAGGAGATTCCAGGTTCATGATGTTTTATACAGAGTTGCATGAATATATACTTTCAAGCACATCCTATCTCCCCCCAAATAAAGATGGAAATAATGTTTCAAAAGTCCTTTAAAATTAAAACTAAAAACATGAGAATAGTTTCAAGTGTGATATAATTTTTTTCTTCCCTCACCTGTTACCTTCAGTGACTTAAAGCCACATTAATATTATTTTTAATGTGCTTAATGTTCTTGGAAGAAAATCTAAGCAACACAAAGCATCTCATCTCGGGAATATGCTTTTGCAAACTAGAGCCAGTTTTGCAAATTATTTTGTCATGTCTTAACTAATATTGTTATATAACTTCAAATTTATAAAGTACCTCACACAGATAAAATATATTGATAAAATGTATATTATCCACTCTGTATCAAAATACAGATCCAACTGTCCAAATGTGTCACTATCACCAGTCAATTCTGGAGCACTACGGGGACAAAACACCCAAATCTAAGATCATTTTTATTACTCAGTGAAAAGCCCCTTGTTATGGTGACGGCTCCACTGCTGAGTGTCCTTTGCTGCATCCACCATTCTTTGGGTGGAGACTAATGGTCCATACAGAAAATATGTGGTACAGGTACTAAAAGAAAGGGTACTTGTTCTTAGTCTCATATGTAGAATTGAATTGGGCATTCATAAAATGAATTAGAGGAAATTTCAAACTATTTTAAGTCACTGTGCAAGTTCTTCTCCATTTTCCTCCCTTCTACCCCTGCAACCCCAAATCCAGTCTCCACCTTTCTCTGCCTTGGTGAACCATGTGGAATGAGGAGCTCGCTCGTCCTCTAGCTTCCAGGTAAATCCAGCCACTGGAAGACAATGGGAGGAGACGGACAGGTGGGAGGAGAAAGGAGTCAAGATATTTATTTCCTTCCCCCCACCTCCCTCAGCTCCTTACTGCTAGCAGTGGCTGCCTTCTACAAACAGCTCCTATGGGGAAGCCCTTCCTACCTCCAAGACTGTAGCTCCTGTCAGGTGCCTGCAGACATGGGAGGCTGACACTGCCTGCCTGGCTCCACCACTTCATGCCCAGGGTGGTTAACTGCTTCCCTTGTTACTAGTTGTAAGGAACCTCATGTTCAATGTCGGTGCCCTTACTCGGTCCGTACCTCTGTAACTAGTCCACTGGCAACACCCGAGGTGGTTGGTACCTCTGTTTGCTGCCAGGACCTACAACACAGCTGCTAATGTTTGAAACAGCAACCTGGTACAGAAGAATAATGTATAAGTAAATAAAAGAACATCGGCCACATTCAAATACACCAGCACTGCGAATCAGACAGCCTCTTAGATAGGTGATGACTTCCCATAAACGTACTACTGAGACAAACCATTGCATACGAGATGCACTTCTGACCTCAACTCTCAATATCACCATGTTTCTGATTCAGTTCTTGAAGGACTTCATTCTTCACCTTGACTACTTTTGTCCTTCTCCTCTCCCTCCTCCGTAGCATCCTTCTAATTTACTCTCTGCATCATCACTGTCTGTTCTCTCTTCCTTGACATGTCACCTTGTTCTTTACTGCGTTACATGGATCCTACCTGCAGATTTCCACACACAGGCCAAGTTACCACATACCTATGTTTAAAGTCATGTTTACTTTTCCTTCTGGATCTGTTTTCATTTTTTTAAGAAAATCTATACAATTCTACAAGTTCCCAATTAGAGTCCACAAAATACAGAAGCTATCATCCAGGTTTACAGTCATACATCCATAACCTTGAATTCTTTGAAAGAAATACTCTGTAAAATGTAATAAATAAATATGGAGGACATCAAGGTGTTTAGCTTTTCTACCCTCTTATGTTTATAAAAAAACTAGAACGCAGGGGCAACTGTGAACATATGGTGTTAAATGCAAGCTTCTGACAATAAATGACCCAGTACTTACCAAAAAAGCATGGTACTGTATTAATAATAGCAATGAACGACAAATATTTATGTGCCCACAGGCGACTAATTCAATTTCACTGCAGGACTGCTTCATTTATGAATTTAATTGTACGTGTTTAAACATTTTTGTTGCTGTTTCATTAATATCCCATAAAAAATAAAATGACATGCTGAAGAAAAGGAAGAACGCAAGTTTCTATTCACAGCATTAATTAAGTGCCCACTGAGTGCCCATGGTATCCCGAGTATTAACATTTACTTTTATCATTTATGGCTTTTCCTTTGCATCACACCTTGCAAGTTCATTTTTGCATTGTTCAGGATGAAAAGTTCCAGATTCAAAGAGGGAAGTACAGCTTTACATATCATTTTATTTTCACACAAAACAATGCAGATGTGTAGGATGACTCCCATGAGAGAATTAAAATAGTGACTTTGTCTGTGTCAGGCTCTGTTTGAAGAGTGCCACATGCATTCTTAGCACTCACCATGAGATAGTACTATTATTCCTCCCATTCTCCAGAGAAGGAAACTGAAGTACAGAGCAGGTGACTGACTTATTCAGGGTTACGTGACAGCAAGTAGTTGAACTGGATTAAAATCGAGCTACCTTGACTTCACAGCCCACGCTGTAAACATGACCCTAATCACATTCACAAACTGGGCATCAGCACGAATTTCAGGAATATTCAGGGGCTGATATATTGGTCATTTTCTCCAATTTCTGTTGAGGACTTTTTTCCTTACTCGGGGTCTCCTTCCACTACTCTCCAATATCACAATCCTTAACCACAACCGCCTCGACCATCGGGCTTTGACCAGTAATAACCCAGAGTCTACGTTACTGGTACTTTTCTCATCCTCCCATCCTACCTCAGAGTTCTCACGCTCTTGGTGTAGGCTGATTTTTCCCTGAAGTGAGAATGAATGATGAGATTAACCTTCCCAAGAGGCAAGAACATCTGTTTGTACCCAAATGAATGTCTGATCTGTGGCATACTAAGAGAAGAAAGCTTCTAGAATGTTCTAAGAAACCTTGGGCTTGATGCTTACTTTGACTCTTCTAGTGAACAAGGGGAGTTGACATCTTGTTAATTATGAAAGGCAATTATTAACAATTCGAAATTGCACGACAAAAGAAGAGAGGGATGACACCAAATGTTTGATAATCCCATCTTTCAAAGAACCAAAGTCTTGTCAAGTTATGACGATATTTTTTAAAGGTAATCTAGAACATAGAGCATATTTTTAGCTGACACTGATTGAACATCTATTGGTCAGTCTCTGTACTGGGAACTTTGCATATGTTTACTGACTAACTGTATTTGCTAGAGGAAGATATAAATAAATAACACTTGTCTAGGTTCAACAAGTATTTAGGATAATTCCCAACACATAAGCAAATGCTTAGCTATAATTAAAACAAAGTTATATTAGCCAATTAAAATCATCAGAGACTTATCTGTGATATCCATAATTTAACAAACTCAAAAACAAGATAATTGATTACTACAAGATATTAATTTGGGTTCCGCATTTACTTGTTTTCATACTAAACCTATTTCTTGGCCTAATAATTTAGTTCATGACTCTTAAAATCACATTAGGATTTGCCAGTCTCAATTAAACCTGTTTAATTCATTATCAAGCATAAATAACTTTCAAATGGCATAAGCTTCTGATTGTCCTTAGTCAAAATGAGACGATAATAATTAGCTTTGGGGAATAATAAGAGTCTAAGATGAAGCAAATCCATATCGCTAGTGGCTAAATTTACCTGCCTTCCAATTATTACATGAACATTTCTATTTTTCTGAAGTCAACCCTTTCAAAAATCCCAAGGTAACCAGCAAGAAAAATGCAGAAAAATAAATCATCTCTTACCATCTACCACTTCCAGTTTTATCTTCACAACTCAAAAAAAAAAAAAAAAAACCACTGAATGGGTTTAGTTCAACCTCCTTCTGATTTATAGCAAATATCATGGTTTGAACCAGAAGCAATACTTTAAGAGACCCTGTACTGAACATATAAGTGGATTTGGCATATAGACAGAATAATCTCTTATCTCCTTGGTTTTATACTGCACACAAACCTGATGGTGAAAATTAACCTTCTTTGCAGTTCCACATTTCTAATTAGAAGAGACATCAAAAAGATTATCCCTTAGAAAGCAGTATGGGCCATAATATTCTAGATAGCCTTGAAACAGAGCTCTGCAGCCTCCTTATATATTTTAGCCTGCTGTCTAAAGGAAAAGTAATAACCAGATGGTGTTCCAAAGTGGTTATGGCTTTTTTGTGGCAAGTTGTGTTATATTTTCTCACCTTACCTTTTCATACTTATTATGAAGAAGCAGACGTTTTAGTATACAGGACCTATTTATTGCTTTTGGCCTTGAATGTGTAAAATAGTCTATACCATCAGACTGTGCTATACTAAAAGTTTCCTTGGTAGAAATGCTGAGAAATCTCTGAGAATTAACTAGCTCATTTTTATAATCCTTTCGTGTGTGTGTGGTGGAGGTTGTTTTGTTTTCTCTGTACAGGGCAAGAAAGAGGACAAGAAAGATACTGTGAACTCAGCTTAGATTAGAACACAGAACCTTAAAATAAAAGGCCACACAGGCTAAGCCCTTCCCCAGGAAGAAATTCCTTCTACAACATCAGTGGTTAATTAGCTACATCTAAAATGTTTACTGCTGGGGAGCACGCCGCTTCACAAAAGAGTTCATTCTCATTGTAGACAGTTATAAATTTTAAGAAATTCTTTCTTACTCTGAGTTGAAATCCTTATCCCATCACTTCTATCCTACTTATCCTAATTCTATCCTTTGGAGAAATACAGAACAACTCTCCTGCACCTTCCACATCTTCCTTCTCTGAGTATTTGAAAGCAATTTTTATGTCTCTCCTATTTTTCCCATCTCCATATTAAATATTACCAGCTCCTTCAATTATTCCTCATACGACATGATTTCCAGATGCTGCGAATAAACTGGAGTAGTAGCTTGACTCAAAATTTTTCTTAAAAGTTTTTTAAAAGAGATCTGAAGGCTTATTTACAACTATAATCGACACAATTACAAGGACTATGCAGAACCCAGTGGTCTTCCAGAAGCTGTATGCTAGCTCCCCTTCTTGTGATACACACACACACACACACACGTACACACTACTGATGGGATGGTTCTGTGATACAAAGTGGGTCAGAGACCCTCATTTCCCTGGCCACACCGATTGGCTGAAAGAATAGTCACAAGTTCCAAGCTGAGCTAATCTGAGTCATTCCCCAAGGTTTTAAATTGGAACTCAGAGAAGGCCTGCTTTCCTCTTAGCTGGTGGAGCTATTAGAGTTGATAGCCATTTACTCATTTCATGGAATAAGCCAATTTGATATAATGAGTTCAATATGAAAAGGGGTGTGGGGAGAAAGTTCCCAAATCTCCAGTTCCAACCATTCTTAAAACCAACTCTACCCCCATCTTTCCTGTGTTCTGGTTAGTAAGTCAATAATTCCCCTCTGCCTGAATTGAGCCTGAGTCAGGTTTGTATCGTCTGCAACACAGAGGGTCCTATCTAACACCATGCTCATAAGGTTCCTCTAACAGGACCAATAGAATGCGGTCATAAAAGGGAACAACTGCCATCCTACCCTACAAAAGGTATGGATGGACTCTCTTTCCATCATTTTAAGAATGAGAGCGATACCCACTTATTGAAGAAGAGCAAGGTCCATCTTGCCTAATGGCCCAAGCTCAGAGGGCTGACACTATTTGTTCAAAACTGTGTTCCTAGACCTATCACACAGTAGGTGCACACAGTAGGCGCTTAAAACACTCTCCAGTATAGTTGTCATAGTGAACAGAAGAAACAGTAGGCAAAACATTGAATATAAATTATCAAAATGAAGACACGAGTTCCCTGGGGAAACTTTAGACATATTACACCTCCTTAGTATTAGATAACCCATTTGCCATATAAATTATGGAACTAGATTATCTCTTCAGTCTTTTTTTTAGCCATACAATGCTACGATTTTACCCACACTCAACAATGGTAAAGAAGAGTCTTCCAAAGACCTGGGTATGCAGACAAAAAGGGGAAACATACTGCAATGATGAAGGAAGGAGAAAGATAAGGAGAAAGAATATCCTGCCAAATAAATAACAGAGAAAAGAAAGAAAAGGAATGGGAAGAAATCATCGCTAATATGATAAAAGAGGTCATTCAGATAAGCCGTCTTCCTCGTAGCTTCCTATCTTACTCTAACCAGTTTCTGTGGTCAGAAATGCCCTCTGTACTGGACCCAAACTGCCAGCCCCAGAGCCTTGCCCCTTCCCGGCCCCTTATAACCCCTATGACAGTTCCTTCCGCTCTACCACAAACCTCCTCCCAGAGTTGGCTCCCTGCTTCTGCCTTTGGTCCTAGATGTTCCCAACTCCTCTCTCACCATTCCAACCAGTTTTTCTTGTCACCAACAGAATGTGTACTCAGTTATATTGTGTCCTCCCACCCCTGTTTCCCATCCTGTCCTCTGCAATGACTGATGCCCAAATGGCCATCCATAATTTTCGATTTATTGCTTAATGTTTTGAACTTAGAATTCCGTCTCCATACAAACAATGATAAAATGGCATCTCTACGAATTAAGGTGACCCATTTACACTGAGCTGCTCTAAGGAACTGACCTCACATCCTTTCGTGGAAGAAGGCCTTGATTAGGGGAAATACTGCTATTACAATGAGCAACTAATATTTAAGTATTACTATACACCTGCATAGTAAGTATTGAGTGCTGTGTACCAGCATATTATACTATGCACAGATACTATACCAAGTATTTTACATGCATTTGCTCATTTAATTCTCATAACACCTCTAAGAGGAAAGTACCAATATTATCCATATTTAAAGATGAAGAATCTGAGGTCAGAAAGGGCAACTCACTAACTTACACAGCTAGTAAGCACAAGAGCCACGTCCATCTGACTCGATAATCCTTGCTCTTACCTATAACATGACCCACAAGGACACTGATCCCTGTGAGAAGTGGGGGAGGAGGCGACATTGGGGGAACCAAAAGCAAAGAGACTAGGGCACCAAAGTCAACATGATCTACTTCTTGATTTTGCTCAGAGTCAGCCCTATTTGAAGTAGAACCTTGTTCCCATTACGTAGCAATAGATTATCTGTCATTTTGCATTGTGGAAATGGACCCTCCATTATCCAAGCTAATCTAGTTGACTGTAGAATGCTGTACACAGACATTCTCATGACAGACAACTAATTCAATCTTCTCTGTGAGGAAGGTGCAGCTGAACATCTCTTCAACTTTTTCCCTATCGCTTCTGATGCAGGGCACTTCGCATAAACCACAGCTATTCCTTCCTAAAGTATCCAGAGAAGAAAAGTAACTGAGAATACCAGGAAAGAAAGAGAGGGTGAGGACGAAGAGGAGGAAGGATTATAAAAAATGGTCCCCCAAAAAAATACTACCACAAAATTTTAAAAATTTTTTAAAAAGCAAACCAGTGCAGGTGATTATCTGATAACTTCTGATTCTGAGAGAAATGAGTCCATCACTAAACAAAGAAAAGCACTTGACTGTGCAGTAGAAACCATATGTTCAAATAGCCAAGGTGGCATTTTCCCACATCACACAGCAGAGAGATACTGAGTATTTCCTACAGAAGTAAGACCTCACTGCTGGAATCTGCGCAGGGTCTGTAGCAGCAGCAGCATTTCATCACTAAGCAAAAATCCAATTATTTTTAGATTCCATAATCTCTAATTCCTCTAAAATCTTCATCTATTCACTAACAGTTTTATATACATTGATAGAAAATAATGCCAATCCCTACTGAAGAATCACTAGATGTTTCTATGTGATAATCAGTCTCTAGTTTAAGTGAAATGGAAGCTGGGAATCAGACTAGTAAACTCTTTGGGGTCACTCAGGAATTAATACATAAAGGTGTAAATACAAAAAGTACCATTTGGGGGGAAATGTAGCAGAGACTCTCTCTCATGAAATAATAATGTCTTTTGGTAGAAAGTTTGTAAGTAATTATCAATTGAAAAATTGTCTTAAACTAAAATAGAAGGGCAGGATCTAAAACACTACACAATTAGAAATCTTTAAAAGTAAAAAGTCCTAAAACCTAAGGAAGGAGCCTAATGCTTTCATTCCAAGTCCAACCAGTTTCTTATTCTAAGCAATTTCCATTAAACAGGGAAAGGAGGAGAGAAAGTATTTGAAAAACTGCCAGAGTAAAAAAAATCCCATAATGAAATTTTGCTCATTCTTGGAGAAATGAAGTAGAATTAGATGCTTCAGTGGTGGTGAATTCCAGAATCTGGGTAGCTTCCAGTAAAGGAAGCTTTTCCATAATGTCAGGTGCAAAAGCTATCTGGTATCAACATGCTGAGCTTGAGTTTTTAAAGTCCTATTTCCTTGCACCAAATTGTTTGAAACCTTTGAGACAAAAACCTCAATAAACTAGTATTCCAAGCTTTTAATATTTTAGTCCTTTGAGCAAGCATGTCAGATTAATCTTCAAATTGCAATGGGCAGAAAGAACATTCAACCAAAATTCTTAAGCCCATGCGTCTCTCAGAGGATGTTAATAAGGTATGCAGTTTCATTGGCTATTAAGATTTCAAACTTTCCTAATTCTCAGCAGCATTACTATTTAAAAGCGGGTATGGATGGGGGTGGGAGAGGAAGCTAGTCTATCCTGAAAGGAAGGGATTTTACTTATTAAATCTTTGAATCCACCTAGCATTTACCACACTTCCAGGCACACAGTAGGCATTTAACACATACTTTCAGAACGAGTTGATGGATCGGCCTGGGGGAGAGTGGAAATCTTGCTGAGAACAGCATGAGTCCAGACCCTGGCGCTGCTCAGCAACAAAGCCCATCTCCAGAATTAGGGTTATAGAGGTAGAGCAGGAAATTGAACGTGTGTCTTCAAAGTGGCATCAAGAGGACTGTTTCCTGAGCTGGAGAGCAGCCACCCAAGAGCCACTAGACTCGTCTCTGCCTTCTCCATGCCTGGAAAACTCCTGCCCTGCCTCTCTACCTCCAGCTCCCCCTGCCTTTTACCAGGTTTGAGTTTCCACTCACAGCACTTAGGTACAGCATTCGACCTCGCTAGTCTAACCCAGGCCTCCTGGCCATTGCGCGGTTCTCCGAGCATCGGCTGGGAGGGAGGCCACACCGTGCTAGGCAAAAGGAAGGACACACACACGACGATGGTTCCCATCACCTTTGGGGGAGGGGGAGCGGGAATCGACGGGGGGGGAGGGGGGAGCGAGTTCAAGGCCAGGGCACCATCCAAAGGTTCCTCATCGCTCTCCTAAAGCCTCTGGCCGAACCGCTGGAAGATGTTGGGGAACCAGCAGCACGCCGCCCAGTGAGCGCGGGGCCGCCGGGGTCGGGACTTGGGGGAGCTGGGAGGGGGGTGGCAGTTGGCAGGAAGCGAGACGCGGAAGGGGACAGTACCTGGTATGGCTGTGGTTGCGGGGACAGTCTTTCTTCTCCATGATGGCCGGCACACAGTTGGTGAGCTCCGTCCAGTCGGCGTGCAGCCCGCAGCTCCAGCCGGTGGAGAAGCGGGAGAAGAGCCACGTCTCCTTCTTGCCGGGCCGGTGGCAGGTGCACTTCTTCTGGCCGGCTTTGCAGCTGCACGGCTGCTCCAGCCGGATGTTCTTCACCAGGTGCCGCCCGAACGTGGTGCCCCCGGTCTTCTGGATGTGCAGGAACACGATCACGTCGCGCCCCTTGATGTTGAAATCCACGAAGCGGGTCAGGTCCTTCAGGGTGAAGTTGAAGCGCGGCACGAACCGGGGCAGCGACCCGTTCTCCGGGGCCTCGGGGTCCGGCTCTTCTTCCTCCTCCTCTGCCTCGTCCTCCTCCGGGTCCTCCGGCTCCTCGTCCTCGTCCTCCGGCGCCGCGGCCCCCCGAGGTCCCTCGGGCGGCCCCCGGGGTGGCGGGGGCAGCTGGGGCCGTCGCTCCCAGTCCTCGAGCGGCGCCTGTGCCGGGCGGGCGGGACCGGGGGCGGCAGGCTGGCCGGCCTCCCCGGCGCGGGGCTGCTCCCCGAAGTTGGCGCAGGAGCTGGTGCAGGAGGGGGACACGTACTGGTACATGATGACCACGAAGAGAAGAGTGAGTACCGGCGTCAGCAGCCACTTGTTGAACCTTTCATCCATGGTCCCGCTCTCAGGCCGGCAGGCTAAGCGGCGGCGGCAGCGACGTTGTCGGGCTCCCGCTCGGAAGTTTCGGGGGCTCCGGGGCGCGGCTCCGAGCCCGCCGCTCCTCCATGCCCCTGACGCTGAGGCGTGCGGCTGGCTGGCGGCCCCGCGGCACACCGGCGCTCCGGGGCTGACAGAGCCGGGCCTGCGAGTCTAGCGGGGAGGCGGGCGCCGGCGCGCGCGGTGGCGGCTGCGGCGCGGGGCGCCCTGCGCTCCCGGGGGCACCCGGCTCCGCCGGCTCCGCCGGCTCCCTGCTCCCGCCCGGGCGCGGCGCGCGCTCTCAGGCGGCGCAGGGCACCCCGCCGCCGGCGCTCAGTCGCTGGGGAGCGCGGCTCGGGTCCTGGACCTGCCCCGGGGCAGCCGGGCAGCCAGGCAGCTGCGGCCGCGAGCTTGGGGGCTGCATGAGGCTCTCCAGGGCTCCGGCCAAGGGCAAAGGCGCGGCCCGGCCGCCCGCGGGCCCTGCGCCCCGCACGCGCGCCCGGCGCCTCTGCCCTCAGGTCGCGAGGCGCCGGAACCGCGAGGACGGACGGCGTCCGCCGCAAGTTAGCAGAGGAGCTCCCCGCCCCCGTCCCGCCCCGCCCCGCCCCGCCCCGCCCCGCAGCGGCTGCGGACTAGGCGCCGGTGCGAAGCCGCCTCCCCGGGCGAGGCGCACTGCTGCTCCGGGTCGGTCCGCCCAGGCGCGGGCACGCAGACACACTCGCACACACTGGCTGGCGCCGCCACAACCCGCCAGCCGGTGTGACAGGAGCCCTGCTACCCGGAGCGAAAACCTGCCCTAGGTAAGGAGCATGCGCCAAAGCCTTCCCCAGCCCCCGAAGAGTTTCCAGGGGAGGAGTCCTCGGCTCCGCGGGGCTCGGAGCAGGCAACTGGGGGTGGGAATCTCTTCAGCCTAGAGCTAGGAGAGATTCGGGAGAAAGGCAAAGGCGGAGCGAGGACAGGATCCGAGGAGATCGTCGCTGGCGCTGATCCGAGATCTCCAAATCCTCAGCTTTCTCAATCTGAGAGTGGACAGAAATCTGGCCAGTCTGTCTGCAAGGATAACACCTGCCCACTGCTGGGCAGACTCACCTAGGCAAGACTTGGCAGGAGTTGGCTGGTCCCTCGCCGGCAGGGGATGTTGGCTCTACACTGCTTTTAATCTCGACACAAGACGTTGTAACTGGTGCTCAAGTTTTATTCTGGTCCTTCCGCACGTACAGACTCGGTTTGTTCAACTCTACAACTTTATTCAACCAGCATCCATTCATCAATTACCCATGAGGCGCCTACTGTCTATCAGGCTCTGTATTCGATGCACACTTCGTTTCTTCCAGTACCAGATAAGTCCAGCCCATAACCATGCAGCACTTAGATCATAAGAGGAGTTTAGGGGTCACCTCGTAAAATTCATCCTGCTAACACACGCTGAGCTCCTAGATGTGCGAGATTCACCCCCTCTCCCCGCCCAGGTTGACCCAAGTTGAGAGTGGCAGCGTATTGAAGGTGGACACAATGCAGTTTGATTCCCTGACTCAGGTCAACATGTCCCTCCTGGGTACCCTGCCAGTCCTAGTTTCCCACACCCAACATCCCAGTCTTCGTAGCATCCAGCCTTCCCACCTGGCCTCTTTATGGATCTATGCGGTATTTGTCTCCGTAATAAGTAAATAAATAGATCACTGTGCTGATTTATTTCATTTGTCAGACTGTGTCCTTCACAGCCATTAGTTAAGATCCAGATTTCTTTCAAGGATGCTAACGCTTGCCCAAAGGAAGTTATTTTTATTGTTCTAGGCGGGTTGGATTCTTCTAAGAAAACGTCCCTCCTCTGCTTCCTTTCCTCTTTTCAACTCTATAAACAACCACCGTGTCCTTCCTGAAACTGTATGAGACTATATTAGTAAGAAAGGTGTTAGGTAAGATAAATCAGTTTCCTTAAAGCTTACTTGATTCTATTTCTCTTTTTCTCACTTAAAGTTTAAAATCCTATTAATGGCATCACATCACTCTCCAAAGCAGGAAACTGTGATAGAACAAAATCCAATAAAATCCAACAATTATTTCCTGAATGCATCTAGTTAATGGCGTTACTTATTTTTTTAAATATGCCTTTGCTTTAGCAAAGTAAAAATCTATTACACCTTTTTGTATTACTTTATTTGAGAAGTTTCTTGTTTTCTGTAAAATCACTTGATATCCAATGGATCAATACAACCTCATTAGCTACCCAAATGTATAACCTGAGTACTAAAGGCAATTTGTATAGTGGAAAGCACTTTCCCAGCCATTATCTCATTTGCTCCTCAGAACAACACTCTAAGGAGGTAAAAGAAGTACAGTCCTCCCTTTTTTATGGCTGGGGGGAAAGGGACTGGTTTTAAGATCCCTCCCCCAAATCCTGGGATGCTCAAGTCCTTTATATAAAATGGTGTAGTAGTTGCATATAACCTATGCACATCTTCCCATATACCTTTAAATGGCTCTAGATTACTTATAAAACCTAATACAATGTAAATACTAGGTAAATAGTTGCTGGCACACAGAAAATTCAAGTTTTGCTTTTTGGAACTTTCCAGAATTTTTTTTCAAATGTTTTCTGTCCTTGGTTGAATCTGTGGAGGCAGAACCTGGGATACAGAAGGCCAGCTGAATGATATCCCATTTTAAAGATGAGGAAACTTAACCAAGGAAAACTAGGTGAAAGCAGAGACAATTAGAAACCACTTACATCCTTGAAATACATTCAAATCGCCATTTAAGAAATCCAATGAACATCAACACAGAGCCCATAATTTCCGCTCTCCTCTCTTGAGATCCTTTGAGTCAAGAGGCAGGAAGAGACACAGAATTGCAGTAGAACAATTAAATTATTTTCCCGCTCCCTCTGGCTTTACAGGCAAAGCTGAGAAATCGCTACATCCTGCATCGTTTTGGAACCTAGTCTGTGACTTTCCAGATAAACAGGGGAAAGACAATGACAACCTTAACATGATTATAATATCATTGTTAAATTATTTAGGAGAATTTCAGGAGAAGATATTATAGCAAACAAATATAACAGCTATGTTGCTAACAAAATGTATGTTTCCATAAATAAGTGCACTTTTAACTTTTTTCAAAGAACATTATCCCAGAAGATCTGTTTCTGCTTTCAGTAAAATAACTAATGGAATGCCATAATTTCCTTGAGGTAAACACAAGGAAAGCAATTCATAGAATCAAGCAATTACGTAGATAATTCAGGGATATACCCAAATATTCTTTTTTTTTAATGATAGGTAACTTCAGTTGTGTTAACGGTCTGCCTCAGGTGTGCTCTTCCTATTATAGTTGTGGAACTTGGCGTGAACCTAGTCATAGCTCTTAAATCACACGCAATAAACATGCTTCCTTATCTACAAGGGCAGACCTCACGTTCAGGTGAAAATGAATAGAAAGTTTCTAAAATTGAATGCTCTCCAGGTAAAAGGAAAAACATGTTTGCATTCAGCTCACTACAGTTACTCCACAATGACACCAGCGGGCAATTGTTTCTGGCTAACAGATTGCAGCTACTATGATTCCTACACAAATTATTAAAATAATAAAAATAATGTTTTCAAAGAGCTTTCTTCCACTTCCTTTGCCAGTCTTGCGATGAGCTTGACGCTATCTGCGAAGCAATTTCTTCACCTAATTTTATGCCTTAATAAGCTGTACCACAATTACGTTCTTGCCTGATTCCTTCTCTGCCTTAACTTCAGTACTCTTCCTCCCTGTTCTTCTCAAATATTCTCAAACGCATTAACAACATTGCACTCCCCTAGGATTCAAACTTTTGATTAGAACAGTCCCCATTTAATCAAGTTCAGTTGGGAGATGAAATTGCATCTCAACTTCTCCACTTTCCCTTTGGTGCCAGAAACTGCCTTTGAGAATGCTGAGGAAACCCTGGAGAGATTAACAATCCAAACAATCACAGAGAATAGTTTCGGATCCCCTACATTTGCACACAGGAGTATATGGATATAAATGCCCTTCAGTACAGATGAAAAACAAACTAGATTGTGTAAGTCATTGGCAGCGTAAACATCTCCTTCAAGGATACAAAGTGCTCTTATACACTGAAATGACTGAAATGACTTTTTGGTTTCATTTTTGTAAACAAACAAAAAAAAGACCCCCAGGGTAAGCAGTTTTGCAAATAACCAGCAAAGCAGTAGCTTTCTTTTTCCAGAGGAAGTTGAGCAGAAGAGTCTGTATAGACAGGGCAAACTGCAGAAAGAATGGCGATATTTACTGAATGTATTCCAGTTCATTACATGATTGTAACTTTGGGGCAACCATAATCCTACATACTGCTTCCCATAAAGTTCTATTTATATGAACAGTTCATTCTTTGCTTTATTGTATGATACTCTTCATCTGCCACTGATAGCCGCCTAAAAGTGATGGATGGAAGCTATGCTACCTGTATGCACAATGTATTCATTAAGTCAGTATTGTGTAAGCAGATACAATAGTCTTTTCATAGTAGATATTCACTTATTTCTTTAACAAGAACTTGTTAAGCACTTAATATATACCAGGTGCTCTTCTGAGTGCTTTGGATACTGCATTAAACAAGACCAATAAGTGTAGCTTACATTCCAACGGTGGAAAAATAAACGATGAAAAAGGAAACAAGATTCATCCATTTACTTCAAGGACTTCAAGGATATTTATTGAGCCCCTACTACGTTACCAGGTACTTCTAGGTACTTGGGATAATTTAGTGATCACTAGAGACTATAATTTTCACCCTCAAGGGTTTAAATGTAAGCAGGGTTAAATAGTTGGGCCTTGTGGACTACTGTACGACATTTACTGTGAAAGAAATGGGGAGGCACTTGGGGGTTTTAACAGTTTTTAAAGGGTCATTTTAACTGTTTTGTTGAGAATAGACTGTAGGAGGGTCAACATAGAAGCAGGAAAACCAGTTAAGTGGTGTTCCATAACCAAGAGAGACGATATGGCTCAGACCAAGACAGGAGGCACAGGAGGCACTGGGAAGTGGTCAGATTCCGTCCATTTTCAGGACAGAGCCATCGGTGTTTCCTGCTGGATTGAACGAGGGGTGTTAGAGGAAGGCAGAGCCAGGGATGATGCCAAGGTTTGGGGCCCTTGTAGTCAGAGGATGCAGCAGCCATCAACCGGGATGCCAACTGGGACCATTGCAAGTGCTATCAGGGTAAATAAGGAGAGTGATGTTCAAAGCATAGATGACAGGGATGGAGAGAAGGAGGCAGTCATTTCCACTGGGCAGTCAGAACAGACTGTTGCTCTGCAGAGACCAAGGGGCTGAGCCCTGAAGGATTAGAAGGAACCAGCCATGCCAAGCGTCCTGGAGAAGAGCTTTCTATGCACAACAACGTGTGCTAAGGTCTGGAGTGGGAAAGACGTTGGCAGGCTCAAGGGAGAAATGGGACGTTAGGGACAGCGGTTGGGGCAGATCATTCAGAGCCATGACAGCGGTGCAAAGGAGCCATCGGGAGAATTTTACAGTAAGGACATGATGTGACTGATGGATGTTAAAAGCTCACTCAGTGTAGTTTTCCAAGCAAGAGATGATGGAGACTTGGAAAAGGATGGAAGCAGTGGAAGAAATAATTTACTGTCGCACAAACTCAGTGTGAAAAGAAGTACCTTTTTTCATTTTTTAATAGTAGAAAGAAATGTCGCCTTAAAGATTCCATTTCCTGAGATGGAGGAAAATGAAAGCATCCAACTTAACTCAGTCACTGCTCAGTTACCCTCTGTCTCTTTACGGTAAACAGTGAAGTTGCTCCTTCTCCCCTTCCCTTTCTCTTTGCCTCTCTCTAGGGTGGTCTGAGCTGCGGGAGTTTGTGTAGTATCTTCACACTGGCTGCAGGAGATGTGGTCTGTGGGGAGTATCCTGTTTCCACAGCCTTTCCTGACAATGTATAGTTAGTCTCTCCTGAACGAAGTGTAGGTCTTGATTTCTGCTGGGTCTCCTGCTGCCCTTTTATGACCTCAGCTGTCATGTCCACAGGATCTGTATCTTACTCAACTCTACTATGGGGCCCTTTCTGTCTGTCAGCCCCTTTGGCTCTTCTATGGCCTTTTTCTCAGGGACACATTTGCATCTAAATCAGTGGTTTTCAACCCCACCAGACCCAGCATTCATTTTTATTGAACAGATATTTTTAAATAATCCCTTTAATAATCCAAACTTAAATATCACAGATAATAGAATCTACCCACACACATAATTAACCAAACTAACCTAAAATGCCCTAACTGTAATGTTGAGATACAAAAAGAAAGTACTTAATAATAGAACACTGTATATTTTAACATGTAAATGCTCAGACCTGACTACAGTAGACCTGACTACAACATAAAGAAGTAGTCAGATGCTTGTGTCTCTTAAATATCTTGTTTGAATACACGAGAAGTAAAATCAGAAGCCATCCCTTTCAAGAAGAATTTGAAAGAGCAGAGATGTTAGTGGATACTAGAATTTAAAATAATGTTAGAATAAGTAAGAATACTCCTGATTTATAAATATACATACGATAAGAAAAAGAAGCAAAGGTAATACACCAAGACAAACTGCAGATTTTTGGAGGGAGGAAAATAGGGAAGTGTGGTTTTCATAAGTGAGCTAGGTTTTCTTTTTCAATGTTGGGCCAAAATACTTCTCTATAATATCAAATATCTCAAAATAACACACTTTCTATCTTGAAGTCATGCTACACATCAAGGCTAATCCGATTTCTGAATGTAGTGGAATATTTAAAAGTCATGTGGAAGCAAGACAGTTCTATCACTGCAACCACCAAATAAAAGCAGTAGTCTCCCCGTCATTGTGAGAAGCCCAAACACCCCCCTAAGCCTTGTTACTGCTCCCGCTGAGAATCTAGTAACGCCCTTTTCTTTCCCCTAACAATATGAATCAGTTTGGGGGAGATAAAGCGACCAAATCAGCACTCATTTTTTCCTCACTCAGTCAGACTTTGGTTCTTGATAGGTAAAGCCACACTTCTAGAATTTTTTTGAAATGATACCTATTTTTTTCTTCAGAAAGTATGGTTTTGCATTTGAAACCAAAACTTGCAGACATTAATTACCCAGGGTCTCATAGCTAGTAAGTGATGGTACTTGGATTTGAACCAGGTGGTTTGCTTCAGCTGGAGAAAGTGACTGCATTCAGATGGATGCTGGAAGCTAAATCAATAGGACTTGCTGATAGATTGCATAAGGGGGAGTGGACAGGGGGCGGCTCAGAGCTGATTCTGAGGTTTTTCATTGGAGCTACTAGAATGCTGACATTCTATTTACTGAAAGGCTAGAAATTAAGGAGAAACCAGTTGGGAGGCTGGGGCTTCAGGAAAGGTGAATTCTAATTTCAGCTTTGGATAAGTAAAGTGTAAAGTACTAATGAGACAGCCAAATGGAGATATTAAATAAACGGCTGTATATAGGATCTGGAGCTCAGCTATGACTGGACAGGAGATAAAATTGTGGTGGTTTTAATAACATAGGTAGCACATAGCCATGAGTGCTCTGTAAATATTTGTTGAAGGAATCTGTGAAAGACTAAGTAAGCAATTACTGTAGTCCAAGAGGGAATTGAGACACAAACAAAAGGAATGGTAGTGGAACAAAAGAGCAGAAATTTGAGAAACATTTCCCAGGTAGAATCAACAGGATCTAGTGACTAAGTCTGAAGGTGTGAGAGAGGAGGAAATTGAGGATGACTGAAAGTATCCTAGCTTGGAAAGCTACAAGGATGGTAATACCATTACTATGAGAGTAGAAATAGATAAAGGATTGGGAGTGAAATCAGTGTAGATAATTATTAATTCTTTCAGCAAACTTAAGTGTTTGCATTTTTGAAAAGGGTTTGAGCCTCAAAACATTTACATTCCATTTTAAGGAAGAAGGCTTTAAAAATTTACTTTCATTTTTCCGCAGTAAGCCAGATAAACTTAGTTTAATTACTAGCTTTGGAAACTAAAGTCTAGATAGAAGTGTATTTTGTAAAGACTATTTTCTCTTTCCTAATGTTTCATATGACGAATCAGGATGCAATGCTCCTTTTTTCCACATTGGCAATGAATTATTATCTTCAGAGCATTTTCTTAAAACTTTCAGTTCTTCTCATTATTGTTTTAGTTTTATAGTTCGTCAAGAAAGCATATTCTAAGTGCAAAAACCAACTGTTTAATGTAGCTACAAACCTGCCTACCGAAACCCAAGTCAAGGTCTTACACACAACCTCAGAAGCACACATCTATTTTTATTCAGTTAAAAATATAAGTATTTGTTTTTAAAATCATGCTATGAAATGCATGGGGTTTTATCAATTAATTCTTTTTTTTTCATCTTTATTGGAGTATAATTGCTTTACAATGGTGTGTTAGTTTCTGCTGTATAACAATGTGAATCAGTTATACATATACATATGTTCCCATATCTCTTCCCTCTTGCATCTCCCTCCCTCTCACCCTCCCTGTCCCACCCCTCTAGGTGGTCACAAAGCACCGAGCTGATCTCCCTGTGCTATGCGGCTGCTTCCCACTAGCTATCTATTTTACGTTTGGTAGTGTATATATGTCCATGCCACTCTCTCACTTTGTCACAGCTTACCCTTCCCCCTCCCCATATCCTCAAGTCCGTTCTCTAGTAGGTCTGTGTCTTTATTCCTGTCTTACCCCTAGGTTCTTCTTGACATTTTTTTTTCTTAAATTCCATATATATATGTTAGCATACGGTATTTGTCTTTCTCTTTCTGACTTACTTCACTCTGTATGACAGACTCTAGGTCTATCCACCTCATTACAAATAGCTTAATTTCCTTTCTTTTTATGGCTGAGTAATATTCCATTGTATATATGTGCCACATCTTCCTTATCCATTCATCCGATGATGGACACTTAGGTTGCCTCCATGTCCTGGCTACTGTAAATAGAGCTGCAGTGAACATTGTGGTACATGATTCTTTTTGAATTATGGTTTTCTCAGGGTATAATTGTGCTCCAGACACCCAAATTCAATATACTTTTTTTGCAGAAAAAGCCATTTCAAAACAGTTGCTCTTTCATTTTCCTCCCTCCATGGAGTGGAGCTGTCTACCGATGATTCTTTCCAGTGAATTGCTCTTAAGCATTTAATGCGAATTCTTCCCAATCATTGTTAGTTAAACGTTGTTCTTGTGATTTTATAAGGCAATAATGCGTCATTTAAGTGTCTAACACTAAAGTGCTGTCCTATGTCCTAATGTAGCAAATGCAGAAACATTTCATTCCCCTGAAAAAAAACAAAATTAAAACATCTGTCTTTCTGGGTCTTTGTTGTGAGAAGTTCTATTTGCTAAAAGCACAAAATGGCAGAGCAAGATAAAACGATCATGTGCTTCACACGATGGCTCCTTATCCAAACCGAGTGCCTCACCCACGCTTTGAGAGGAGTGGGCTGGGAGCTTTGTTGTGGAGAGTGAAAACAAACACTAGCTCTTTGACTAGGGCTCTTCCCTGGGTCTGCTTTACCAGCTCCTGTTCTAGCACTTACGTGTTTACGTTATCTGTCTAGACTGGACCATCATCTCCCTTGTCTCACCTCCCCATCACACACACACACACACACACACACACACACACACACACACACTTCCTGGCAAAGGTCAATCAGGAATACTCTTCCAAGTCAGGATCCATCTCACCCTTCCACATTCAGCTGAAACATCTCTTCCATAAAGCGATTTGGACACGCCACAAGCCTTCTGTTGCAGGTGAAATTAATTGCCCCTTCCTCTTTTCTACCTTGCTACAATTTTGTAGCTCTAGTATTGTACCATTCTGTATTTAAATTATGTTTATATGACTGACTTTTAAGTGAGATCGTGAACTCCTTGTAGGCAGGCACTGTTGATTACTGATCGCTCTATCTATGTAGTTGAGGTAGGCAGAATTCCAAGGTGACCGCCAATGACCATTGCCCTTGTATAATCCAGTCCTGTTGAGTGTGGGCAGAAGCTGTGATTCTGTTATGTTATATGGCAAAAGGGAGATATTTCGAGTTAGACCTGAGTCCTCTAAAAGCAGAAAGTTTTCTCCAGCTGGTTGCAGAGGAAGGAGTCAGAAAACCTCATTCCCACTGACCTGGAGGAAACAGCAGTAATCATATTGTGAATTGTCCATGAGGAGCCGTGTGGAAAAGAATTGCAGGCGAACTCCAAGAGCCGAGAGGGTCCCTGACCAATAGCCAGGGAGAAATCAGGGACCTCAGTCACACAGCCTTAAGGAACCGGATTCTGTCAAAACCTGAATGAGCTTGAAAGCAGATTCTTCCTTGGTCAGGACATCGACCTAGCTGACACCTTGATTTTAGCATTGTGAGATGCTAAGTGCAAAATCCAGCCTGGACTTGTTACCTACAGAACTATGACCTACAAACTGTCTTGTTTTAGGCCAGTATGTTTGTGCTAATTTGTTACATTGCAACAGAAAAGTAATACACTAGCCCAGTGCCTGGTACATAATAACATATTGGCTGGTTAGTTATTAGGTGGATGGTTTCAATTAATGAAGGAGGTTATGGAAGGAAGGAAGGAAGGGAGGAAGGGAGGGAGGGAGGAAGGGGAAGGAAAGGAAGAGAAAGAAATATACTAATTAGAAAAAGGGCTTGTAGGGGCTTCCCTGGTGGCACAGTGGTTAAGAATCCACCTGCCAATGCAGGGGACACGGGTTCGAGCCCTGGTCTGGGAAGATCCCACATGCCGCGGAGCAACTAAGCCCGTGTGCCACAACTACTGAGCCTGCACTCTAGGGCGCGCGAGCCACAACTACTGAGCCCACGTACCACAACTACTGAAGCCCACGCGCCTAGAGCCCGTGCTCTGCAACAAGAGAAGCCACCGTAATAAGAAGCCTGCACACCACAATGAAGAGTAGCCCCCGCTCGCCGCAACTAGAGAAAGCGCACGCACGGCAACAAAGACCCGATGCGGCCAAAAAATAATAATAATTAATTTTTTTAAAAAGGGCTTGTATTGTGGCCCATTCAAGGACAAGTGAATTTTCAGAGAATGAATAAAGGAATTTCTTAGAATGATTGATGGGCCTTTCTGAGCCGAGCAAGTGTGGCAGACATATTATGTCTGTTTAGATTAGATTTTTTTTCTATTTGTGTTTCCTGACTTCCATCCCATTCTTCATCCTTAATCTATCCTTGACCATTTTGTCATCCCTACCCTGATCTGACCCCAACTTGTCTGGTGAGAAAGAAAAACAGCGCTGAAACCTGTCAGCCGGTAGCTGGCTTAATTGCTACAAGCTAGGCCATGGTGTTTTCCTGTTTTATATAAACAGCTTCCCATACTATCGTCAGATGAGGACTCTGTGATTACAAACAAGACAAAAACAAGACCACCCCATAAACAAGCCTGAACAGAGATCAAAACAAAGACACCATGCAACCACAAAATGACCAAACATCTCCTTCTCCCAGAAAATACAAATGACAGCTGCTTCTTTTCCAGTGACAGCTCTCCCCTCAACTGCACCTGCATGTAGCCACTGCCTTCTCAATATTTCTATTTGGTTGTTTTACTAATATCTCCAACTCAACATATCTATAACCAAATTCATGATCTTTCCCTTATGGGTGCCCCAAGTCAGTGGCACAATCACCTCAAGCCAGAAACCTGAGAGTCACCCCTGATGATTCTCACCCCTGATATTCAATCCATTTTCAAGCCCTATAGACTTTATCTTTCAAATATTTCTCAGAACACTTTTGTTTCCATTAGCCTAATAAGGTAAGTACCATTATCCACTCCTTTGGTTCACAATTCATCCTAAATGGTTTTCCTGTTTCTGTATCTGTCTGACAATCTATTCTTTACCCTGAAGTCATAATATTCTCCTTATATATCTGATCATATCATTCCCCTGTGTACAGTGCTTCAACGGTTTCTCACTGCTTTTAGGATAATGACCTAAATCTTTAAAATAGCCCTCAAGACCCTTCTCATGCCCACCTCACTCACCCCCCTCATTATTTGCACTATAGTCACACTGGTCTTCTTTCATTTTCTAGAATGTACCATGGATATTGTATTTTGCCTCAGGACATTTGCATATACGGTGTCTCTTCTAGAACATGGCACCCCACCCCCAATTCAGCAAGTTAATTTCTGCTTATCCTTCAGATCTCACTTCAAGTGTCACTTCTTCAGAGAAATTCTTCTGGATTCATTCCACCACCATATCTTCTAGCACCTCCTCTTCTAGCACCATGTATCTTCATTCCACGGCATTTTAGCTGCTTTTAATTGTACATTTATTTGTACGTCACTCGATTAATTTCCCTTTTCTTTACTAGACATATGTCCCAAAGGGCGGTGATGATGTTTTTACTCATCACTGTAACTCTGTTGGCTAGCACAGTGGACACTCAATAAATATTTGCAGAATGATTGAATCTAGACTTTCTGAATATCCTTACCCTGCTAGTCTAGAGAGACAACTTTTACTCTGTCTTGAGGTACATACATTAGGAAGACTGACATTCCCTTTTTTGGCAAGAGACAGCTCAATTCACATTTGGATGAAGGACTTTAACAAAGTCTTTCTGCATTTTAAGGATGACTGTTTCTTGTGTCCTAAAGTCTCCTTTTCCTTGCTGATGGCTCTTGTGTCTTAGGTGTGTTATCTGCCCCTATAAACTCTCCAGAACCCCTCACTCACTCTGCTAGAAGTGTCACTAGTAGGTCACTTGAGAACTAGAGGCTGATTTATTACCGTATGCCCAGTAACCTCTAGGGGGCACCAAAAATAATAGCTATTTCAGCAAAGAACTCTAAAGCAATTTGCTCAGTGTTCTCTAAAATAGCAAAAAGGAAGCCAGCTTGTGTACCACCATATGCTACAGGGTTATATTTATAAATACCCCTTTGCTGTGTTCTGAGACAAGGCACGAGTCTACTCTCCCTGCTGGCTCAGGGGACACACCTCTCTTTGACTGCTTGGAACTTCCCAGATCGTTCCCCTGCACCATCCAATACCATGGAGGGCAATGAGTGAGCATCTCACGTAGTGTGCATGGCTCACTGCATACAATGACTTTCTTGGCAAGACTTGTATTTTCTCTTTGAAACCTCATGCAAATGCTTTGTTTTGTTCCATAAAATATTCCAGTATACTTTCATTTGAAAGTGTTGCCCGCAACACTTTGACTAAAAGTGATATTGCCAAATGCTATGTCGACCTTGTACGCCTGCATAGCCCCTTAACACAACTCTCTACTAAGCTGCTATATATACACCAATTTTGCAACAGGGCTGTGAAGTTACAATATATATTTATATTTAAACATTAATAATATAATATACACAAAAGTGTACATAACATATAAGTATAGTTTTACAAAGCCACCCCCCAGCTTAAGAAAGAAAATATTATCTGTATCTTTGAAGCCCCATGTTATTCCCTCCTAAATTTACCTTCCCTTCCACCCCTTCAAAAAGGTATAAGGTTCACTTCTTCAACTTGGCATTCACATTTGCTATTTTCTAAGTTTTAACACTATAAATATATTTCTCAACAACATATTGTTTTGTTTGATCTGCTTTTTACCTTGTGTACGGGGACTCATCCCGCCCATTTTCTTCTGTGATTTGCTTTTTCACTCATCAATGTGTTTTTGGAATTCATCTGTGTTGATATATATGGCTGTCGTGCATTCATTTTCTCTGGGATCCTATTATTTCTTCCAAGCAGTGTCTCAAGTCAGAATTTCTCTTCTTACTTTTTGCCAGAGGGCACAGGGACGATATGAAAATGGAGAAATGTGCACAGCCGTAAGCATCCGTTCTTCCCACAAGGGAAATATGAAAACCACCTCTAATTATCACCTCAGGTTACTTACATTTTCTGACTCTGGAGTACTTTGCATTTTACAGTTCTTCTTTTAATTTAAGACAAAGATAGATAACAGCATAAACCCCCTTCCATTCTCATAAAAACCTTGAGAACGACAGTTTTGCTTTCTTTCACTTCCACACAATTTTACTTTGTAAATACATTTCCCAAATGGATGAACACCTATTATAATTTAGTTATTGAAATACAAATAGTATCGTCTAAAGGATGCCTGTTTTAGAACTATATTGACTATTGCCATTTGTGATTGCCAATGTTACCTTTCAGGGTTGTACTCTGGGAAGGAAATTTTACCCGCAAAAGAGCTTTTAAAAAATACCTATATATTATAAAAGAAGATGCAGGCAAAAAACTATAGTTGGTGAACCAGGCATGTTTTCTTTTATAGATGTTCACTGAGCATCTGCTAAGTGTACTGATCCAGGATCTAGGTGGCACGTGGATGCATAGACCAGGATCCCTTCGTAGGAGGGGTTCACATGCTCAGCAGAGAAATGACCCACCCGTGTGGCTGTAATACAAGGCAGTGGATGATGAGGGAGTTAAAAGAGCTGCAAACAAAGGATAGGAATTAAAGAGGAAAATAATTTCCAGCCATGGAGTCAGAGAAGGCTTTACGGGAAAGAAGCTGTTTAAACTTTGTTAAGGTTAGTAGGATTTTGACAGCCTACTGGAACGGAAGTGACAGGATATTAAGGCTGAGAACACAAGCACCAAGAGTGCAGAGGTAAGAAGTGGCAAGAAGTTCAGGAAGCAGCGAGTAGTCTCATTTGACTGCAGTAGGTAATTTAGAGCAGCGGTCCCCTACCTTTTTGGCACCAGGGACCAGTTTCGTGGAAGACACTTCTTCCACGGACGCGGGGGCGGGGGCGTTCGGCTGTAACGCGGGTGATGGAGAGCGATGGGCAGCGGCAGGTGAAGCTTCTCTCCCTTGCGCGCCGCTCACCTCCTGCTGTGCGGCTCCGTTCCTAACAGGCTGCGGACCGGTACCGCTCCGGGGCCCAGGGCGTGGGCACCCCTGAAATAGAGGACAGTAAAGGAAGGGATTCCTATATTTAAGTAACATTTTCATACCCTGTCTTCCTTGGGTCTTAGTGGGTCAGCTCTCCTTTTACCTAATGCTTAATACCTAATGACATAACAGATACACACACACACACACACACACACACACACACACACACACTCCTCTCTCTCTCTCTCTCTCTCACACACACACTCACACACAAGCAAAATTCAGTAGTTTGGCTGGATATACAGATATGGAGATTACATCACACATCCCATAGCAACAAATCTTTACCGTGCAGTCCCTTTCCCCCCAGAAGTCCCGTCTGCCATTTAGCTCCACACTTCTGTAGACCTCTGCACCTGAACCTACCTCTTCTTCCCTCTCCCTGCCTCCTGTTGGCCATCTCTCCTCTAGCCTTCAACCCCTGAACTAGATTTTCCCTTCTGAATTTCTCCTTCCCTTTTTATCACAAAGACCCATCCGGCTTTCATTTTCTCCAGGTTTTCTTCCCACCCAGCCGCAAAGAAGGCCTCGTATCTTCAGAAAAAAGAAGAGGAAGATAAGTAGAAAAAAGAGGAGGAGATGGAAAAGGAAGAGAAAAGGAAGTAAGGAAAAAAGAAAGAAAAAGAGAGACAAGAAAGGTAAGTAAAAAGAAAGATGATAGAACAAGAATACAAAAACTTACACTTTCTTACACGAAACTTGGTTTCGTCTCCAGCGTCCAGACAATGTAGATGAATTGGATGTCATCAGGGTCCTCCAAGTATCCAAAAGCACTCATTGATATAACTTCGACACTGGCATCAATATTTCATTTTGTAAAGACAAGACTTCATTTTGTCTCTACCATTATTCTAGTTTGTCTATGCTTAATTCCTACCACTCCATTTGCAATAGCCTTTGCTGCCCATTGCTTTCTACCAAGTACGTCTCTTCTTGTTGATTTTTCCCATGGGTGGCATTGTTGGGCAGGCCATGTTTTGAATATTCATGGCTCAACCTGTGCAATGAAAACATAGAACAAGGAAAACAGCTGTCAAGAACTCTACAAAATTCTGTTTCTGGGATTAAGACCGCAGGATGCACCTGCAGATAAATGTTATTACATCTGTTTTTTCCCTTTGTATACACCTATTAAGCAAAGAGATATTGTAGTCATTGATTCCACAAACTCTGTTAATAACCAACAGCATCAGGTTCATGTAAGTAGAAGGTAGTTAAGCACAACCTGCTCCTGCCAGCAACAGTCCCCTGGAGCCCCTCCTGCCTAATCGTTAACTCCAACAAACACAGAGACAAGAAAGTCAGTGCAGAACGAATGTAAAACCCAGGGGGCGGAAAGTAATAGGAAACTCAACTACTTAAGCTGCCTGGATCGCTGGAGAAAATCACTTCTAAACAATTACAGTATACTTTGTTAGCATCAACTCCTCCAAGCCAAGAAACAGAATCGTTTTTGATTAATAAGCAAAAGGAAAAGCGGATACGGTAAAATTAAAATAGCGAAGTTTGCACTATATCTGTTGATTAAATAATGATCTAGTCCTTTTTCTATGATGAGCTTACTAAGATTTTCCAAATTCAAAGGGAGTGCTTCATATAATATCAACTTTTAGATAGCCTCAATGGGATCCTTATCATGATTGGTAATCATCGTTTCAAAATACGTATCATCCAGCTGCTATGCGTAAAAAGGCATTCATTGGCATAAGCTGACTTGCTAAGAATATCAAAGGCACCTAGGAAAGTTGGAAGTCACCAATTAGCAGATTGTTATCACTTTTATGACTTGTTGGGGGGGTATGTGTGCGCGCATGCGTGCGCATGTGTAACTACCCTAAGAAAAGGGGTCTTAGCTGTTGCAAGATCTGAAGGGAGCAGGATATTTATGGAAATTGTTAAACAAAAATCATTTTGTCCCTGAATAAATATTCTCTTAATATGAGAGTCTGGGTGATGTACTAGAAAAAGCAACTGGCTTGGAGTCAGAGCAAGCTGTCACTGGCTGAGCGATCCTGACTCAGTAAACACCTTCGCTTCTGTAACGTGGAGATACTCCTACTCCCTATATATCACAGTAGGATTGAAAGAATTACAAGAGTTGACCTTTGAAAGATATCTGTTCCCCTTTTTCCCTCTCTTGCCTGTCCTTGACCAGTCATGCGCATTTCCTTGGTGAAGAATGAGAACCTTGTCTCTAGAGTGGGACTAATCTCTGCATAATGTGAGAAGATGCTCAGACGAGCACAGGAGCATTTAGTACAAGAATTTGTGTTTGTTGGCTTGTTAGTTGGTTTGTCTGATATGGGGGCAAAGGTTACAGGTTGGTGCGATTTTTATTCTACCAAAAGAAAACTAGAGGATCCTTTATCTTCCCTTCTCCTCATACAGGAATCAAGCTTATGTCTAATATTCAATTATATTTAAGCGAATGGGACATTCAGAGAATGGGACAAAGACAGTTCGTGACAACACTGAGGTTTCCACCTTTGTTTTGAATCCTCTGTTTAAGGAACAGACTGGCATCAGGGATACGTAGGATGCACATAGGCTAGAAAAGTTAGATTCTTTTCTCATATTTCAAGTAAACGGATGCATATTTCAGGTAAACACTATGGAACTGAATTCTGTGAGTTGTTTTAGGCAAAGTATTAAAAAGGAAATAAGTACTTGATTGTTATCTCCTTACATCTTTTATAATTTCATTTTCCCCAATATTTCCAAAGTATTAGATATAGTAAGACACTCTCCATTTTTTGAGCTATTCTATAAAGATCATAAAGATTAGATTATCCTAAATTTTGTTCCATTCCCTACTAGGACATTTCAGCAAAACATGCATACTACAGTAATAAAACTTCCATAGAGACAAGTCCTTCATTGGTCCAACAGGTCACATTCAATGGAGAATACGAGGTCTTTGGCACAGATCTTGTTCCAAATTCAGCCTTAAATATTCACACATATAATCCTCAATACATCCTTTTGCATTTCAAATAATTGTTTTTCTTTACTTTTTTTTTTTTGCCTGACTCATAATAAGCTGTGCTTTTATTTATTTTTTTAAATTGTGGTCAAATGCACATAACATAAAATTAATGCAACCTTGAGCAACTCATTTAATCTCTTCTATTTCTCAGATTTTCTCATTATGTGGATCCCAAACTCTGCCACTTAAGCCCTAAATTCTTACATGGAGATATGGACTAATCAGGAATTCAGCTGACCCTGCAATTCTACAGGCCTTTGGGACCTAGTCTTTGGAGTTACAAAAGCCCTCAAAGACTTGCCTTTGGTGTACGTATTATCTAGAGATAGCAGGTTATGGCTTAATGAATTCTTCCATCACCACAGAGTGCAGGCTACCAGCACTTCATCCATGATATGGAGGGAACTCTCACTGCCGTTGCCGTCCCTCTTCACCATAACCAGTTCCACGCGTCCTTCATTTCCCATCAGCCTCTGTTGCGCACAGCCCTATTCCTGATTCCAACTTATACTCATATTTTAGTTGCAAGGAACTTAGAGCCATGTTTGATGGGCTTCAGAAGTCAGACAACCAGTCTTCGTGAGAGGACAGGAAAATTGGCCGAGGTGACTCCAAGAGACTGATTGGTTTCCTAGGGCTGCCAGAACAAAGTATCACCAACCAAGTGGCTTAAAGCAGCTGAAATGTATCATCTCATAGTTCTGGAGACTAGAAGTCAGAATCGAGGTGTCTGAAACCGGTAAGGGAGAATCCTTCCTTGCTTCTTCCCAGCTTCTGTTTGTTTGCTGGCCATTCCTGGCCTTCCTGGGCTTGCAGCTGCCGCATTTCAATCTCTGCCAACATCTTCACAAGGCCATCTTCCCTTCCTGTGAGGACACCAGTGGTATTAGATTAGGGCCCACCCTAATGACCTCATCTTAACCTGATTACATCTGCAAAAACCCTTTTTCCAAATAAGGTCACAATCGCAGGTACCGGGTGTTAGGACTTCAGCATATGTTTTGGGGGGGAAACACAATTCAACTCATCACAGAGTCTGACCTAGAAAGTTGGGTAGGACCAGCTTTAACAACGAACTAGCTTACCTTGCTGCCACCTCAGGGCACAAAATTTTATGGACCCCCCCTTGCAGTATTCCACTATTGACATGTTTCAGCTTCTTTATTCTCATGGTTTTAATAATTTTGTTCCACCTACCAACTGCTCAGCTTTCTCTGAATCTCACATTCAAAATCAATGAGAGAATAGGATTATTCTAATGAGTTATCTGCTCTTCTCTTGTGCAAAACCCTCAACTCTAATCACCACTCAGGCCTTTGACAAGTCGATTCATTGTGGAAAGCTGGGTAGGGTGCCCACCCACCCTTAATCTCACCTGTGGCCAAGGGAACAGGGTCGAGAGATGTCGCTATAGCCATTTAAACTTATGCAGTCATCTAGAGCTACTTTGCTTGGCAGGGGACCCTGTGCAGGAAAGGATTGGCTGTCTAGGACACAAAGAAAGCCTGTAAATATAGAATAGAATTATTAAACATAGAAATCTATGCCTAATACTTTAAGAATGTAAGTTATGAAATTTAAAGAATTCACCAGCTACACCATAAATCCACCTTGCCACAGAAATGTATTGTGATATAAATTTAACAAACAATGCAGTGATTCATAACTATCTGTATGTTAATGCTGCTTAGGGAATCATAATTTTTAATTACCTGAACTTTACACATTTAAATTTGCATATATATTGTTACATTAGTTCAGCTTTAAAGACTGTATATGTACAATATATATATGTGAAACATTATAATGTGTATGTGTGTAATTATAATTGAACTCAAGGGATCCCTATAATGATTCAATAACAGAGAGGGAAAAAAAAATCAAAGCCAAAAGCAATAAATCCATTTTAATTATATGTTTAATAGCTTGTGGCTACAGTTTTTTTATACTTATTCATGTGTAACTTTTATATTTTGCATTGATTTTAAAGCTGTTTCTTGGCCCCATGACCCCATGTAAATCAACTCAGTCAAAAATTTTACATATTCAAATTAATGGGAAAAGATATGACATGTTCAGTTACATTATGGAAAAGTAATTTTTACATGTTCACCATAGTTATGCTCAGTATAAGTGATTGCATGGACTCGATGATTAAATGACTGTAACTTAAATGCTATGTTTAGAATCATGAAAATAAGTTGTTATATAGACTCAATGTTTTTGAGAAGGAAGTATTTCACTCAAAACAGATTTTTCAGTCTACCAATTTGAAACGTTATAATCAGAGTGTGATTTACTCTATTTCCCAAAGCATGAATCATATATCCTGATTGCCTGATAATGTTTTGGTCTTAGTTATCAGCATATTTTTTGGTTTTATCTTACTACATTTGAAATATATGAGGATTTGATTTTAATAGGGGTATGAGCCTCAATCCTCATTTAGTTAAAGCTGAATATAATACAAGAACTGGGGCAATATGTCTTTCTTATGCTCACTGGAAATTCAGCACCCAGAAATCGCAGTGGTGAATTGAATAGCAGCAAATGGAGAATGATGTTATTGCTTGTTTTTGCTTGAGTCTGGTTTAGTCTCCATTTATACATGGCATGAGAGAGCCATCTACAGAAAGTTAAGAAAAGAACTGTCTCCTGCAATAAGACCAAGAAGTCTGAGGATGTCTGTTAGAGACATTACCTTGTGGTGACATGTTAAACATTCCGTCACACAGCGGACATAGAATTGGAGCCTGGAGTGGGCTCAGAAGATATTAGGTGGCTCTTAGAAGGATTTAAAACCACCATGTCATAGTAATACAGGTCAACATTCACGCTGGTCTAAAGTCCAGAAAGATCTGATGTCAGGCCAGGGACAGCAGGCGGTCACAAGGAGTCTGGGATAGTAAAATCAGGAAGCAAGTCATAGGTTTGACACAGGAAGCCCTGGGCAAGCATGAAAAGGACTGTTGAAGACTCCATCTTATCTTTGAAGCAGTATCCTTCTAAGATCAGGAAGCCCCACATTCTGAGGCAGTGCCACTTTGCTTTGGTGGAAATGTGAGTACAACTTCCTCGGAACGCTGGTAGCTTCTCTGTAACGTATCACCTGCTGTCAGCAGCTCTCTCCTGGTTCCCTGAGACATTCAGTTGGGTTTTGGAGAAGTGACTCTGATCACATTTGCTTTATTAGTTATTTTTATCACTGGCTATTTATCTTTTACCCCAGCTGGACTGAACTCCCTGAAAGGAAGAGTTTTTGTATTTGTTTGGTTTGGTTGTTAGCTTGTTTGTTTATCTATGTGGTTGGTTGGTTAGTTGGTTGATCATTGAATCCCCATGGGTTTGCTCAGGGTTTGTAGTAGGGACTCAGTAAATTTTGAATGAATGAATCCTTGTAGCACACGATGGAGGTGGCTCCCTAATATGTCTAAAGCTCGAGTGATCCAGGACCTAGACAATTTGACAGGGTAGGCATGATAGCAGTTCCAGATAAACTAAAAGGTAAACACACACAAGGCCTTCTCTGTAAATTCATCTTCCTGTCCCCTAGTTCTGCTTCCAGCCAGATTGCTGTCCCTCTGCCCCTTCTATGTAGAAACTCTAGAGGGGCAGAAATAATCAGAACAATGCTATTTATTTTAAATGATAGTGAACACTTAATGAGGTTTATGTGCTTGAGGTAGCAACTATTATTTTGCCTATTCTACAGATTCATTCATTTGAAAAGTATTATTTGATGTAGATTATACATTTTCAATGTTATTTACCTGGTTTGGATCATTGTGCTATGGTTTAATAAGAGGTTAACATTTAAGGATTCTTGGTGAAAGGGTAAATGGAACTCTATTATTTTTGCAACTTCTTTGTAAGTCTGAAAAATTTTCAAAATTAAAAGTATTTTAAGTATTATTTGAGCACTCTCTATGGGCCAGGTGTGTTCTAAGCCCAGGGGACACAGTAGTGAAGAGAACAAAGTCCTTGTTCATGGAATTTAGAAACTGAAACAGAAAACTTACTCCAGAGCCCGCATGCATAGTCATTAAGCTACAGTGCACTCATAATACCGTATAAGAAAAATTTAGTATGCCTGTGAAGGAAAATTAAGTTGTGCAAATAGAATTCAAGAAATAACTGGTATGGAGAGATGTTATGGTTCATTTATAAACATAATGAGACAGAAATGGCACCAAAATGATTTTGTTAGGATCAAATATCATTTTAAGCTCTCTCCTAGTTTATAATACTTAAAAGTTTTATTTTGAAAAATTTAATCATACAGAAAACTTGAAAGAGTAGTGCAATGAACTCCTATAAACCCTCAATTTCGTTTCAACAGTTTTGCCAAATATATACACCTTCTTTTGTTGAATCATTTGAAAGTGTGTCACAGACATTTTAAACGTCATGCATCTCCAAAGAATAAATCTATTATCCTATATAACCACAGTTTCCTTATCACAACTAAGAAAATTAACTATTTTACAATATAACTAAATATCCAGTTTATATTCAAATTTACTCCCAGTTTTCCCCAAAATGTGCTTAATAACTATTTGTTTTTTTAACAGGGATCCAATCAAGGCTCACACATTGTATTTTGTTGCTGCCTCTCTTGAGCATCTCTTTTAATCTAGGACAGTCCCATCATTTTTCCCCATAAGGCATTAACCTACAAAAGTTCAGGCCAGTTTTATTGCAGAATGCCCCCTCATCCTGAACTTGTTTGACTGTTTCTCACAACATTGTTTAACTTGTTCCTCTCTTCCCTGTACTTTCTATAAAGTGGAAATTAGGTTGAGAGGTTTGAATAGGTTCAGGTTTAACATTTTAGCCAAAAAGACTCCATAAGTGATGTTGTGTACATTTGATTGCACCTCATCAGAAGACACATGACATCACATTGTCTAACTCTGTGAGATGCTAAGTGTGATCACTCAGTTAAGGCAGTGTCCCCAGATCACTCTTATAAAGATACACTTTTCCCTTTGTAATTGATAAGTAAGCTCTGGGGTGATACTTTGGCACTGTTCAAATACCACATTCTCCAAAATCATTTTATGCAGTGGCTTTAGCACCTCTTCATGAGTTGTGTCTGAATGGAATATTACACTAGGGGTTTAAAATGTTGGTTTTCTGATGTTACCATTCCTTTTACATTTTATAGCTTTCTTTCCCCCACCACTTCCACTCCTACCTCTTTTCCCCTTCTCTCTTACTTGAGAATCATTGTGAAGCTGAGGGTATTTTTTATTCAACCTACTACTATTAATTACTGTCATCTTTGACCTCAGGTTATCATAAATCTGTCTGGTAGGAGCCTCTCCAAGCTTTCCTGCCTATTTGAATTCCCACTCATCTCTCTACCCATATCTCATACCATTTTATCTGTCACGTGTTCTTTACTGGGAGTGTTACGTGCCCTCTTCTTCTGTTCTCCTATTGTATGTTGCTTGTATCTCCGTTAACATAACTAATACTTTTGCATGGTAATTATTTATAGGTTTGTCTCTCCACTAATGTATATGGACCCTGAGAGAAGAGACATATTTATACTCAGCGTAGTCTCTATGAATATGAATTTTGACTGGTGGAATGAATCAGTGGTTTCTCTTGTGCAGTTTATCATTCCTCTCCAAGTTTGTTCTTTTCTTTCCTTTTCTTTTTTGCTATTTCTTTTACTTTAGTTTTATTGATGTATAACTGACACATAAAATTATAAGATATTTAAAGTATACATCGTGGTAATTTGATATATGTATACATTGCCAAAGGATTCACCCCATCTACTTAATTAACACATACATCACCTCACATATTTATCTCTTTTCTTTTGGTGAGAACATTTAGGTTCTACTCTCTTAGCAAATTTCAATTATACAATACAGTGTTAAGCTATAGTCACTATGTTATACATTAGATCCTCAGACCTTATTCATCTTATAGTTGAAAGTCTGTACTCTTTTACCAACTTCTCCCTATTTCTTGCGCCTTTTGGCAACAACTTTTCTCCTCTCTGTTTCTATGAGTTTGACTTTCTTTTTCTAGATTCCACATACAAGTGATACCATGCAGTATTTGTTCTTCTCTGTCTGGCTTATTTCACTTAGCATAATGCCCTCAAGGTCCATTCCTGATGTTGCAAATGGCAGGATTTCCTTCTTTCTCATAACTCAATTTTATACATATATATATATGTACATATATATCCTATATAGAAATATCCTATACATACATTTGAGGTCAGTCTAAAACAATTAGTGATGTTCTTACAGAGATTTTTCAGATTGTTCTATTTAGTCCAAGCACTTCAAACTCAAGCACTACACTGCTTTCTTATTGACGCTTCCCTGGTTTCCAGGTGAGTCACCAGGATCAGAAAATGAAGGTGACAACAATGTCCTATTCTTAGTTTTTTGTGACATAGCAAAAACTTTTTTTTTAATAACAGAATTTTTCACTCTGGACTATAGAAGAATCCTCAGTTCCAACAACTTACTGGCTCAACTACAGGCATTTCTTAGTGCCACAGTTAATAGTAACCAATTTTAGAGAATAAATTAGTATCCCTTTCTTACGGAATTGAATTGCCTCACAGTTAAAATTTAGGTGAATAATTTCTGACGAACACTGGCTAAAATGGCTTCTAAGACTGGCACGATGCCATTGTTATTGGTGACAAAATGCTGATGTCTTCTTTTACCTCCACAAAACCACAAATGATGTTTCTCTTCCAGCAATTAATCATGGACTGGACTGGTTGGATATCACATTCAGAGCCTTTTTAAACTGCGTCAACAAAAAATAATAGCCAATAGTAGTCTGTGGCGCACACTACACTTTCCAGAGTGGTTTAAAATATCTTATTTTAATCTTCAAAAAATAATCCATGTTTCAAGCGCAGATCTATATACCCAACTACCCATATCCTGTCTCTATTTGGATTCCTCACAAATCCCTCAAACGCAGTATGTCCAAAACTCATCAGTTCTCCTGGCTCAGTGATTGTCAACTTGCCCAAGCCAGAGTCCTGAGGCTCAGCGCTCACATAGTTATTTCTTTAATGTGTTCTCCCCCACACATTCAACCAACAAAGATTTTGCATTCTAACATCCTAATATCTTGAATCCTACACACCTCCTTGCCACATTCCACTTCAAATTCAACATGTCCAATACTGAACTCGCCTCTTGTCCCCTAAAACCTGCTCCATCTTCTCAGGTGACTAGAAACCCCTCCATCTAGTTGTCAGAGCTAGAAAACTGTAGGTCAGTCTGGATCCCTCACGCTCCACACAAACCAGACACCCACCCTTTTCCAGCCCTACTCTACCACCTTACTGACCCTTCATCCTCTCTTACCTGCACTATTTCAATCATCTTTTTCCTGATCTTTGGGGCTCAAGTTGGTTCTTCATATTGCTGCAGAATAACCTTTCTATTACATATGTCTGATAATATACTCTTCACTTTAAACCACTCTCAAAAGTGGCATAGAATTATGTTCAAAAACAAATGAAACGAATGTACTGTGCAAAAATTCAGGTTAGTGGCTACCTTTGGAGAGAAAGCTGTGGGTAATGAGTGTTAGGAGGCAGAAGGGCTATTGTCAATATGTACTATTTTTTGATCCTGGTGGAGTTTCCATGAATGTGATAGATATATGAAAATTTATCGACCTGTACAAGTATGATGGGTGCAGTTTTCTGTACATATGTTTTCCTTCAATTAAAAGTTAATAAAATTAAAAAATGATTAATTAGCCAGTTACCTTCCTATTATGGTTGAGCAATAGTTTCAGTTTTTTACAAACACCTTCATCATGGTGAGTTTCTTTTTTTTTTTTTTTCTTTTTTGCGGTACACGGACCTCTCACTGTTGTGGCCTCTCCCGTTGCGGAGCACAGGCTCTGGACGCGCAGGCTCAGCGGCCATGGCTCACGGGCCCAGCCGCTCCGCAGCATGTGGGATCTTCCCGGACCGGGGCACGAACCCGTGTCCCCTGCATCGGCAGGCGGACTCTCAACCACTGCGCCACCAGGGAAGCCCCATCATGGTGAGTTTCTGTTTTAATCACACTCAAAATCAAAAGTGTTCTGCTCTCAATAGTTAATCATCAATGACCAGCAGAAAGTCAAATGCTCATTTATTATAGATAGTTGGGATCTACTGATGTGTTTCATGTCATTGTGATAATGCACCACCTCACCGTGAAGCATTCTCTCTTCCAACGGGCAACCGTGCATCCACTCTACGGGATGATTCTTATCCACTCCCTTTTGTCACCACACAGTTTAATGCCGATGTGCGGCAGTTCTGTGAGACAGAGAGACATTTTGGTGTCACTAGCATCAATATGCTGACGCAGGAATGTCAATATGCTGATACAGGCTCAACTCTATGCCAGCTGGTATTACTATTCTACTCTTCCAGCCTGGCTGAACTCGAGATAAAAATGAAAGCCAAATGCTTAAACATCAATCCAGACAGAACAGCAGAAAAACTGGTGGGCAAAGAGACACCTTCTGAGTCAACGACAGACATTACTCTGACATTTTGAATTATAGGAACTTGGAACATAAATTTTAGGTGAAGGTATGACTTAAAATTCTCAATAGGATTTAATAAAAATACACACTAATGTAACCACTGATTAGGGACATGTATGAATAGAAAACTCTGCTATGGGAACACGAAGTTATAACAATAAGAAACTGAAAGTCTCATAAAGCACCTATTAATGATGAAGTGATATAATGTATTATAACATGATATAATTGTAATATAATATGATAAATATATAATAGGATAATATGTTTACTTATATATTTGCATTTTAGTGTCTGCCATCTGCTAGGCATGCACAAGGCATTTTATAGAGATTATTTTATTTAATGAAGTTTTACACATACTTCTTGTGATGCATTACAATGAGATAAAAAACAGTGAGACGTTCTCCCAAGTCAATGCCATTGTTCTTAGAGTTTTTATCCACTCTTTATTGTTTTTTGAGTACCCATACAGTGCTCACATTGGTAGTTTAATCTTCACTATAATCACATAAGTTAACATATTAACATAATGCACAAAAATACCTAAGTCCCCAGTAGCCAAGTGTTGAGAAATTTTGCCACACGTGACTGATGGTCTCCACCCAGCCAGGGTGTACCCGCTGATCCATATTTACCTACTGCCTAGCGCCCTCTTATATGTTTCTGAGAAGTACATTCATATGCATCTCACCTATCTTTAGAAGTCCCAGCCCCACATGTTCTGGATGCAAAATGATTCAAAATAAAAAAAAATTCTGGGGAAAAAGACAAAAGTGCTAGTCCACTGGGTGTTTATACAGTTTGCGAGGAGGAAGCGGGACCACTGAGCTAAAGGTGTTGATGTGAGGAGAGAAGCCTGAACTACAGGGAAAAGCGTATAGAAGCCAAGGATGGGTAAAGCGGGGACCCTGTAGAGCAGAATAACCTGTGCCCTCTCAGTTTGTGTCCAGGTCCCTTTTTCTTCCAGCATAGCCGCGAGCAGGGGCAGTGAATGACCTTCGAACACACCGAACAGCTCTTCCAAATAGCCCTCTGGCAACTCTAGCTTAGGTTTGGAAATGCATTCACACTCAATTAAAAATGAGTAATATCAGATTAACAGTAGAAGGGAAATGAAAAGAGGGAAGAGGAAAAAAAGACATGGGGCCCCAAAGTGGAATGGAGGTAAAAAAGAAAATAAATATAAAGGTTAACAAGCCAAAAAGACAACCCTCAGAATGGGAGAAAATATTTGCAAATGAAGCAACTGACAAAGGACTAATCTCCAAAATATACAAACAGCTCATGCAGCTCAATATCAAAAAAACAAACACCCCAATCCAAAAATGGGCAGAAGACCTAAATAGACATTTCTGCAAAGAAGATATACAGATTGCCAACAAACACATGAAAGGATGCTCAACATCACTAATCACTAGAGAAATGCAAATCAAAACTACCGTGAGGTATCACCTCACACCAGTCAGAATGGCCATCATCAAAAAATCTACAAACAGTAAATGCTGGAGAGGGTGTGGAGAAAAGGAAACCCTCTTGCATTGTTGGTGGGAATGTAAATCGATACAGCCACTCTGGAGAACAGTATGGAGGTTCCTTAAAAAACTAAAAATAGAAGTACCACGTGACCCAGCAATCCCACTACTGGGCATATACCCTGAGAAAACCATAATTCAAAAAGAGTCATGTACCAAAATGTTCATTGCAGCTCTATTTACAATAGCCAGGACATAGAAACAACCTAAGTGTCCATCAACAGATGAATGGATAAAGATATGGTACACCTATACAATGGAATATTACTCAGCCATAAAAAGAAACGAAATTGAGTTATTTGTAGTGAGGTGGATGGACCTAGAGTCTGTCATACAGAGTGAAGTAAGTCAGAAAGAGAAAAACAAATACCGTATGCTAACACATTTATATGGAATCTAAAAAAAAAAAGAAAAACAGGTTCTGAAGAACCTAGGGGCAGGACAGGAATAAAGACGCAGATGTAGAGAATGGACTTGCGGACACGGGGAGGGGGAAGGGCAAGTTGGGACGAAGTGAGAAAGTGGCATGGACATATATACACTACCAAATGTAAAATAGCTAGCTAGTGGGAAGCAGCCGCATAGCACAGGGAGATCAGCTCAGTGCTTTGTGACCACCTAGAGGGGTGGGATAGGGAGGGTGGGAGGGAGACGCAAGAGGGAGGAGATATGGGAACATACGTATATGTATAACTGATTCACTTTGTTATAAAGCAGAAACTAACACACCATTGTAAAGCAATTATACTCCACTAAAGATGTTAAATTAATTAATTAATTAATAATAAAAAGGTTTACCAAGTCAGCTAATATTGTAAAATCTCCTCTCACTTTCTTTCCATCCCTGTTTCCCTCTCAGTATCTCCATTGGACACAATATACACATCATATAAATCCCCTGTTTGATGTGCTATTGGAAGTGTCTCTGCGCTTCTTTCTTTTCTTAATTCTAGAGCTGAATTATACACTCAGAATAAGATGAGGAAGTAAATGGGAAGAATGAATTTCTCTGGTCTTCCTTTAGCTAGGCAAAAATAATCCTTTTGGCTTTTGAAATAAAACAAATTGTTATTTAGTTATATCTAGATTAGTTGCTGGGTCAGGAGGATTTTAAACCAAAATAACACAAATGACGTAAGTTTTCTTGGCTCATGATACTTGATACAACTAATTTTAGACAAAGCGATTTTTTAGCACTTGCAGCTGCAAATATAACCGATTCAAGATAAAAGCACTAAATTTTGATATTTTGTTACTTTTCAATTGTAGTATTTTTTAAATAAAGGCATGTCTTAACTTACTGCATTCGGCTTTCAAGTGTTTCTTCAACAAATTAAATCCACATTATGGTACTTATATTAGGCTAGAAGGTATTTACTTATGGCAGACCGTCCATTTCCTGATGTTGCCTTACAACTTGTCCTTTGGCTTCTAGAATCTAACTCCCCATAGTTTCCAGGTTAATCCATTGCCTCAAAATGAAACCAGAAGGGATACATGGTGTAGCGAACACAGCCAGCTGTCGACAGGATACATGTGATGTTCTGGTTCCTTTGTAACAGAATCCCAATTTAGTTGGGAGAAATAGGGAAAATGTGCCCAGCATTTCCGACACAAAGATGTGACCAGATGGCAGAGAACTAGTTAATAGAGGTCAGAGAAAGTCATTCGCTAGGGCTTCCAGGAAAGTTTATTAAATATAGCCAATTCGGTTGGCATCCAGGTTTTACGTTTTGTCCTTTCTCTTTCTTCTTCCTCCTGCCAAGAAAATATAAGTGATGCCTGGAGACATAGGAGTCATCTATGACGGGTTAAAATCCACACAGTAAAAATGGCAGAACAAAAAGACACAAAAGATTGGGCACCTTTCAGCTGGCAAGTAGCTCTAGATTGCCTACTGCCAGTTTTATGAGAAAAAATATGATCTCTTACTGGCTTAAGCTACTCTTTTGGGGTTGTTGATATTGTCAGCCTAACTCAATCTCTTAGGTGATACATTGAGAGATAATCTGAGTGAAGCATGGACAGAGGGACTTTGAGTGTCTTGTGCTCACACAATTATGGAAGTTACTTACTTGGGTACTCCTAAATTAGCTCTCGAATTAGTGTCAAAACTTATATTTCAAATATACTTTGAGCGGTTAGTGAAATGTAAATCAAAACCTCAGTGAGTTATCACCTCATCCTCGTTAGGATGGCTACTATAAAAAACAAAACAAGCAAACAAGCAAAAAACCCAGAAACCTTTGTGCCCTGTTGGTGGAAATGTAAAATAGTTTAGCCACTATGGAAAAGAGTATCAGTTCCTAAAAAATTTTAAAATAGAATTTCCATATGATCCAGTTATTCCACTTCTGGGTATACATTTGTGTGTTCAAAAAAATTAAAAGCAGTGCATCCGAGAGACACTCATGTTCGTAGCAGCACTACTCACAAAAGATGAAAGCCTCCCAAGTGTCCAACAGATGAAAGGGTAAACAAATGTTGCATGTAAATACAATGGAATATTATTCAGACTTGAAAAGGTAGGAAATTTTGACACATGCTGCAACATGGATGAACCTTGAGTACATTAATGGAAACCAAGTAAGCCAGCCATAAGATGACAAATACTGCATGATTCCACTTATATTAGGTATCTAGAGTAGTCAAATTCACACAGACAGAAGTAGAATGGTAGTTGAGAGGGCCTGAGGTGGGGGAGAAATGGTGAGGTGTGTTTTAATGGATAAAGGGTTTTGGTTTTCCAAGATGAAAAAGTTCTGGAAATGGGCTATACAACAATGTGACTATACTTACTACTGAACTGCACACTTAAAAATGGTTGAGATGATTATTTTTATGTATGTGTATTTTACCACAATTAAAAAAAATACTTTTACCAGTTGTAGCATCTGATGATGTACATATCCACTGAAGCGGACTTTCTAGGAGGTTTGTTTAAATAGGAAAATTCTGGAATGTTTGTCTGAAAAATTAATTTAATTGCTTTATGGTCATTTTGTGTAGTTGTTTCATTGAAAGCACTGAAAATAATTGACCAAAAGAAAACTGAAATATTCTAGAGAAGTTACAATTCTAATCCATTCCTCACTTAATATTCAGGATATATTAGTTGAGCACTTATTATCAGCTAAACCCCACGCAAGGAACTGGAGATACATGGTGACTAAGACGTTATCTCTACATCCTGGTATAATAGAAAAGGCATGGGCTTTGCTGTTACACCAGATGCAAAAGAATGAAAGTGAATTCTAGCTAAAAGGTATAACATTCACATTAAACAGAGTACACAAAAGGGCCTAGTAAGCTAAGGAAAGGGAAAATAATTTTAAGAATAAGGAACATGGTAATGAGATTGAGGACAAAGGTATGGGTACATGGGATCAGAGTGTTAAATATTTTTAAATGTTTGTTTGCTTTTTAAACACAAGGAAAGTAAAATAGCCATAGAAAGATTCTCTAAAAACTTAGCCATTCCAACAGAGGGTATTTCTGAACAACACTGCAAGATTTAGAACATCGGCAGAGGATCTTCCAGGAAATGAAGAAACCATAGCCAGTATTCAATTAAACATTATAAAAATCTAAGTGTTTCAAGCAGTATATACATAAGGAATTTCATCTTAATTCTGTAGGCAGTGGAGAAGCGTCAGGGTTTTTTAAGGAAGACGTGGACATAATTCATTTTGTGGCTTTTTATTTCGCTTTGTAAAAATTATGAACCACATCACCGGCAAGTAAGATCCATGTACCCACCACCTTTCCTAAGACTTAGACTACTACCAATATCTTTGAAGCTCTCTGTGGGTCCATCTTTGATCTCATCTTTTTTCCTTACCCAGAGATAATAAATATACTGAATTTTGTGTTAATCATTCCCTTACTTTCATTAGAGTTTATATGTCTCCTTAAAGTTTATATCATTTGGTACTATCTCTTTTTGAACCCCATGTAATAGATTCCTAGTACACGTATGCTTTCGTGACTTGCTTTTTCACTGACATGTTTTCGAGATTCATCTGTTTATCTATATAGCTGTGACTATTGTCACTGCTGTTAGTATTCTATTGAACGAATAAACCACAATTTATTTTGTTATTCTACTTCAATGGATATTTGAGTATTTTGTTATTCTACTTCAACGGATATTTGAGCTGCACCTAGTTTTGTTGTTGGTGTTATTATTATAAACAATAATTCTATGAGCTTTCTTGCATAGATTTCCTGCAAAACTTTCTTAGAACCAAAGGTTGGCATACTATAGCTCATGGGCCAAATATGTATAGCCCGAGAGTTAAGAATTTTTTTTAATTTTACAAAAAGCAAAAGAAGATTTCATGATATGTGAAAATAGGGAATTTGGTGTCCTTAAGTAATGTTCTTTGGAACATATTCACATCCATTTCTTTACATATTGTCTATGGCTGCATTCATGCTGCAATGACAGTGCTGACACCTAAGTCATTTATACTTTCCTCAAAGTGTAGTCACACTACCTATTCTTTGAGGCTTTTCTTAAGATAGTCTCCTCCTTTAATTCCTCTCACAGTTATTGTAATGTGGCAGACCTTCAGATCTTGTCACATAAAACTTATGTACTTTTTATGTACTGTACTACCTTCCTAACCAAATGACAGTGTCACTTAAGGTTTGAGACCGTGTTTCATGACATAAATGTAAAGTAGCTGCTTTACACATGACTATTTTTGTGGTCAATAATCATGACAGTATTTTTCAGATGCTTCCCTAGGGATTGAAAGAATTTGTACAGCTTCTCAAAGTGCTAGATTTAAACTCAGGAAATAATTTTAATGAGAAAATTTGCTTTTCATTGGTTTATTGGTTCAACAAGATTTCTTAAAAATGTGTCTTCTTCTGGACTTTTATAGAACTTTATTAACTTTTCTCTGTAATAATATATTGATATGTTCTTATGTTCTTACTACACTCTAAGGCCTTTGAAGACACTAACCATTTTATCTCAGTATTTTTCCCAGTTTTTGATACAGTCTTCTTCCCATAGATGATATACAATATATTTTGAAGAAAATAATGTTTGTGCACATAACTATACAAACTTCTACTAGAAGATGTAAACACAGAATATACTTTTCTTTGTCTTCTACCAACACATTTCAATCCTGGGTGTTTTGCTGAAGAAATAAAACAAATAATAAAAGCAGCAGAATAGTGACTTAGCAACCTTTGAATGCATAATTATAAAATACTGACCACGTATATAAGAACAGAAGGTTGTTACATAGCAGATTTAAAGTTCTAATATCATCCCAAATAATTAATTTAAAAATTATGTATTTCACATAGTTAATTTGCTATTTGAAAATTTCATCAAACATACCTGGAATTAAAGATTTGTGAGGCATTTGTAATCTATTTTAAGTAAAATATGCAAACCTAAAAAATCACGGTTACTGCTGATACGTAAAGGAAACTAAACCATTACTCTTTGGTTATGATTTTGGGGTAATCTGGCTAAGGGAGGAAAAGCATAACAGATTACTTAAGCCTATAAATTCTTCCCACGTGGAATGAAGAGCAGGATTTTCGTGTCCAGTAGCCCCCTCTTATCTGTGGTTTCACCTTCTGAGCTTTCAGTTACCTGCAATCAACTGTGGTCCAAAATATTAAATGGAAAATTCTAGAAATAAGCAATTCATAAGTTTTAAATCCTACTCCATTCCCAACGGAGGGATGAAATCTTGAGCCATCCCACTGGAGAAGTGAATCATCCCTTTGTTCAGTGCATCCACTGAACAAAGTCACTTAGTAACCATCTGTCTGGGTTATCAGATCAACTGTTGGGATATCGCAGTGCTTTGTGTTCAAGTAACCCTGAGCTTACTTCACAATGGCCCCGAAGCACAAGAGTAGTGATGCTGGCAAATCAGGTATGCCAAAGAGAAGCCTTAAAGTTATTTTTTTTAAGTGGAAAGGTGAAAGTTCTTGCCCTAATAAGGAAAAAACAATCACATGCTGAGGTTGCTAAGATCTACGGTAAGAACGAATCTTCTATCTGTGAAATTGTGAAGAAGGAAAGAGAAATCTATGCTAGTGTTGCTGTCGCACCTCAAGCTGCAAACTTTATGGCCACAGTGCATGATAAAGTTAAGATGCAAAAGGCTTTATATTTGTACGATAAGGTATTTTGAGAGGGAGAGAGACCACCTTCACGTAACTTTTATCATAGTATGTTGTTATAATTGTTCTATTTTATTATTAGTTATAGCTGTCAATCTCTGTGTCTCATTTATCATAGGTGTGTGTGTACAGGAAAAAAAATAGTATAGATAGGGTACTATCTATGGTTTCGGGCATTCACTGGGGGTCTTGGAACATATCCCCCGAGGATAAGGGGAAATTGTTGTGTTTAAGATACTCAAATTAAAAAATGAGAATAGAGTCTTTCTTAATAAGGGATATCTGGAAGACCTAGGGGTGATAATTTTTAAAAGCCATTGCAGCTGTGAGACTTTAGGTGGAGAAAATTAAAGTTTTATTCTACTGCATGATAATTTGGCAGTAACAGTAACCACTATTCTCATTAAATAGTCTATGCTGTGCCTAAAAATAATTCAAGATGATTTATTCTATTAAACACAATATTCTTATTATAAAGCATTCATTAATCACTTCTTCCACATACAGTGAAAACTGCTATCCTCATCAATTTCCATTCATATTATCCCGATGTGAATAACTTTGAATAACATTTTGCTAAGAAATATTAAAGTGCAATTGTGTCCCTGAACTACATTCAGTTCACAGCCAATCTGTGCCAAAGGATTATGGATAATAGAGGTTGGAATACTTTGTTGCTCCACTAACTTGAGTGACTTTTACTGAGTCACTTAATTTTTGCATTTTAGTTTTTCTATCTGTCCTTAGAAATGACATATAGAAGAGACCTTAATGTTAGTTCACAGCCTCAGGAGTTCCCCAGGTGAAATTAGAATCCGGCCCCCACATACAGATGGCAAAGAGAGACCAGAGAATTAGGAAGATTACTCCAGATTGGCAGGTGGCAGTTTTCATCAGCAAGGGAAACTTACACACGAGGCTTGTTATAGGGGGCTACAAGAATAATAGAGCTCTGCACCCACCCGCCAGAATCTTAAAAGTTCATATAGAGGTCTTAATGGGGCTCAGGCATGTATACAGTCCAGATGGTCTCAATAACATTATTCTCTCAGGCTGCTTCCTTGAAGTGGTTCCTAGTGCAGAAGCCGTGAGTGAAATGTACATTCCAAAGAGGGAGTAAGGAGTCTCTGATGGCCCAGGTTCTACTCAAGGGTCAGCCTGTGGTCATGTCCGCTCAGTGACTTCTTCCAACACTTAAATATCATTCAATCCTACTCTTTCTTTTGTTCTGCAGTAGAGGATTATGCCCAGGGATGCCCAGTCTGAGGAATATTTCAAACCCATTTAAATTTCTAGAAAAATACTATATAAGCTAAAATGTATAATAATTATGTAAACAAATAGCCCTGCATTAGATTAATTTCATTATATTTAAAAGAGAAATATATTCCTCACTATTCTGAACTCAAATGTACTGGAATGTATAATAATATACGTTTTAGTAGTGTCCTTTAATAGTGTATTGCATGTGACTTTTTAAATGGCAAATCAACCCATCAGATATGCTGACATTTAAAACATTCACTGCTAATAGTTTATTTCCTTCATCCCACAAGCTCAGTCAAAAATTCACTCCAAAAATAAGTGGAAATGAGGAGTTAATTAAAGTACATACCTGTGAAGGATTCATAATATGTTCTTTCTTATGCTCTATGCATAGAAATGAAGCTCCTTACTCATCTGCATTAGATCGCTGCCTACCAATCCATAAAACAAGGGCTCTTCAATATTTATTGAGCCTCAGTAACGTACTGTGCTAGGTACTGCAAGGGATGCTAAAAATGAATAAGGCATGAGCCCTCAGGGAATATATCATCTCTAGTAGAATAAATAAGCACTGTGTTCAAATTCTAAAGTGAGAATTATAAGTGGTTTATGACAGTTAAAATCAAGAGCTTATGGGAATTTAAAGGAGGGATAGATCATACCAAGTGGGAGCCATCAGGAAAGGAAGGCTAACCTCAGGAAGTGAGACCTGAGTAGAATTTCCAGAGCAAGGTCTTCCAAGAAAAGGTATATACTTACTAAGCAAATGAGGGGAAAAGAAAAAGTGTAGTGGTCATGTTTCAGCAACTTGGAGAGACCCAGATTCCCTACAGAGCAAGGGAGTCATGGGGGGAAAAAAGGAATAGATCAGTGCATCCCCTAAACTAGTTTCCCCGCCTGCTGCGTCTCTTTACCATATATTTTAATATTTACAATAAATTTCCTCTCTTCTGAATAGGAAAAGAAGCATTCCTGACTAGCAGCCAGAATCTTGAGGCTTCACCACTGCCCAGTTAAATAAAACGGAGTATTTTGAGTTGATGAGTCATATGTACTGGAAAACCAGTTAACTCTGTTCCAAGGTTTTGTTTTTGAACCTGATGAGTTTTCGGGTCAGACAGTCCTTGGATGAAATCGAGACCCAATCACAGCTGTGTCATTTTGGCTGATAACGACAAAAACAACTATCACTTTTCTATGCATTTTCACCTGTAACCTTCTAAAACAGCTCTTCTCAAAACTTTAACGAGCAAAGCTATCACGTGGGGTGCCTGTTAATCTAGGGGCTTGGAGTCAGTAGGGCTGGGGTGGGGCTTGAGATTCTGCATTTCTAATAAGCTCCCCGGTGATGCTGAAGCTTCTGGTCTGTGGACCACTTTTGAGAACAAAGGCTAAAAGCATAATTCCCAGCCAGCAGTATCAGCATCACCTGGGAACTTGATGGATGTGAAATGCAAATTATCAGCCCCCACACCAAACCTACTTAATCAGAAACACCGGGATGAGGCCCAGCATCCTGGGTTTTAACAAGCCCTCCAGGTGATGTCACTGGTTTTCGCATACTCGAAGCACCTGGGGGGAAGGGCGGATTAAATACTATTGATGCCTGAATCTCACCCCCAGATATTGCCCTGTAATTGGTGCGTGGTGTGGTCTCGGCATAGGACTTTTTAAAAGATCGACCAGGTGACTCGAATATGCAATAAAATTTGAGACTCCCACGAGGTAGGCATTTGAACTTGATAGGCCTTTTTTCCGCCTGTGCAATGTGGATAACAACCACGCTGGTTCGTGCTTTCGCTTCCAGATTTTGCCATCTCCAGCCAGCCTTAGTTGGCCAAAATCCCACTTCAGTCTCCTGGCCGCGTGCCCCAGAGTCTCTGTCCGAGAACCGGAGGTCCCAGTTGTGGACCCGCCGGAGCATCAGCCACACTCCGCATTCCGGCGCCGCCCGCACCTACGTGGCTCAGGGCTCAGTCCTCTGCGGCTCAAGGGACTGCGCCAGAGCGCTCGGCGCATGCGCTCGGCCCAAGCCAGGCCCCGGTCCGAGTAACGGACTCGGGCTCCCTCCACCGGAAGTGGGCGGGCGCGCTGCGGGAGGAGCCGGGGGTAGCTTAGTAGCTGTGGGCTGTGGGCGCCGGGTCTGGGGGGAAATCGCGCTTCCTCCGCCGCGCCATGGCGAAGGCCGGCGACGTGGTGCGGCTGCTCCTGGGCTCCACCGCACTCTGGCTCTCGCTGTTCGGCGCGCGGACCGCCTCCGCGTCCAAGGCGGTGACTGCCAACTTGGCCGCGAAGTGGCCGGAGACCCCGCTGCTGCTGGAGGCCAGGTGAGTGCGGGCCGGACCGTCTGCCGAGCCGGCGCGGAGGGAGGGTCCGGGGGGTCCGGAACGCACCGGCGTCCGGGACCCCGACGGCGCCTGGGACGCCGTCTCTTAGCCCGCCGGCAGTCAGCTTCTTGCACCGCCGCTGGTGCTTTGACCCCCAGAGCATCACCTCCTCCCCTGCTACCCTGTGCGTCGCACTCACTTGCAGTTTCTTTCCCCCGCCTTCGTACTTTGCCTCATCCACGGGTTTTAAAACTTTGTTTAATTCGTTTGGATTTTCTTAGCGTTTACGAAAGAGGAAAGGAAGAATGGGAGGTAGACTGTGGCGTTTAATGCAAGCTCTTCAATTGATGTAGGCAGTTCTTTTTAGGAACCGGTATTTGAAGCACCTGGTTTCAAGATGATAACATTATTCGGTCAGCTCCTAGGCTTCCTGTGGAGAAGACAGCTTCGCAAAGCCATTACTTCTTTCTGAATCTCATTCACTGGGTTTAGTGCATAAGGTTTCATTTATTGTGGAGAAACAAAACTTGGAGCTATTGAATTTTGCTCTTAGTATTCCAGGAGTTAAACAAAATTTGAAAGTTTTCTTTTTTTAACCGGCATGAAGTTTTAATGCCGGTTGCATTTGTAGTTCACCAAAGCAACAGCTTTTGGTTCTAAAAAGAGTCTTTGTCGCCCTACGTGACATTACATGTGTAAGATATTGATACTAAAACAGATTTTTAAATTGAGCTATAATTGATGTAGCGTATTAGTTTCAGGTGTACAACATAATGATCTGATGTATTTACATGTTGTGAAATGATCACCCCGTAAGTCCAGTTAACGTCTGTCACCACACGTAGTTACACAAGTTTCTTTTCTTGTGATGAGAACTTTTAAGATCTTTCTTGGCAGCTTTGCAATCTACAGGACAGTATTAAAACTATAGTCATCATGCTGTACATTACATCCCCATGACCTATTTATTTTGTAGCAGAAAATTTGTACTGTTTGACCACCTTCACCCATTTCACCTGCATTCCTGCTTCTGGCACCCAATCTGTTCTCTGTATATGAGCTCATTTGTTTATTGTTTTTGCGTGTGTTTTAAGATTTCATAGGGTATTTGTTCTGTTATTTCACTGAGCAAAATGCCCTCAGGTCCGTCCGCGTTCTCACAAATAGCAGGATTTCCTTTCTTATGGCTGAATGATATTCGTGTGTGTGTACCACATTTTTTGTATTCATTCATCATTCAGTGGATTCTTAGGTTGTTTCCATATCTTGGCCATTGTAAATAATGCTGCACTGAACATAGGAGTGCTTACATTTTTTCCAGTCATAGTGTTTTCACTTCCTTTGCATAAATACCCAGAAGTGGAATTGCTGGATCATGTGATAGTTGCTTTTAAAAATTTTTGACGAACCTCCATACTATTTTCCATAGTGGCTGCACCAGTTTACATTCCCCACAACAGTAAACAAGGGTTCCTTTTTCTCCACATCCTCTCCAACACTTGTTATCTCTTGTCTTTTTTTTTTTTTTTTTTTCTGTGTTACGTGGGCCTCTCACTGTTGTGGCCTCTCCCGTTGCGGAGCACAGCCTCCGGACGCACAGGCTCTGCGGCCATGGCTTACGGACCCAGCCGCTCCCCAGCATGTGGGATCTTCCCAGACCGGGGCACGAACTCATGTCCCCTGCATCGGCAGACGGACTCTCAACCACTGCGCCACCAGGGAAGCCCTATCTCTTGTCTTTTTGATAATAGCCCTATTCTAACAGGTGTGAGGTGATATCTCACTGTGGTTTTGATTTGCATATTTCTGATGATTAGTGATGTTGAGCACCTTTTCATGTACCTGTTAGCATTTGTATGTCTTCTTTAGAAAAATGTCTATTCAAATTCTGTCCAGTTTTTAATTGGATTGTTTGGTGTTTTTTTTTCCTATTGAGTTGTATGAGTTCTTTACGTATTTTGATTATTAACCCCTTATCAGATATATGATGTTCAGATATTTTCTCCCATTCAGTAGTTGCTTTTTCATCTTGTTAATGATTTCCTTTGCTGCGCAGAGGCTTTTTAGTTTGATATGGTCCCACTTGTTTATTTTTGCATTTGTTGTCTTTGGTTTTGGTGTGAAATACAAAAAAATCATTGCCAAGAGTGATGTCAAGGAGCTACTGCCTATGTTTTCTTCTAGGAGTTTTATGGTTTCAGGTCTTATATTCAAGTCTTTAATCTATTTTGAGTTACTTGTGTATGGTGTAAGATAGTGGTCTAGTTTCATTCTTTTGCACACGGCTATCTGGTTTTCCCAAAAGCATTTTATTGAAGAGACTGTCCTTTCCCCGTTGTGTATTCTTGGCTCCTTCATCATAAATTTCCCCATTGTATATTCTTGGCTCCTTCATCATAAATTAATTGACCATATATGCGTGGATTTGTTTCTGGGCTCTCTATTCTGTCCCATTGATCTATGTGTGCCAATACCATACTGTTTTCATTGTATAGCTTTGTAATATAGTTTTTTTTCTCACCCCTAGGTTTTTCATGACATTTTTTTTTTTAATTCCATATATATGTGTTAGCATACGGTATTTGTCTCTCTCTTTCTGACTTACTTCACTCTGTATGACAGACTCTAGGTCTATCCACCTCATTACAAATAGCTCAATTTCGTCTCTTTTTATGGCTGAGTAATATTCCATTGTATATATGTGCCACATCTTCTTTATCCATTCATCCGATGATGGACACTTAGGTTGTTTCCATCTCTGGGCTATTGTAAATAGAGCTGCAATGAACATTTTGGTACATGACTCTTTTTGAATTATGGTTTTCTCAGGGTATATGCCCAGTAGTGGGATTGCTGGGTCATATGGTAGTTCTATTTGTAGCTTTTTAAGGAACCTCCATACTGTTCTCCACAGTGGCTGTATCAATTTACATTCCCACCAACAGTGTAAGAGGGTTCCCTTTTCTCCACACCCTCTCCAGCATTTATTGTTTCCAGATTTTTTGATGATAGCCATTCTGACTGGTGTGAGATGATATCTCATTGTAGTTTTGATTTGCATTTCTCTCATGATTAGTGATGTTGAGCATTCTTTCATGTGTTTGTTGGCACTCTGTATATCTTCTTTGGAGAAATGTCTATTTAGGTCTTCTGCCCATTTTTGGATTGGGTTGTTTGTTTTTTTGTTATTAAGCTGCATGAGCTGCTTATAAATTTTGGAGATCAATCCTTTGTCAGTTGCTTCATTTGCAAATATTTTCTCCCATTCTGAGGGTTGTCTTTTGGTCTTCTTTATGGTTTCCTTTGCTGCGCAAAAGCTTTTAAGTTTCATTAGGTCCCATTTGTTTACTCTTGTTTTTATTTCCATTACTCTAGGAGGTGGGTCAGAAAGAATCTTGCTGTGATTTATGTCATAGAGTGTTCTGCCTATGTTTTCCTCTAAGAGTTTGATAGTTTCTGGCCTTACATTTAGGTCTTTAACCCATTTTGAGCTTATTTTTGTGTATGGTGTTAGGGAGTGATCTAACTTCATACTTTCACATGTAGCTGTCCAGTTTTCCCAGCACCACTTATTGAATAGGCTGTCCTTTCTCCACGGTGCATTTCTGCCTCCTTTGTCAAAGATAAGGTGACCATATGTGCGTGGGTTTATCTCTGGGCTTTCTATCCTGTTCCATTGATCTTTCTGTTTTTGTGCCAGTACCATACCGTTTTGATAACTGTAGCTTTGTAGTATAGTCTGAAGTCTGGGAGCCTGATTCCTCCAGTTCCTTCTTTCGTTCTCAAGATTGCTTTGGCTATTCGGGGTCTTTTGTGTTTCCATACAAATTGCAAAATTTTTTGTTCTAGTTCTGTGAAAAATGCCAGTGGTAGTTTGATAGGGATTGCATTGAATCTATAGATTGCTTTGGGTAGTAGAGTCATTTCACAATGTTGATTCTTCCAATCCAAGAACATGGTATATCTCTCCATCTATTTGTTTCATCTTTAATTTCTTTCATCAGTGTCTTATAATTTTCTGCATACAGATCTTTTGTCTCCTTAGGTAGGTTTATTCCTAGATATTTTATTCTTTTTGTTGCAATGGTAAATGGGAGTGTTTTCTTGATTTCACTTTCAGATTTTTCATCATTAGTATATAGGAATGCCAGAGATTTCTGTGCATTAATTTTGTATCCTGCCACTTTACCAAATTCATTGATTAGCTCTAGTAGTTTTCTGGTAGCATCTTTAGGGTTCTCTATGTATAGGATCATGTCATCTGCAAACAGTGACAGCTTTACTTCTTCTTTTCCGATTTGGATTCCTTTTATTTCCTTTTCTTCTCTGATTGCTGTGGCTAAAACTTCCAAAACTATGTTGAATAAGAGTGGTGAGAGTGGGCAACCTTGTCTTGTTCCTGATCTTAGTGGAAATGCTTTCAGTTTTTCACCATTGAGGATGATGTTTGCTGTGGGCTTGTCATATATGGCCTTTATTATGTTGAGGAAAGTTCCCTCTATGCCTACTTTCTGCAGGGTTTTTATCATAAATGGGTGTTGAATTTTGTCAAAAGCTTTCTCTGCATCTATTGAGATGATCATATGGTTTTTCTCCTTCAGTTTGTTAATATGGTGTATCACATTGATAGATTTGCATATATTGAAGAATCCTTGCATTCCTGGAATAAACCCCACTTGATCATGGTGTATGATCCTTTTAATGTGCTGTTGGATTCTGTTTGCTAGTATTTTGTTGAGGATTTTTGCATCTATGTTCATCAGTGATATTGGCCTGTAGTTTTCTTTCTTTGTGACATCCTTGTCTGGTTTTGGTATCAAGGTGATGGTGGCCTCGTAGAAGGAGTTTGGGAGTGTTCCTCCCTCTGCTATATTTTGGAAGAGTTTGAGAAGGATAGGTGTTAGCTCTTCTCTAAATGTTTGATAGAATTCGCCTGTGAAGCCATCTGGTCCTGGGCTTTTCTTTGTTGGAAGATTTTTAATCACAGTTTCAATTTCAGTGCTTGTGATTGGTCTGTTCATATTTTCTATTTCTTCCTGATTCAGTCTTGGCAGGTTGTGCATTTCTAAGAATTTGTCCATTTCTTCCAGATTGTCCATTTTATTGGCATAGAGTTGCTTGTAGTAATCTCTCATGATCTCTTTTATTTCTGCAGTGTCAGTTGTTACCTCTCCTTTTTCATTTCTAATTCTATTGATTTGAGTCTTCTCCCTTTTTTTCTTAATGAGTCTGGCTAGTGGTTTATCTATTTTGTTTATCTTCTCAAAGAACCAGCTTTTAGTTTTATTGATCTTTGCTATTGTTTCCTTCATTTATTTTTCATTTATTTCTGATCTGATTCTTATGATTTCTTTCCTTCTGCTAGCTTTGGGGTTTTCTTGTTCTTCTTTCTCTAATTGCTTGAGGTGCAAGGTTAGGTTGTTTATTCGAGATGTTTCCTGCTTCTTAAGGTGGGCTTGTATTGCTATAAACTTCCCCCTTAGAACTGCTTTTGCTGCATCCCACAGGTTTTGGGTCGTTGTGTCTCCATTGTCATTTGTTTCTAGGTATTTTTTGATTTCCTCTTTGATTTCTTCAGTGATCACTTCATTATTAAGTAGTGTATTGTTTAGCCTCCATGTGTTTGTATTTTTTACAGATCTTTTCCTGTAATTGATATCTAGTCTCATGGCGTTGTGGTCGGAAAAGATACTTGATACAATTTCAATTTTCTTAAATTTACCAAGGCTTGATTTGTGACCCAAGATATGATCTATCCTGGAGAATGTTCCATGAGCACTTGAGAAAAATGTGTATTCTGTTGTTTTTGGATGGAATGTCCTATAAATATCAATTAACTCCATCTCGTTTAATGTATCATTTAAAGCTTGTGTTTCCTTATTTATTTTCATTTTGGATGATCTGTCCATTGGTGAAAGTGGGGTGTTAAAGTCCCCTACTATGAATGTGTTACTGTCGATTTCCCCTTTTATGGTTGTCAGTATTTGCCTTATGTATTGAGGTGCACCTATGTTGGGTGCATAAATATTTACAATTGTTATATCTTCCTCTTGGATCGATCCCTTGATCATTATGTAGTGTCCTTCTTTGTTTCTTCTAATAGTCTTTGTTTTAAAGTCTATTTTGTCTGATATGAGAATTGCTACTCCAGCTTTGTTTTGGTTTCCATTTGCATGAAATACCTTTTTCCATCCCCTTACTTTCAGTCTGTATGTGTCTCTAGGTCTGAAGTGGGTCTCTTGTAGACAGCAAATATATGGGTCTTGTTTTTGTATCCATTCAGCCAATCTGTGTCTTTTGGTGGGAGCATTTAGTCCATTTACATTTAAGGTAATTATCGATATGTGTGTTCCTATTCCCATTTTCTTAATTGTTTTGGGTTCGTTATTGTAGGTCCTTTCCTTCTTCTGTGTTTCTTGCCTAGAGAAGTTCCTTTAGCAGTTGTTGTAGAGCTGGTTTGGTGGTGCTGAACTCTCTCAGCTTTTGCTTGTCTGTAAAGGTTTTAATTTCTCCATCAAATCTGAATGAGATCCTTGCTGGGCAGAGTAATCTTGGTTGCAGGTTTTTCTCCTTCAACACTTTCAATATGTCCTGCCACTCCCTTCTGGCTTGCAGAGTTTCTGCTGAAAGATCAGCTGTTAACCTTATGGGGATTCCCTTATGTGTTATTTGTTGTTTTTCCCTTGCTGCTTTTAATATGTTTTCTTTGTATTTAATTTTTGACAATTTGATTAATATGTGTCTTGGCGTATTTCTCCTTGGATTTATCCTGTATGGGACTCTCTGTGCTTCCTGGACTTGATTAACGATTTCTTTTCCCATATTAGGGAAGTTTTCAACTATAATCTCTTCAAATATTTTCTCAGTCCCTTTCTTTTTCTCTTCTTCTTCTGGAACCCCTATAATTCGAATGTTGGTGCGTTTAATGTTGTCCCAGAGGTCTCTGAGACTGTCCTCAGTCCTTTTCATTCTTTTTTCTTTATTCGGCTCTGCAGTAGTTATTTCCACTATTTTATCTTCCAGGTCACTTATCCGTTCTTCTGCCTCAGTTATTCTGCTATTGATCCCATCTAGAGTACTTTTAATTTCATTTATTGTGTTGTTCATCATTGCTTGCTTCATCTTTAGTTCTTCTAGGTCCTTGTTAACTGATTCTTGCAATTTGTCCATTCTATTGTCCATTCTATCTCCAAGATTTCGGATCAACCTTACTATCATTATTCTGAATTCTTTTTCAGGTAGACTGCCTATTTCCTCTTCATTTGTTAGGTCTGATGGGTTTTTATCTTGCTCCTTCATCTGCGGTGTGTTTTTCTGTCTTTTCATTTTGCTTATCTTACTGTGTTTGGGGTCTCCTTTTTGCAGGCTGCAGGTTCGTAGTTCCTGTTGTTTTTTGTGTCTGTCCCCAGTGGCTAAGGTTGGTTCAGTGGGTTGTGTAGGCTTCCTGGTGGAGGGGACTAGTGCCTGTGTTCTGGTGGATGAGGCTGGATCTTGTCTTTCTGGTGGGCAGGTCCACGTCTGGTGGTGTGTTTTGGGGTGTCTGTAGACTTACTATGATTTTGGGCAGCCTCTCTGCTAATGGGTGGGGTTGTGTTCCTGTCTTGCTAGTTGTTTGGCATAGGATGTCCAGCACCGTAGCTTGCTGGTCGTTGAGTGAAGCTGGGTGCTGGCATTGAGATGGAGATCTCTCGGAGATTTTTGCTGTTTGATATTATGTGCAGCTGGGAGGCCTCTTGTGGACCAGTGTCCTGAAGTTGGCTCTCCCACCTCAGAGGCACAGCACTGAGTCCTGGCTGCAGCACCAAGAGCCTTTCATCCACAGGGCTCCTTAATTTGGGATGATTCGTTGTCTATTCAGGTATTCCACAGATGCAGGGTATATCAAGTTGATTGTGGAGCTTTAATCCGCTGCTTCTGAGGCTGCTGGGAGAGATTTCCCTTTCTCTTCTTTGTTCTGACAGTTCCCAGGGGCTCAGCTTTGGATTTGGCCCCGCCTGTGCGTGTAGGTCGCCGGAGGGCGTCTGTTCTTTGCTCAGACAGGACGAGGTTAAAGGAGCCGCTGATTCGGAGGCTCTGGCTCACCCAGGCCGGGGGGTAGGGAGGGTCACGGAGTGCGGGGCGGGCCTGCAGCGGCAGAGGCCTGCGTGACGCTGCAGCCTGAGGCGAGCCGTGCGCTCTCCCGGGGAGCCGTCCCTGGATCCCGGGACCCTGGCAGTGGCGGGCTGCACAGGCTCCCCGGAAGGGCGTGTGGCTAGTGACCTGTGTTCGCACACAGGCCTCCTGGCGGCGGCAGCAGCGGCCTTAGCGTCCCATGTCCGTCTCTGGGCTCCGCACTCTTAGCCACGGCTCGCGCCCGTCCCTGGAGCTCTCTCAAGCAGCGTTCTTAATCCCCTCTCCTCGTGCACCAGGAAACAAAGAGGGACGTAAAAGTCTCTTGCCTCTTCGGCAGGTCCAGACCCCTCCCCGGACTCTCTCCCGGCCAGCCGCGGCGCACCAACGCCCTGCAGGCTGTGTTCACGCCGCCAACCTCAGTCCTCTCCCGGCGCTCCGACAAAAGCCGGAGCCTCAGCTCCCAGCCCCGCCCGCCCCGGCGGGCGAGCAGACAAGCCTCTCGGCTGGTGAGTGCCGGTCGGCCCGATCCTCTGCGCTGGAATCTGTCCGCTTTGCCCTCCGCACCCCTGTTGCTGTGCTCTCCTCCGCGGCTCCCAAGCTCCCCCAGTCCGCCTCCCGAAGTCTCCACCCGCGAAGGGGCTTCCTAGTGTGTGGACACTTTTCCTCCTTCACAGCTCTCTCCCGCTGGTGCAGGACCCGTCCCTATCCTTTTGTCTCTGTTTAGTTTTTTCTTTTGCCCTAACCAGGTACGTGGGGGGTTCCTTGCCTTTTGGGAGGTCTGAGGTCTTCTGCCAGCGTTCAGTAGGTGTTCTGTAGTTGTTGTTCCACGCGTAGATGCATTTCTGGTGTATCTGTGGAGAGGAAGGTGATCTCCGCGTCTTACTCTTCCGCCATCTTCCCGGAAGTCTGTAATATAGTTTGAAGTCAAGGAGCATTTAGCTCTAGCTTTTCTTAAGATTATTTTGAATTTGGGGGTCTTTGTGGTTCCATGCAAATTTTAGGATTGTTTGTTCTATATCTGTGAAAAATGGCATTGAAATTTTGATAGGGGTTGTGTTGACCCTGGATATTGCTTTGCATTGTATGGAGAACTTTAACAATATTCTTCCAATCCATGGACGTAGAATATCTTTCCATTTATTTGTCTTGTCTTCATTTATTTGTGTTGTCTTCAATTTCTTTCATCATTGGCTTATAATTTTCAGTGTACAGGTCTTTCACTGCCTTGGTTAAATTTAGTCCTAGGTATTTTTTTGATGCAATTGTAAACAGGATTGTTTTTTAAATTTCTCTTTCTGATAGTTCATTATTAGTGTATAGAAACCCAACAGGTTTTTGTATACTGTTTTGTATACTGAATTCATATATTCTCACAGTTTTTTTTGGCAGAGTCTTTAGGGTTTTCTATATATAATGTCATGTCATCTGAAAATAGTGACAGTTTGGTTTCTTCCTTTCTGATTTGGATGCCTTTAATTTCTTTTTCTTGCCTAACTGCTCTGGCTAAGACTTTAAGTACTAAACTGAACAAAAGTGGTGAGAGTGGGCATCCTTGTCTTTTTCCTGATCTTGTGCCTGACTATGATTTTACCTGTGGGCTTGTTGTATATGACCTTTATTATGTTGAGGTACATTTCCTTTATACCCACTTCGAGTTTTTACTCTTAATGGATGTTGAAATTTTTCAAATGCTTTTTGTTTTTGCATCTATTGAGCAGATCATATGATTTTTATCCTTAATTTGTTAATGTGGTGTTTCACATTTATTGATTTGTGGGTGTTGAACCATCCTTGCATCCCTGGAATAACTTGATTATGGTGTATGATCCTTTTAATGTATTACTGTATTCAGTTTGTTAATATTTTGTTGAGGATTTTTGCATTTATGTTCATCAGGAATATTGACCTGTAATTTTCTTGTGGTGTCCTTTTCTGGTTTTGGTATAAGGATGATGTTGGTCTTGTAAAACGAGTTTGGGAGTGTTCCTTCCTCTTCTCTTTTTGGAAGAGTGTGAGGATTGGTATTAATTCTACTTTAAATGTTTGGTAGAATTCACCAATGAAGCTGTCTGGTTCTGGACTTTTATTTGCTGGGAAGCTTTTGATTACTGATTCAATCTCCTTATTAGTAATAAATCTGTTTGGATTTTTCTGTTTTATGGGTCAGTATTGATACTTTGTATATTTCTAGGAGTTTATTAATTTCTTCTAGGCTGCCTAATTTGTTGATGTATAATTGTTCATAGTAGTCTCTTATGATCCCTTGTACTTCTGTGGTATCAGATGTAATAAAACAGTTTTTATTAAATAAACTATTCTAGTTTAAAATATGTCCCCTTCCTCTACCTTTTCCCCAGTTTCTCCCATAGCTTGCATGGATCTGATCTCATACTCAGTTCCAAATCAGTCTAACTTCTCCCCGTATTAGGCTGATAGTTGCAGTGTTTCAATTTCTGCTTGCCTCAGGAGTCTTAGAACTGAAACTCCTGTAGGATGCTCTTTAAGGCCCTTCACAATCTAGCCACACTCTGATGTACCAACCCCATTACTTTTAGTGGGTTGAATGGTGGCTCCCAAAAAGATATGTCCATATCCTAACCCCTGGAACCTGTGAATGTTACCTTATTTGGAAAAAGTATCTTTGCTGATGTAATTGAGTTAAGGGTCTTGAGACAAGATTGTTATGGATCTGGATGGGTGCTAAATCCAATTTCCTTATAAGATAAAGAAGAGGAGAAGACACATACAAGGAGGAGGAGGACATATGAATAGAGACAGAGATTGGATTGGTGTAGCCACAAGCCAAGGAACACCTTAAGCCTCCAGAAGCTGGAAGAGGCAAGGAAAGGTTCTCCCCTAGAGCCCTTGGAGGGAGTGTAACCCTACCAATACCTTGATTTTGGACTTTTCCAGAACTGTGAGACAGTTTCTGTTGCTTTAAGTCACCAAATTTTTGGTAATTTATTACACCAGCAATAGGAAACTAATTTGATTTTGTACCTTGAAGTGGGGATACTGCTGTAATACCTAAATACCTAAAAATGTAGAAATACCTGTTGAATCCGGAAGGAGCTGGAAGAGGTTTGAGAAACGTAGAAAAAGCCTAGATTGCCTTGAAGAGACTGTTGGCATAAATACGGACATTAAAGGCGATTCTGTTAAGGACTTAGAAGAAAGCGTGAAGCATGATAGGAAAAAGCTTCTGTCATCTTAGAGAATACTTACATGATTATGAATAAAATGTTGGTAGAAATATGAACATTAAAGGCACTTTTGGCAAGGGCTTAGAAGGAACTGAGGGATGTGTTATTGGAAATAAAGAGAGATGACCCTTGTTATATAGGCAGAAATCTAGCTGAATTAGATTGTACAGTTGTGTGGGAAGCAGAACATGTAAGCGATGAACTTGGATAGTTAAGAGGATTTCCAAGCAAAGTGTTAAAGGATTTCCAAGCAAAGTATCATCTGGTTTCTCCTTGTTGCTGTAAAATGCAAGAGGAAAGAGAGAAATTGAAAAAGGAACTGTGAAAGAAAAAGGAAGCAGCCTTTGGTAATTTGGGAGGCTCTCAGCCTATCCAGATTGCAAAGGTTGCTAAAATTAGGAAACTCGGTGTTGGGAATGCATGCTCTGTAAAGAAGGCCAAATGTGTGGCTGGATATCTTTTGTTGTATAGATTAGGTGTGCGACTTGTGGATCCACTCAGCTATCTCGGCAGATGCCAGGAATAAAGAGGGGCTTATCCAGGAGAAGGATCTGGGGAGGATCCTTGTGTAATGGCATGACCCTGGTGAGATACGTAGAAGAACCCCAAGGATTTTGATTGTTGCATCAATAGAAACACTGCCTGCTTGGATCAAAAGGGACAGAGACAGGATGAAATGAGAGAAGGCTGCCAGACTTCCAAAATTCTATAGGCAGGAAGTTGGCTGATAGAACTACATGGCTGCAAATGTGTGCTACACTTCAAGAAAAAGGGAGAATGACACTGAGGGCAAAGCCATGGCAGGCAGCACAGAGGGTGGAGCAATAAGCCACGGAGAGTTATGCTCAAGTCTTAAAAACCTAACAGAATCTTGTGCTGCAATTCGAACTTGCTTGGGATTGATGACTCCTCTACTCTCTACTTTCTCCCTTTTGGAATTGGAATATCTGTCTTTGGGATTTGGAACACCTATCTCACCACTGCATTTTGGAAGCATGTAATTTTTTAGTTCTACAGGTCCACGCGTGGAGGAGAAGTTTGCCTCTGGATGGATCGTACAGGGCCTCCCTCATACATAGTTTAGATAATTCACATGATGATATTTACTCATATGTATAAATTCTGCCATATGGAAGAAGTCTTTTACCTGTGAATGCACAATAAATGAGCATGTCAGTAGTTGTTTGGTCAAGTCAATTAGGGAATAAGTGTTGCGCTCTACTTTTCTCAAGGTTTTGTACCATCCCTGTCCTTTTCAGGTCACATCCTATTTAGTATTCCCCATAGTTTCCTCTGCTTTTAGCCTGTTTGTTTGTTTCAATGCCATTGAGTTGGATACCATTAATAGCAAGAGTTGCTTTGAAGTTGCTTATTGCTTTAAATCCCTATGTCTGTCCTGTTTCTGTTGATGAATTAATCAGTTTTTCTCCTTTTCACCTCCTTTTCCCCCTTTAGTGACCATCTCAGACTCACAAGAATTTATCACTCTGCGTGTGTCTGGAAGTCCTCAATACTTCCCATTTATATTAAGCATTAGTTTAGGTTTACTGAGGCTTAAAAGAAAGATAAGGTGGGCAATAACAAAGTCTGTACTGTCTGTTTGGTGGTTGTGTCTCTTCTGGTTTAAATAGTTAAATCTACTTGTTTTAGTTGTCTTGCACTTTGTTTCATACAGGACTGAATAATCTTTCACTTATTTCATTATTTCCAAAAGGCTTTATATTGCTTTGGCTATTTTTTTTTTTTATTACTTACACTCTGTGGATAAATGGCAGTTTCTTTGGGCTTCAAGACCAAAGACCTAATGCAATACACCAATTTTCTGTTAATTTTTTGATTAAGATATTTTCTGTTTTAAATAATAAAAATATTGTCGACACAAATACGTAGCTAAATGAAAATAATCGATCATATGACTTTTAAAAAATGTTTATAAAACCAGGTTTTGGTTGTGAAAAATAGGCAGTCTATTTTTTAACTTTTTACTTTTATATAACACTCTCTTTATTGCCGTTAAATTATACTTCTCAGTGGCATTTCACATGAAGACACAAAATAAATTATCCATTTTTTAGCTGTAGCTAATAAAGAGGAAAAGCCAAAAGTAATTCCTCATGTAGTCTTTTCCAGTCATGATTATATGCTTGTAGTTAAGAATGATACCTCAGGGAAGAATCATCAATTTGTTCTCTTTTTGCATTATAATAAATGGAAATCAGTGACTTTTATTTGAGGAGGTTTTTGTTTTTACCAGAAGTTGTAATTTGGCTCTAAAATATAGTATTGAAACCATTTTTTATTTCCATCGATTAACTGATTACTTTTATTTTTTTTAATAGTGAATTTATGGCAGAAGAAAGTAATGAAAAATTTTGGCAGTTTTTGGAAACTGTACAAGAATTAGCAATTTATAAACAAACAGGTAGGTGATGTACATATTTCAACTTTCAAGATATGTATCAATATTTATGTGCCTATATTAGATATGTTTATTGTTTTTTGTTGTTTATTGTTTTTAATGGTAAAGTTTAAGTGTAAATGCTTAATTGGGTTAGTAAGTCTGAATATTAAATTTGAAAAAATGTTTTACTGGAAACTATTCCAAGCATCCATTTCCAAAAATATAAGGCTCTAATACTTTGTTATACAAAAACTCATATGATTAGCAGTGTTTGGATATTTCATTATAATCAAGCAGGAATAGAAATTGTTGAATTATGGTTTTCTTTTTACCTAGATTTCTTTGAAATAGTATTAGTTTTGCATCTAGTAATACTAAAATTTTTTTGCCAGAATACGTTTACTCCTGAACTCTTAGAGAGATTTTTAATACTTGCTCTTATTGAGTTAGGTAACCTGTGTGCTTTCATTTCATTATTTAGAAAATGGACTTAGTTATTCCTACTTTTTTAAATATATATGAGAGTATATATCTATGCATACATACATATATTCTTAGAATGAACTAATGTTTATTAATGTGTTTCTTAAGGAAGATCAGATGCTGAAATTAGGTTTTCACGGCAGAGGCTAAAAGGTTAATTACTAATTATTATAAAGAAAGGTTAAAGAAAAAGGTTAGTTTCCTATCTCTACAGAGAATAGAATAAATGATATTAACATGGAATCTCTCAAGAGGCGATTCTTTAGCCTTTTAACTTAGAGAAAATTTACTACGGTGATTAAATAGTTTATGATTTTATTCCTCAGTGTAAATGTAAGATGAACAATGGTTTTGAATGTTTTAAGTGTTCATTTACTAGAGCCTGTTTGGCTTAAGTGGCTTTGAAGTTCAACAGTTTTATGATTTTATGAGATAGGTTTAAGATAAAGGGAGCAGACATGACTTTAATGATATTTTAAACTGAAATATTTCTAAAAACAAGTAATTTGCTCTTTGAAAAAACTTTTACTAAAAAGCTTCATTATTCATTAATCATGATTTGAGTCACGAGAGACAGTATGCACTGCTTTAGATACTGAGAATACAAAGATGAATAAATGTGATCTGTGTTCTCCAGACCTTATAATATGATAGAGACAACAGAACAGCTACATGTATTATTAGGTGATCAGAACTTTAATGGGGAGGGATAGGTATAACCCGGACGTGCGTTAAGAGGCACCCGTCAGTATTTCAGAGAGAGCAGGACAGCCTTTTCAGTGGTGAATGCTGGCGTGGAGTTTTGGATGATAGGATTTAACGAGGTCGTAGGGACAGGAGACGGGCAGAAGACACCACAGGAATAGATTACGTGGAGAAACTGTGACCACTTAGGAGTCTACTTGGAAAGCAGTGGGTGATTGTTGTCCGTTGGTTTTGTATTTGTCCTGGTGATTTTACTTTTGGTATTTGAGGTAAAAATAAGCTAGATTAATATGTCAGGTTTTCATGAGAGTCAAAAGATCCAACACCAGATTTCCTGGCTCTCACCTAAAATCCTGACTGTACCTTTCCCAAACCTGTTGTTCTCAGTACATGCTTTATGGCCTTATTTGGTGCCATTTTCATTGGAGAAGCAATCTTGAAAGTTACTCTTATAAATTTTGAACCCTTTAAGTTGTTCAAATTTGTCAGCATATTTTATACCTAAATAAAACAGCATGTCTGGACAAACTGGTGGCAGATCATCAACAAGTTGGAATATAAGCGCAGGAGTACCTAAACTCTACTTTAAGCATAGGAGGTGTATGTGTTTCAGGGTTGAACCTAAAATGAAGTGTATTAAATAAGAACTACTAACACAAAACTATAATTCTGTTGAACCTGTTCATAATGGTGAGAGCCAAATGCATATTGCTGCCTCAATGCTGACCTTGTTAGGTGTAGGAAGAAACGGTATATATGAGGAATTAAATATGACACAAGCTATCAGATTTTACTGAATTTGTTTTCAAGGCATTATCCTAGAGGAAACATTTAGAATCCTTAGTTACTTGTAATTTTCTAGGTTGTTGAATCTCCATGAGACCCTCTAAATTCTCTCCACTGGAAAATAATTTCAGTGATGTACTTGCCTAAAAAAATTGTAAAAGTTGAACATTAACTCTTTGAATTCAGGTGCTAGTTTTCCTGCCATTTCGTGAGGACAGTTTACATTATGGGCCAGCATATTCAGACCTTTTAAACATTGAATTGCCTGTTTTTAAATCATTTTGTATGGGTCTGCCACAGAGTTATATATTTATTGATGTCTCAAGATTCAAGTGGCATGATATTAGCTAACCTTTGTAGTTTTGTGTGGTGAATCAGAAATATCAAGCAAGGTTTATCTGACTCCAGAGCCCCTATTTATTTCCCCTTCTCCATGTTCTCAGCATATTAAAATCTCATTCTCAAAGTCCTTCAAGATTTTAATGGTTTCTACACAAGTAAAGTTGCTCGTATATTTTAATGGAAAGATTTTTAGAAAATGCTATGACATTTCTAACTCAGTCACTTATAATTGAGAACCAGGTTTGGGGTAGGAAGATTGCCATCTGGACGTGTCACATTTGAAATGCTTGTGGAATATCCAAGTGAGGATATCCAGTAAGCTGATGTAAGTGAGAGATTTAGGTGAAAAAAAAAAAAAATCCAAGCTAAAAGGTAGAATTTGGGGGTTATCAACATCAAGAAGGTAATTGCAGTTATAGGGAAAAGAGATAGAATGAGAAGAAAATAAAGAACACCAGTATTTAAGAGATAACCAGAGGAATAACCTGCAATAGAGACTAGGGAGCACCAGTGGAGGTGGGTGAAAACCTAGAAAGTGTGATGTCATGAAAGCCAGGGGAATATTAAGTGCTACGTGATAGACATTATCAAATACTAAAGAAGAACCAAGTAATATAAATACTAAGATTTAACAAAAGAAAAATTAGTGGTGACTTTGAGAGCACTTTTACTGGTATAGTAATAAAAACTACAGTAGGTTGAGGAAGTAGAGGTAACTATTGTTACGTCTTTAAGATTGACTATAGAGCAAATAAGGTGAATCAGTACGTGATTCATCATGTACTGCTGCCGCTTTTTTTTTTTTTAAAGATGAGAGTGATTTATGTATATTAAATGCCAATAGGTAAAAAAACAAGTGAAAGGTGAAAGAAATCGAAAGGGCAAAATCATTATCAGCAGGTTAGTTGGTAAGCATGGATTTAGTTATTTTTAAACATTAGCTAAAATAGTCCAGTGCATCCATGATTATCTTGCAAGTTAAGCCTAAAAATACATAGGCTTACTTTCTGTAACCCCTGAATCCTATATCCATGACTACATTAGAGACAACCTTAACAGTGACCTTGACAAATCTTGGTGTCTGTGGTCAGGCACGACTCACATTTGTTTCTGTTGACCCTCTTCTCTGTTGTCATGTAAAACCAATGTCCTTTTGACTGATGTAGTCTTTGTTTTTGTTATATTATTGCATTAATTTTGACTGTTTTGTTGACCCTACTATAGCTATTATGTCTTTTTTAAGATCCATTTTTAAGGTAACATCTCTTCTGTAATGGCTTTTGTGTTGCTTTTACTAGTGAAGGCAAGTCTTGCCTTACTTTTTGATTCTTGGGGGGAAACTCACCATAACTTCCTGAGAAAATCACCTACAGTTTGTTAAAGTAGAAGTGAATGAGCACACCTACTCTCATATGATGACTCTTTGAAATTACTGGATTAGGAAAGTATTATTGGCCTAGAATGAAGAGGTCTATCCACTTCTTAAACATTAATTCCAGAAATGCATTAGATGCCTGTTTTGTGTGCCAAGACTGGAAAGGCATAATTGAAAGGCTAGAAAAGATTCTCACCTTAACAGTTTATAGCTTAATGGGAAGGACGGCATTAAACAAATAATTATACAGATAATTTTTAATTACTGTGTGAGAATTGATCTAGGGATGGTATAGAGTCCTTTGCTATTCTTAGTCTCCTCTTAAATTGTAAGTAGGGCCTATATCTTATCTATGTATTATAACTCTACAACCTTGGAGTGAATTGGTCTATGTTGGCATCTTCCAAATAGATTTATTTATTTATTTATTTATTTTGCGATACGCGGGCCTCTCACTGTTGTGGCCTCTCCCATTGCGGAGCACAGGCTCCGGACGCGCAGGCTCAGCGGCCATGGCTCACGGGCCCAGCCGCTCCGCGGCATGTGGGATCTTCCCGGACTGGGGCACGAACCCGTGTCCCCTGCATCGGCAGGCGGACTCTCAACCACTGCGCCACCAGGGAAGCCCCCAAATAGATTTTAATGGCAAGATTATTTTCATCTGGACTTGTATTGATTGCCTGGACTTCACTGGAAGATAAAAATGAATAATAAACTGGAGATCTTGATTTTCCCTTTTGCTCTAACATCTTCTATTCCAAACTTAAAATATGACATCAATTTAATTAGCTATACAGTGAGAGATGTGCCAATGTGTTGAATACAAAATACTAACATCCTTTTCTTTTGAATTCTTTTTGTAGAATCAGATTATTCTTACTACAACTTAATCCTGAGGAAAGCTGGACAGTTTTTAGACAATTTACATATCAATCTCTTAAAGTTTGCTTTCTCTATAAGGGCATACTCTCCAACTATTCAGATGTTTCAACAGGTATGTAAAAATACCCAAACTATATTTGACAAAGAAGCATGCTAGCAATGTACATACATGTATCTTAATGTGAATATCTTTGGCTAAAAATCTCCAAACTTGTAATACCTGGTTCCATAGCCTATCATCGATTATATTTTCATTGTTACCATTGTTTATAGTATAATTGAGTATTTTAGGTAATTTTGTAGTTATTTGGGATAAGGCAGTTACGAAGACTAATCACCAGTGAAGTGAACTGTAGTGACAATTTTAACTTAATGGGATGTTTTCAACAATTTCAAAGCATGTTTTCCTCCTGTACAGTTGATTTTGTTAAAATGTTTTATTCTGTCTATGTATTTTTACTTTAATTAGAGCAATAACTTAATAGTTGGTAAGCTATTTTAATCAAAATAATGTGTAAGTTTTAAAAATGATATTGTAATTATCGACTACTGTAGCTAAGTGGAATCTTTGAAATCTTAGATTGCAGCTGACGAGCCTCCACCAGATGGCTGTGATGCATTTGTGGTTATCCACGAGAAACACACGTGTAAAGTTAATGAGATTAAAAAGCTGTTGAAGAAGGCTACTTCAAGGTAAATTAATGATCGGCCATAGTGAAAGAAGTGGTTTATAAAAAGAGATGAGGGGTGAAATAGAAACTTCTTATAATAAAAGATTTTAATATTCCAAGACATTGTATATTAAAGAATGTGCTCTCAATATATCTAAATCCTTCTCTAAAGTATATAAGTACTTTCAATATTCTATCTTGATTAGCTTTTGATTTTAGAATACCAAAATACCGTAAAATATATGAGAGATGTATTTTATGTAACGTAAGTTGTTTTTGCAAATACAAGCAGACCTCAAAGATGTTGTGGGTTCACTTCCAGACCACCTCAATAAAGTGAATACTGCAATAATTGACACACAGTTTTTGGTATCCCAGTGCATATAAAAGTTACGTCTACACTACACAGTAGTCTGTTGAGTGCCCAACAGCATTATGTCTAAAAAAATGTATACCTTAATTTTAAAATACTTTATTGCTAAAAACTGCTAACCAGCATCTGAGCCTTCAGTGAGTCAATCTTTTTGCTGGTGGAGAGTGTGAAATATTGCAAGAATTACAAAAATGTGACACAGAGACAGGAAGTGAGCAGATGCTGTTGGAAAAATGGTGACCATAGACTTGCTGGACACCATTGCCAAAAATCTTCAATGTGTTAAAAATGAAATATCTGTGAAGCACAGTAAAGCAAAGCACAGTAAAGTGAGGTATGCCTGTAAACATACAAAGCTGTGGATTTATCTAAGCTATATCTCTTTAAATAGAAACTGAATGTATACCTTGGGAGTAAAAAATTAATAACAAAAACAGTAGTATAGAATTGCTTTTTTATAATGCATTATTCAAAACCTTTTTCTTCTTCCAAGTATTTAATACAAATGAATATGAGAAGTAGGAAGGAGATTATTAATTTAGTAGTGATTTTTACAGAGTAATGCCTGCCAGTATATGTTTTACTGCCTGATTGTTTATACTTTAAGAAGTATTAAAGTTGTTTCTCTAATTTTGAAAGAGTTCTTTATATATTAAACAGTAACTTCTTTTATTTGTCGGAAACTTTTTCTCATATTTATTTATATTGATTTTAATATAGAGAAGCTTTTATTTTTACGTAGCCAAATTTGTCCTTTATGTATGTATGTTTTTATACTTACACAGTTTTTCCCAAACCTGAGTGAGAGATTTTACTAATATTTCCCAGTAGCTTTCTTAAAGTTTTTGTTTTACCTTAAACTTTTAAACTATCTATAGTTTATTTTCTTAGGAAGGCAAGGATCCAGTCAGATCTTTTTCCCTTCAGGTGGCTAGTCAGTTATTATATTCATTATATTTATATTATGGTCTATTTTATAACTTTGTTCTATACTGTTATGTTTCTTGTAACAGTACCATGTCGTTAGTATTTATTGCTTTACGATTTATTCCGGTACCTCACAGGACAGTTTCCTCTTCATGGCTGCTTTTTTATCCTCCAGAATTTCTTAGCTCTTTGCACTTGTTGATGCTTTCAAACTAACATTAGAGTCCTTTTTCTCCTACCAAATTGCCTCCCGAAAAAGCCTTGGTTGGGTTTTAATTAGAATTATATTAAACCTATTAGTTAATTTTAAAAGAATTTAAATGTTTATTATGTCGAATCTCTCAACAGATAACATAGTACGTTTTCTGTTTATTCCTTCTTTTAAAACTTTAAAGTTTTATAATTTACTGTGTTTTTAAAATCAGAAATAACTTGTTTTATCAGTTGTTTTGCATCTATTAAGATTAATTCGAAGTTTTTCTCTTTGGACGTACTGTGTATCATGGTAATATATTTTAAACTATTACACCTTTTCATTTCTAGGGAGAACTATTTGTTAATGGTGTGGGATTATCTTAATTTTTGTTGAAGTAAGATTGCTTGTATCTTTATTAAGATTCATTTTTCTACTTTAATGAGATTAGCTATTATTTAAACTATTTATGCCATTTTTAAATGTTATTCTAGCTTCATATAGTGAATTAGGCAGCCATGTCATTCTGTAAGAATTGGTGTAGCATAGCAATTACCTATTTCTCTAAAGCATTAATAGACTATGAAATTGTCAGCCCTAATGTGTTTTTCTTTTCCTAGTGCATTTTTTAAAGTTAACTTTGGTAACTTTATTTTTTAATTTAATTTAATTTATTTATTTATTTTTGGCTGCATTGGGTGTTCGTTGCTGTGCATAGGCTTTCTGTAGTTGCGGTGAGTGGGGGCTACTCTTCGTTGCCGTGCGGTGGCTTCTCTTGTTGCGGAGCACGGGCTCTAGGCACGCAGCCTTCAGTAGTTGTGGCACGTGGGCTCAGTAGTTGTGGCTTGCAGGCTCTAGAGCACAGGCTCAGTAGTTGTGGCACACGGGCTTAGTTGCTTCCCGGCATTTGTGATCTTCCCGGACCAGGGATCGAACCCGCGTCCCCTGTGTTGGCAGGTGGATTCTTAACCACTGCGCCACCAGGGAAGTCTGGTAACTTTTAAAGTTTATTATTGTTACTGTTTTCTGGCATCTGATGTCTGATGTTATAATTTTCTTAGAGAAACTAATATTAAAGTTAAATATTTAATATTTAGATATTTAATCTAAAATTAAGCTTAAAAAAAGGTTAACATCAAGCTGTTTGGGAGAGCAACCTGCCGTGGTTGCTGTGAGCCCTTGCATGTTCTCGCCTGGTCTGACCAGTAAAAAATGCAAGACCTGACCTGCTCTATACCTGAACCATTTCTCAGGGTTGTGTTTGTAGTGAGCAACCTTGAGGAACTAGGTAACGTTTCCTTCTGGAAAGAAGAATGAACTTGTTTACTGCTTGTTATAAAACTGTGGTTCCCCAAGTACGGTGATCCTCAGCTGCAACGTACCCCCACTGTGTAGTATCCATTTAGCTCCATATTTTGTCCCACAGCCCGCCTTGTGGAACTTGGGGAGCAGGCATAATGCTCATGCTGCTTGCTATGCTTTGAGCAATAAAAGTCCTTTCTCTTTGACCCAGGAGTCTCAGGTCTTCTGCCAGAATCCATAAAATGACAAAAGCCTAACTTACTACTTTGTAAGTAGGCTAAAACCAAGCCTTAGACCTTTTATAGTTCTTGACAGTTTTAGAAACAAGAGTGGGATGTTGACAGACGCATAGCTTTCTGAAAGAGGAAGGACAAAGGCCCCCTGGGTTGGGGAGACAAAAGCTCAACACTTGGATTTCTTTGCTACTGCTCCCCTCTCTTCCACCATTCTGCACTCCCTGTGCTCCTGGCTGGATGACAGCAGTCTTCTTCTGATAACTGCTACTGTGGCTCCTCACACAGGATGTTTGATCTTTGTTCGTACCGGAAAAGGCACCTAACCTCAATTGCTGGGCCTTGGAAGGTGCTCATAATGGGAAAGGGAATTAACATGATCTCTCGACCAATTCATTGCACTTCTATTTTTATTGTTTTGGCTCCCACATCTAAATCTATAACTGGTGTTGATATTGTTTGTGTATATATTTCGAATGCTGATGAAGTCTGAAGCGAGATACTCTCACTGGGAGACTACATATCTACTATCTACTCCCAGGTGGTCCAGCAGACTCAACGTAGAATCCCAGGAGGAGAAGGGGGGAAATCACAACTTCAGTTACAGACCGAATGGCTGCTTGAATGCCCAGAGAGGTAGTTTCCAAGGACAATGTCGCCACCTGCCTGACTCAGCCATCAAGTACACCCGTTTTTAAAAAGAGAAAATTGCTGAGCTTTAGTTGAAACTGAACACCTGACTCAGGCAGTCTTGTTTACATTGTTTACAATGATGTTTACATTTTGGCACAGGTCAACTAGGATTCAGTGACTAACAGGGTAGAAGGGAGTCAGTGAGCCTCTCTGGTCAAGTGGAAACAGTATATTCAAGAGTTACTTAAACCTTGTGTGATCTTAGGGGTACATGATGAAGTGGCAGCAGCTCCCCTTTGGGACAAACCCAATGCCCCATTCCATTACCTGAAGTAAAATCTCTGACTCAGTGGGGCCCTCAATTCGCAATTGTTTCCTTTAATGCCTGGATCAAGTTACTGATACACTCAGCTAAGTTACAGTCTGGTGGTGACTTAGGGCTGCTGTTGCAGTGCATCCAGGCTGCAGCTATGAAAAACCGAAAGCAGATGTGGTCAGTCCATTCAGTGGGCAGAATTCGAGGTCTGACACTCGAAGACCACCAGATTAGAGGCACCAGTCTTTGGGGCTGTACACTGTGAGAATAAGCTGCACCTGCCCATCTGACAGTCTGGGTTACTTCTGTAGATACACACAGTCCACACCCATTATCCAATGAGTCTGAGTGGAGTCGAGCTGCATGTCAAGACTGCAGCATCCAAATTGCTGCTGTTGCTACCTGGCTCCACCACTGCGTGGAAGATGCACCATTATAGACAGGAGCACAATAAAGGACTACATGCTTCTGATGTAAGATCTACCACAGCATACCGGGCTGTGACCTCTGCCCAGAGATGGTTTCTTTGTCTTGTGGTAAAGGCGCCCGCATTGCACTGGGCCACCACCTGCTTCTGGCAAACTGACTAGGTCAGATGTTCGACCCTGCTCTTGGTGCTGCCTTTGGTGCCTCATCCCTGTTGAGACTTCTTTACGTTATGGTTTCGCTACTTAAGTCCAATCAGCCAACTCTGGCCACACCACTGTAGCCCTTGGATCTAAACTGTTATTTTTCTGGCTTTCCAGATCATCTATAGTCTGACAGCTATGCACCTTATTTCACGGAGGCCAGCAACACTAGATCAGTAGTCAAAGGCATTCACTGAACATTCCACGTTCTCTGCCACCCACAGGCATCTGGTTTCTGAGCATACTAGAATAGCCTCCTCAGAAATTAATTCGAAAAGTTTTGACTCTGCCTCTCTCACCCTCTGATCCATAGGCTTTAGTAAGGCCGTTTGATCTCTGGATGTGACCATGCTCGGAAAGGTTCCATCTCTTGGCCACCTCCTGTGAAATGGTTAGGATGAAAGAGGTAGGAGGTTGTATGGATTTGTTCAGGATTCTACCATGACCATTGCTGGGTGTCGTGTATCTTTCCTTCGGTCAACAGCAGCCTCAGATCATCCTGGTTGGTATGGCCTCCACGTGGTAGCCCAGCCAGAAGGGGCTTGAAGAATTCAAGCTTTAATTTTGGTCTATCCCCCTGGATGGTGTTGTTGGAAAGATGTGGTCCTACATCGTGAAGATAACCAGTTGGTTGAGTCCACTGCTTACCAAGTCTTTCTACGGTGACCACAGGGGCCTAGCTGGGGGCCTATAATGGGTCTTTGTAAGTTTCTTAAAAATGCTCTTGTCTCCCTTGAACCTGATTCTTCCAGATGAAAGGTGTGGGTATAAATAGAGGATGATTCGAAAATAGGTAAAATTGTAGATATTAGGATGGGACACATTGATTTCATGGCTACTGAGGTAGAACTGCAAGTCTAGCACCTGACCTTAGGCTCTGAAGGTGTGGGAAGGGGAAACATTGTTTTCTTTGATCCTGGATCCAGCACAGCAGCCTGTCAAAAGAGTCGTACAGTCTGCCTGAGTCGCCAGCAGCTGCGGCTGACAATCTGACCTGCTGTGGGGTCTGTCATTCCTCTACATGCTGTGTGAACATGGCCAGTCCTGGGTCTGACTTGTGTCTGACTCCCAGCAGTGGCAGCTCCGAAGCGTAGATTCCTCCCTCCCCCAAATTCATGTGTAAACATGTGGGCTGGACAACCTTCTTTTAACCTTAATGATACAAATGTATATACACACTTCCATCTCCTGAGCAGCCTGGTTGACGCTGCAGCTACTAGGTGCAAGTTTAACAATTTTGGAACTGGAGTGACACGTGCCATTTTGGGATTAAACGTTTGTATTTCTAGAAAGCAGGCACAGAATGTTTTCATTGGGGGTAACGGTTGCTTTCTTATTATTGGGGGGGGCGGATTCTGCCATAGCCCCGAGTGTCTTTCTGGGTATGGTAAGACTGTGAGGACTTGAATGGTCTGTGCCCAGGCCATTTCTCAGGGTTGTGTGCGGCAGGTGACTTTGAGGGATGAGTTAATGTCTGCCTCTGGGACAAGCAGCAGGTTGTTTACTGCTTCTTATAGGATGAGGGGCTCCCCGCACTCAGTGCTTCTTAGCTGTGGTGCGTACAGCTAAGCATTCTTGTGTAGCATTCTTGTGGGTCCATTTCCACCCTAATGGAATGCGGGGGCCACAGGGAACTGATGCAAACATGCTAAATAATGCTCATGCTGCTTATGTGCCAGGAGTAGTAAAGTTCTTTGGTTTTGACCTAAGAGTTTGTCTTCTGCCAGGATCCATGAAACAACAAAAGGCAAACTTATTAGCTTGTAAGCGGGGTAAAATCAATTCCCTAACCTGACAGAAACTAAATGGGTATACATAGATATATATAGTGTCTTTTATATGTACACACACACACACACACACACACACACAGAGTTGTTATATATGTGGTATATGTGTGTATGTATATATGTATGTATGTAGCGTTAATCTTTTTTTTCTTTTTTGTGAACCTTATGCACATAATCCTTGGTTTATGTCACACTATCAACATTGGTCCATGGTGGTTGTTTTTTCTCATTTAAGCAAATAATGTATTTACACACACACGCACACACACACACACAGTAATAGGAACATTTTAATTTTTTCCCTCTCTGTAGATGTTTCTCATTCCTAAGTTTTCTTCAGTTTTCATTTTCTTTCAGTTTTTCCAGATTAGATTTATATTTTTTAAAGAAATAACTGGTACACTTATTATACTTTTTTTTTGTTCTAATGTATTACCATTTGCATTCATATTGTTTCTTATTTTGCCTTTGGTTGAATTAGGAATGTGGTTCTTTTTCTTTTAATCATAACACATTTAGGGCATCAAAGTTATCTTTCTTTACTATATGGTATTCTTGTCCCAATTTCCTAAAAAACTCCTTTTATTTCCTTGTTGGGAGCAGGGGAGGAGAGAAAGTTATACTCATTTAGGATGGTGACGATTGCTGTCACTTTCTCCCAAATAAATAAATGACATTTTAGTGTAATATCTGTCAAGTTTGGGGCGGATTCAGACCATGGATCTTTGAACCATGGAACAGGAAGTAGAGAGAAAAAGAATTACACTATCTTTCTTTTTGTCTAGTACATTGTTGTATTTCAAGTGGTAAGGTGTATTATGTTTTAAGTAGGAAGACATCAGTTATGATTCTAAGTTAAACGGCATAGATTTTATAATTACTGGGTTTTACTCCCAAATTATAGTATAACGTTATTATTAGTTTTCAGCTTCATTAAGAGTTTTCGTTTTTTTCTGTGTCTTTGAAAATATCATTGGAGATTTGGGAAATGTAGCATTAAGGTCTGCTCTCCAAATGCCACTTCAAATCTGTGTTACCCTCCTTTTTTTGTCCAAAGTGGAAAGCTGCATTTTTAAAAAATTTTTACTTTTTAAAAAAATTTTATTGGAGTATAGTTGATTTACAAAAGCTGCATTTTAAAAGTTAAAAATATATGTGGTCATTATTTAAAAAATTCAAATAATTCAGAAAAAATACAAAGTAGAAAGGGAAAATGACCCATAATTCTGTTAAGTTTGGTACATTTTTTTCTTTTTAAATACATATATTCACATGCAGATATATTCTTTTTTAAAAAACCTACATGGGATTGTACTATAAAGGATGTCTTAGAACCTTCCCCCACTGAATTATACATCCCTACATTTCTTGCATATAAATAAATATAAATATAGGTCTATGCTTTGTCATTGTGGAGCAGGACCCATTTATATAGTGTTGTATTTCCACCTGACACATAGTAGATGCTCAGATATTTATCAAATGAATAATACTGTGATTAACTGAACAAGTACATTTAATTATCCCACCCCCTGTGATAGATATAAGGTATTTTACATTTTTCCTCTATTATAAACAATATGTAGTTGAATGTCCATGTACATATATTTTTATGTACATGTATCGTTATACTGTTATCTTGATATTATCTTAGATAAATTTCTAGAACTAGAATCACAAGGTAAATAAGTGTATGCATTTAAAATTGGTACATATTTCAAAATTTTTCTTCAGAAAGCTGGTTATGTTTCATACTCCATTTCTAACATTTTCACTAATGCTAATTTGTATGACTTCCCTTTATAATCTTAGTCAATTCAAGAAATGTAATTTCCTATTTTTAAATGTAATCTAGTCGATTTTTAAAAGCTGTTTTCCCTCTTACGGAGTAATTCTCCATACATGTAGTATAATTTTTTATTACCTATGATATATCCATGTGATTCCTGAATTAATTAAAAAAGCAGACTTTGAAAGGTATGTGTTTTAGGGTATAAGAAGGCACTCACCAGGGCTTCCCTTGTGGCGCAGTGGTTGAGAGTCCGCCTGCCGATGCAGGGGACACGGGTTCGTGCCCCGGTACGGGAGGATCCCGCGTGTCGCGGAGCGGCTGGGCCTGTGAGCCATGGCCGCTGGGCCTGCACGTCCGGAGCCTGTGCTCCGCAAAAAAAAAAAAAAAAGGCACTCACCATTACAGACTCATGAACAAACGTTATGTTAACCTTTACCTTTGTCTCTGGAAAATCTATTTCATTTCTTCTAATTTTTTTCTTTTATATTCAACCTCAAGATTTATCTAATAGCATTAGCAGCCTTTCCAATTACCAACATTTGAAAACATTTATCTTTAATACTAATATTAATTTCATTGTGAAGATAGAATTTACTAATATGTATAAAGAATCTTGCATAGTGCCTGGAAAATAAGATGTCAAAGTCTGTTTATGATGGTAGGGCCAGACCATAGGACTGCTCTGTTTGTTTGATTATCCTTCGGGATTTAACGAGTTGTTATTCATATTAAGAACTAATAATCTTTGCATGACATAGTACCTTTGTTTTTTAAAGATTTGGAGCCCATTTTCAGGGAATGTGAGCTATAATGAAAGGTTATATTCCTCTAATTGAAGAAAATATAAATTTTATTTCATCAAAAAATATGTTGCCATTTATATTTTATTTTATTTTATTTTTTATTTTTTATTTTTTTGCAGTACGCGGGCCTCTCACTGTTGTGGCCTCTCCCGTTGCGGAGCACACGCTCCGGACGTGCAGGCTCAGCAGCCATGGCTCACGGGCCCAGCCACTCCGCGGCACGTGGGATCTTCCCGGACCGGGGCGCGAACCTGTGTTCCCTGCATTGGCAGGCGGACTCTCAACCACTGCGCCACCAGGGAAGCCCTATATTTTATTTTTAAAGATAGCAAACATTGATTGAAAATCAAATATTTTTAATATTCAGTGTTGGGCTAACCAAATTTATTTTTTGTCTTTTCTGTCATTAAGAAGTTCTGTTCACAGAGTCACCACAGGAAGTCTAAGTTCTTTTTCTGTGATTTTATGTATGTGTCTGTGTGTATATATATATATACACACAGACACACACACAAATGCATATACATACATTCCTATAAGTTTGATAAGTAAAAATTGTAAAGTTTCACGATATGTTTCTCATATGCTCTGCTTTCAGTTCTTGTTTGTGTTTTGTTTTCATTTTAGGCCCAGACCTTATCTGTATAAAGGAGACCACAAATTTCCTGCAGACAAAGAGAACTTACCAGTGATTATCCTCTATGCAGAAATGGGTACCAGAGCATTTCGTAAATTTCACACGGTGTTGTCTGAAAAAGCTCAAAACGGGGAAATTCTTTATGTTCTTCGGCATTATGTTCAGGTACGTGTTTGTTTTGTCCAAGATTATTTTGGCTATAAAAAATACATTTTATAATAATTTCGTTACTAGATTTTACATGATAATTTCCCCTAGAATAGTTATTTAAAGATTTTTTTTGATTAACACAACTATCACATATGAATTTTATGTGGAAAAATATATTGAGATTCTGTGTCTTTTCTAGAAGTATCATGTTTATATTTCTTTCCTTTATAATATATTTGGAACAGATTTAAAACTTGGATAAAAAACAAAACCGTACAACAATAGCATGGGTAATATCTGCTAGGATTCATAAATGTAGTTATTTTAAATGAAAATGTATTATGATGAGGAAGTCTAATTTACTTGGTATTTTGATAGTATATATTAGTTCAGAGTGCTAAGCTTGGTATGCGAATGCTCTCAAACCTATTTGTTTGAAAGGCTGATTACTTTCTTATGCAAGTTTCAGATCAAATGTGTTGTGTTATCCCCGTCTCCAGAGCTCTCGTTGCAGTCACACTCTATCACATTATTCTGTTTTAATGACTTCGTAGCACTTATTACTGTGCTGTCTCTAATTTTATTTCTTTAACACCTCCACACACACACACACACACACACACACACACACACACACACAACCAAACTCTCACCATCACACATTAAAATATAATGGCCATTAGAGGAATGACTTTGTTTTTTACTTCTATATTCTGAACATGGAAAGAGTGTTTTAATTTGCATTTCCCAAAATATTCATGATGAATTTAATGTTTAAAGTAATAAAAGCATTACAGATATACTTAATTGCCTATCCATATCTTTTGCCTGTTTTTATATTGGATTCTTTGGGGCTTTCCTCCCCCATTTACGGATTTTTAAAAACATATTCTGAATACTGGTCTTCTACACTCTACAAACATCTTCTGCGTATTTCTGGTCTCCTGGTAATAAAAAATATATGTCATATTTCATTTAGTGCAAGTATTAATTGCAGTTGTACTCAAATTTATCCAACTTTTCCTTAATGGTTTCCTTCATGATGCCATAAAGACATTTTCTTATATTTTCTTGTGAGAATTAAAGTGCTGTTCTTTGTGTTTTGCTTTTTAATTCATCTGGATATATTTGAATTTGCTGTAAGGTAGAGACATAATTTTAGTTCCATATGGAAATTCATTGGTCTCCACATAATTCATTGGACAGTTAACTCTTTATACTAATCCATCATATGCCAAGTTTTCATAGGCATATATGTTTTTAGACTCTATTCTGTTCCAATAATATATCTAATTCTATACAAATATAGCATTATTTTAATTGTAGTAGCTTTAAAATTTAAAGCAATATTGAAAAAGAGGAACGAAGCTGGAGGCATCACATGTCCTGATTTCAAACTATATTAGAAAGCTGTAGTGATTAAGACTGTATGGTATTGGCATAAAACAGATACATAGAGCAATGGAACAGAACAGAGAGCTGAGAAATAAACCTATGCATATATGATCAACTAATATTTAACAAGGGAGCCAAGAATACTCAATGGGGAATAGATAGTCTCTTCAATAAACGGTGTTGGGAAAACTGACAGCCACATAAAAAAATGAAACTGGACCCCTATCATGTAGCACTCAAAAAGATTAAGTCAAAATGGACTAATAACTTAATCATAAAATCTGAAGCCATAAAACACCTAGAGAAAACATAAGGGAAAAGCTTCTTGACATTGGTCTTGGCAGTGAGTTTTTGGATTTGACCCTAAAAGCAAAGGCAATAGAAGCAAAAATAAACAAGTGGGACTACATCCAACTATAAAAGCCTCTGCATAACTAAGGAAGCCATCAACAAAATGAAAAGGCAACTTACCGAATTGGAGGAAATATTTGCAAATCATATATATGATAAGGGGTTAATATCCAAAATACAAGAGGAACTCATACAACTGAAGAGCAAATGAAAAGAAACAGTTCAACTAAAAACTGGGCGAAGGACCTGAATAAACATTTTTCTAAAGAAGACATGCAAATAACCACCAGGTATATGAAAAGGTGCTCAGCATCACTAATTGTCAGGGAAATGCAAATCAAAACCACAGTGAGATGCCACCTCACACCTGTTAGAATAGCTATATGTCAAAAAGACAAGAGTTAACAAGCATTGGTAAGGATGTGGAGAAAAGGAAACCCTAGTGCACTGTTGGTGGGAATGTAAAATGGTACAGCCTCTCTGGAAAACAGTATAGAGGTTCCTCAAAAAGTTAAAAATAGAACTAGCATATGATACAGCAATTCCACTGATGGGTATATATCTCGAGGAAATGGAATCGCCATCTTGAAAAGCTATCTGCACCCCCATACTTGTTGCAGCATTACTTATATAGGAGTAACCTATGTGTCCAGTGATGGATGAATAGATAAATGTGGTGTGTGTGTGTATACATACACACATGCCCAATGAAATATTATTTGGCCTTAAAAAAGAAGGAAATCCTGCCATTTGTAATAACATGGAAGGACTTTGACGGCATTATGCTAAGTCAGACAGAAAAAGGCAAATATCATATGAGCTCATATATGGAATGTGAAAAAAACCAAATGCATAGAAACAGAGAACTGATCGGTGGTTGCTGAAATTGAGGGGTGGGGAGGGTTGATGGGTGAAGGTGGTCAAAAGGTACAAATTTCCAGATATAAGATAAACAAGTTCTGGGGATGTAATGTACAGCATGATGACTATACTTAACAGTACTCTATTGAATATTTGAAAGTTGCTAAGAGAGTAGATCTTAAAGTTCTCATTACAAGAAAAAGAAAACTGTAGCTATGCGAGGCATGGACATTAACTAAATTTACTGTGGTAATCATTTCATAATACAATTGACCCTGAACGACTTGGAAGTTAAGAGCTCCAACACTCTGCACATTCACAAATCTTTGTATAGCTTCTAGCTGGTCCTCCGTATATACGCCATGCCTCTGTATCCACGGTTCAGTATATGCAGATTCAACCAGCCATGGGTTATGCAATAGTGTAGTATTTACTATTGAGAAAAATCCATGTGTAAGTGGACCAGTGCAGTTTACGCAGTTCAAACCCATGCTGTTCCAGGGTTTGATTTGAATTGATATCAAATCATTATGTTGCACACCTTAAACTAATGCTATGTTATATGTCAATTATCAGAAAAGGAATGGGAGATCAAAGTATATGTTTATCTTTTTTAAAAAAGTCCCCTAAGTGGTTTTAATATGCACCCCGCCCCTGGATGATATAGTCATCTATTGGGAATCAGTGTCCCAAGCTATTATTTGGAGAATGTGACCATTAAATATACTTCTGTGAAAGCATATTCACTAGCTATCTGGGTACTTTGTAGCATCAAATTATGGCCTTCTACTTAATTAATGACATATTGTACATCCAAAATAGTTATACTGTAAATCTAGTCAGCATGTAATCCTAATAAAAATAGACTTATTTGTGCTACTTTTTTTAAAATTAATTAATTTATTATTATTATTTTTTTAGTTGCGTTGGGTTTTCATTGCTGGTGCGTGGGCTTCTCATTGCGGTGGCTTCTCTTGTTGCGGAGCGCGGCCTCTAGGCACGCAGGCTTCAGTGGCTGTGGCACGCGGGCTCTAGAGTGCAGGCTAGGTAGTTGTGGTGCACGGGCTTTGTTGCTCCGCAGCATGTGGGATCTTCCCAGACCAGGGCTCGAATCCGTGTACCCTGCATTGGCAGGTGGATTCTTAACCACTGCGCCACCAGGGAAGTCCCTGTGCTACCTTCTGAACAGATGCTTTTTTGTGGGGAAAGAAGAAATAGGATAATGAAGAAAGATTTTTTTCACCAGTTGATTTAGCCTATGAGCATTTTTGGTTTGCAAATCTAAAATTATTAAACTACAATTCAAATTTTTTATCAATACCTTTCAAAAGGAGAAAGTAAGTATGAAGTTAATAAACATTTATCTTTATTATTGAGGAGCTGGTAACATTCCAGAACTGATAATGGAAATTGGTTATGTGAAATTGCATTTCTTTTATGAACTATAACAAGATATGTGGACTTAGAGGTTCAGTTTGCCTAGCCACCAACTGATTGTCTTTTGAGTGGATAGTCAAAATACATTTTTAAATTGAGCTGGATGAAATTGAAAACTCTTTAAAAGATTTGCAACTTTGTCAGATTACTATAATTATAAACAACCCAGTGTCCTCATGCTATCTTTCATTATAGCATGTGCCTGAGAAATTAGCAAATTAAATTTTAGTGTGGGCAGCAATGTTAAACACTTGTCTGCATATCTGAAACTAATTCTTACATCATCTTATTTAGAAATAGAACAGTCCAGGAATAGTCACTATGGTCGTATACTTATTTTGAAGGCTGAGGGAGAAGTTTAGGGAGGAAAGAAGAGACTAAAACCCGTAGTACACTGTTAAGGTTTTCTTTCTGTTTGTCCTCTGCCTCTTCCTCTGTCATGTTTAGAATTGCAAAACTGCCCTCACGCAATCGTTAGTTAAGCAAAGACACATAACATCTTCACAGGAGTTTGCTGAGTGCTAGATTAGATGCGTTTTCTAACCCATGAAAGAATATGCCAAATGGTAATGATTGTAGCACAGCTGATAAGAATTTCAGTCTAGAAGCTAGAAAGAACCTTAGACATCTTCGAAAATATTACATATATTCATCCAGGTTGCTTACTTTTTTGAAAAAGTGTGATGACTTCTCTTCCTTCACAGAGTAGTCTCTAGAAGTACGTTTTATATTTGCACTTTTGGAAAGGTGAAAGAAAAGGTACCAAATGCTGCTCATAAATACTTCAGACAACTCAGGTTTAGGCAAATTGTTACCTCTCACTGCAAGAATAGGTATTAATTTGTGGCATTTGGTATATTTTAATCATTGAGAAACATGAAGAAAGACTTAAATAGGTTGTTCAAGGCACTGAGCATTTTTGTTTCCTTTACCTCTACTTTCTAGTATGTGCTTTTGGGGACACTCTGGATGTCCTATATGCAGACAACTCGCAAATGAATAGCATTTACTGGTTTAGCAAATCTTGTGTAGTTCCCCCAAAAGAGTACAGTTGTGTTGAAACTCAATTGTATGGGATCCTCTGTTAATTAATTCATGGGAAAGATGGCAAAGTTACCATGTTATAACAGAAAAAGATCAGATTTTTTTTTCATTGTAAAAAAGTAATTAAAACATCAGAGTCATGACAAAGATTTTAGAAAGTAAAGAAGTGGTAGTCAACCAAATTCTAGTTCCTTGATAGACTGTCTAGAGAGAGTATAAATATCCCCCAAATAACAATATTTCACAGTGATTACTTCAATATTAGTCATTTACCCTAATGTCCTAATACACAGTCATTCTGAATTCAAAAGCAGATGTTTGACTAAATATTTTCTCTCTCTCTCTCTTTTTTTTTTTTTTAAAAATAAATGTGTTTGAACAGAAACCAGCCTCACAGAAGAAAATGTACTTGTCTGGCTATGGTGTGGAGCTAGCGATTAAGAGTACAGAATACAAAGCGTTGGATGATACCCAAGTCAAAAGTAAGTTTATTCTCTGTATTCGAGTAGAATGAAAATTTGGAGGCTTACACACTTCAGTTGAAAAAAGAAAATGACTGTAATCTTACACACATTAATTTGAGGCTGGAGACAGGGTAGACATGTTCCTCCTTAGTCGGAATTTAAACTAAAAGAAATACATTTCATATTATTGTGCTCTCAAAAACTTCAGAAAGTGGAAGTAGCATATTTGCTTTTACTCAATGGCTTCCCAACCATTTTCTGCAACATATAAAAATCGATAATATATGTAGGGTATGTAGAAGCAATAGATGAGGCTGCTTACAGCTAGAGGGGACTGACCCAGGAGCTCAGACTGGCCCATGATGTGCCCAGTCACCCCCTGGGAGCAAGGGTGGGGGGGCTCTAAGGGGATCAGTATCTCAGTAAACCTAAAACTCATTGGTAGCACTGCCTTACAAGTCTTGGTCTGAAGTGTTTATATGTAATGAAGTGAGGATGATGGTCTTGTGTTTCTGCTTTTGTTTTTGTTTTGAAGTGGGATGGAGAGGGCTGTGAGTTGATGGTTAGATGAAGTAGATTGAGTAGATCTGTGATCTACCAGTCCAGTGTCTGTGTTCTGTGTACTGAACGCATGCTCTAGATGAAGGATTCTGGAGACCTAAAAACACTAAAGAACTTCTCAGATTCTTATGGAAATCTTTTGTTACCTGGCTCATTGGAAATGCATTTGTACCTGATTCTTGGTTAAGAGTTTCTAATTCATTCTTTTATATGGTCTCAGATGTTGCTTCTGCTACAATTTTGTTTCTCTATTCAAGATCTGGTCCTGGCAGCCCTACCCTGATCACAGCTTAGCTCTAGCCCTCCTATTGAATGTGCTACAAATCAACATCTGTATTATTGTGATTGAAAATCCTGCTGGTTAAAGAGTTACTGAAAAAGTATAGTAGAAATAATAATGCCCAGATTTTATACATTTCCATATAGCTTGTATATAGCTCTACAATGCTTTATAATGTAGTATCTTGTTTAACAGTCATGGTAGTAACATAAGGCATTTTCTAGCCATCCTTGGGCTTATAGAATTTTTTTTTAAAGTCATGTGATCACATGTATTTCTATATTACGAATTGCACATTAAATTGTGTCGTACATTCGGAATATATTTTCTCTCCATTCTAGTTTCCACTCCTTTAGTTCACTTCTTTTTTTCCCTCTGTATATGGGTGTCAGGCTTCTAACTGACCTCTTCAGTACCCCTAGTCCCCTCATCCCCCAAATAGAATATTCCATCTGTTCTCCACAGTGCTTTCTGACTGCACTTCTTATGATGAAAATCTGACTTTATGATTCCACCAGTTAAAATCCCGGACTGGTTCCCTGTAACCTCCTCATAAATTCAAGTACTATATAGCATAACAGAGAAAGCTTTTCACATTCTGGCCTCTTTCTGCCTAATCACTGTCCCTCAGCCCTCTCATTTGTACACTGTGGTCCTGTAACACTAAACTACTATACAGAATAATTTTCTGTTCCCTGGACGCCTCCATGTGTGGCTCCATGCCCAGCCCTCGTGACCTCTGTAGAGCTCTCTCATCCCTTAGCATATACTATTCCTGCTGCCTGAAACCTTCCTCCATTCTCCCACCTCTTTTATTCATCTAAGGCCTATTCATCTTTTAAGGATCATGTGTATCAGTCAGTACCTCTGAGATGGCTGCCCATCTTCCTGCTCTGTCAGAGGAAGGTTTTCCCTTTTCTATAGTCCACATATTTTGTGCTTTCTTTTGGAAAAGTTTTAAACAGTCTGTTAAAATTGTCTATTTGTCTCCTTTTCCACCAACTGAGGTTTGCGTCTTTTGCGTCTCTCTTCCTGGTGTCTGTCTGGCAGGCATCGGGCGTCAATAAGGCAGTCGATAAATATTTGCCTGATGAATGAATGAAAGGGAGGGAAAGGAAGACTGGATCAAAGCACCCGGTGTTTTTAGTTGCAGTCCTAGAGGTCCAGACTCTCAGACGAGTAAGAAGGGAGAAGTGTACTTGCTGAGCTCTGACGGAGTGTAGCCCACACTGCTTACGGTCACAGATTCTTAGAATCCCAGGGTACCCTCACGCATACCACTTACCACACTGTACGCTATAATTATTGGTAAGTAAAGGAGAGGGGAAGAGAAATGAACATAAAATATATCCTTGTTCTTTGAGGCCATGAGTTTTGGTGTCTTTCTAAAGATTTCTTGATTACGTCTAAAGGTGTCAGAAAGAATGTGAGAACTCCCGTATCTGTTAGGGTTTGGATTCCTTGCTGGCTTAAGAGCTAAGCCCGGGGTTCGTTGCACACTCCTTGGTTTATCATTCTGGTATAAAATAGAACTTGACTATGAAATGATCTATAGAGCATTTATGATGGTTTTAAAATATTTCATAATCAAGCTTGTTTAAACAGAGAGCACACTCATGTCTCATTAAGCTGATCCATGAAAGGAAAACAAGGTAAAACAAATGGAATTTGATTTTATTTTGAGTTCTTCTAATTTTTTATTACATATTTTCCAGTCTGAAATATTTTCATTTTGCTTTTGTTTCCAAAATATAGCTGTGACTAATACTACTGTAGAAGATATTACCGAAACAAATGAAGTTCAAGGGTTTCTCTTTGGGAAATTAAAGTAAGTCTGAATCGAAATGAAAGTATTACTACACTTAAGTTTGTTTCTAAAGGACTTGATTCCATATTCTGGGTTGGCATATGTTTCACATTTTAAAAATATACATACTATTGTTTTTATTACAAAAGTAACACATGGTTAATGCAGAAAAGCACAAAATTGAAAAATAATCGCTAATTCCACAGGATAATGGGTATGGTTAGAGATATTGGAATTGAAAGTGATCAGAGTTATCTCTGGCTAAAAACTAAAACAAAAATTTATGGACTCTTTTACAGATCTAATGGGTTACAAAAATCGTAGTTAATATTGGATTTTTAACATGAAAAAAATTTCGTGTCTCGAAGAGAAAATATTTATTTCCCTAAATTTCTGTGCCATGTATTGCCATATTAAATACCTTTTAACTTCTGGTCTTAATTTCATATACACATATAAGTAACCTTTCAAAAAATTGAAGTTCTGTCCCCCTTCTTTTTTCCTGCATCACTGATTGAGGACAAGGAATAGGACGGTGAGTGCTCGCTGAATGTTCATGGGTGGGGATTGTTGTCTTTTTATGTGTCGTTTCTCTTATTTACAAGAAGGGAAAGTTTATCATTCTATTATAAAGACAACATTAATTAAAAATAAAGAACCATTTTTATTAATATCTTTAGTTCTTATTTAGTATTACAAATATTTATAAAGGACACTTAGGTCCGTTCTCCTGGGGAGTAGATAACTGTACAGAGTGAGGGGAACATTTTTGGACACTATGCTCCTTCATACAGATGACTGAGTTATAGTTCTACGGTTTACTGGACAAGTTGTATACTAGTGGCCTTAAAAAGTTAATGCATCTTTTAAAATGGATTTAAGTAAGATTTTTATTTAGTAGGTAACATTTTTATTCCATTTCCAGCTGTGTCTTGCATCTTAGAATCCATAGTTCTGTTTTTTTTTTTTTGCGGGGGGGCAGGGACGCGGGCCTCTCACTGTTGTCGCCTCTCCCGTTGTGGAGCACAGGCTCTGGACACGCAGGCTCAGCGGCCATGGCTCACGGGCCCAGCTGCTCCGCGGCATGTGGGATCTTCCCGGACCGGGGCACGAACCCGTGTCCCCTGCATCAGCAGGCGGACTCTCAACCACTGCACCACCAGGGAAGCCCTGTTTTTTTTAAACGTAACTATTTATGGGAATAAATTGCATGTCTTTCAGAAAGCCTTTGGAACCCTGGCATATTAGTTTTTTTAGAGAGGAAATACTCAGAATTAGTTTTTACACAGTTAATTGATTTAGGCAAGAACCTTCTGCTTTGAGGTATTGTATGAATAATGTGTTTTTGCCTGAATTACATAAATAATTTTAGCCGTGAAAATTATTGTTAAGCTTATGATTAAACATGAAAAACAATATATCAGCTCTTATAAACTTAGTATTACTCTGTAACTTAAAGTATTGAGAAAGGAGTGGTTAATTTAATTCATAGTGACCTTCTTTTCAAAGAAGTTCTTTTTCTTTCTCACTGTAAGAGCAGACTTGATTCATTTTCAAAATGTGGTCCCACATTGTAATAAAATTGCAAGATATGAAATTGTAGTACATTTATTATTGTTAACTATAAGATTAATCTATTTCTGTATATTTATTTTTCATCTCACATTTTAAAATATTTATTTCTCTTTACTGTTGAACATATGTATTTGTTTATAAATTGTGCTGATAGCTACGTAAAGTTTTTTTCTTATAACAGTTCTAATAATATGAAATGGTACTGTGTTTTGATTTCACGAGAGATGGAAGAATAAAGATTATAGTTTTTATTATATGTATAGTAAAATATGCTGCGTTATTTGGCACTCTCTAAAAAATGCTAGATATGTTTAATTAGGCAGAATTATCTTATTTAAGTTTTTTATAAGTTTCAAAGATGGAACTTTTCAGAAATAGAGTAAACTCTAAAATTGTATAGGAAGCATTAATGTCTTTCCTTATAAAATAGTTTTCATTTCTAATTATAAAAGCAAGACTTGTAATTTATAAAATGTTAAATAAAAAGTATATAACATAAAAACTAATAATTCTGCCCTCACACTTGGATCCCTTACAGGTAATGTTAACAAATGAGAGTACATCCTTCCAGATTTTGTTTTCTTTTGTTTTGTTTTATACATTGAAAAAAGTAGACATGCATATCTCCCTCATTTTTTTTTTAAGTTCTGTGGATATAGCTGCCTCACTATTTATTATTATCTTGATGAACAGTTAGTTTGTGTCTAAATATTTTGAAAAGTTAATTTCAAAAATATACTGCTTGTATAGTAGTAATTTGTAGTAGATGATGATAATTAACATTACTTAATATTCTAATACAGAGAAAGATATTCAGATCTTAGAGATAATCTGACAACATTCCAAAAATACCTGATTGAGAGTAATAACGAAATGATGCCTTTGAAAGTCTGGGAACTACAAGGTATAGTATTTCAGTCCACATTAACATAGCATATTGGTAACTTATCTCTGTTTTGTTAAATAGGCTTTTATATAACATGATATAAATTATTTCATAGGCACTAATAATTACTAATGATGTGACTAATATACATTATTTTTGTGGAAATACAAATTTAATTAAAAGGTTATTCATCAAGCAAACCATATTTTTATGTTTGTGAGATTTAAAATTATATAAAGTACAGTTATTTGATATCATCTAATCATTTTTAAAGTGTACACGAGTTATAGATTCATCTCAGGTATTAAATCACATTTCAGAGAATCTTTAGCATTGATTAGAAATCCTGATTAGTAAGTCAGGAGAAATCAGAACTAAATCTTAGTTTTCTTCTCTTTAAAATTTTGATCTTAACAGACCATTGCATGTTTCATTGCGAACTTAGAATAGCTCCCACACCGACATCCTATAAGCAGATATTTTGAGACTGAACCAAATTTTGAGAATGAACCAAAATTCCTTTTCAGTTTGTAATTTTCTTTCTTATTATTTGTAATGTTTAGTGGGTCATGGGGATATGTCACTTTTCTGTGGAATCTATAATTTTATCACATCTCTCATCAACTTTTTTTTAATATAATAACTTACTGAAATATACTTGATATGCAGTTCACCCATTTAAAGAGTACAATTCAGTGGGGTTTAGTATATTTTTAGAGCTTTTTAGCTGTCAGCAGTCAATTTCAGAGACCCATAATTTAGAAAATTGTAAGTGATAGGGTGCTTCTGAAGGCTGGTAAACAGAACATGCAAAGTTAGCTTACTTGTAATTAACCTCACTGATGTCTGTGGAAGGTATACTTGAATGGACTAGAAACAGGAAATCTAGTTAAGACATCATTGAATTAGTGTAGCGGGAGCTAGAACTATGACTGTGGTAAAAGGCATAGAGAGGAAGGCCAGATTTAGCAAATATTTAGGAGACGAAAAGAGTCAAAGATGAATTTAAAATTTCCAGCTTGGAGCCTGAGTAGAGAGAACATAAAACATGTAAGTGGGTTTGGGGGTTGAATACGGGGCCCAGAAATAATGAGACTGGCGTTAAAAAAGATAGACTTAACGTGATGGTGACATATCCAGATGAGACCAGGTCCAGTTGTGGGGTGAATATAAAGTCCTTATACTAAAAGGAGAAGATTTAAAAGTTGAAAATATTAGCATAGAGGTTTTTTAAAGGTGGGGGGCGCTAACCGAAAGTGTAGGGTGCCCAAATCAGTGCCCAAGGGAGTGTCCGCGTGCTCGTCCGCGTGGGGAAAGTGGACACGGTGGAATGATGAGAGGTGGAGGAAAGAGCACCTTACAGAAGCCGAGGAAGTAGGTCCAGGAGAGGGTAAGTGATCAGGACCTTTTCCTTTGTTGACTGATTTAACAAGTGTTTATCAAGTTTCTACTATGAGTCAGTCATGTCCCTACAGCCATGGTTTTATAATTTTTGGCTGAGACCTGGAGAAGGAAGTATATTTTACATCAAGACCCATACACAAGTATATAATGTGTGAATACACAGATATGCTTAAAACTAAAAAGAAAGCTTCAGCATAGATGTGTATGTTTACCACATTTTATTAATTCTGTAAGACTTGAAAAAAATGTATTTATTTGTTTTTGGCTGTGCTTGGTCTTCGTTGCTGCACGCGGGCTTTCTCTAGTTGCAGTGAGCAGGGACTACTCTTGGCTGCGGTGCGCGGGCTTCTCATTGTGGTGGCTTAGTTGCTCCGCGGCACGTGGGATCTTCCCGGACCAGGGCTCGAACCCTTGTCTCCCGAATTGGCAGGTGGATTCTTAACCACTGCATCACTAGGGAAGCCCAAGACTTTCTTTTACTCTACCCTATTTCATTTGAGAAAAAGAAACCTTCACATTATCCACTAATGTGATTTCACTACTAACTAATGGGTTCCAACTGACACTTTGAAAAAGTGCTGTATTCTGAAGATAAAATAAGAGTTAAAGCAGACACCGCGTTTATTCAAAGGATCTTGGACAAACATAAACAACTTTAAAAACCAATGTAAAAATTAGCATTGTAATTGCTGCAAAGTAAAGGGACGTAAGATGAAGAAGGGCATATACCAGGAAGATCTGACTGGTGGGATGGGGGCAGGGAAGGGGTAACAGAAATGGGAGGGCTCCTCAAGAAGTGGTGATTGAATTGAGATCTGAGGAAGGGCTAGAATAAATTTGAGGGTGGGTTATTTAGGGAGAAGATCAAAGACCCTTTCAAGGGGCTGCAAATGGAGTGTGAGGGAGAGAAGATATCAGGAACAACTGCTGGATTCATGGTTTACCCAGCTGGATGGACAGTGGTGGCTTTTCTGGAAAGAGAAGACTAAAGAGGACCAAATTGGGGCAAAGATGGGTGGGAATATCACAAATGTGTTATTGAACGTGCTGCTTTTGAAGTATCCAAGTGGTGAAACCAGGAAAACAGTTAAATATGGGAATCTGGATTTCAGAGGCAAAGTGAAGGACTTAAACAATTTATGAGTCATCTAGGTAGGGAATAATTTAGAAAAAAGCAAAAGATGTTAATAGACTATGCTACTAGTATATTCATTTACTTGTCATTTACAGTTTCTCTGATTTCATGAGTGAATTTTCAGGGGCTTTTGAACAGCATATGTGAAGCAAAATTCCATTCATGTTGTAAAAAGTTTTAAAAGACCAGTTATGCTATCAGACCTGAGTAAAATATAGTTGTCCATGGTCGTGATGATGACGGTGATTGGCGGTGATAAAAATATTAGCTAATACTATTTGTCTGGCACTGTATTAGGCTCTTTATATGCATCATCGTAATTAATTTTTTAAAAAAAACTCATGGGGTATTGATAGATATCCTGCTTTTACAGATGAGGAAGCTGAGAAACATACACATAAAATAATTAGTCCGAGGTCACCAGTCTCATAAGGCACAAATCAGCGATACCTAAAATCAGCAGGTCTCTCTCATTTTAGAGCCTAAATTCTTTCTTTCCCTCTATGTTGTACTGTTTTTAAGTATAACGTCATGCAGCCAAATGCTCTCAGGCAAGGTCTTTCATCATATGCTATCCTCAAAAGAAAGACTCTTTTGAAATGCAAATCAAAACTACAGTGAGGTACCACCTCACACTGGTCAGAATGGCCATCCTTAAAAAGTCTAAAAGTAACAAATGCTGGAGAGGGTGTGGAGAAAAGGGGAACCCTGCTACACTGTTAGTGGGAGTGTAAGTTGGTGCAGACACTATGGAAAACAGTATGGAGGTTCCAGAAACCTAAAAATAGAATTGCCATATGATCCAGCAATCCCACTCCTGGGCATATACCTGGACAAGACTGTAATTCGAAAAGATGTATGCACCCCTGTGTTCATAGCAGCACTATTCACAATAGCCAAAACGTGGAAACAACCTAAATGTCCACTGACAGATGAATGGATAAAGAAGATGCAGTACAGGTATACAATGGGATACTACTCAGCCATAAAAAAGAATGAAATAATGCCATTTGCAGCAACATGGATGCAACTGGAGATTATCATACTAAGTAAGTCAGAAAGAGAAAGACAAATACCAAATGATATCCCTTGTATGTGGAATCTAAAGTATGGCACAAATGAACTTATCTGCAAAGTAGAAGCAGACTCACAGACAGAGATCAGACTTGTGGTTGCCAAGGGTGGGGGAAGAGAGATGGAATGGGAGTTTGGGGTTGGTGGGTGCAAACTATTACATTTAGAATGGATAAGCAACAGGGTCCTACTGTATAGCACAGGAAACTATATTCACTATCTTGTGATAAACCGTAATGGAAAAGAATACCAAAAAAAGGAGGTACCTATGTGGATACCTGAGTCACTTTGCTGTACAGCAGAGATGGGCACAACATTGTAAATCAACTCTACTTCAATTTAAAAAGATACATAAACAAAACAAAACAAGAAATCCTCTTTTATAAGTTGTTATATCAATCATATAAGTAATGACTAAGTTTTCTCATCTAAAAAAGCATAAATATATACACACCAGTTAAAAATTATGTTACTTAAAATTGCCTTTAATAGCAATAGAATAAGAAGACACATAAAGGATCTTATTTGTAAGTTTACTGTTCATTCACCCATTCATTCATCAATATTGAGCACCTACTTATGTATCGGGTACTTTTTTTGAGGTTAGAACATTTAAGTTCTACTCTTTTAATACATTTCAATTATATAATACAATGTTATCAACTATAGTCACCATATTACACATTAAATCCTCCGATTTTATTCAGTCTTAGAGCTGAAGGTTTGTACCCTTTTCCTAGCCTTTCCCCGTCTCTCCCACCCTCAGCCTCTGGCAGCTACTTTTCTACTCTCTGTTTCTATGAGTTTGACGTTTTTTAGATTCCATGTATAAGTGATGCTGTGCAGTGTTTTTTTGTGGTTTTTTTTCTTGTCTGGCTTATTTTACTTAGCATAATGCCCGCACAGTCCATCCACATTGTTGCAAATGGCAGGATTTCCTTCTTTTTTAAGGCTGAATAATATTCCATTGTGTTTATATACACCACAGTTTCTTTATCCATTCATTTGCCCACAGAGATTTAGGTGGTTTACATACCTTGGCTATTGTGACTAACGCTTCAATGAACATGAGAGTGCAGGTATCTCTCAAGATATTGATTTCATTTCCTTTGGATATATACCCAGAAGTGGGATTGCTGGATCATATGGTAGTTCTGTTTAATTTCTTGAGGAATCTCCGTAATGTTTTCAATAGTGGCTGTGGCAGTTTACACGAGTTACTTGTATATTTTGAATAGTAACCCCTTATCAGATATAATGATGTGCAGATATTTTCCCCCGTTACATAGGTTGCCTTTTCATTTTGCTGATGATTTCCTTGCTGTGCAGAAACTTTTTAGTATGATATAGTCCCACTTGTTTATTTTTCCTTTTGTTGTCTTTGTGTTTGATGTCAAATCCAAAAATTCACGGCCAAGACCAGTGCTAAGGAACTTACCCCTCTGTGTTTTCTTCTAGGAGTTTTATGGTTTCAGGTCATAAGTTCAAGTCTTTAAAGTATTTTGAGTTGATTTTTGTATAGAGTGTAAAATAGGGGTCCAGTTTTATTCTTTCGCACGTGGACATCCAGTTTTTCCAGCACCACTTATTGAATAGAAAGTTTTACTTTTTCTTGTCAGGAAGTGATCTCATGGCAGAAGGATCCTGGCAAGATAAGGACTGAAAAGAGTCCATTGTGTTTGCAATTAGGAGATTTTAGTGAGCACTGATAGCTCCACTAGTGCTGGGGAGTGGAAACATTCTTAGGTAGGTTAAGGAAATTCTATTTAGAGTTATTCAGCTAGTAAGTGATGTAGAGCTGGAGTTTGAACCTTGGTCTACTAGACTTTACCAGTCCGTGGGAGGCTGCCCTGGGAACATCTTTTCTAGGCTTTGACTCCAACTGGATTCGCCACTGTACACTGAAAAGGTAGAAACAAAACTAGTCTCGCTATGATAAACTGGTCGTTTTACTAGTATTTGACAAGCTAGGATTCCAATTCTGGTGAGATGTTAAAGAGAAACAAAATGCTTCACTATTAGGTAGTGAAAGAATTCAGTTTTAAAATCATTTCTGACTCTTGACAAAGTAATGAGACGCAGATTACTGCTTCTATCATACTTGAGACTGATTACAGGAAGCCACACGCACTTTTCTTTCCGGAGAACTATCATTTCAGGTAAAATCATACCAAGTTTAGGATTTTATTTTTATTGTTGTATAAAGGTAAAACAATGTTGAAAAGAAAGTGAATGTTTCATATTTACTGAGTTAATGAACACATTAGGTCTTAAAGTTCTTTTCAGAATTGGCTCTTCAGAGCTCTTTGTTCCTTTCTCTTATTTTTTTTTTTTAAGCTTTTTGTTGCCAGTTTCACTTAACCTAAGAAAAGATAGCTTTGCGTCAGCATTTCTTTTCATATCTCTTTTTTCATATCTCTTTCCACTGTAATTTGTGGAAAACAAAAAATAGGTATTAAATGACAATTATTCATTCATAAAAGTGTAAAACTTACCTTATTGGATGTAAGTGATAGCTTTCCATTTCATTTAAAACTTTTGAATAATGCTAAATTTGAATGTTTGTTAATGTGTCTATAATGAATATATGGCAAGAAAGCTTATTTAAATTACATGGAAATGTCTGTTAAGGTCTAACATTATGCTAGATTCCTTAATGATATTCTTTTCCTTCCAGATCTTAGTTTTCAAGCAGCTTCTCAAATAATGTCCACTCCAGTTTATGATGCCATAAAATTAATGAAGGACATTTCGCAGAACTTCCCCATAAAAGCCAGGTATATTAAAGTTTATTGATTTGATTATAGTCAGAACTCTTTCCGTTAAATAAATTTTATGAAAATAGCTGATTTCATTTAACATAATGATATCAGTTAATTCTGTTATATATAGTGTTTATGAGATCAGGGTCTCTTTTCATTATGTATATTGGGGTTTTTTTTAACTAGAGCAAAATATTGGCTTGTGCATGCATATGTATACATACTACAAAAGAGAACTCTTGAATTAGAGGCAAATGGAAAGGAAAAAATAATGTATTTAAAAAATTATTTAAACATAAACAGTGAGAGATGGTGATCCAAGAAAAAACTGATTTAAGCAGTATATAATAAGGGGACATTTTTCTCTTTACCCTACAGAGGATGATGAAAAGTATTGCTCTAAGTAGACCTATGCCCAATGTATGGCCAAATCATGTTCTTGCCCTTTCAGATTCCAAACAATTAGTAATGTCTTAATTGTATAGAATATTTTGTGGAATACTTCTTTGCCAATAAGATATCTAATTGAACTGCTTTCAGAAATATTAATATTACATTAAATGCATCTTCCAGTTCAATAGATAATACATTTCCATATCTAGAAGTAACCAGTAGATACAATTCTGGTTACCATGTTTTATAAGGATTTACAAAATAACAAGACTTTGATGCATTTGTAGGAATAATAGTATAAAATTATAAGCAACCAGTAAAACATAAGCTAAGTTAGCTTATATTGAAGATATACAACATGTGACAGGTGCAGCAATAGCGTTTCACCGAGAGGAATTGGAGAGCATCCTTGTGCCCTCAGCATCCCTTCTTAAGCAGTGGATAATCACTACGCCTCTATTTGTTTCAGACACTTTGGTACATTTATCCACAGCACAAATTACTGAATCCTGAATCTAGACAGTCAGTACCTTTGTAAGATAAATAAGTAGTACATGTTTGGCCACAGGATACCAAGAACCTTTTCATGATACCCTGAAAATAGAGAGGTTTGTCACCTTATTTACAGATTAAAAATGAATATATTGGCATGACTCTCAGTTTTAGTTTAAGCAAAATCAAGAATTTGAGAAGTCAGTATATGTATATGAAATATGTATGTGTGTATAAACATAGATGTTTAGCCACACTGCTGTTAACTAACAATAGCTTTTGAAATTACTCTATCAAATAAAGTGAAATAATTTTAGTTTTAGGAAGATAGTCGATTAGCTGTTTTGACGGTAAGTCATTATAATTATTCAGGGATTTTGTGGCTAAACTCTGCTCTTAATTTGTGGTTGGTCGTTAAAAAAAAATTTACCACCTCTGCTAACACTGCTTAATGGCTGAACTGTAGGCTTAAGCATATCTCTACAGTTACTCTGATAAGTCATTACTCCATGAACTTGTGGATGCTTCCTGAATCTTGGGATGAAGCGAGTTGAATTGGTTTCCTCCAGACTCCATCTATGGTGCAACCATAATTGATACCCAAGGCTAAAAATCTCGCCTCCATATATGTTCAGACTTAATAAATGGTTTTTATTTTTCATCAAAAAAAATAAAGTCACTCTGTAGACAGCCAGTAAATGTTCATTGAAATGAAATACTTGATAAATGAATGAAAAATTTGCATTATCAGATTTTCAGTTGCAATTAATCTCAAATGCTGCCAGATTTTAGGAGGTAATACGCACTTATCGTGGGTCGTTCTAAGATACACCCTTCGCTTGCGTTTTACTTAATGCCAGACTTTGCATTAACAATCTTTTAATTTTTAAATCATTTTCTTCTATGTATAAAATTGACAGATAAATAGCTAATTAAGCATTCTTAGTAGTTACTAGGTCAAATAAATATAATTAATAGACTTATTTAAAAGACAGTTTGCTCTGTTTTTAAATTATAAGGGAGTTCTAAGCTTCCTTATAGAGTGAATATATGAAGTCAGCATTATCAGTATTTTAGAACTTACATACTGTGGTAAAGATTTCAGGTTAACCAAAATTCTTTATACACATATTCCGAACATTGCCTATTTGCAGCGCTACATATAATGACATTGGTAATTTCATATAGAATTTCTCCCTATGGGCAAAACAACACAAAACAGCATTTTCAGTCAAGTATTCTTGAAAAATGCGACAGCATGTAATGTGTACAGTTTGTGCACGTGAACTTTTGACAGTCTCTATTCCACCTGAGTCAAATACCCTTGTCAAATGAAAGCCGTAGTACCACCTGTCAAATAGGCTATGTGGAAATGTACACTTCTCAGTCATGATGCCTTTAGAGTTTTTAGTTTCTCGTACAAAGTATTATATTGCATTGAATCATAGATTAGTCCAAACATTTAAGGAAGAATGAATTGTATCTGTATTTATGTTCCCAGATCTCTGACCAGAATTGCTGTAAATCAACGTATGAGGGAGGAAATACAGGAAAATCAAAAGGTTTGTTTGAATTCCTTTTTTAAAAAATTTACTACACTAATAACACTATATTTTAGACTTTGGATCTTCAATTTTCATACAAAAAAGGAAATGTTAACTTGTACTTTCTGATTATTAAAACAGTTCAGGTTTTTCCATTTTTATATTGTCTACTTTATATAGCATACAGTTTGTGATCCTAGCCAATCTTTCCTGACATAGATCCTACTTACTTTCTCATTAACCTTATATACTCCAAATTTTCTGCCCATGCTGTATGGTTTTCTTCACAAAATAGAGAATAAAGGCTATGAGATAATTCTTCTGTTTCTCATTAGTTTTGCTTAAAAGCTTGTGAGGACCAAGCCATGTTTAGACCACTGACACATTACTAGAGTCCTATAACATACAGTACACAGTTGATCACTAGTTTGATAAGATTCTGCTAAATGGTCTCCTAAATTACCTTAAGACCCCAAATGATTCTAACTGTGTTAATACTTAGGAAGTGCTTGAGAACACTTCCTGGCTTTATTACATAGGACTGGTTTGGCTTTAAGTAATATTAATCCCAGGCACACAGGGCCTTAAACAGTAGGAGTTTGTTTTTCTCACATAAAAAGAAGTCCCTTCCCTGGTGGCGCAGTGGTTAAGTATCCACCTGCCGGACAGGAATAAAGATGCAGACATAGAGAATGGACTTGAGGACACAGGGAGGGGCAAGGGTAAGCTGGGACGAAGTGAGAGAGTGGCATGGACATATATACACTACCAAATGTAAAATAGATAGCTAGTGGGAAGCAGCCGCATAGCACAGGGAGATCAGCTCGGTGCTTTGTGTCCACCTAGAGGGGTGGGTTAGGGAGGGTGGGAGGGAGACGCAAGAGGGAGGAGAAATGGGGATAAATTTACATGTATAGCTGATTCACTTTGTTATACAGCAGAAAGTAACACACCATTGAAAAGCAATTATACTCCAATAAAGATGTTTAAAAAAAAAAAAATCCGCCTGCCTGTGCAGGGGACACGGGTTCAAGGCCTGGTCCAGGAAGATCCCACGTGCCGTGGAGCAGCTAAGTCCATGCACCCCAGCTAGTGAATCCTGCACACCCTAGAGCCCATGCGCCGCAACAAGAGAAGCCACCGCAATGAGAAGCTGGCTCACCACAACTAGAGAAAGCCTGTGCACAGCAACGAAGACCCAACGCAGCCAAAAATAAATAAAATTTTAAATATTAAAAAAACCAGAAGTCTCAAAGTAGGTTTCCACAGACATGGTTTTTTCTTTTATGGTTGCAGAATGGCTGCCACAGCTCCAGACTACTTGTCTGGATTCAAAGCAGAAAGAGGCAGGAAGATCAAACCACATTATTCCTGACTGAAGCCTTTCTGGAACACTTCAGCCATCTTTGACTTCTGTCTCATTGGCCAAAATTTTGTAATGTGGATATTCCTAGCCACAAGGGAGACTAGAAAAGTTAGTGTTTACTTTTCTAGTGATCGAGGGGAGCAGAGGCGAAATGGCTTAGAGATAGTGCCAGGTTAGCCCATCAACAGTGCCTCTTACACTGAGACAGTAAGCTCTCAGTAAATATCAGCTGTTTTGATGATGACAGACAACTACAATGATGATAATGAAGTAGATGCACAGTTCATGGGAGACTGAGTGATAGAAGCCGCAGCACATCATCCCTACCTGGGATGTTCTTTGCCTCATTGACCACCTAACAAATTCTCGCTTATCCTTCAAAACTGAGCACTACTCCTTTCAGTAATCTTCCTAATTGCTCTTTACCATTCTTCAAGCAGAACGCATTGTTTTCTTATAAGAATTTTTGTATTTGTTTGTTTGAATAATGCCACTTGCAGTAAGAAATGAAGAGAGGTTGGGAAAGAAAAAGGAGGGAAAAGAAAGGAATGCCAAAATATCAGTGGCATCACATAATCCAGTTTATTTTTTGCTCCGTTAATAGTCCAAAGGGGGTGTTCCTGGTCATCAAAGCTTTGCTCTATGTGATGATTTTGATTCCAGAGGCTGAAGAATTTTATGAGATTTAAGAGATATTGTGGGAATAAAAGAGATAATTGGAAGGACCAAATGGGATAGCTCCAAAGGTGAACCACTGTGATGACATAATCACAGGATGACAGTCAAAGCTAGCTGCTGAAGTAGAGTGGGAATGAAAGTTAGTGGAAATGAGTAAATCAGGGAACTCTGAACCTAGGGGTTTGAATGAGCACAGTACCTGGCACAGAGCATTCCGTCAGAAATATTTGTTGAATTGAAAACTTTTAATATTTAAATGTTACCTATAATACATTCTATATTTAGCAATGTGTAGTTTTTAAGATGTTCTGTATATTGTAGCAGTTGTTAATATCCTAATGTATAAACTGAGATCCAGTGATTTCTTCTGGGTCACAGAATTGGTACTGATGGAACCAGAATTTGTGCCCTGGTTTACAGCTCATTTCAGAACAATTTAATAAGAATTGTGAGTTTTTCTATTGCCAGTCACCTTGCTAGGTGATTGGAAAGATATTTGATGAAATTAAGAAATTTGATCTAGTCTTCTAAAAAAAATTCTTCAGTGACTCCTATTTCTAAGAGAACAGCATACAAAGGGCTAGACAGATGTGTTTAAGTAAAACCAGGTGAGAGGGGGCAGTCTGGTGTAGACTGTCAGCTCGCCAACAAAAAGCCACCAGGGAAACTTGTTACTCAGGCAAAGCTGAGTTTAATAAACTTGCTGCAATGAGGGAGAGCAACACCTTGATAGACACTTGTTAAGTGTCTCAAAAGGAGGACATTAGGGTAGAGTAATTAGAGGATTGGAGAGGGTCTCTGTTTAGGTGGTTTAAGTTGGGTCTTTCAAGGTGGGGAATTGTTTGGGATTGGGTAGACTTTGTAACACGATAGTTTACATTGTGTTGGTGAACATTAAAGTGATGGATTTGGTGAGCAACAACAAGGGAATGTGAAACTAGAACTGGAAGGACTTTGCAAAGATGTAGAAAGTAAAGATAAAACCATTTCTGAAATAAAAACTAAAGTTATAAAGTGGCACAAAGGAGAACTGACCTTACAGAAAACACAGCAGAAGACATAGTAGATAGAAATAATAAATGCAGAGATAATTTTTAAAAAAAGAAATAGAAAGGACTCAGGAGAAGATGATAAAGTAAAGCCAGGTAAAGGAAATTCAATATACCTAGACTAGAGTCCGTGAAATAGAAGAATAAAACAAATGGACAGAACGAATACCTAAAACTACAATCAGAAAATTTTCTGAAACAAAAGAAGTTCCAAATCCACAAATAAAAAGGGTGCACTGTGCAACTTGGGAAAATTGACCAAGAGTGGTCAAATATAAGCTATTGAACTTTATAGGGAACAAAGGAAATTACTTATGCATTTAATAAGAAAGATGATAAGGAAAGAAAATCACATTGGCATCAGACTTCTCAAAAACAAATTCAACACCAAGAAACAGTGAAGCTCCATCTACAAGACATTCAAGGAAAGAAAAACTGTCCTTCAAGAAGATATGTATATACAGGCTACAAAAATGCTGAACATGCAAAAATTCAGGGAATATTGCTCCCAAGAACACTTTCTGTGGAATTTCTCCGACCAAGAACTGATTGAAGATTCTTGGGCAGAGCAACTGCCTGTTGGGCGTTGAATATGTTTATGTGTAGAACTAAAAGTAAAAAGTGAGGGACAGGGTGATAGTATAGTATGTAAACAGTACCTACTCTGACAAAGATAAAATATTGCAACTAATAAATATGGCGGGGGATAGAAAATAAAATGAACTTGTTGATTGCCTTAACTATAATACTCAGGAATCAAAGATATAATTAAAGCTGAAAAGTCAAGCAGTGGAAGCCTGAACTTATTTGAAAGTATATAGTTAACCAGTAATGAATATAAAACTATTGAATAAAATTGGGCTGTGCAAGAGGAAAGGCAGCAGAAAGAGGTTAAAGGCTAATTTTATTATTTTTTGTAACAGAAATCATTAGTTGTTGGTTAAAGAAAGAGATGACTGAGGGTATTAAATGAACATACTTTTTTTTTTTTTTTTTGCGGTACGCGGGCCTCTCACTGTTGTGGTCTCTCCCATCACGGAGCACAGGCTCCGGACGCGCAGGCTCAGTGGCCATGGCTCACAGGCCCAGCCACTCCACGGCATGTGGGATCCTCCCAGACTGGGGCACGAACCCGTGTCCCCTGCATCGGCAGGCGGACTCTCAACCACTGCGCCACCAGGGAAGCCCAACATATATGTTTAATAGTAACTAGAGTAACAAAAGTCTAAATCTTCCAAACTGTGAAAAGAACTGAATGCACAAGAAAAGAAAGAGACATTTAAAAAATACATCTAGAAAGAGTAAATACAGCATGAAAGAATGACATTTGAGGCTAACCAGGTCTATGATATCAATAAATGTAAATAAGCTTAACTAGCATATTAGCAAAAATGTTCAGTTTGTTTCATTAGGCATGTACAATGTATGTAAAATAAAAACTCTTAAAGTAATTTAGAAATGTCAAAAATTAAAGGACATGCCAAGGTATACCAAGCGAATACTGTGTGTTAAGGGTAGTGACCTTAAAATGCCATGAAGCCAAATTCAGTTCTGAAAATATTAATGAGCAAAAAATGGCCGCTTATAATGCTTAGGGCTATAATTCACAAGGCTACAATAGCAGTTTAAAATATTTTTACATCAAAACACTGCAGCAACATTCCTGAAACAGACTACAGGAGATGGAAGGAGAAATATAATTTACCTCTCTCAGACTAGTGAAATGGTAAGTAAAGCTATAGAAGACCAAATGACATTATGATTGTATAGATAATAGGTCTTCTGGTTATATAACAAATTTTGTATCCTGATAATAGAAAAAATATGCCTTTCTTCAAGTTTTTATGAAGTAGTAATGGCAAAAAATCCAGAAAGTGGGTAAAATAGAAAAAAAATTCTCAATATCAATGCAAACTAGAAATCAATAACAACATCAGAAAAAAAGGGTTTATTCACTTGGAAGTTAAAAACTATTTACTCTTAAGTAGAAGGGAAAATAAAATACACATCAAGGGACTCCCTTGGTGGTGCAGTGGTAAAAAATCCACCTGCCAATGCAGGGGACCAGGTTCGATCCCTGGTCGGGGAACTAAGATCCCACATGCAGTGGGGCAACTAAGCCCGTGTGCCACAACCACTGAGCTCATGCATCTCAACGAGAGACCCCGCGTTCCACAACTACAGAGCCCACGTGCTCTGAAGCCTGTGTGCCACAACTAGAGAGAGAAAACCCGCACACTGCAACTAGAGAGAAACCCGAGGAGACCTCGCGCCGTAACGAAAAAGATCCCACGTGCCTCAACAAAGATCCCATGTGCCACAACTAAGACCCGATTCAGCCAAAAAAATAAATAAATAAGGAAAATAAATAAAATAAACATTTAAAAAAATACACATCAAAATTGCAACAGTTCTTGATAACAACATTTGAAAACATAAGATACTAGAATCTTTGGGACCCAAATAAAACAAAGTTCAGAGAAAAGCCTTGAAGTCTTACATCAATAAAATGAAAAAAAAGTAAATGAATTAAATATCAGACTTAAAATGTTAAGAACAGTAAAGAAAAGCAAAAGCAGAAGAAATTAATACAGGTAAAAATGAGTTAAAAGATAAAAATAGTAAAACTAATGAAATGATAATATATCATAATTGAATGGAGCTTGAGGGATGCAAGAATGGTCAATAGATTAGGAAATCTATTCCTATACTATCGTTAGATCTAAGTGGTAAAATTGTATGATTATCTTTGTACATGCCGAAAAAGCATTTTATAAAATTCAAGACCTATTCCTGAATATAAAAAAACACTTTATAAGGAAATTGATTATACTTCCTTAACATGATTAAAAGTGTGCATGTGCATATGTATTTGTGTTTATCTCAGCTTAAAAGTCAGCATCTTACTAATAGAAAATTACTAGAGGTATATTTACCAAAATCAGGAACAAGACAATGAAGCACATTATCATCACGGTAATTATTATTGTATTAGTTATTAGCCCACATCATTAGTCAAGAGAAGGATATTGGAAGTATAAAAATTGGGGGAAGGTGAGGAATATGTAAGAGAATCAACTAAAAACAAAAATTAGATGTAGAAAGGTGTGTTGGTCTGCTTGAGCCGCCATAACAAAGTACCACAGACTGGGTGGCCTACACCACAAAAATTTATTTTCTCTCAGTTCTGGAGGCTGGAAGTCCCAGGTCAGAGTTTCAGCAAATTCTGTATTTGATATGGACTCTTCCTGGCTTGTCAACAGCTGCCTTTTTTCTGTGTCTTCACATGGCCTTTCCTCTGTGTGCACACCCATGTGCTACCCTTACGACCTCATTTAACCTTAATTACCTCCTTAAGCCCCATCTCCAAATACAGTCTCATGGGGGTTTAGGGCTTCAACATATGGATTTGGGGTGGGGCAACACAATTCAGTCCACAGCAAAAGATAATAGAAGGCACAATTAAAATATACAAATCAATAGGCCCCTAATGAAACTTCAAAGCTTTTGCACAGCAAAGGAGACCATAAACAAGAGGAAAAGACAGCCCTCAGAATGGGAGAAAATATTTGCAAATGAAGCAACCGACAAAGGATTACGCTCCAAAATTTACAAGCAGCTCATGCAACTCAATATCAAAAAAACAAACAACCCAATCCAAAAATGGGCAGGAGACCTAAATCGACATTTCTCCAAAGAAGATATACAGATTGCCAACAAACACACGAAAGAATGCTCAACATCATTAATCATTAGAGAAATGCAAATCAAAACTACAGGGGAATATCATCTCACACCAGTCAGAATGGCCATCATCAAAAAATCTACAAACAAATGCTGGAGAGGATGTGGAGAAAAGGAGACCCTCTTGCACTGTTGGTGGGAATGTAAATGGATACAGCCACTGTGGAGAACAGTATGGAGGTTCCTTAAAAAACTAAAAATAGAACTACCATACGACCCAGCAGTCCTACTGCTGGGCATATACCCTGAGAAAACCATAATTCATAAAGAGTCATGTACCCCAATGTTCATTGCAGCTCTATTTACAATAGCTAGGACATGGAAGCAACCTAAGTGTCCATCAACAGATGAATGGATAAAGAAGATGTGGCACATATATACAATGGAATATTACTCAGCCATAAAAAGAAACAAAATTGAGTTATTTGTAGTGAAGTGGATGGACCTAGAGTCTGTCATACAGAGTGAAGTCAGAAAGAGAAAAATAACATATGGTAACACATATATGTGGAATCTAAAAAAAAAAAAAAGGTTCTGATGAACCTAGGGGCAGGACAGGAATAAAGACACAGACGTAGAGAATGGACTTGAGGACACAGGGAGGGGGAAGGGTAAGCTGGGAAAAAGTGAGAGAGTGGCATGGATATATATACACTACCAAACGTAAGGTAGATAGCTAGTGGGAAGCAGCCGCATAGCACAGGGAGATCAGCTCGGTGCTTTGTGACCACCTAGAGGGGTGGGATAGGGAGGGTGGAAGGGAGGGAGACGTAAGAGGGAAGAGAGATGGGGATAAATGTGTATGTATAGCTGATTCACTTTGTTATAAAGCAGAAACTAACACACCATTGTAAAGCAATTATACTCCAAGAAAGATGTTAAAAAAAAAAAGACAGAAAGATAATTTTTGTAAAGAAAAAACTCTTTGTAACATGAATAAAAGCTAATCAGTTCTATGCATCCAAAAAAAAGAAAAAAAGAATAGTACCAATTTCACTGGATTATTAGGAGGATTAAATGAGAATATAAAGTGACTTAGCACAATGTCCGCCTCAGTAACTGTGGCCCTCTGCTAAGTGTTCACATATTTATATGTAGATATACATAAACCCGCATTTTTATATATACACACACACATAGGGAAAAATACATCATACATAAATATCTATGTATATTTACATATGTAAGGCAGTTGGAGTATGTCAGAAAGAGGGAGAGGATATCATAATCTACTAGACTGATATTAGTGACTTTAAAGGAAAATAATTCTCAATATTTTAAACTATGTCTATCATCTTGTTAAATTATTACTTTACTTGGAGTTATCATCAATTTATGGTAATAATAAGGTTTTACACTTACATTTTGAAAGACTGTTATATAAACAAAATAGTATTAAGTTCTTTTATAATGTTATTTCTGTAGTTCCAATTTTCACAGCAGTGAAATTGCCAGACTTTTCTATAATTCTAACAATCTAGAATGTACTGTGTAGTATCAGAGGAGTGGCATAAAGTTTAACAATAGAAAAAATGAAAAAAAATCTCCAAAATAGACTTTTGGACAAGATGGTGAAATGTGAACTAGAGATATGCCCTCAAACTTTTATACCTGGTACTCATTTCTCCATTAAAGAACCTTGGTAAAAAAAAAAAAAAAAAAAAAAAAACCAGTAGTCTCCATGTATTGCAAGCAACTAGTTAAAAGTTATAATGTACGAAAAGACTCCATGTACAATAGCAACACAAAAAGTATATAGGAATAAACGTAACAAGTAGGTAAAGCCTATATAAAGAAAAATTTGACAGTCTACTTAAGGGCATGTAGAAGGACGTATCTTGTATTGGAAAATTACAATGAAGTCAATTCTAAGTTAATTTGTAAATATAATCAGAACCTGGAGTGTTTTTTTTTCCCTCTGAAACTTGACAAGATGAGTCTAAAAATTCATGTGGAAAAAGTAGACAAGGAATAATAGCCAGGATTACTCTGAAAAATTAAAGGAGCAGTAGGAACCTCTGCCCTGTGTGCACAGCAGCACAGACTGTACCTCCTATATCTATGCTGGCCACCAGGTGCTCCAGCCTGCTTAGGGATGCCGGGGCCACCCACTGCTGTCACCTTGGCCACTTCTCATCCGCTTGGAATTAGCAGTGAAACAGTTTTGAAAGAAGCTTTGATTACTGAGCAAGGAACCTTGCATTTATTCAGTAAGTTACTCTTGACACTGTATATGGCCGTCTTGTTTACTGCCTCTTTCGGAACACGCTGAGAGAAAGACAAGGGAATAATGGCTTTCACGTCACTAATCCCAGGCAAAGGTGTGGGGCTAGTAGTCCCTGTTACCCACTAACACGTGGAGTGTGTGGGAGGTAACTAAACTGGGAGTTCCAACCTTGGAGAAGAAAGGGATGATTGTGATCGGAAAGTGAAAAAATCGTGGAATGCCCCTTGCAGTGTTAATGTAGGCAAAACGGATGGGCTACAGGAACACCTGGAAATATGTCACTGCTCCAACATCTTATCCATACGCACCAAATAGTACAGTTCCTGTAAAACGTGTCACTGTTGCAAAACATGTAAACAAAGGGCTTACACACAGCAAAGAAATAATAGTGGTCTTTAAATATACAGAAAGATGATTCATCTTTCTATAGTAAGAGAAATGCAGATCAGAGTTAGACTGAGAAAGCAGATTTCAAAAATTCATACGTACGATAGTCACTCTATTGGTGAGTCTTATTTTGCATAAGAAAACAGGGAAAACAAGATATGTGTTTGTATTATATTTGTATAAAGAAACACCAGAAGGATAAACCAGAAACTTTGGGGGAAAAATTTGTCACCTCTGTGGGCCAAGGGTAGGGGCTGGTGAACAGGGTGGAAGGTGCTGGAATGAGAACAAAAATTCTTTGTGAATAGTTTTTACATAGTTTTTGACTTTGGACTCATGCAAAGATTATCCCCAAAATATCATGACTATGCTGAAGTTGTATAAGTGAATTTGAGTTTGGTTTTATTCAGGAAGCAATTGATTCAACTCCAAAGTACAGCAAGTTTCCTTTGAAGTTCATAATTGTTGTTTTGCTCAGAGACTGGGCAGAATCTACTTTAGATGATTTAAAATTCAATGTCAATGCAATATGTATCTCTTATTGTTTACCATAAGAGCTGTTAAATATATTAATTAAATTGCATGACACTTATTTGTTTTGGTTGGGGGGAAATGGGGAAGGGGGTTAGGTGGTCAGGTAACTTCTTTTGCGTCAGTATTGTGAAACAGATTGTTTCAATTATGTAATTACATAATAAACCAGATGCAGATATTTAAGTACAAAATCCAATTAAAAGATTATACCTAATTCAGATAAAAGCTCACACTTTTCTAATTATGTCAACTAATTACTTAGAATGTGTGAAAATTTTACAGAGTTCTAGAGAAAATTCCTAGGTTAGCATATCTTCTCCAACAGTTCTTCTGTAAAATATATTTTTTCAGAATCTTTGTTTCTCTCATCACTCATCCAGAAAACAGCAAAACCCTTCCTATATTAGATTTACATCTGATTGGACTTCAAATTTTAAGTTCAGAATGCATGTAGTTCCAGCATAGGGACCTCCAGACAAGTTTATAAACCAATTTACCGTTATAACGCTCAACCAGTCTCCTGAAATCCAATCAATTGGAATTTTTTTAGTTTCAACTAATGGCGCAGCTCCATTGGTTGTTAAAGGGATACATTTCTGTACATTGTTCCCTCTTTTCTTCAATGAGGTCATATTTGTCCATGGAGATTTGAATTTGTTTCTGCTCAAAGCTTATGAGCACTCCCAACTCAATTCCACTTTTTTTTTTTAAATTTTTTATTTTTTTTGCTGCGCAGCAGGGCATGCAGGATCTTCGTTCCCTGACCATGGATTGAACATATGCCCCCTGCAGTGGAAGCACGGAGTCCTAATTCCACTGGACCACCAGGGAATTCCCCTAATTCCACTTTAAATTAAAAGTCTGTTTATATTTTTTGGACCTTCAAAATAGTGTGAAATTGGGCCTCAAACTCATGTGAAGATAAGCCAGAAGCTGTGAATTCTTATGGAAGACTGTTCTTCCTCCATTAAGAACCATGGTGAACTCAGCAAGTTTCTATGCTGTTTCTGCAGGACATTTTGTTTTCTAGGTCAACTTTTCACTTCACTGTGAGTGTAGCACTTCCTTATGTGCACAAGGATATCTCTGACCCTGCTGCCTGCCCTTGGTGGGCCCAAGGCGCTGCCTCCTGTCCTTCTGAGACTGACCTTTAAAAACTCACACTTTAGGCCACCTAGGATGAGGATGCTTGAGATTTCCTCAGGGCAGGGCCTTCAGTGTTTGTTATATCCTTGGACTCTTATTCACACTTCTTCTCTACTCTTAAGTGAAATCTTTAATTTAAAAGGTTAAACCATTCTTTTAGAGGGCAATATTAATATTTTAATCTAGCATTTCTGATATTTTCTTTTAGTAGAAGGATTTCAGGATCTCTGGTTCATCGTATTGCTAGAAACTAAATTCTTACTCCTTGATTTGAGAACGGCTGCCTTTAATCATACACTTGGGATAGTTTGCCAGGATTGAAGGCTACCCCCTTTGAGGGGAAAATAATTTGTCACCACCAGTTCCAGTACACATACCTCTCTTTGACATTGTTTCAGCATCAAGTTTACTGAGTTTAACTTATTACCCTTGTTTTGAGCATCTTTTTTGTTCAAGACTCTGTGCTTGGCCTAAAAATTCTTGAGGGAATTAGCAGAGAGGGAATTAGTTTAGTATAGATCAGTGTTTGACATGCTTTCTACTTTCAGATGTGATGCCTAAAACAAAGGAGGTGCTGGAGAGAGCTTGAGACAATGTGTATGATGGTTCCATGCAAATTTTGGGAAAACAGGCAGTGGATTCACTAGACCTCTATAGACGTTGAAGTTTAAATGCAAGTTTCCTAGCAAAAAGTAACTATTTGATAGAAAGGCACAGAAGTAGCTAAAGACAAATCAGAATTTCACCTTTGAATCTCTCATGTTAATCTCTTGCCAGTATTCTGCATAAAGCAAATGGAGATATTTTCTGTACTGTTACAAATTTAGTTCCTCCTCTCCCCTCTCTATATGTAGCTCACCTGTCATGGTGAGTGATAACCATACAGAAAAATTCACCTCTGTAAAGCCTCCTCTGAACTTCTTCAAGTTAGTTGCTTCATCTGTCTTTCCAGAATAATTTATACAAATCTCTCTTAGGTCATTTATTGTGTGATGTCATTGAAATGCACTGTTTTAAAATTGTTTTTCTTCCTAAATCAATTTGCCTACTATGGTAATAGTCATAATGAAAGCTTCATTTGTGAGTACTTTATATGTGACTAGACACAGATATATATTACATTAAACCTTTATAACAGACTTGTGAGTATTCTATTTTACAGATGAGGAAACTGAGACTTATGGAAGATACTAAGTAAATTTGCCTAAATCTTACCACGAGTAAGTAGCAAGACTAGGGTTTAAACCAGATCTGACTCCCTCACCGTGATCTTGCTAACTCTGCTGTATGGCTAGGACATTCCCTTTTTTTCTAGTGCCTGGAGTTGTTTCTAGCACTGAGTAGGCACTTGGGAAATATTTACTTAATAAAAAGTTAGTGAACATTGAAACACTGCTTTAATGAAAACTTATGAATTCATAAATGATTGCTAAATATTTACACATACACCAAGGTTTTGAGTTCTGGGATATCAAACAATAGGATTGTGCCAGCTATTAAATTCTAAGTGTGCGCACACACACACACACACACACACACACACACAGTATAAAATGTAATAGGCAAGTAATTGTTGTAGCATTAGAAATTTAATATCACATACTGCAAAATCAAAATCCTCAGGTATCGTGTCTTTAATCTGTTTTAAGATTCCCATCACTTAGATCAGATGTGGGCAGTACTACCCACATATAGGCCAAATGTGGCCTGCTGCCTGTCTTTATACATATAAAGGTTTTATTGGAACATAATCATGCTCATTTGTTAATTATCTGTGACTGCTTTTGTGCTACAAGGGCAGAGTTGAGTGGTTCAACAGAGATGATACAGCTGGCAAAGCCTAAAATATTTACTGTCTGACTTAATAGAAATAGTTGGCCAACTCCTGACATAAATCAGCTATTGTTCTATCACTCGGTTAACTCTTTTCTGTATTTCCAGCATCTTCAAGATAGATTTGAAATTCAGCCAGGCGATGCTGGTCTCTATATAAATGGACTTCATGTTGATATGGATTCTTATGATCCTTTTAGGTAAGTATTGAATTATTGATACAAACTGTGGTTTATATATGAAGGTACACTTTTGTCCTGAATTTAGTATTTGTTAAAATGCAAATAATCACTTTAAAGGTAAAGCAAATATATCTTTTTTTTTTTTTTTTTTGCGGTACGCGGGCCTCTCACTGTTGTGACCTCTCCCATTGCGGAGCACAGGCTCCGGATGCGCAGGCTCAGCGGCCATGGCTCACGGGCCCAGCCGCTCCGCGGCATGTGGGATCTTCCCGGACCGGGGCACGAACCTGTGTCCCCTGCATCGGCAGGCGGACTCCCAACCACGGCGCCAGCAGGGAAGCCCTATTTTACTTTTAAAGAGAGTCATAAAACTACTTTAAAATTCATATTTAGAATATAAAATGAATTTAGTAAACACAATACTTTAGTTCAGATATTCAGTTTTAATTGAATTCAATTTGCTTTTATTGAACTTAAATTAATTGATCATTTGTTTCATTTTCTTAGCACCTTGGAAATATATTTGAAAACACAGGGAAGATTGAGAAGTAGGGTTCAAGTGGGGCTTTTATCTTTATTTAGTTGAATTTTTGGACCTAATCTTGGGAAAATACTAATCTGAGATATAAAGGCCAAATACTACACATAGAGAAGAGCAGTTGTCAGCTCCTGGCAGTAAACTTTAGAGGACAGAAATTACATTTGTGCTCAAGAACAGTGAAAATAGATTTAAAAGAGGGCAGAAATGGTAGGTAGATTTTGGAAAGTTCTCTGTGGCAGTGTATGGGGAAATTTTCATAACAGGAACATTGTGACGTGTAACTTGGAAAGGCTACAGGTTATTCAAGAGATAGAGCCCCCTGGGCTTCTCCACCTGGTAATCAGTGATCTGCAGGGCGTGTGATACATTTTTGTTCCTCGTTGATCGGATCACTAGTTAAAACTACTATAATTCCCTTAAAGGAGAAAAAAGAAAATATGTGAGGATATTTATATCTTCTGACATTTTTAGCACAAAATAAAAAATCAAAGAAAGAAGTTCTCAGGAAGGATCAGAGCATGTAGAATCAAAAGTGTGAAAAGGTTGATGAATGAAAGAAAATGATTCAGGAAAGAGGAGAGGAAGGAAATGTCCTATTAAGTTATATCCTGGATCTGGAGAGAGGTGCTTTGCAACCAGTACTTTAACATTGTCGATTTGGGGAAAGAAAGTGAAGGGGGAATTATTTTTCTCTTTCTTCCTATCTCCTACCCTTGTCGCGGTTTGGGTTGTAGAGCTGGTACCACGCCCACGCCCTAACCCTTCTTCCTCTGATCCCGGAGGAGCCAGAGCCTCCATGCCTCAGTGTCAGGTCAGCCCAGGTCCACACAGGCTGTGTCCAAGCCCAGCTCTCACCCCCAGGGAGACTAGGACAGTAGGAGGGAGTGGCAATGACCAGGGAAAAAGGCAGGTAGGACTGAGGAAATTTGACGAGTTCCGTAAATGTGTTTTCTATATCTACCTTAGATGCATTTGCCTTAGAGCTACTTAGTAGTCACTCCAGCCACAGGATGGGCCAGACTCTGGTCAGGTCCAAGTGCTCAAGAAGCTGACTCTGGTACATACTGGATGTTACTCATTTTGACAGCCAGCCTGTTCCTGCTTGAGTAATATCTCTACAGTATAACTACCAGAAAGACAGAGGTAACAAAGGTGTCTTGATATTTGCACTTGTGGAGTTTTTCTATATCTTAATAAAGTTGTCTGGCTCACAGTTCTTTTGCGCTCTGGATTAAATATGTATTTGTAATGCAAGCAACATTAAAATTCAATATTATAAAATCAATTCAATATTAAAATTCGATTTGGTTAATATCTGAATGCCTACTATGCTGTAGAGACTGCTAGATATCAGGGGTGTCATGGTGAACAAGACAGAAACATCTTGCTTAAGCAAAATTTACAGTCTAGGAGGGTAACTGATATTAAATAATTGTATTATGATAAGGTTTGTAAAAGATGAAGTGCAGTGCTTTGAGAGCTTTTAACTCCAGGGATTTAAACTTGCTCTTGATGGAACGTGGGGACAGTGCATATCAGATTTCTTCAAGGAAGTGATATTTAAGGATGAATCAGGCAAAGTGGGGAGTTGAGGTTCTGCAAGCATGACATATTTGAGAAGAATGCATTGTCTAGTATGGCCAGACTCTGCAGTGAGGAAGCATTAGAAGAAGCTGAGGTCGCACAGGTGGGCAAAGATCAGATTGTGAAACCAGGTTCTGGGTTTTGGCCTTTTGTCTCAAGGGCAGGAGAAGCCAGTGAAGGCTTCTAAGCAAATTTAAAGATAGTGACTATTTAAAAGGAGAAAGCATGAGAGGTTATTTAACAATCCAGAGATATAAGTTTTCCTGATAAATAAACCTAGCATATTTCAAGAACCAGATATTTTCTATTGGTATCCAAAATTCAAGATTTGAGAAGAGCAAGGAGGAAACTACTGCTTGTTGAGGGCAACTGTGTGCTCAGCAGTAAATTCATTTCATCGTAATACCCTATCAAGTGATTATTACTATTCTGTTTTTTATTGATGGGGAAACAAAGACTCAGATCTCACATAAAGATAGGGACATAGCTAGCAAGTAGTTGCAGGATTTGAAATTTCATGCCCTTTTCAAGGTACCACAGTATGTAACTCTATCTAGTTTTTCTATTGGTGGTTTTCCTTGGAAACTAGGTTGTGATAACAAAGATGATCGTTACAGAAGCTATGAGGAATATTATAATTCTGTCACACGAAAGTCAATAAGATCAATAAGCATCATAAAATTTTTTAAATGGAGAGAACATTGGCAATACCATCCAAAATTCTTATTTTACAAATGAGAAAATTTAGACTCAAGGAATTAAGAACTTCAAGAAGCCCCACATGAAGAAGTAGTGTTATAGCTCTGACTAAATCTTACTATGATATTCAACCTAGTACTCTTTTTATCACGCTCATCTTCTAATAGATTTGGGGGGAGGGGGTAGAAACTCTCCTTTGTAAAGCAGTGGTCAGAGCTGTCTAGGATACAGACATGCTGAGCTGATGTCATACAGAGCAGCTTGAAATACTTCTAAAACAGCCTTCTTCAGAGTTTAGCTATTAGATCTCTGCTTTTTAAATGTAGATCTCTATTGTCCTCCCCGAGAACTGTACTCTAAAGTCCGTATATTGCTTTATTCTAATTCTTTTCATTTCTGAAAGGTGAAGTGATTTCCAGGAATGGATTTTTGAATGAAGCACTTAGGTTAAATAAAATAAATATAAATTTTAACACTTGGTTTCAAAAAGTAATAATCAAAATTCCTCCTTGCCTAGTAGATTTTTACCTTCTCAAACATGAACATGAACATGCTTTACCCTACTCTGTACAGCCTTATCCATCTTTGCAGATACAGGGAAGCACTGCGTGCCTATAGCCTTCACGTCCCGGCTCTTCCACTCTACTGGCTGAGTGACTGGGCAGGAGGCTTCACCTCTCTGAGCCTCATTGGTGTCACTTGAGACTTCCTGAGGTTGTTTTGAGACACAGAATGAACTTGATAAACAGTAGTTTAAAGAATCAAACTGCCCTAACTTTTTGTCAGTAGGGTTATTTATTGATGTTGTTACTTTTAGCAGTAATACTTTCAAACATGTTTAAGAGCTATCAAATTATTATTATATATGTAATTAGAAATTTTAGTATGTATTCTCAACAGATGTGAACTTTCATACTTTAATGGGGTTTCTCCTGCATTAAAATTTTATATTTTAGGTCATGTTTGATTTTACCTTGTTTTTGTAGTAGCTTTATCAAAAGAGCGACCTACTGTATTTTTTCCTTTCATTTTTGACCTGCTCAGTGGTGAGTATATCCTCACTTCTTTAGTGAAGAGTATAATAAATATACCTTGTTGTCTTATCCTTTAAATAAGAAGATTTTGTTACCACTTTAAAAAAAACCTCAGCATAAGTTTACCCTGGATAACTAGACTCCTTGTCTTATTTGTTAATGAGTTTAATAGTGTATTTTCCTGCTATTAATAAAAATACCAGTGAAACTTGTTTCTAATGCTTTGAGAAATCTATAAACTTTACAGGATTTAATTAAAAATTTTGGCAAAACAAAACATTTCTTTTCTTTAAACATAAAGTCTTTTGGATATGCTGAAACTAGAAGGAAAAGTGATGAATGGCCTTCGCAATCTTGGGATCAAAGAAGAACATATGAGCAAATTTTTAAAGTTAAGCTCGCCTGATTGGGACGATACCTATGCATTAGATATTAGACATCCTTCCATAATGGTAAGTATGCATGTAATTCCTCACTTTAAAACCTTTAGTAGACTTCAGAGTTAACATAATACCAAATATTGGCAGACTTTGGAGTAAATGTAAGCATTTTGAAAGATGTTGTAGGAGAACTCAGTGAGAAGAAAAAGTTAAAACTACAGACTCATCCCCTCTCATCCTTACATCTTCTTTCCCCTTCCTGGTATTCTCTGTACTTCCTCACGAGAATATCTACTCAGCTCCTTCACTATCCTTTCCAGCTTTAAAGATAAAAACAAGTGAGAACAACAGAATAACCACATGAGCAACAACAAAATACCAAATGGTTAAAATCTGAGGAATACACGAATACCACCTTAATATAATGGAAATCTTGCCTAACCATTTGCAGTGGCCTCCTAACGTTCGGTCCATGTATTATAGCCTAAGTGAATTTTTTTGGAAATCTGATCACATCACTTTCCCTTGCTTAAAGCACAAAAAAAGTCCATCATATGGCCTAATAGGTGTAAATGGCCTACTTCCTCCTCTCATATCTTAAACTATGATACATTCTTTTTTACCACTCTCCCTTATCCCGTGCTTGGAAAGCAGTTCTTCCTCTCTTTATCCAGTTGACCCCTACTCTCTTTTCAGACTTCAGCTCCAAAAAATACTTCCTGAGAGAAGCTTTCCTTAACTATCCAAAGTAGACGATTATTTCATATACGCATTGTGTCAAGGAATCCTCAAGTTCACCCTTAGGTTCAGTGGGTTTGCTAAAAGGACTGACAAGGCCTGGAAGTTGTTATACTCATGGTTACGATTTATTAGAGCAAAAGAATACCAAGCAGTATCAGAAGCAGAAAGGGCATGGGGTGAAGTCCAGAGGAAACCAAGTACAAGCTTCCAGGAGTTCCTCCTGGTGGAGCTGTGCAGGACATGCTGAATTGGATGTGTGACAGTCCGCGCAAAGTGCTGCCTACTAGGGGAGCTGACTTGAGCCTGAGGGTTCAGGGGTTTAAGAGGGGTTTAAGAGGGGTCTGGCACTTGAGCATATAGTGGCCATGTGGCTGATGTTAGTCACTGAAACGCCAGACCCTGAGAGAAAAAGCAGGTATTCATCATAAATCATATCGTTTGTAAAAACTCTGTACAAACTGCTAGAGCATGCAGCAGGCCCTCAGCGTGCAAAACACTCTTTATCAGTCAGAACATTCCAAGAGCTCAATTCCCAGGAGCCAACCTAGAGACCCTTTATCAGGAACACAGGCCCTTCTTGGGAATGTGCAAGGTGTGGGCAGCCCAGGCTTGCTGACTTAATCCTCTCTCTCTCTCTCTCTCTCTCTCTCTCTCTCTCTCTCTCTCTCTCACTCCCTCTCTCTCCCTCTCTCTCTCTCTCACTCACTCACTCACTCACTCACTCACTCACACACACACACACGTGTGTGTATGTATGTATCTATATTTATTATGTTATAGAACTACCAATCACTCTGTGTACTTAGCACAGTTATAATTTTACATTTATCCTGTGGTTCTTTGTGATGTCTTTGTTTCTTACTTGACTATATAAACTTCATGAAGGTAGGAATTTTTTCATTTTTTCTCTCACCATTATATCCCTGGCTGTAGTAGGTACTCAATAAATATAAATATTCCTTGAATGAATAAGTAAATACTTATCTCAAACCAACATAAAGCATAATTTTAACAGTGAAACTCCGGAAGCATTCCAGTCAGAACATAATATAAGTATGTTCATTCACTGATATGATTTAACATTATTATAAAAAGTATTAACTATTAGAAATGAGAAAATAAAAATGTTGCATAAGATTATGTAACTAAAACTCCTTAAGGGAAGCATTTATAATTAATAAGAGATTTTAGTAATATGGGTTTGAAGTAACTGTAAACAGATCAAAAGCTTTTTTTCCAAAAACCACTTGGAAGACATAATGATTTATTCATAATAACATAAAAATTGAAATACCCTGATAATATCTTAATAACTACTATGTGATAAAATAGTCTTAATAACTAATAATAAAAACTACAACTTAACTGATGAGTTAGAAAAGAAGGGTAAAAGGACACATGGAGAGTGTTAATTGGCATAGCCTTTTAAAAAATTATGGCTGCGGTGCTGTTAAACTGTTCATATATACTTGAGCTAGTAATTTCACTGGAAACTTCCATAAAGAAGTAGGAAATGGAGAAAAATCATTATATCCAAAGATATCATTACTGCATATTTTTGAAACAACTAGAAATGAGTTAGCTATAAACAGAAATGTTGTAAGTTGTATAACCACACAATTATTATTCAGAGATCAAAATTATGTTTATAGATATGTTTTAATAACCAGGGATAATGACTATGTCCTCATGTAAATAAAAAATATAGATTTATATGATATCATCATGTGAAAAGATAGAGGATCAGAAGGAAATCTATCAAAATATTAAGTTACTAATGGGTGATGTGGTTTGGTCGATATTTTTTTTCATGCTTTTCTGTAAATTTCAGATTTTAACAATGGGCATTATTATATGATCAGGAAAAAAGAGGTTTTAAGGGAAAAAAACATAACTTCACTGGATGTCATACTGTTTGTTTTCCTGTAGAAATTTAAGGGATTCGCTCTGAAGTGTTGCAGTTGTTACAGTTATTTTGTCCTGTGGGAACAGCCGTCCCACTTATAGACCTAGTCCACCATCCAAGAATCATGGAACAATAACAGCACCAAAGAACTACCATATTCCCTGAACATCAGAGACCTCAGACTGAGGACAAACCACATATGTTATTAATTAGTTACCATCGTATTTTCCAGAACAATTTTCTAAATGATTTGTTTGTTGATACTGTTTTTTTTACTACTCTTTAGACCATATTCTCTCATTAGCTAGATTTTACTCTTTCTTGGATATATTTAAACTCTATAGCAGATATCTTTTCTAATAATGTTTTATCAGGAAAAGGAATGACCATGTTAGTAATCTTAATACTTTGTGCCTTTTATTTTAAGCATTTATGCTTTTGATCATTTCTAGAAGAATGCTGAGAGTAAGTCACACTGTTAAAATGAGGGAAGTAATTTTCAAGGCTATTCTGGACATAAGAAATAGACCTGTAAAGAAACTGTCCAGCTGCATTTATAAAGTAACATCCTGATCCTCTAAGGTTGGCTGTGGAAGACAGTCACTCACATGGGGGGAGCAGCCCTGATGCTGTTCCCATTGCCTCCACCGCCCACAGAGTTGCAAAGTCTCCTCCTATACTGCTATAAAGTCTCCTTTCTTGCCCAACTCTTCGACACCTTCGGGCGGCTTTCTTTTACAAGGAACTTCTATCTGAGAGTGTCATGAAGTAATTTTTATTGAGATAAAATATAAATAAGATAATGCTTTTTTAACCATTGTAAGTGTGTAATCCATTGGCATTAAGTAGATTCACAGTCTTGTCCAACCATCACCATTATCCATTTCCAGAACTTTTTCATTATTTCAAATAGAAACCCATTCCCTTCTCCTCTAAGTCCCCGGTAACCTCTGTTCTACTTTTTGTCTCTATGAATTTCCTATTCTAAGTACTTCATGTAAGGTTAATCATACAGTATTTGTCCATTTATGCCTGGCTTATTTCACTAGGCATAATGTTTTCAGTGTTCATCCGTATTGTAGCATGTATCAGAATTTCATTCCTTTTTAAAACTAATAATTTTTAAAGTATCTTTTTTACATACTATTAAGGGAAGCTTCGTGTCTCAATTAAATGCTTCTGTTTTTCCACTTGGAAAGTGCCTGCCTGAGTAGAAAATTGTTTCTGAGGCTTTATTCTCTAGATACCTTAAAAAAATCAACTGGTACAAATGCAGAGCTCTGAGGTCTCAGTACTCTTCAGCTTGGTCTGTTAGAGCGGCAAAATTAGCTCACACATTAGCTTTATTTTTGTTTCATAGCACTTGCTACCACCCAGTATGATATGTATTTGTTTATAATAATCTTCCAGTGGAATTTAAGTGCCACAAAAACCAGGACTTTGTTAAATATCTTCAACATACATCACGTCCTATTGAATAGGAAGCACTCCAAAAAAAAATCATTGACTATCTTAATGTCAAAACAGAGTTATTCATGAATGAAAGCAATACTTTGCTTTTAATTCTTTTTCCCCTGGATCTGTCTCCCCACTTACTTTTTATCTTTACAGAGAAAGCTGAGGCCCTGAGTTAAATCACTTCTGACCTCTGTGTTTATACCCTCCCCCTCAAAAAATCTTGGTGGTTTATTTCTTAAAAGTCTAACTGACAGTTAAGTAAGAATCTGAGGTTCATTGGTATTCTTCCGTCCCTGATTTACCATTCCAGCTTTCTCTGTCTCAGACATCAGGAATCACCTCAGGTGTCACTGGAATTTTGTTAAGAGCCAGTAAAAACAATTATAGGATTATATGTTTGGCTCCTTTGGATTGTAATTTCTTTTCAGTTCACTGTGCCAGACCACGAACAGTGACAGAGGCTTTGGTCATATTCTAGCAAAACTACCCCTGCAACTATTTTCTGTACTGTGATGTTGATGATGTAGCCGTATTCCTGGGGCGTTTATTATAACTTTCTTTAATTTTCTTTAATGTTCCCAAGTCACTCTAGCCACTTGTCATTATATAAAAACAATTCTAATTTTTTGTTATTGTCACCAAGATGATAGTGATATGATTTTTTTTAAAAAGGCACCAGTAGGCACAGGCAGAGCTTATAAGTTCTTTAGCTAAGAGTGTAACTTGCCAACCACAGTGGATCCCACAGTCATAAAGGCAAGTTTCCCTGTCCACGTCCAGTCATGATGTTGTAAATCAGTTGACTGTAGACAGTTCAGTTCTGTTGATCTGTATCTTATCCTTATGACAGCACCACACTGGTTTTTTTGGGTTTTTTTTACTGTAGCTTTGTAGTAACTTTAAATATCGGGAATTTTGAGTCCTCCAACTTTATTCTTCTTTTTTAAGATTGTCTTGGCATCTTTGCACCTTTTCCTTTCATTATGAATTATGGAATCAGCTTGTCCATTTCTGTTAAAAAGAAAAAAAAGACAGCTGGAATTTTTATTGAGATTTTGCTGAATCTATAGATCAATTTAAGGAATATTGCTATTGAAATATATTACATCTTCCAGTCCATGAACATGGGATGCCTTTCCATTTATTTAGGTCTTCTTTAATTTCTTGCAACAATGTTTTGTAGCTTTCAGTGTAAGTCTCAGACTTGTTAAATTATTTCTAAGTATTTTACCCTTTTTTATGTCCCTATAAATGGAATTGTTTTCTTATGTTTAATTTAGGATTTTTCATTGCCTTTTTTGTTGTTGTTGAAAACTGGACATCTTGAATATAGTATTGTGGCACTTCTGGAAGTCAGATTCTCACCCCTCCCCAGGGTTTGTTATTGCTGTTTGCTGTTGTTTTTGTTATTTGTTTAGTGACTAATTTTATAAAGTCTGTATTCTTTTTCATGTGTGGCCACAGAAGTGTCTGTTATGTTAGCCTAGTCATCTGCTAAGTATTGGACAGAGATTTACTTACATGCCTCGAACCAGAAAATCTCCCAGTCTTTGCACGGGGGCTCTGTGTGTGTGGCACATGGAGGGAGGGGGAGCAGCACACGCTAAACATTCAATCAGGTGGTCTGCATCTCTGCATTAGCCTTCAGTTCTTGTTTGCATAGAGCTTGGAAGTCAGCCAGGTGTGAGAAGAACGTAGGGCCTTCTCAGGTCTTTCCTGAGCATGCACGTGTTCCTGGGCATGCACGTGGCCTTGTAGATTTCCAGGAATACGTCAGAACTTCTCAAAGCCCTGTTTCCCAAAACATCTCATTCCCCAGCCTTTCCTCACTAAGTTTGTGGTTACTCTATTGTGCGTCCCAGCTATTTTCTGTTGTCTCAGGAGTGACTAAAACATTTGCCTGTAAATGTTTTCCATAAATCAGAGTAGCAGCTTTAACACTAGGCGAATCACAAGTTAGGCAGGATAAAGGCAAGACTTTTCAGAAGGTTTTCTAGGGAGTCACCAGACAGTTCAAACAAAAAGTTACAATTCATTCAGAATAAAGTCCATTCTACTGCTTCTGGTAATATTGGTACTGGAATGTGAGCTGTCATTTTCAAGGCTACTGATTAGCTTGGGAGCAGGAGATGGGACTTAGGTAAGTTATAATGCCACACATCTCAGTGTTCTTACTGAGATGCAGCCATTTTTCTTGAATAAACACTCTCAGGGTTGCTGCAAGCTTTTGGTTAGTTTTCATGGTTCTGAAAATATTCATTCCCACAGATTTTCTAGTTTTTCCATTTTCTGTATAAGGATGGAGTTTTGGAGCTCCTTACTCAGCCATTTTAGCTAATGTCACTCCCCAAAGAGAGCCCAGAAATGTGAACTGTAAGTCTTTTAAGTTCTTTGCTTCTCTCAGAGAGAGAGTCAGCCTCTAACAGCATGACCCATTATGTGATTATTTGTTGACCTGTATAGCTCCTTGGATGTTCAGGAAATTGTCTTCCAGGTTCTAATCTATAAATGACAGTATCTTTTTTTCAGTATCTTGGAAGCCTAGTAGATAGAAAGGCCCGAGTTATGACCAACAGAATGGATGGAGGTAGATCACTGGAGTGTCAGTGCCAGTTCTGCATGCGAATTTGTGAGGCGCTCTTCCAGTTACTGTTGCTGCTTTTGTGTATTCACCTGAGACTGGGGAAAGGGGCAGTTCAGTGTCTGTGGGCCTAGTCAATGTGATTTCCAGTGTTGTCTCAGTAGTTCTCCAAAATGGACCCACGTTATTACCTCAATTACTTCCCCCAAAACCCATGGCTGTAAATTAGGCCATTTCTCTAGCTTTCTAACTTTAGTATTTGTGATAAGAATCACGTAGGGCCCTTGTTTTAAATGGGGATGATTTAGCAGACCTGAAGTGGCACCAAGGAGTCTTCATATTAAATAAACACGTGCAGCTGTTTTGATCCACATTAGAAATGACTCTGTCTCCAGTCATTAATTCAAGTTCAGTGGGACTGATACACAGAGCATAATGCCAGTTTATCACCTGAAGTAAAAAATACAACTCACCACCAAGGGGATCGGATATTCACATCCTCTACATGGCGCCGCCTTCTCCTCTGACCCAGGATTCCCGCAGGAGAACAGTTAACTCATCTAGACATTGCTGACTGAGTCTACTGCAAGTTCCAGTTCTCACAGGATCCCCGGCCTATTGTGAGGATCTTTGGAACCGTTCCCATTACCTTCACATCTTGGCAAGCATTACCTCAGAAACATAAATAAGAGACAGTACTACTGATTTTTCCAGGGAGACTAAAGTTCTCCCCTCTATCTCAGTACCACCAAGACAAATTTTAGTGGAAAAAAGCTAATCCCAGAACCCATCATACTTGTTAGCCACTAAAATAGAAATTGTTACAACTGTCAACTGTCATTTATAGACGAGGATGTCTGAAACCGAGTTAATTCCTTCTCTGCTTTCCTGTCCTCTCCCCTGGAAAAACCTACTTCTTAGAGCTTAATGTCTCTCTGCTGATACAGTGTTCCTCTCTGAAAGCCATGAATTACCCTAGATTTCTCCCTCCTCTTCATCCCTCTTTGTGTGTGTCTCTTAATTCTGCCTTCTCTCTAAAACCACTGCCTCTGGCTTAGGTAAGCCCTCCAGAAATTCATGTCTGGATTAGTGCAAAAGCCGCCTCGTTTCTTCAGGTACTGCGTTGTCCCATTTGTCCTCTCCTCTCTGACTTTGAGCTACAGGTACGTTAGACCTTTTGCCCGTGTCACTCATCTCTCTTACACTTTGTTTTGATTTTGCATTATTTTTGTTTGCTTTAGTTAAAATACATTCTGTTGATCTGTCATCCTGTTTCCTAATCCCTGTCTCTTCTTTTGTGTCTGGTCTGCAATTAAAACCACCTGATAAGTTCATCCATTTCTTAATTATGGACACTGTTTTAAATTCTGCAATATCCCTTTGGTTCTTTCTTTTTAATAGGTTTTAGTTCTCTGTTAAAAGTTTCCGTCTTTCCACCTATTTTTGTTCTTTTTAAAATGTATATGAATTGTTATTTTAAAGTCCTTGCCTAAGTCCCTTTCTATTGTCTGTTTTTTTTCTCCTGCATTTTGATATTTGGTCCTTTTCTTTTCGTATGACGGTTTTTGGTAAGAACCAGAAGTTGCTGATGAAAAGTTATAGAAGCAAAGAATTGTAAGGTCTGTTCTGGCAGTCCAGGTACCAGACGCTTACTTCATTCTGTTGAGGCTTGATTTTAGGCTGTGTGAGAGTTCTTCTCTTTTGTGTCTTACTCCTAGCGTCTGGCCCTACTGGGTCTCTAATGAAAGTGCAGTGTTTAGCAAAGTCCTTCCACCTTGAACTCCAACCTCTTGTCTCTTCAGTAACATGTTATGCCTGCAGCTTCAACCTCCGCGTTTCTGTTTTCTCCTGGCCTTTTTGCGGGGGGGAGGCGTGTTGCCATGTGTATGTGTAAATGAGTAGTCAGCAAATGAGAGGAGTTTCTGCAGAGATTTCTTTGGTTTCTTCTCTGCGGTTTCCTCCTCTGCTGGACTTGCCCCCATCTCACATCTCATCAGTTTGGCAGCCCTAACTTTCTCTTCTGTCTTTCCCGATATGTAGGAAATATATCTTCCCCACACTGGGACTGCGCAATATGACTGTCACTCTCTGTTGGAATTCTCTTCCTCCAGGCTGCAATTTGGAAAATGCCCCCAGCAACAAAGTTGAGGAGCTTTCCTCCTCTGCCTCCTGCTTTCAAGGATTGTAACTCCTCAGTTGTTAATTGTTGGTTGACCCCTACCTCCATGCCTCTAGACAATGCTTTTCTCTACCTTTTGTCATTGTTTCGGGGTGGGGGGGGGAAAGGCTAGTCTAATATAAGCTGTTCCATCTTTATTAGAACTGGACGTCCAAAATGTCGGTTTTAAACATTTAACTTTTGTTAAGTCGTTTTATTTTCCTTATGTCCAAGCTTTTAAATTTTAGAGGAAAGGTAAATGACCTCATTGCCTCCTGTACCTTAAATGGTTTATCGGAGTAATTTTTATACAATTTTATTTTTTAGTATGAAAAACAAACATATGAGTAAATGGAGTCAATTGTTTCGGAAGGGGAAGGCTTAATGTAGAAGGCTATGGGAATATAAAATTTTTGCACATATATGTTCCTTAAAGAATGTTCAACTAGCTTCTTATACTTAATCAGAAATGTAGAAAATCTTGTGTATATTTCACTTGCTGTTTGACAGAGTGAAATCCGGCTTTGAAAATGATCTAAGTATTAATATAGCTTTCACAGATTTCTGGATTCTTTTCTAGTGGATTAATGACTTAGAAACTGATGATTTGTACGTTATGTGGCCTTCAAGTTGCCAGGAACTCTTGAAGCCAGTGTCCCCTGGAAGTATACCTTTCATAAGGCGTAATTTTCATAATTTGGTAAGTTTTATACTTTGAAATTTTGTATACATCTTTTATAAAGATATCACCATTCTTTTTGGACTACCCTGCTCTTGGTAAGTAGGCATGTGAGTAATAAGGAAAGGAGTATTTGCCTGATGCAACAAGCTTGAGGTGGCATGGCTGACTAGGTATCAAAAGCTAGCAGTGTCACATAACCTGCCTTTTATTATTTAACCCTCATGTGCTTTTATAATACCATCATTAAATTGATGGGTTACTGTTATATTTTCTAAAAGCAATTTATGATCAAACTTTTCTTCCTTCTTTATTATAAAGAACTAATTTAAGTACATTTCAGGGAAAAATACATAAATACTACTATGTCATCTGTGATATAAATATTCATTATTACAATGTTAAATAACCTTATAGAACTTTGTAATGTGGAGAAAACACCTAGGGCTTTATATTTTTTTCACATGGGAATTGAATATCTTAGTTCCTACAGCAGATGTTAATGCTGTTATTTTTTGGATCAAAATTCAATTTCTATTTCCTTTTTTAAAAAACCCGTCACAGAAAATCCAACGAACACTTAGAATAAGGTATTTCACTTCTTGTAAAAAATATTTACTTAGTGCTGTGCTTCAAAAAGAGGATGAATAACCTGATTAAGTTTCGTGTATTATATTTTGGTGTGTAGCTTTTAGAAATTTGTAAACTGTGCAACTCTTTCTTATGTACGTTCCTCAAAATTCTTTAAAATTGCTAGAAAATTTAAAAAATTGTACCTTGAATTTCATGCTTTTAGCTACAGAAATTAGATTAAGTTTCAATTTCATGAAAATTATGAAGTGTTAAAACAAAATGGTGATTATAGTCTACTACTTTTTTTTAGGTTCTGTTTATTGATCCGGCTCAAGAATATACCGTGGACTTTATAAAACTTGCTGAACTTTTCTTTTATCATAAAATTCCTCTTAGGTAATTATCAATTTATAACAGACTGTCAACTGAAGGAAATCCAGTGATGTTCATGTTGTGTCACACGGAGTGTCAATGTTGAATTCAAAGTGATGGTCATCTCTAGGGCCTGACACGACATAGCTGTGTGCTGTGAAAAATCATACACCTTTATGGTCGACTCCAGTAATCAGAGCTGCTTGGTAGTCTTGTTTACCCTGTTACCTTCCTGAGAGAATGATTGTCACTTGGGTACTTAAGGATGGGTCCATTTTCCGTGGTCGTGTTAGGAGTACACTTCCCTCCACTTTTTCTTTCTGGAAAAAAATAGCTATTTGATAATGTCACCACCAGAGAGAGTTTTACATTTTGGAGGAATCCAACAGAGATGAGGATTTTGGTGAAAAGGCATTACAAATCAAAGCTTTTCAAATAATAATACTCCCCTTTACCCCAGATACTAACACATTCCCCCCATCTAGATGTTCTAGTCTAATAATATTTAAAAATCGTGGTTTATTGTGGTTCAAGAGGTAGTTGTAACATCTCTCATTCATCTTCTTTCCTAGAATTGGTTTTGTGTTCATTGTTAATACAGATGATGAAGTTGATGGAAAAAATGATGCTGGAGTTGCTCTTTGGCGAGCTTTCAACTATATTGCAGAAGAGCATGGTGTATCACAAGCATTTATTTCCATAGTACACGTGAGTTGATGTACTACATATAATTTCTTTAGGATGTTTAGTGGTTTTTGCATTACTATAATTATTATTATTTTAACATTTCAAAGTTTATAAAAACTACCATGGGGATTAGTACACATGATGAATTTGATTCTTGCAGCTCCCAGCTGAAGTACATAGTATTGTCCCCATTTTATAAATGAGGCTCTGCCCAAATCTATGAATTTATTTAGGTTTACCCAACCAATAAAGGAACTTAAATTGTATATATAAATTTAGAGGAAGCATATTAATAGAAAATAATTAGTAAGGGAAGAATTCTTGAGCTGGGTTTGGAATAAAATCATGAATAGAAAAGATTATTTCAAACTTAAATGTTCTAAATGACAAAGTATATAGAGACTTCCTAGAGAATTTCAAAGGAGGAAGAAAACTTCACAACAGCAAATTGGTATCAAAATGGTAAGATTGATGCTGAGTCTGACAAAGAGACTATAAGAAATGCCAGAAATTGGTAAGAACCTTATTTAGGAAGAACAAGAGGTAAGAAGATTATTTTATAATGGAGGGTTTGAAACCCTCTTATGGCTCATAATGGAAATATAAATGTATTAAAGAGCTATACTGTTGTTATCAAGAAAGTCAGGTTATAGCTTTAAACAACTATTCATTTTTATATTTATTATTCTTTGGCTTGTCAACCATTATTCTAACAGGGAATGGTTCTTCTTCAAACTGAAAATGAAATTACCGAAGCAGTGTAAATTTCCTGCCCTGTTTCTGGAGCTCCCACGAAAACCACTAAATACTTCACTGAGTCATTGTCCTGAGGTATAGAAGTTACCTACACTTCAGTGACTTGGGGATACACTGTATTCTGTAAAATAGTACCATGGAATAAGTGTCAATATTATATCTCAGTCTATTAGTTTTACTGATTGGTGTAAGAGTTTATAAGGGATTCAGTCAAATTGACTTAAATCTTTTATTAAAGTCCACCTACCTCACTGTGAAAGGATCAGTATGATATTCAACACTAAGAAACTTCAAGACCTTCCAAAATTATCTTTACCTTAATTATTTATAATTGAGACCTAAATTACCTTAATTATCTCTACTTAATCTCTCTTCTTTGAGCATTTTGTATTAGACGTTAATTTGCACATGATGGCATATTTGTCAGTACCTTACCTTTTGAATTATCTACTGTGATGTTCAGCACAGTACTGTAATCTCTTGGAAAACCGAATTGCACTCGAAACCATATGATTCAATACAAAGCAGCATAAAAGTAGGTATTGAATATGTGCAATAGCCTATAAGTTGTGCTAAACGAAGAAGAAGAAGGAAAAATCAGTGAGGAAGAGATATTTAGAGAAAGCAGTTAGAATCCACTGGGGTCTGAAGGGTCAGATTGTTCATAGTTTTTCAAACTGTAGGTGCTTGTGACCACAAAATTTTTATATCCCATAGAAAGGTAAAACGTTGTTGAGTTAACATTCTGTTGGGAGAGTATTATGTCCATTAGATCACTTAGCTTCACTAATTTAGAATAATTTGAGCAAAATCTTGTCTTTCAGTAAAATACATGAATTATAAATTCTCTTTAATACTGTTTCGTTACTTTCAATGAGCAAATTATTATATTTAAATTAATTTGAAAATACAGTATCAGGAGAGAGGAAGAATATAACAGAAGGCCAAAGTCATAATAACAGTCTATGAAAGTTATTGAAATATATTGGAGAATTATGGTAGAGTAAGTACATTATTTGTAGTAGAATGATCTTACTTTGTATCTCAGCTCTACTGCATAGTGACTGTACAGACATACAAGTAGTTTAATTTTCTCTCCCTACCTTACAACATTCAGATTCAAAAGTATATGTTACATACTTAATGAATATTTGATGAATTCAGTTAGAGAATGTAAAAGCACTTTAAGACTTTAACTTTTGGCTACAATGGAGTAACAAACAATAGATTAGCCATCCTACAGTAAGCACTTATAAAACTGAACAAAATACATGATATAAGTCTGTTTTCAGATGTTCAACAAGAAGCAACAAGGACTGTCATCCTTGGAAAAAGGTAAAATAATGATATTCACAGAAAAAGAATTTCTGGCCACCTAAAAAGAAACACTAAAAGGAAATGACACCAGATGGTAACTCACATCTACGGGAAGAAATGAAATGGCAACTGTAAATAAAATGTAAATATATAGATAAATACAGAAGGCTGTATGAATATATTTTTCTCTTTAAATTATACAAGATTTAATGAAACATAAATTCTAACTTACTTAGAGGTAATACATGTGACAATAATTGTACAAAGTAGAATGAAATGGATCTATTTTAAATTCTATATTTTGTAATTAGGATTAATAGGAAGTAGATTGTGGTAAGTTCCAATGTATATTGTAATTACTGGAGTAACCACAAAGAAAATAAATTTAAAAATCGTTTAAAAATCAAAAGAAGAATCGAAATGGCACTCTAAGAATTATCTCTTAAGCACAAAAGAAGACAGTAAAGGAAGAATCAATAAACAAAAGACACATATATAGAAAACAAATAGCAAAATGGCACAAGTTAATCCACCCATACCAATACTTATGTTAAGTATGAGTAAATTAAACTTAAGCATACTAGAAGAATGGATAAAGAAAGGTGGGAAATTATTCACAAGCCAAGTATTCAACAATCAGGAAGAAATGGATAAATTGCTAGAAATTACAACCTACCAAGACTGAATCATAAGGAAATAGAAAATCTGACCAATTCCTAGTAAGGAGATTGAATCAGGGATCAAAAACCTCCCAACAAAGAAAACCCAGGACCAGATGGCTTCATTGGCAAATTCTACAAAACATTTAAAGACAGGTTGATACCAATCCTTGTCAAACTTTTCCAAAAAATAGAAGAGGAGAGAATACTTCCAAACTCATTTTACAATCCCAGCATTATCTTGATACCAAAGCCAGTTAAGGACACTACAAGGAAAGAAAATTACAGGCCAGTATCCCTAATGAACATAGATGCAGAAATCCTCAGCGAAGTGTTAAAGAAGTGAATTCAACAGTACCTTAAAAGGATCATATACCACAAGCAAGTGGGATTTATTTCTGGGATGCAAGGATGATTCAACATACACAAATCAATCAGTGTGAAACACCATATTAACAAAAGGAAGGATAAAACTCATATGATCATCTCAATAGATGCAGAAGAAGCATTTGACAAAATTCACAGCCTTTTATGATTAAAAAAAAAAAACTCTCAACAAATTAGGTATAGAAGGAATGTACCTCAACATATAATGAAAGCTATATGTGACAAGCCCACAGCTAACATCATCCTCAACAGTGAAAAGATGAAAGCTTTTTCTCTAAGATCAGGAACAAGGTGAGGTGTCCACTCTCACCACTCTTAATCAGCATAGTATTTGAAATCCTAGCCAGAGAATTAGGCAAAAACAATAAATAAAAGGCATCCAAATTAGAAAGAAGCAAAATTATCTGTTTGCACATGACATGATCTTGTATGTAGAAAACCCTTAAAGACCCCACCAAAAATCTGTTAGAACTAATAAACAAATTCAATAAAGTTGCAACAGAAAAAATCAGTTACATTTCTATACACTAACAAAGAACTCTTGGAAAGAGAAACTAAGTAAACAGTCCCATCTACCATAGCATCAAAAAAAGTAAAATGCTTAGGAACAAATTTAACCAAGGAGGTGAAAGATCTTTACACTGAAAATTATAAAACATGGATGAAAGAAATTGAAGAGGACATAGATAAATGGAAAGATATTCCATGTTCGTGGATTAGAGAATTAATACCATTAAATATTCTGTACTACCCAAAGCAATCTACAGATTTAGCGCATTTAAAATTCCAGCATTTTTCACAGAAATAGAAAAAAAATCATAAAATTCATATGGAACCATGAAAGACCCCTAATAGGCAAAGCAGTCTTGAGAAAGAATAAAGTCAGAGACATCACACTTACTGATGTCAAATATATTACAAAATTATAATAATCAAAACAGTATTATACTGGTATAAAAAGAGAAAAATAGGGCTTCCCTGGTGGCACAGTGGTTGAGAGTCGGCCTGCCGATGCAGGGGACATGGGTTTGTGCCCCGGTCCGGGAAGATCCCTCATGCCACGGAGCGGTTAGGCCCTTGAGCCATGGCTGCTGAGCCTGCGTGTCCGGAGCCTGTGCTCCGCAACGGGAGAGGCCACAACAGTGAGAAGCCCGCGTACCGCAAAAAAACAAAACAAAACAAAAAAACAGATAAATAGAATTGAGAACTGAGAAATAAACCCATTCATATGTGATCAATTAATTTGCACCAAAGGAACCAAGAATGTACAATGGGAAAAAGATAGTTTCTTCAATAAATGGTATTGGGACAGCTGGATATCCACATGCAGAATGGTGAAACTGGACCCCTATCTTATTCCATACCCCAAAATCAAGTCATAAGGGATTAAAGAGTTGAACATAAGCTCTGATGCTGTAAAAGAAAAAAAAAGAAACATTTCATAGAAGAAAACATAGGAGTTAAGCTCCTTGACATTTATCTTGGCAGTAATTTTTTGGATTTGACAAAATCAAAGGCAAAAAAACCCAGAATAAACAGGGAATCTGTATCAAACTAAAATGCTCTGCACAGCAAAGGAAACCATCAACAAAAGCAAATGGCAGCCTATAGAATAGGAGAAAGTATTTACAAACCGCGTATCTGATAAGGGGTTAATACCGAAATATGTAAGAAATTCGGGGGCAGGGATCAAGATGGTGGAATAGAAGGACGTGGAGCTCACCTCCTCCCTCAAATACATTAAATACATCTATTTGTGGAACAATTCTCACAGAAAACCTACTGATCTCTGGAAGAAGACCTCATATAGTCAAAACTGCAAGAAAGATCACCATGTAACTGGTAGGATGAAGAAAAAAAAAAAAAGAATTGGGATGGGACCTGCAACCCTGGGAGGGAGCTATGAAAGAGGAAATGTTCCCTTACCCTGGGAACCCTTTTCAGTGGCTGGGGGATCAGCCAGCTTCAGAGGGTCAGGGGAGAGTACAGAAGCTAGACTGCAACAGGAAAAACAGAGGAGGCCACCACAGATGGTTCTTGCCACCTCATTGCATTCCCCAACATGAGACTTCTGTCTGCTGGTGCATGCGGGGGTGGGGTGCTGAAACTCAGGCTTCAGCAGACAGACCCGGGGAGAGGACTGGGGTTGGCTGTGTGGAGACAGCCTGAAGGGGCGAGAATGCAGTACAGGCCAAAACTGGGAATGTGTTTAAGGAGCCCAGGTCCACCATAAAAAGCCCCATTCATTGTTAATGTGCAAAGGGAGGGTGGGCCCTCACCATAGCAGCAGCTTTTTTACCGTGAACAGAGCTGGCTCAGCTCTGCCTCAAGAACTCTGGGAGCCTGCAAGTGCAGGGGGTTGCCCCCAAGTGGAGGTGGGCCTGAAATCTGAGCTGATCCCCAGGGGCCATGTGACTTTGGAAGGGGGTGGCTGAAATCTGAGCCCTGTCCTGGGCGGCTTTAGTGGATTTATACCACAGGACCTTTGTAAGCTCAGAGCCTACAGGACATGTGAACAGCTCCCTGCAGGAGCTGGGGTCTGGGCTGACTCCCTAGCTCCCACAGTGGGTCCTGGTTCCTGACTTCAGTGGAACTGCACTGATGGCTTTGTGAGCACAGTACCTGAGAGACATCCAGGCTGATTGCCTGCATTCCCATGACTGAGGCAGGGTCAAGGGCAGCGCCAGCAACAGTTTACTTTGTGAGCCCACACAACAGGTGACAGACACCACCACAGATTGCACTTCCCGGTGGACAGCTCCTGCAGAGGCATACTCAACGTCTCATCTACCAGTGGAAGCACTCCAGTCCTGCATACCTCACACCACAGCTTAGAAACAAATCTGGGGGCTTCTATTCCAACAACTATGGAGCAGACCCAGCCCCCAACAGGGCTGTGACAACCACAGAGCAAAGAGGAGGCCCCACTCAACATCCAGTGCACTGGTCACCACAACACCAGTCACACCCTCTATTAAGGAGATAACAGCCAGCACACATGGAGGAAAGACGTGGCAGACATCCATACTACAAACAGCCCTCACACCAAAGATATTAGACTCATGCAGGATACACAGGGATGCTCCCGCATAAAAACAGCCCTTGGAGACCACAGTAGATAATTGTTACTCCCAAATTCATAGCGTCAGAGAAATATAAGTAAAGTGAAGAAGCAGAGGAACTACTCTCAACCAAAAGAACAAGAAAAATCCTCTGAAAGAACAATGAAACAGATCTTTCCAATCTGCCAGGTCCCGAGTTCAAAAAGGGGGTAATAAAAATACTGAGGGAATTAAGAAAGACTATCGATAGAAGTGCAGATCGCTGTAACAAGGAACTAGAAACTATAAGGGGGAGCCAATTAAAATTAGAAAACTCAATTGCTGAGATGAAAGCTCAGCTAAAGGCAATAAATAGCAAACTAAATAATGCAGAAGAATGAATAAGTGATCTGGAAGATAAAATAATGGAATCACCCAATAAGAACCAGCAGACAGAAGGACAAATGAAAACAAAAAAATAAAAGCAATATAAGAGACCTATGGGATAATATAAAGCATGCCAATCTATGCATAATAGGGATCCCAGAAGGAGAAGAAGAAAAATGGGATTGAAAATGTATTTGAAGAAACTATTGCTGAAAACTTCCCAGACCTAAAGAAGGAAACAGATAAACAGGTACAGGAAACACAGAGGGTCCCAAACAAGAAAAACCAAATAAACCTACACCAAGACATGCTATAATTAAAATGGCAAAAGTTAAAGAGAGGATTGTAAAGGTAGCAAGAGAAAAACAAAGAGTTAGCCTAAGGGCATTCCTTTGTAACTATCAGCTGATTTCTCTACAGAAGTGTTGGGGGCCAGAAGGGAGTGGCAAGATATATTCAAAGTCCTAAAAAGGAAAATCCTGCAACCTAGGATACTCTCTACCCAGCAAGATTATTATTTAGAATGGAAGGTGAGATAAAGAATGTCTCAGACAAGCAAAAACTAAAAGAATACAGCAATGCTAAACCTATCCTAAAAGAAATATTGAAAGGTCTTCTCTAAATAGAAAAGAAGGAAGAATCTATAGAAAAGAGAAGATCACAGTTGGAAATGCGATGATGACTACAATGAACAGCAAAAGAATAACCATGAAGATGTAAAAGAGGACCTCAAAATCATAAAATGTGGGGGAAGGGAATAAGAAAATTTAGATTTTTTTTTTAGAATTTATTTAAACCTGTATGACTACCAGTCTAAATCAAGTAGATATAGTAATGGGATAACATAATTGAAAAACAGAGAAGCCACAAATCAAACACATAAAATAGATTCACAGAAACAAAAAAGAGGAGAACTTAAGCATAGCACAAAAGAAAATCATCAAACTGCAAAAGGGAAAATAAAAAGAAAAGAACAAAGGAGAAATACAAAATCAAGGTTTAAAATTGCAATAAATACATATCTATCAATAATTACCTTAAATGGAAATATTTAAGGGAAACAAGGTTTAAAATGGCAATAAATACATGTCTATCAATAATTACCTTAGGGCTTCCCTGGTGGCGCAGTGGTTGAGAGTCCACCTGCCGATGCAGGGGACACAGGTTCGTGTCCCGGTCCGGGAAGATCCCACATGCCGTGGAGCGGCTGGGCCCGTGAGCCATGGCCGCCGAGCCTGCGCGTCCGGAGCCTGTGCTCCGCAATGGGAGAGGCCACAACAGTGAGAGGCCCGCGTACCACAAAAAAGAAAAATAATAATAATAATTACCTTAAATGTCAAAGGACTAAACGCTTCACTCAAAAGACATAGAGTGGCAGATTGGATAATAAAACAAGAGCCTACGATATGCTGCCTATAAGAGACACACTTTAGGGCAAAAGACACACATAGATTGAAAGTGAGGGTATGGAAAAAGATATTTCATGGAAATGGAAATGACAAGAAATCAGGGATAGCAATACTCATATTAGATGAAATAGACTTTAAAACAAAGACCATAAAGGATAAAAAAAGAACACTGCCTAATGATAAGAGGATTAATATAAGAAGAGGATATTGCATTTGTTAACATATATGCACCCAATAAAGGAGCACCTAAATACATAAAAGAAATACTAACAGACATAAAGGGAGGAATTGACAGGAACACGATAATAGTAGACTATAACACCCCATTGATCAGTGGACAGATATTCCAGACAGAAAATCAGTAAGGCAACAGAGATCCTAAATGACACAATAGAACAGTTAGATTTAATTGATATTTTCTGTACATTACACCCAAAAAAACTAGAATATACATTCTTTTCAAGTGCACATGGAACATTCTCTAGGATGGAGCACACACTAGGACACAAGACAGGTCTCAAAAAATTTTAAGAGGATAGAAATTATTTCAAAGATCTTTTCTGACCACAACAGCATGAAACTAGAAATCACAGAAAGAGAAATGAGAAGAAAAGCCTGCATGGCAACTAAACAACATGCTACTAAAAAAACCAATGGGCTGAGTTGTCTCTGAGGGGCGGCAAGGAAAAAGGATTAACCATGTCATCTTTGATCAGAAAGGTGATCAGCACTGCGAAAGCCCCAGCGGCCATTGGTTCCCTACAGTCAGGCTGTGTTAGTCGACAGGACCATTTACATTTCAGGACAGCTAGGCATGGATCCTGCAAGTGGACAGCTTGTGCCAGGAGGGGTGGCAGAAGAGGCTAAACAAGCTCTTACAAACATGGGTGAAATCCTGAAAGCAGCAGGCTGTGACTTCACGAATGTGGTAAGAACAGCTGTTTTGCTGGCTGATATAAACGACTTCAATACTGTCAATGACATCTACAAGCAGTATTTCTAGAGTAGTTTTCCTGCAAGAGCTGCTTACCAGGTTGCTGCTTTGCCCAAAGGAGGCCGTGTTGAGATTGAAGCAGTAGCTGTCCAAGGACCTCTCGTGCCAGCATCACTCTAAGTGGGCCCCGTGTTATTTAGTCTGGAATTTTAATAATGTTTTTAAATTAACATCTTAATTTTTACAGTATTTGTTGGAAAGTGTAAGGTTGACTGAAATATCTGAAGTTATTATGGAAATACCATATAATAAGGGGAATTGAACATGAGTGGAAGATTAATGATGAATCTAGTTACTGATGTTATAAATTACACTTCTATAACACTCATTACTGGATGTGGGAAAAGAGACACACGTTACATAGTTACTCGGAAAAATAAAAGTAAAGGGAAATAGCATGTAGGAAAGGTGAGTTAGTATTCCTGAGAAATAATGAAGAGCACACCTAATTCAATTAAACTCTGTTAATTTAATGGTATGAACTATTCAGTTCTCATGTCAGATACATGATTCTGCTTTTACTTGAGTAAAATTAAAGCATTTAAGTTTGAATGGTAGAGGTAAAGGAGAAGAAACTGGACCAAATTTTATATAGATAACATTTTTCTAATGGAAATAAAATAGCATGCAGATTTTCAAAAAATAAAAAAATAATAAAAAAATAAAGTTAACCATTATTTTATTAAGAATCATAACATCTGGTTTGATCAAAATAGAATATAATATACAAATATGATATGGCATTTTGAAAGCCAAAGAATATTCACAAAACCATTTTTACTATAGGATAATAGATTGTATTCTTAAAATGGTTTATTTGTGTATGTGTGGGAATCGTGTGTATATATATATATATGTATGTATATAGTATGCTTAGAACTTACAAAATATAAAATATGTTCTTTATTTTATAAATATGCATGCTAAGGGAAAGAAATAAAACTAATTACTGTAAGGTGAAAGTTAATTATAATATCTTTATTTTCACAGATGTACCAAAAAGTAGAGAATCACAATATACTCACTGTGGACAATGTGAAGGGTGTTCTCCAAAATGAATTTCCTCATGCTAACATTTGGGATATTTTGGGAATTTATTCTAAATATGATGGTGAAAGAAAGGTAAGCTGGAATGCAAATTTTTAAAAATGTGATCAAGAAACTTTTATTATAATCTCATGAATAAATGATCTCAGTATAATTAACTCATGATTTAGATTTTAGACCCTCAGAAAAAAGGGAAATTTATACCTTGGAATGACACAAGTTGTATACAGTATTTAAGTTGCCACTATTGGCTTTTTTAAAAGTACCAAAACAGATACTTCTCAGAATTTACAGTGCAGAAAATTACAAAAAACAACCTTAAAACAATTAAAAAGTGGCAATAAGTACACACCTATCAATAATTAAATGTAAATGGACTAAGTGCTCCAATCAAAAGAGTGGCTGAATGGCTCTACAAACAAGACTCTAACTTTTATGTAGAGATAAATGAATTCATTTATTCATACGTATTCTAGGTAAAGGCAACAGCAACATATGATGTGATACAAATGAATTTTTAAGTTGAGATAATTTTATATAGCCAAAACATACTATTTATATCAGTTGCCATGAAAATATCTAACACCATGTTATCCTCAGATATTGGTGTTCACAACCCAATATTACTGTTTCCTATTAACTACCTTTTTATACATAATATATACCTTTTTATACATAATATATTTGGATGTAAATTTCATTTCCAACTGTATTATAAGTACTTTAAGGAAAGGAATCTTGTCTTCTTATTCTTTTGTATTCCTCAAGTTTGCACGTCTTAATTTTTAGATATTATTTTTTGAGTCTTACAGTAATTGAAGGTTGAGCTCTCTTCCACCTCCTGACCGTCCCTTGGTCTCCTCCAGTCCCAGTGGTAGTACTTGAAATATTTTAAACCTGTTGTGGCTTCAAGAGCAAACAATCAGATGAATCAATCAAAGCACATCCTCGAACTGGAATGGAGTCTTCGAAGGCTTCATTCGGAGGCTGATACTGACTTGCTTATAGCTGTATCATGCTGACATGGATGGTCTGGGAAAGTGGTCAAGGTAGTTCTCATGTGGGGAATCGCAGTCCCAAGACAGCAGTTACTTACCAACTGGTGCAAAAGTATTTCAGTACAATAAGAATTGGAAAGTCCTGTTGCAAACCAGCTGATTATCAGATCTGTTTTTAACACATTTTGGTTAAATGAATATTTAGTGTGAGTGTGACTTTTAAAGTGTTCCTTGTTAGTAAGTCAAGTACTATGGTTGTTTTTTAACAACTTTTTTTTTGTAGCTTTAAGGGTTACTCCATTTTTACTCATTCACGTATTTTTCTACCTATTGCAAATATATCAAGATAGTCAAGATATTGGTCAGATAACATATCTAGAATTTTCCTTACACAAACAAAGCCATTAACAAGCCAGCACTTTGCCCCATACACACCAGCCCCAAGAATGCCCTTCTGCAGCCACTCTGCATTTTGTCTAAACTGAACTGGTTGTCCTCTGTACTGAAGCACAGCTGTCATTTCTGGATCTGCCTCTGCTGCTTTCCTTCATTGGATCTCTGCTTTTTCTCCGGCTTCATGAACACTGTGCGTTTCCTCTTTTTGATTTATTTTGCTTTTACCGCTTTCTCAAGCAAGTATGAATGAAAAACATTCTTTGATCTCTTTTATATAAAAGTTTTTTATTTTATATTTGCATTTTATTGATGGACTGGGTAATCATTTTTCGTGTGGATTTTGAAGGCTTTCTTTTACTCTCTCCTAGCTCCTAATAAGCTACTGAAATGAATGATACCAATCTGATTTTGACTCCTTTGTCTTTCTTTGATCTATTTATTTATATTTCCTGTTTGAAGGTTTTTAGGATCTTTTTATCCCTGTTGCTTGGAAATTTCATGATATGTCTTTGTCTTGATCCTGTTTCATTTAACACATTGGGTGTTTGGTGGGTCCCTTCTAATGGAGATACGTGTCCATCAATTCTGGGAATTTCTTTGTGTTGTTTTTCAATGCTTTCCTGTATTTTCTCTGTTCTTTCTGAATCTTCTGGATTGAGCAATTATTTACTTTTTCTTCTTCTTTTATTCCTTTTTGGAGTGTCCAGTTTTTCTTTCATGAGCACAGTTTTTTAATCTAAGAATGTTAGCTTTCTGACGTGTTGTTCTGTGCCCCGCGCTATCTCTGCCTTCTATACCTTCCCTTTTTCATCCAGTTTGATTTCCTTTTTTGTGTTTGAAGCATTTGTCAAATGTGTTATGATGTCTGGTTGTCTTTGACATGTAAGTATGAAACCGTAAAAAGCTGCTTACAAATAAACGGGTCTTTTCGGCTGGTGGGCCTCACTTGGGGAGTGAGTCAGTTTTTTCAGTTAGATGACCAACAAATGAATGTCTTTTCGAATGCTGGCATTCTGTTGCAGGGTTTGATTTCTTCAAATGAGAATTCTTTATTTTCCTCTTAGAAGGAGTATATGTGGCAAATGAAAGGGTGCAGATGTGGGAAACGAGGCGATAGGATATGTCCAGAAATAGGATGTGGTAATAGGCTGCGTTGAAAGAATGTGAACTTTCCTTCAATCTTCTGTCTTGTTTCCATCCCCTTTCTCAGCCTTCCACTATACCTGGAATCCCCAAATCTAGAGCCTTTGTGATTCAATTTCAACAGAGAGTAAAGGGAAGCAGAATAGTTTAGCCTTTCAGGATTGAGAGAGGGACCTTGGTATACAACTTCTCTGCATACAGACTCTCAACAGGTTTCCGCATTTCATGCTCTGCTCCTTATCTTCTCCTTCTAAGGTAGTCTAGGTTTTTAGCCCTCAGGGGTTCTGAAAACGTTGACGTTCCTTTCTGTCTGCACGGGAGCGACTTCCCTTTCTACTTTGGTCACCTACTCTTTATCTTTTCTCCCGTTTTTCTTTGTGGGCTCATATCTTGTTATTGTTGTTATCATCATCGTTGTCATCATGATTTTTATTATTATACTCTCATTTTAGTTGCTGACTTAAAAAAATGCACGTGAGAGTCACGAGTTAAGTTTTATTGGGGGCAAAATGAGGACTATAGCCCGGGAGACGGCATTTCAGATAGCTCTGAGAAACTGCTCCGAAGAAGTAGGGGGGAAGGTCAGTATACATGTGATTTTGGTGACAGGGAAGTACATGCAATTAAGCACATTTTCTTTGCAGAAGGTTTCCGCTAGTCTAGTGAAGGCTGCTGCTAGTCACGAGGAGCAGATGTCACCATGAAGGATTTTAGTGCTTTTCTAGATAAGAGGAGAAATAAGAATTGGGCTCATAAAATTGGCTTCTGAAAATATCTATCTGAAGACCTGTTCTGCCAGTTTTTCTCAGAGCACAGAGTGCCTCGTCTCTGCTCTCCACCTGAACTCCTTTCAGGGGGTGTTGAAGGTCAGCGGCTGCAGCAGCACATGATTTAATCCTTGTAGAGGTGGGTGGCAAGCGCCATTCTGTAGCTGGCATAGTGAAACTTGCAGAATCGAGATGAGCACGTGTGATAAATCTACCGTATTTATCAGAAATCCACTTTTACTCTTTATCAAGTTAAGCTGCAAAATGAATATTTTTATGGTGTTGCCAGTTTTAAGATACCTGTAGTCATATTCTCCTGAAATGATGAAACACATTAAGGATTTTTGTGAAGATTATGGACTCAGTACACGCCTCAGAAACATTGAATCCCATCTTTTGTGTGTGAGTTCAGTCTTCTGTTTTCTCCTTTTTTACACCTCTCTCCCTTAAGACTGTCTTGTAATGACGGTATCTTCATTTCTTAATTTCTGCATTTTTCTCAAGTCTACTTAATCTCCAGCTTAAATTGGACTCTGTGTTACTTACCGTCCTTTAGTTGTGCCTGGTTTTATTCCTTACCTATTCCTCCCAAGAGTTATTCTAAACATTCATCAGTCCTATAAGCCCTTTTCACCTTTCTCTTCATGCCTCAAAAATCATTCTGATTACTACGTCACAAAGAAAATAAATGTTTCAGACCTTTATTCCCTAAACTCATGTTCCTGTAGTTTTCTCTCTGTATCCAAACTTTATTTTTTCTTTCAACAAACATTTATTACTTACAATATTCTGTCCACAAGAGGTAAAAGAATAGAGTACTTGAGGATCTTTTGAAAATTAAAAATAAAATCAAAATTTAATAGGACAGAGACAAAAAGAGACACATGAAAAGTAAGAAGGTAAACAGTCTTCAATTCACAAGATTCAGAAAGAACAGAGAAAACAAAGGAAAGCATTAGAGGAATACCACAAAGAAATTCCCCAAATTGATGGACATGAGTCTTTATTAGAAGGGGCCCACCCAATACGCAATACATAGACCTTAAAGTGACATTAAAGCCGCGTCCAGAAGTAGGAGGACACTTGGACAAAAGAAGACAAAGAAGTGGTAGGTAGTCGGCATTCCAGAGAAAAATGTTAGGATGTCCTGAATGTGAAGGAACGAAGAGAGTTGGTGTTACTACTGAGTAGATGTAGCAAGTATGTGTTTGTGTTGTAGAGGGAAGTCCCTAAGATGAGGCTGGAGGTGTAAGCGAGGGGCCTGATTACACAGAGTGTGGTGAGCCGTAGTTAATTAACAAGCTTGTGAACTCAAAACAGTAGAATACCTTTGCAACAGTGAAAAACCTGAGAAGATATTAAGCAAGTGAAGTGACAGTGACATGCATTTTCTCCAAAGAGCATTCTCCGTTGTTGAGAATAGATTGTCAGAGGGTAAAAGTGTACATAGGAAGACGGATTAGGAAGCATTTAGGTGAGAGATGAGAGATGGGCTAGTAGGTTTTTGGAAGAGTAGAGGCAGAGAAAAATGGACACAATTGAGGTATTTGGGAAATACAATCCAGGACCTGCTGCTGGATTGGAAAGGGGAGAGAGGAGAAGAGAAATTGTCAAGGACGGCTCCCGGGCTTCAACTAACTCACTGGGATGGTGGTAATGCCATTGCCAAGATGGAAAGGGTGGAAGAGAAACCAAGTGGGAAATAAGAACAGAAGTTCAGTTTTTCACATGTTGAATTTGAGGTGCCTGTGAGAATTCCATAGGAGATGTGAAGTGTGATTGGATATTTGTGTCTACAGCTCAGAATAGAGATGTAGGCTAAAAGTACAAAATTCAGTGTTATGGCTTATTTGTGGTAATTAAGGCTTTTGTAATAGACAGGTTGCCTAACTGAAAAATCACAGGGGAAAATTGCTGTATTTCTAGCAGCAATATCCTTCTTAAGGTCCAAAGCCATGTATTCAGCTGCCTGGGGGATTGCCCATAAGGGTCTTAAATGAATTTAGAACTATGCCCATCGTCTTTCTTGTTACCCCAAACCTTTTTTTCTTTTTTTGTGCCTTATCCTAGCGGGTAGCGCCATCATTCTCCCAGGGCACTCAGGCTACTAGAAGCCGGATAGTTGTCCAGCTTCTTTTCCCTCACACCCTCCCGAACAGTAGATCATCAAGTTCTGTCAGTTTTGTCAACTAAATATTTCAGAAACTGCCTCATTCTCTCCTTGCTTCTCACCACTGATTTTTGTCTGGCTCTTGCTTTTTCTTTCCTGTATTTTTGCAGTAGCCCCTGACCCACCGCCCCCAGTGCATGCTCTCCGACCCTCTTCCTTCTCTTTGTCGCCACTATATTCTTTTTTTTAAAGAGCAAATCTGATCGTATTTCTTGTCATGAGCCCTCTTCCTAGGTAGAATTGACCGTGCCCTCCCTAGTACCCCTGGATATCTATTCACACTTATTTTTAATGTATCCATCTCTCCCCCTGTTAAACTATGTCTTCTTAGGACAGAGTTTGCATATCATTCTCATGCATTCATTGCCTAATACACAGTAAATGTCCAATAAATGCAGAGATGGTAAGAGTTCAGACTCTTGGTCAAACAGATGTAACTACAAAGTCTGTTTCCCAAGTGTAGTCGTTATGTGGCATTGGAAGTGACTCTCTGTTTTATCATCTGTAAAGTGGATATAATAGTAGTCCTTAGCTTCATAGGGTAATTGTGAATATGTTGGCTATAATGAAAGTTTTAATAATTTGTAGGGTTGAGTAGTGAATGAATTAATTGTTTAGTGATGCTTTATCCCTCACAAGATAAAATCCAGATGTTGAGGACCTTCATGATCTGTCCTCTCTCCCCATCCCCTCTGACTCCACATCTTCTCCCTATGTAACTCCTCCCACTGTAAACACAGAAAAGTACTTGCCATTACCTAAATATACCACCTCTCTCTCCCCTTCTGTTCCTTGCAGTACTGTCTCTTTTCACTGGGAATGTCTTTCTCCACTTTATCTCCCTAGCATATTTTTGCTCATCCTTTTAAGACTTTTAGTGTCGCTCCCTAACAGAGGCCTTCTGTGATCCCTCCCCTCCACCCTCAAGCTTAGTCATTCCTTTTCTGGGCTCCCATACAATCTGGTATATGCCTCAGTTTTGCTTGTATATATGTGAGCCCCTTGAAGGCAGATTTTTCAGCTGTGTATGCACAAAGTCTAGCCAAATGCTTGAATTCAATAAATGTTAACTAAACAAATGAATATAGCGAGAAATGAATCTCTTATGCAGGTAAATGCATTTTTTAAAGTAATGTCATACTCTCTATGAGGGGTCAGCAAACTACAGCCCATGAGCCAAATCCAGCCTTTCTACCACGTGTTTTTATAAATACAGGTTTTTGGAGACACAGCCACGTTCACTCATTCATGTGTTGTGTGCCACTGCTTTTGCACTATAACATCACGGTTGAGTAGTTGTGTCAGAGACCAGACGGCTCACAAAGCCTAAAATATGTATCTGGCCCTTTACAGAAAAAGTTTTCTGACTTATTCTATGTAGGTAAATTACTTTCCTTTAAATAATGTTTGGAAAGGACAGATAAAATTAGCAAAATTAACATTTTTTCTATGACATACAAAATGTGGCCGTGTCCCTTTCTTTATTTATGTGTTTCTTTTTCAGACAAACGTATTCTGTTTAACTCTCTGGTATTTTTTAATTGCATAGGCAGGAGCAAGCTATTACAGGATGACTGGCCTGGGTCCTTTGCCTCAAGCTCTTTATAATGGTGAATCCTTTCACCATGAAGAGCTGAATATTAGGGAACTAGAAACGGCTGTTCTTCACAGAATGATGGATGAAACTGCATATTTACAAAAGGAAGTTTTTATGGTAGGTAAGCATGTATGAGAAAATATCTGATGAATGATATTTAAAGATGATTTTTATGTTAAAAATATCTTTTAATAGCAAAAGTTAATTGTGTAAAAGTTTCCATTCTGATCGTTTAGTAATGATTTTTAAAGTAGTAATTAAATTTATCTGTGCGTAATTGCATCTAAAAAATTGCTTAATTGGAAAGAAACTTCACAGTTTTATAGGAAAATTTATTATAAGAATCCTAAATTGCATGTTACTTATTGACTTATTTTAGATTCAGTAGTCTTTAAATGTATTCTCTGCATAATTTTAAAACATCTGCATATAAATCACATATGTTACCTAAATAATATTTTATTATTTTAGGGTACATTAAATGATCGAACAAATGCAATTGACTTCCTTATGGATAGAAATAATGTTGTGCCCCGTATAAATCCTTTGATTTTGTACAATAAATGGCAGTACCTTAATTTAATATCTACATCAGGTAATACAATCCTTCCATATACTTTCCTATAAATGTTTATTGAGTTGTGAATGTTTTATTCATTATTTAACATTTAATATTAAAATTTTTAGTAACTGCTGATGTTGAAGATTTCTCTACTTTCTTCTTCTTGGATTCACAAGATAAGAGTGCTGTAATTGCAGAGAACATGTATTATGTAACCCAGGAAGGTAATAAGCATATTTTCCTGAATTTATTCCTAAATAGCAAAAACTTGTAATTTTATTAAATGCTTGCATAATACGTTTCTAGATGTTGATATCTGACTGGAGACCTGGCTTTCAATTTGAGGATTTGAAAATTATTAGGATGTAAGGACTGTGATGAGAAAATGTGATGCCTCCTATCTTAGCTAATCGTATATGCAGAGGGGTTAATCTTGAGGGGTTTTTGCCTTTGTTTTTTTTAAAGCAAGCTATTCCATTTTCCTCCTTTTTAGGAAGGTAGTAAAAACCCTTTCAAGATTAAATAAATTGATAATCTTATCAGGCATGAATAAAAGTGTAATTCCCAGATGAGAGGAGAATAGTTCTGTATTCTGATTAAACAACGTCTAAATGTTTTGCTTAAGTTAAGGGTCATAACCAAAGGAGAGGGAGCCAAGACAGGAACATCTTTGGAAATAAGGGCTTAGCCTGGATAGGAAAGTCTTCAGTGTGACCACAGTTCTGTTAGAGACCGTGAACTATTCAGATACATGAAGATAATTGGAGTTTGGTTGGTTTTGGTTTCACTTTGTTTTGTTTGACCTGCTTTGCTCTAGAGAGAACAAAAAGAGCCAATGCATGAAACATAAAAGAAAGCTGATTGTTATTTCAGTATATAAAGCAGTAACTTTCTAACAATGAGTGATCTCAAGATGGAATTACTATGTAATAAGGGATAAATTTTTATATATGAGAGAGATTTAAGCAGACAGCTAGTTTTTGAGAATGCTGTGGAGTGAATCCAAATTAGGACCATATGGCCCTTGAATTACTTTGGAACAGATCTATGATTTCATGTTCATAAAGTGGTCTGTCTACAAGAGAACCAACAAATAATAAAATGTAATTCAGTTCCATATTATGGCAGGCTAAGGTCCCGAATGTGTCAAGTGAAGGGAAAAGGAGGCAGAGAAACAGGGAATAAAAAATAGGGCAAACATATTTATCAGGTTCTGGGGTATATTTCAAAAATTGCTTCTGGGCATCAGAATAAGTTAGGCCATAATTAATGCCCTTTGGTTAAATCTCTTGCAATCTAAAAGAAGACTTTATTAACTGAGAAACACCTGATTTCTTTATTTGCATTTATGTAAGTATGTAAAGAAATAAAAGAGTTGGGAGAAATTTGCTTAGCACTTTTGAAATAGTTCTGTTTACTAGTTGTAATGGTAAAAGTGATGACATTAAGAAGGCACGAGAATTCTTTACCTTTCTTCTTTGAGAAGAATGTGCCACTGCCTTACTCTCAAATTGCTTCTGAAGGATTGCAAGTAGAATCGATGTTATCCTTCTTTTTGTTATATTTTTTTCATTAACCAAAGCCAGTTTTTGCACAGTTATATATTACTGAGTATGGTAATAACTGTAGCTTCACATCTATTCAGGTGTAGGTTTTTGGTGTAGCACACATTTTACAGTTGTTTTAAGTGGGTCATAAGATCTAAGGGACTGATTTTTCTATAGGTTTTAATGATGGCCAGACAAGTATTATTTCAGGTGTTATATGCTGAGGCTGGATGAAATTAAACCCATTTAACTGTGACTGCAGAATTAAAAATTATTTCTTCTTGTGGCTTCCAAATTTTCAGATGTTTCTGAAACAAGAATTGCATTGATGTTGGCATAGGATGATGTGAATTAGGCCAAGTTAATAATAGTCAGAATTTTTGAAATACATGAATCATAAGCTAATAAATATTGCTGTTTTCAATATCTGCTAATAATTTATTGTGTCCAGTTTTACATATATGTGAGGTACAAATATCATTATTTTTTACAAGTGTAGCTGGAAGGCATTTTTGCTTGGCAACAGTAGAACTTTGATAAGCATGATACAGTTTTCCCTACTGGCAAAAGTATCTCACATATGTGTTTCTTGGGGACTATTCTTTCTTTTTGGTATCTGAGTTTATATAAAGGTTATTCCTCTTTCAACATTTTTATGTGTATTTCACTCTGTGTGTATGTAACTTTTACCAATATTTGCTTATTTTCAGAAAGATTCATTTTAAAAATTGTTACTGTTTTTATGTATTTTGTTAACTGGACATGCCCCTGTCTTTAGTTTGACTTTAAGAAGAATTAGTTTGACTAAACTGTTTGAAACTTTCAGATGATGTAATTTCTTCAGTTACTTTCTGGATTATTGCTGATTTTGACAAACCATCTGGGAGAAAACTGCTTTTTAATGCATTAAATCACCTGGTGAGTATTTAGACACTCTTACTACAAAAATTCTAATTTGTTGTAATTTCGAGAAAGCAATATGAAGAACATGCATTAAATCATTATTTCCCTTCATGTTAACATTTTCAGTACCTTGACTTGGTTAGAACATGGTGCTAAGGAGATTAAGACAGGCATTCAAATTCTTTCTCCATGTAGAATGGGTAACCTTGCCCAGGAAAAGAAAAACCTACATGTCTTCTGTGATTCATGACCTATATATTCTTTGCTAGTCCTTGCAGTTGGACATACATTTACATACATAGTGTGTATGTACTGAATGTTTGTGTCCCCCCAAAATTTATGTGTTCAAATCTAATCCTCAATGTGATGATATTTGGAGGTGGGGCCTTTAGGAGGTAATTAGGTCAAAAGGGTGGAGTCCTCATAAATGGGATTATTGCTCTTACAAGAAGAGGTCAGAGAGGTAGCCCACTCTCTTTCTGTCATGTGAGGATACAAGGAGAAATCGGCAGAATGTAGTGCAGAAGAGGGTCCTCACCAGCACCTGACCATGCTGGCACACTGATCTTGGACTACCAGCCCCCAGTTTGTACTATTTTTTTTTACATACCTCTCTCAATAACAAGTAAACCAAGTACACAGAAAATCAGTAGGGATGTATAGAATGTTTGAATAATAAAATAATCAAACCTGACCTAATGGATATTGATAGAAAAGTACACATAGTATATGTTCTTGCAAAGCACAAATGTAACGTTTAAAAAACATTTGTAGATGCTAGGCTATAAAGCAAATCTCATGAAATTTTCTTTTGCTTTTTTGCATCAGTAGTAACTATTTTTTTAAAATTTTTTATTGGAGTATAGTTGCTTTACAATGTTGTGTGAGTTTCTACTGTACAGCAAAGTGAATCAGCTATACGTGTACATATATCCCCTCTTTTATGGATTTCCTTCCCATTTAGCTCACCACAGAGCATTGAGTAGAGTCCCCCGTGCTATACAGTAGGTTCTCATTAGTTATCTATTTTATATATAGTATCAATAGTGTATACATGTCAATCCCAATCTCCCAATTCATCCCACCTCCCCCTTCCCCCTTAATATCCATACATTTGTTCTCTACGTCTGTCTCTATTTCTGCTTTGTAAATAAGATTGTCTATACCAGTTCTTTCAGATTCTGCATATATGCGTTAATATACGATATTTGTTTTTCTCCTTCTGACTTACTTCACTCTGTATGACAGTCTCTAGATCCATCCACATCTCTACAAATGACCCAGTTTCATTCCTTTTTATGGCTGAGTAGTATTCCATTGTATGTATGTACCACATCTTCTTTATCCATTCTTCTGTCGATGGACATTTAGGTTGTTTCCATGTCTTGGCTATTGTAAACAGTGCTGCAGTGAACACTGGGGTGCATGTATCTTTTTGAATTATGGTTTTCTTAGGGTATATGCCCAGTAGTGGGATTGCTGGGTCATATGGTAGTTCTATTTTTAGTTTTTTAGGGAACCTCCATACTGTTCTTCACAGTGGCTGTATCAATTTACATTCCTACCAACAGTGCAGAGGGTTCCCTTTTCTCCACACCCTCTCCAGCATTTATTGTTTGTAGATTTTTTGATGATGGCCATTCTGACCTGTGTGAGGTGATAGTTCATTGTAGTTTTGATTTGCATTTGTCTAATAATTAGTGATGTTGAGCGTCTTTTCATGTGTTTGTTGGCCATCTGTATGTCTTCTTTGGAGAAATGTCTATTTAGGTCTTCCACCCGTTTTTTGATTGGGTTGCTTTGTGGTTTTTTTTGATATTGAGCTGCATGTGCTGCTGTTTGTATATTTTGGAGATTAATCCTTTCTCAGTTGCTTCATTTGCAAATATTTTCTCCCATCTAAGGGTTGTCTTTTCATCTTGTTTATGGTTTCCTTTGCTGTGGCTTTAAGTTTCATTAGGTCCCATTTGTTTATTTTACTTTTTATTCTCATTACTCTAGGAGGTGGGTCAAAAAAGATCTTTCTGTGATTTATGTCAAAGAGTGTTCTTCCTATGTTTTCCTCTAAGAGTTTTACAGCGTCTAGCCTTACATTTAGGTCCTTAAACCATTCTGAGTTTATTTTTGTGTATGGTATTAGGGAGTGTTCTAACTTCATTCTTTTACGAGTAGCTGTCCAGTTTTCCCAGCACCACTTTTTGAAGAGGCTGTCTTTGCTCCATTGTATATCCTTGCCTCCTTTGTCATAGATCAGGTGACCATAGGTGTGTGGGTTTAGCTCTGGGCTTTCTGGCCTATTGCATTGATTTATATTTCTGTTTTTGTGCCAGTACCATACTGTCTTGATTACTGTAGCTTTGTAGTAAAGTCTGAAGTCAGGGAGCCTGATTCCTCCAGCTCTGTTTTTTTCCCTCAACATTGCTTTTGCTATTCAAGGTCTTTTGTGTTTCCATACAAATTGTAAAATTTTTTGTTCCATCTCTGTGAAAATTGCCACTGGTAATTTGTTAGGAATTGCCCTGAATCTGTAGATTGCTTTGGTAGTATAGTCATTTTCACAATATTGATTCTTCCAGTCCAAGAACATGGTATATCTCTCCATCTGTTTGTGTCATCTTTGATTTCTTTCATCAGTATCTTACAGTTTTCTGCGTACAGGTCTTTTAGCTCCTTAGGTAGGATTATTCCTAGCTATTTTATTCTTTTTGTTGCAGTGGTAAATGGGATTGTTTCCTTAATTTCTCTTTCTGATCTTTCATTGTCAGCGTATAGGAATGCAAGAGATTCCTGTGTATTAATTTTGTATCCTGTGACTTTACTAAATTCATTTATTAGCTCTAGTAGTTTTCTGGTGTATCTAGGATTTTCTATGGATGGTATCATGTCATCTGCAAACAGTGACAGTTTTACTTCTTCTTTTCGGATTTGGATTCCTTTTATTTCTTTTCCTTCTCTGATTGCTGTGGCTAAAACTTCATAAACTGTGTTGAATAGTGGTGAGAGTGGGCAACTTTGTCTGGTTCCTGATCTTAGTGGAAACGGTTTCAAGTTTTCACCATTGAGAACGATGTTGGCTGTGGGTTTGTCAAATGTGGCCTTTATTATGTTGAGGTAAGTTCCCTCTATGCCTACTTCCTGGAGGGTTTTTATCATAAATGGGTGTTGAATTTTGTTGAAAGCTTTTTCTGCATCCATTGAGATGATGGTATGGTTTTTCTCCTTCAGTTTGTTAATATGGTGTATCACATTGATTGATTTGCGTATATTGAAGAATCCTTGCATTCCTGGGATAAACCCCACTTGATCATGGTGTATGACCCTTTTAATGTGCTGTTGGATTCTGTTTGCTAGTATTTTGTTGAGGATTTTTGCACCTATGTTCATCAGTGATATTGGCCTGTAATTTTCCTTTTTTGGGATATCTTTGTCTGGTTTTGGTATCAGGTGGCTTTGTAGAATGAGTTTGGGAGTGTTCCTCCCTCTGCAGTTTTTTGGAAGAGTTTGAGAAGGATAGGTGTTAGCTCATCTCTAAATGTTTGATAGAATTCACCTGTGAAGCCATCTGGTCCTGGACTTTTGTTTGTTGGAAGATTTTTAATCACAGTTTCAATTTCATTACTTGTGATTGGTCTGTTTATATTTTCTATTTCTTCCTGGTTCAGTCCTAGAAGGTTGTACCTTTCTAAGAATTTGTCCATTTCTTCCACATTGTCCATTTTATTGCCATATAGTTGCTTGTAGTAGTCTCATGATCCTTTGTATTTCTGCAGTGTCCGTTGTGACCTCTCCTTTTTCATTTCTAATTTTATTCGAGTCCTCTCCCTTTTTTCCTTGATGAGTCTGGCTGAAGGTTTATCAGTTTTGTTTATCTTCTCAAAGAACCAGCTTTTAGTTTTATTGATCTTTGCTATTGTTTTCTTTGTTTCTATTTCATTTATTTCTACTCTGATCTTTATGATTTCTTTCCTTCTACTAACTTTGGGTTTTGTTTGTTCTTTCTAGTTGCTTTAGGTGTCAGTTTAGGTTGTTTGAGATTTTTCTTGTTCCTTGAGGTAGGATTGTATTGCTATAAACTTCCCTCTTAGAACTTCTTTTGCTGCATCCCATAGGTTTTGGATCGTCATGTTTTCTTGTCACTTGTTTCTAGGTATTTTTTTATTTCTCTTTGATTTCTTCAGTGATCTCTTGGTTATTTAGTAGCATATTGTTTAGCCTCCATGTGTTTGTGTTTTTCACAGTTTTTTTTCCTATAATTGATTTCTAATCTCATAGTGTTGTGGTCCAAAAAGATGCTTGATACGATTTCAATTTTCTTAAATTTACTGAGACTTGATTTGTGACCCAAAATATGATCTATCCTGGAGACTGTTCCCTGTGCACTTGAGAAGAAAGTGTATTCTGCTGCTTCGTGTGGAATGTCCTATAAATATGAATTAAGTCTGTCTGGTCTAATGTGTCATTTAAGGCTTGTGTTTCCTTATTAATTTTCAGTCTGGATGATCTATCCATTGGTGTAAGTGTAGTGTTAAAATCCCCCACAATTATTGTGTTACTCTCAATTTCCCCTTTTATGGCTGTTAGCATTTGCTTTATGTATTGAGGTGCTCCTATGTTGGGTGCATAAATATTCACAATTGTTGTATCTTCTTCAATTATGCAAAGTACAGTTGACCCTTGAACAATGCAGGGGTTAGGGCCACTGACCCTCTGAGCAGTCAGAAATCCACTTATAACTTATAGTCAGCCCTCTGTATTCAAGGTTCCACATCTGCAGATTCAACCAACCACAGATCATGTAATATTGTAGTATTTACTACTGAAAAAAAATTGTTTTTAAGTGGACCCATGCTGTTCAAACCTGTGTTGTTGAAAGATCAACTGTATATTCTTTGACCACAGTGTAATTAAGTTAGAAATCAATCACGAAAAGAAAACTAGAACATCTCTGTACATTTGGAAATTAAGAAATGCTTCTGTGTAACCTGTTGATACAAAAATGCACATTTGAAAATATTTTTTGAAAGATTTAAGATTTGAATGACATTAAAACTTGACAGATACAACTAAAACTATGTTATATCTGAAAAAGAGAAAGGTTGAAAAATCAGTCATCTAAGCACAAATCTTAAAATTTAAAAACAGCAACTTAAACTTCTATCGAAGAAAGTAAAGGAAAAAGAAGATAAAGATAAGAACAAAAAGTCATGAAATAGAAGACATACAGTAGTTAAGGTCCACAAAGCCAAAATTTGGTTCTTTGAAAAGACTAATAGAATTGATAGAAACACATGGTAAAACTGGTCAAGAAATATGGAGAAGCAGACCCAATCAATCAGTGCTCTGATAGAAAGAGGGGATGTTACTCAAGATTCTGTGGACATGACAGAGGTAGGAAGAAGGCATTTTTAGTTATCAAAGGAATTAAATCTGTAATTTAAGATATTCAAAAGAGAAAACCCCGGACTTATATGACCATACTAGTAAACTGTACCGAGCATCAATCTAACACAAATTTTTTTCCAGAGAATAGAAAAATAAGCAATACATTTCAACTCATTGTACAAGGTCAGCATTACTTCAAAACCAAATGCATAAAAGGGCATTATATAAGAATGGAAAACTGTAGGCCACTCTTACTCATGGACATAGGTGCAAAAATCCTAAACAAGTGAATAAAGGAATAAGCATTATAAAAATCAAAAAGGAAAAATTAAAATTGTCTTTTTTCCAAATTGTTTATACAGAAAATACATATAAATCCACAAAAAGTTATTAGAATTCATTTTTTAGTTTAACTAGGTTGCTGCCCAACAGGTCAGTATACCAGAATTAAGTCTAAGCGTTGCAACAAATAAGAAATGCATTTTAAATAAAAATATCACTTATAATAGTATCAAAAATATCAAATGCTAGGAATAAATGTAACATAATTGTTTAAGACTTTTACACAATAAAATATTGAGAGAAAATTCAGAAGTCTTACATGAATGGAGAGATATACCATAATCATGAAAGAGTCAGTATTTTAAAGATGTTCTCCCCAAATTGATGCATTGGTTAGGTGCAATTCCAATATGAATCTGAGCGTGTTTTATGGAAATTGTCAAGCTGATTCTCAAATTTATATAGAGATTCAAAGGACCAAGAATAACTAAGTTACTCTTCAAGAAGAGGAAGGTAGGATAATTGCTCTGCTGGGTATCAAGATCTTTCATAAAGCTATACAACTGAAAACAATTTGGATAGAAAAATAGAGCAGTGAAAGAAGAATAGAGAATCCAGAAACAGACCCATGTATATACTACACGTGCTTTATGATAGAGTTGACCTTAAAGAGCAGTAAGGGTGTCTCTTAAACTTTCTTCTTTTCACATCACACTCAGAAATCAATTCCAAATGGATAGAGATCTAAACATAGAAAGCAAAATAATAAAGGTTCTCAAAGGTAACAAAGGTTATCTTTAGGACTTGAGAGAAGAGAAAGATTTGTAAAACAGAACACAAAACCCAGTAGCAATGAAGAAGAATACCAATAAATTCAACTACATTGAAATTAGGGACTGTTTTTTGTCAGAACACACCAGCAAGAGAATAAAAGATCAAGCCACAGACTAGCAGAAGTTATCTGCATACGGGTAGCCAAAAAAGCACTCAAGTCTTAGAAATGAAACCCTTATAACTCAGTACATAAAAGGCAATTATCTCCAGTGAAATACTGGCAAAAGATTCAACAGACAAATCAGAAAAGAGGCCAATGAACATGTTAAAGAATGTTTAATATCATTAGTGATGAGAAAAAGCAAATTAAACCTAATGAGATATCTTTACACATCCACCAGAATGATTTAAATTTAAAAATCTGACAATACAAAATGTTTATGAGGCTCTGGGGTAGTGGGACTTTCATATGTTGCTGGTGGGAGTAAAAATTAGTCTAACTCTCCTGAAAAACTCTTTTTAACATCTTCTAAAGTTGAAGATATGTATATTGTGTTTGTAGAGTGCCAAAGTGAAAAAAATTCAAAGGTCTAGCATCAGTAGAATGGATAAAGGAGAGTATATTCATATGGAATTCTGTATGGTACCAAAAAAAAGTAACTATAGCTACTCCAAACAGTGTTGGTGAATCTCACTATCATGTGGAATGGAAAAAGAGTACAAAAGAATATATAGTGTATGATTACATTCATATGACGTTCAAAGTAGATTAAATGTTTAACGATGAAAACATTGGTGGTAAAATATAAAGAAAAGCAAGAATGTTGTTACTGTGAATGACAAGATAGTGGTTGTCTTTAGGAAAGTGGGAAGGTGAAGTAATTGGCAGGGGATATGAAAGATGTCTGGGTTGCTGGCAGTGCTTTATTTCTTGACCTGGGCGATATTTTGTGGGTTAATTCACTGAGCTCTACAGTTTTATTTTGTGCATTTTTATGTGTGTTAGTTTACACACACACATCCAAAAAGAGGCCAAAAGAATCATGACGCAAAGAGGAGAGAATTAGTTAATAAAATGATTGTTTTTAGACTATTTCAGTGGTATACCGCATTCAATACATTCAACAGGAAGACAGTGAAAGATGTTGTATAGTAAAGCCAGCAAACTTAATTGGAAAGAAGAAAGTTCAGTTGTAAAAGGATAGGTAAGATACTGATATTTTTCACCTATAAATATGTTTTGCAGGAAGTAAGTGTTCATGGTCGGTTGGGAGTTATTTATAATCCTACATCAAAAATAGATGAAGATAACACAGCTATTTCCAGAGGAATTCTGGCAGCTTTTCTTACACTAAAAAACAGCTTTTTGAGAAACTTTCTCAGGAAACTGGCAGAGGAAGAAACTGCTACAGCTATTTACTCTGGAGATAAAATTAAAACATTCCTTACTGAGGTCAGTAGCTATTTGTTTGAAATAATAAATAAGTATCTTGCATATTTCAAAAGTATAAGTCAGTGTGCTTAGAGATATCATGTTAAAAAATCATTAAGTATAATCAAACGGGGATAATAAACTTTCCTTTACAGTGGGAAAAGATGCATGTTACATGATACAGCTTTGCATAGAGGCACTTAACAAATCAAATTTCATATATTTCAGCTGCTACTTCATGATCCTTAAAGTTAAAGGCATTCTAGTCAGGATACGTACTTATGTGAAGCATTAGGAGTTAAAGGATTATGTGAATAATCCTCAGTTATTTCACTCAAGGGGTCCAGTACAGGGAAAATTCTAAAGACAGAAGCTGATCCTCTGGAAGAAAGATTCATTAATCCATTCAAAAAATATTTATTGATTGTCTACCAGACAATGGAGATAATACTTATGAACAAGGCAGACAGAGTCCCAGTTCTTATGGAGCTTACATTGTAATGGGAAAGACCAGGTAAGTAGTATTGGAAAGATATAAAGAAATATAAGAAAGTAAACAGTTTGAGGGATGCTATTTTAGCTGGAGTGGTCAAGGGAAGTCATCTCTAAAGAGCTGATGTCTGAGCAGAGCTCTGAATGAAATGAGAAGTCAAGCCATGGAAAGTCTACAGACTTTCTTACAGAGAAGAATATACCAGGTTCAGAACACAGCAGGTCTAAAGGCTTGACACAGAGACAGTCTTGCCAGGTTTGAGGTATAGGCAGAAGGTCATCATGACCAAAGTAGAGTGATGGGGAGACTAGTAGGAAATGAGTTCACAAACATAATCCCAGATATCCAAGCACTCATAGGCCATGGTAAGGAATTGAAATTTTTTCTGAGTATAATGGAAAGTCATTGAGGAATCTCGTGAGATAAATAATCTTGAAAAAGATGACTCTGGGTGCCATGTGAAGATTTGATAGTAGGTAAACAAGAGTGGAAATAGGATGAACAATTAGAATGCTATTACAACAATCCAGGTAAGAAATAATGGTGTCTTGGAGTAGATATTGGTGGTGGACATGGTGAGATGGTATATACGTAATATCTGTTACAACTGTAGTCAGCTTGAAGAGCTGCCAGTTGTATGTGACATGTGAAAGTAATACTCAAGGATTTTGTCTTGAACAGCTAGAATTGTGGTGTCTTTTTTTTTGAGATGGGGAAGTCTTGATGAAGAGAAGATTGGGATACATAGGGGATCAAGAGTTAAGTTTTGTATGTGTTAAGTTGGAGATGCCTGTTGGACATTCAAGTGGAGATGTTGAGTTGACAATTTAGTTAATAAGTGTAGGAATCAATGGAGGGTACAATGTTTTGTTTTGTTTTGAGAGTCGTCAACATTATATATAATTTAAAGCTAAGAAACTGGACGAAATACCTTAGAAGTGAGTGGGGCAGGGGTTGGAGAACAGAGGGACTGAAAAAGAGCCCTGGAACATTCCAACATGTAGAGGAACGCAAGAAAAGGATGATCCAGTAGAGGGGACAAATGGAACAGCCACTGGGTTAGGAAGATAACCAGGAGAGTGTGATATCCTAGAAGCCACCTGGAGGAAGTATTTCAAGGAGGACATGATAAACTATGCCATATTTCTTGAAATTAGGCTTCATAACGGACCATTTTATTTGTTTAGGTGGTCATTGGTGGCTTTGATAAGAGCAGTTTCAGTGAAGTGATAGGTATAAATGTGAACTGGATTCAAGAGAGAATAGGAAATCAGGAAACAGAGACAGCAAGTATAGGTAGCTTTTTAAAGGAATTTTCCTATGTGGGGAACCGAGAAATATTCTGTAGCTAGAATAGGGCTTGAGGTCATGGAAGGATTTCACTTATTTGTGGTATGCTGATGAAAACAGTCCATCCAGAAAATGAGAAAAGATGAAACGGAGCAGAGCAAAGTGGGAGGATAGCTCTTGCGTAGCTAAGAGGTGCTGGGACCCAGTGCACAAGCTGTAAGTATTGGCTGAAGAATGGGGTAGATTTTTTTGGTGGTAGCAAGATGAGTACTTTACTTCTGATTGATTTTGTCCTCAAAAGAAGGTCAAGTCATTAGCTAAGTATTAGAATAGGAGTAGGTGCTTTTAGAGGTTCGAGGGTAGAGGAGAAAATGTCAAATATTTTTCTAGTATTCTGCGAGTGAGAAAGTGAATTAAAAACATTATAGTAAGATTTCTGAGGGCCCACTTGAGGTTGATGACCATAAATTGAAAGTGAGATCGATGTTGGCTGCATGCTTTTCTCCAGCTGTCCTAAAGCTGTTTGGATCCAGTTGCAGAGTAAGCAGAGAAGTGTTTAACCAGAGTTGAGGTTTTGCCAGGTGAATAACTGAGGGGAAGCATCCAGGGGAGGTGAGCATGGAATGTTTCTGTTATAGTAAAGGGATCAGGGGTATAACTTGGTTAGGAGCAAAATGATAATATGGAAAGTGTGATGGACAGTAAATAAGTGGTAGGGTCAGTGGACTAAAGGGTTGAGTAATGGTTGGTCTGGTGACACTGGGATGAATGAGCTAGAAGGTCAGCAGATTGTGGTCAGAGAGGGGTTGACTGAGACAGAGGTTTTGGAAGTAAAGATCTAGAGCTACACTGTCTGATACTACAGCCACTAACTTCATGTGGCTATTTTAAACTTAAATTAAATTTAAATTCAGTTTCTCAGTCATACTAGCCACATTTCAAGCGCTCAGTACCCATCTGTGGCTGTGTGTTGGACAACGCGGGGGAACATTTCTGACCTTGCAGGAGTACCAGGAACGTGATAGAAAGTCAGAATGTAAGGCCCTCCCTGGATCTACACCCAGGTGATTTGTATGCATATTAAAGTTTGATACACACTGAGATGGCAAAGATTACTTTTGTATTTCAGAGTTTAAATGCACTATTACTAAATTGGTTTCATGGGATTGGTATAATGGAATGAGCAGGGTATTTCTATTTTAAACAATAATTTTTTTAATTGAACACACCAAAATGGAGGTACTGAATTCAGAATTTAATAAACATTGTATTTCATTGTTTAATGTTAAATTTTATTTAAATTGATGTTTCCTAGCATTTTACTAATCAGTAATCCACCCAAAATTCTCAAAGAATGAGTAGCAAACTGTATCTACTTGTAACAGGATTTACAGATATTGTAATTGCCTTGCCAAAGAAGGATTCTTTTTTTAAATGTGGTTTCAGAACAAAATAGTACTTTTTAAAATTACAAGTTAATATAATTTAAAATTTTATACTAATATATTAAGGTAGGCTATGTTTAAAAAATTATTTAATGTATTTACTGTTCTCTTACTGGTTTTATCATTCTTAACTTATACCTTAGGGAGTGGATAAAAATGCCTTTGAGAAAAAATATAATACCATTGGAGTGAATATTTTTCGAACTCACCAGTTATTCTGTCAAGATGTACTTAAATTGCGTCCTGGAGAAATAGGTGTTGTCAGCAATGGGAAAGTAAGTAAAAAAAGCAATTGCTCACTTTTCTCAGTGACACTGTGATACGGGGGTGTCAAGCGTTTTCTGTCACAACACACCTGATGCAACACACACAGAGGACGGTGCTCATGGGCTAGACACGCCAGACAGGTCTCAGCGTAAATAAAATGGCCACTGAGATGTCCAGTTCGTGGCACAGTACCTGTTTCTTCACCCCTCCCTCCCATTGGTGATAACATCGAATGCGGCTAAGGATGTTTTGGGGGATAGCTTTTATAATATAAATATTGAACAATTTTGTATACATTACAACATTGTGATCGAGCACTGTTGTAAGTAGGTGCAAAAAGTACATTCTGACATCTTTTTCTTCTTGTAGCTTTTTTCTACAACTGATTATGTTAAATAACAATACTGCAAGTTTTGAACTATAAAGTAGTATTTATTAATATAATCTTTTAAAATCTATAGTAAAAATCACTCTTACTCCCACCATCCTAATAAAATTTATTATTAATAGTTTATTGTTTTACCATCTAACCCTTTTTTCTACTCTATGTAGCCATGTCTGTCTTTTTAAATACATAATTGTAATGCTATTATATATATATAATTTTATATCATACTTTTTTCTCTTAGTATATCATAAATGTGTATATGATTAATTAGGGAGTTTTAATAGGTACATACAAAATTAGTGGATGATAGCTACTTATTAATATTTTTTAGTATGATAGTCTGGTTTTCTTTCTCAGGAATGGTTTAAGTTTTTAAAAATTGAATCTGGTGCTTAGGTATATTTAGAAATCAACTAATGCAGTGTGTTTGACATTATCTCTGCTTGAAGCGTCAAATTACGTATCCCTAAATCCTCTTCAAAGCTGTAGTGTTTTCTCTGTTTTCTGCCTTTTTATGAGCTCTATTCACCTGCGTGCTTCATTCCTGTGTCATCATTCCCTTAAAGTTATGCTTATTTATTCCTTCTTATCTGAATCTATAAATAATAGAAATTGGAGAATAGTGAGGGACTCATATCCACAAGCATCCACAAATCACATATTTCCGCTTCAGTGTAACAGCTCTTGAGCTAATTGTGTTAGCTCCTAAAAATAGTTAGACGCGGGTTCATCTGTGTACAGTGCTGTTTTACAATTGGTGACAACAGTTGCCATTTATTATTACAGTAATATAAAATATTAGTGAATTTTGATAATGAGCTATGTGAAAGCCCAAAAATGGCATTGCTTTTTTTGTCAACAGTTGCTTTGGGAAGAAATCTAACTTTTTAGAACAGTTTTAAAGTATATGGCTACCTTCGGCTCTGTCAGGCATTTTAAGAGATAAAAAGAAAAAATTACAGCCTGCTGTATCTGTTACCTTGCCTTTTGGTTACGGAAAAGCTACCCTATGTTTTCTTTTGTCATTGTTTAATATAATTCAGATATTGTTATCAATGTTAGTGATAACAAATATAGTTATGTTCAACTTATTTCTCTTAGAACTGTTTTCTTCTCACTGCCCTTGAAATTGACAAAAGCATTTAGATGTAATTTTGCATCTGCCATGAACCAAACATCCTTCTAGAATCTGAGAGTGTAGTAGTGAACAAACATGTTTCTGTGGCGTTTACACTTTGGTGGGCAGGGACCAAAAAAAAGTAGTGTCCTTACTGATAAAGTGTTATTTGGACAGAGAACCAAAGGAGGTGAGGGAGCGAGCCATGTTGCATATCTGGAAGGGGAACGTTCTAGGTAGAGGGAACAGTGAGTACAAAGGTCCTGAGATGAGCTCACATCTGTGTGTTCTAGGAACAGCAGATATGAAGAGAACAGGAGAGAGGTACCTGGAGGCCAGGTCAGGTAGGGTTTTACTCTGAATGAGTTGAGAAGCCAATGGTTCTGGGCGGGGGATTGACATGAACTGACGTTTCATTTGGATCGCTAGTGGCTGTTACATCAAGGATAGACTGTAGGTGTTAGGAAACCATAAGGAGCTATTACAGTAGTCCAAGCAAGATGTGATGGTGGCCTGGACCGGAATGGCTCTAGTGGAAGTAGGGAGAAGTAGACGTGAGATGTATTTTGGAGGATGATCAGGAATTGCTGACAGATTTACAGTGGGATGTAAGAGAACTACGTGACTGGCAGAATTGAGCTGCCGCTGTTTTAAGGAAAGGAAGACTGCAGGAGGAGTGGGCTTGTTCAGAAGGAGTGGAAAGGGCAGATAGAGAATTCAGTTCTGGACGTATTAAGAGTTCAGTGTTCAGTTCTGGACCTCTGAGTAGACTGGTTGAGATGACAGCTGAACGTATGAGTTAAATTCGGGGAGAGGTTGGGGCTAGAGATAGATATTAAGTCAGATGACATTGACTTTTTGTGTTGACTAATGGAAAATTGTAATTTTGATTATCCTTTTATTTGTAGGACTGTGGTTTGAATACAAAAGTATGATATATTTGAAAATAAGTACTATGGTTTATGAACTATAATGTAATATTATACTGTGTCTCAGAGCAATGCTATGAAACACAATAATCATAACAATTGTAACAGATAGTTATAATTCTGAACCAGATAGTTTAATGATTAAAATAATTCTGACATTTTAGAATCAATCTTCATTTTGAACCTGTCCAAATATTTACGTTAGGATTGAAACATATTCAAAGTTAAAATTGTTCATAAATGATCAAACTGGGGTGTAATGATGATCTCATACTTTCTTACTGCCATGCTAAAGAATTAAAAATCTATATATTTTAAGATTAAACAAAACCCTAAATAATGCTATTGCTATAATTATATTTATTTTTATCATGTTACATATTTACAAATTGATGAAAGACGTGGTGTGGCAGAGAGAAGGGAAACAAACAAGGCCTTTTTGTTTTAGCTAGGCGAATCTGGCTTCAAATTCTGGTTGCACCATTAATTGTATAACCTTTGCAAGACTTGGTTACCTCATTTGCACAATGGAAAAGGTAATAGTCTGTTTTAAAGTTGCCAGAGAGATTAAATATACTTTTACACATAAAACACATAGAACAGCCCCAGAGTAAATTTTCAGTAAATATTAACTTCTGTTTTCTCTTTAAATATTTGAAGGCTATCATGGGAAATATGGGTACATTTATAGATTTGATTTGCATTGTATTCATTGAGAGTCAGTACAGAATCAAGCCCAGTTGATCCAACTTCCACGAGGGGGGAGAGATTTTTAGCTCACTATGTGGAAGAACATTCTAACAGAGTTTTCTAAAATTGTAATGATCTGTCAAATGAGGTAATGCATTTCTGTTATAGCAGTTATTCTGTATAACTGAAAAATCACATTTCCAAAACGTTGTAAAGATTTAAGCTCCAGATAGGTTTTATTGTACTATTACGTGATTTTCAAATTTAATGTTCCATTTCCCAATTTGGCCATTATGTGATTTTATACTATTTAAGTTGCTTTATTCCACAAACATCATATTCATCTTTAAGTAGAAGAACTAAGACACAGAAGAACCAAGTTTCTGCTAGCTGTTTGACACTGAACTTACATAGGTGCAATAGAGCCGGTTTTCTGGTGAATTTAATCAGTAAAGATACCCAATCTTGTTCATCCCTTAGGAAAATTATTTGAGATTTTAGTTCCTTATTCTAAGTTATTAACAAACTACTCAAGTCACTAGAAGTGGTATAGATAAAATTCAGCCCTTTTCCAGGCCTCTCCTATTCACAGTCAAAAAAATACAGCATTAAAAGTGCTTTGAAAGTTACCTTAAAAATGATAGCAAATCTTAAGGAAATGAAATGTTCATATGTGTACTTTTAGTATTACAGTGCCCACTTTTTGTACTTTTAAGAGCCCAGGTTTTATGTTTAAAGTGAACATGGTATTTATTTAGCTGGATGCCAACATTCCAACTAATATCACCTTTGATGTGAGCAAATGAGAAAAGATTCAAGAACTATACTTCATTAATTTTTAGAAAATATTAATTGCAGAAGCATATGAAGGGGAAGTAAGAAAATGCACTGCAGGGCTTCCCTGGTGGCCCAGTGGTTAAGAATCCGCCTGCCAATGCAGGGACATGGGTTCAAGCCCTGGTCCGGGAAGATCCCACATGCTACAGAGCAACTAAGCCCGTGCGCCACAGCTACTGAGCCTGCGCTCTAGAGCCTGCAAGCCACAACTACTGAGCCCGCATGCTACAGCTACTGAAGCCCGCGCGCCTAAAGACCGCAATGAAGAATAGCCAGCCCCCGCTCGCTGCAGCTAGAGAAAGCCCGCGTGCAGCTACGAAGACCCAACACAGCCAAAAATAAATAAATTAATTAACTTTAAAAAATCCACTGCAACCATTTCATTCTGGTTGACATGTTTTCTAGTTGTTTGTCATTAAGTCTAATTGTTTAGTGCATAAGACTATGTCAGGGCTCACCTTCTACATCAGGCTTATGTTAATAATTTTATGATGATGCACGTATTAGCTTTTCCAGAAAATGATAACGGTAGCAGAGTTGGGGTGGTTGTGGTGGGATAGCCATCCTGAGAAGTTCAGGTATCTGGGAATTTTACAGCTTCCCCGCTCTGTAGTTACTGGTTTAAAGCTAACCTACAAGACCTTGCTGTGCTCCAGACAGTTTATACAGCATCAGTTAGATGAAGATTGGTTGGTATTATTAAGTAATTATGGGATTTGTTTCTTGGTTTTTGCTCTTTTATGCCTTGTTTATATATTAATTCATATCTGCATAGTGTAGAGTACAATTTACAGATTAAATAGGAAAATACTGAAATTAAAAGACTTATGGAATATAGACAGTTGCTTTGATAACTTACTTTAGAATGAAAAGCTTTAGGTTTTTGGAAGCATTATGTCTCAAAGTAAAACTTTCAAATGGAAATAATTTGCTGATTTTTTTGCCACATTGATTTTGGTATTGATGCAAATGTTATTTATAATATCGAAGTGAGGAAATAGTTTTCTCTTGTTTCCCAGGAGACTTAGTAAATGGTGGGATTAATAGCCACCATCTGTTTAATCTTTAATCAATATTTGCTTCAAGAAATATCTATTTGATAAGAAAATACTTGTCCCAAATTGGTATCTTATAGAAGATATACAATAATATAACTGCTTTTAAGTTCTTAGGACCTTTAGATGAAGATTTCTGTGCGGAAGATTTTTACTTGTTGGAAAAGATAACATTGACTAATTTAGTAGAGAAAATTGAAGACATTGTTGAAAATACAGAAGTCAACTCAAAGAAGTAAGTATTTAAAATTGTAAGAGCAATTCATTTTAGAGTTTGGTATTTTGTATCCGATTTTTTCTTTTTGAGATTAGAAAATGTTTCAAATACACACAGAAGATATAATAAAAGACATGTAGAGAATATAAAAAAACAGCGGATGATAACCATTTGCTTACCACTACCAAACTGTAGATGTTAATATTTCGTTTTATTTGTCTTGATTGTCCCATTCTCCTCCCTCCCTAAGAGGTAACCATTTTCTCAAATGTTGTGTGCATGATTCCCATATATGTGCTTATACTTTTGCTTCATATGTAAATATCTATTATTAGTGTTTGTGTTAAAGTCTTGCCTTTTTCAGAGAGATGCTATTACACATAGGCTCCTTTTGCAGTCTGCCTCCATAAGAGCTTTATCCATGTTCATGTATATAGAGCGAGCTTATTCATTTCAGTTTCTTTTTAGTATTTCATTTTGTGAATATACTGCAGTTCATTTATATACTCCGTTACTGAAGCACAGTTAACTTGGCTTTAGTTTTTTACTATCATGTGAATGCTATCATGAACCTGGTTTACATGTGTCCTTGTACAATGTGTGAGTTTCTCTAGAGTAGACGAGTGTTGTTATTGGGCTGTAGGATAGATGTACCTTCGGCTTTACCAGATGTTGCTAAATTCTGTCCTTCAAAGGAGTTGCAACAATTAACACTGCCACCAGAAATGTGTAAGTGTTCGTTTCCCCAAGTCGTCACCAATACTTGGTGTTACGCAACCTGTTAATTTTTCCTATCTGATGGATGTGAAATTGCATCTTGTTTTAATTTGCACTTCCTTGACTTCTAGTAAAGTTGAGCATCTTTTCATATGATTGTTTTAATTTATGTTTGCTCTTCCTCCAACGTGCCTACAATTTTATGTATTAGAGAGTGTGTGGCCAATAAATAAATACCTTAAGAAAGTTTACGAGTAGATTATGGTTTGGATTAACCCATTTATTTTATGTTTATTAAGTGGCCATTAAATGTAATGCTCTGTAAAGATATGGTAGGTATTACGAATTAAAATAATATACAGTGTACAGGACCTGTAGTCCAGCAAAACATGTTATAGTAGAGAGATGCTGACAGTACTGACAAGGTTCTCAACCACTCTGACTCTAAATTTCTTTGTTTATAAAATGGAGATGCCTATCTTTTCTCTCTTTGTTTCTTTCTTCCTTTTTTTTTTTTTTTTTGGTGGAGGGGAACATTTCTTAAAGTTCAGCTAACATTTTCTGTTCCAGCGTATCATTGAACATATACATTTTCTCTATTATGGATTTTTTAATTTGGTTATATTTGATCCAGGTATTTATTTTGTACAATTTTAGTTTTCAAATGAATTTGAAACCAAAGAAATCTGGGCTTCTCAACTATATTAAAAGTTCTTTGAAAGTAGTTATTCTATCATTTAATTTTTGTTCTTCCTGCTCTTCTTTCTTTCCTACATGGGTCCCAGTGCTTGGATATATAACCAGCACTCAGCAAATATTGACTTGAATTAAATGATTCTCCATATTCTTATAGACACTATTAGGAACACTTATGTGTTTAAATATCATATCAATGATAAGAAAAAATAGGATGACTTTAAAAGCAGCAGTCATTTTACTTTGACAAATTATACAAGTTTGGAAGAAAGGTCATTTATATACAGTTTGTCTATTGGAGATATTTTACATTAAATTCCCCTTTCTTGAGACATTAATTGTGACATAAAATATGGACCTTTCTTTCCCCCCCAAAACTCATTTATCTTGTTTCTCCAGCCTGAGTGACCTTGTTATGAAAATCGATGCCCTTCTTTCCTCTTTACCTAAACATGCATCTCGGCATGATGTCACATTTCTTGAGGAGAATCACAGGTAAGATGTATTAGTGCTGTTTTTCTCCTGACACTGCATCTTATACTGAATTATGGTTACCATATGTATCACAATATAGCAAAAGTTAAAGTAGAATTAAAAGTTGTTAGAGAATAAATGTATTCGACAAGATAGGGAAAAGAAATTTTAGTTAATTATATTCTAGTAAATAAATGACATATATATATATATATATATATATACACACACACAGATATATATATAGGATATGAAGTTTCAAGTAAGTTAAATCTAGTATGATTTGTCTTATTCTCATCTTTCTTCCACATTCAAGATCATTTGGAATTTTTGCAGTATAATCTTTATAAATAATAATATCTTTATATTCTCAATGTATAAAAGGCTCAGTTACTGAAGAATTCTGTTTAATAAAGTGTAGACATGTACAACAGAATATCCCAAACTGTGTTTTATGGAACATTACTCTGAAATGTTGACAGATATCTTCTGAGGGAGAAACTGTAGTCAAGTAAATTTAGAGAATACTGAACCTTTTGGGGTGGAGGAGTGAGATTTTCAGTGTGCCTCAACATATTGACGATTATGAGGTGTGGTGTGGCTAAAAGAAAACAAAAGAAAAGTTCATTTTTGGTAAACTCAACAGTTGGGTAACTTATTCATGGAACACTTTTTTTGTTAAAAATTTATTATTTCATAAAAATTAGGTTTCCAAAAAGAGCCATCAGAGAAATAGTGTTTTAGAATAATAAACTAGTTTATAATTTTACTGTATAATACTTCCCCTCTAAGATATTTGAAATAAAATTCATCAAGTTCTATCTACATACGTAAAATAATCTGAGTCCCCAGCAGGAACTTTTTTTTTTTTTAATTTAAAAATTAAGGACCACTTAGAATGGGAAAAAATAATCAGTTAGACATTATGTAACTAAACTATAGACATGTTTTATTTTCTTTTTCTAATCACTGCTCTTATAAAGCTAAAATGAGACAAATTACTTTATCGTAAACTTAAAATGGCTGACACTTCCTTCTAAGTTTTCTGATTTTATGGGAGATGCGATCTTGCATTGCTTCTGTTTACTGTATTACAAGATAACACGTTCTTTGGCTGTAGAAGGTCTATCTTTTGAGGTGTCTTCACACATGTATAGTAGTATCATTCTTAGGAAAAATTACTTTCTAAAGAGAAATTATCTAGCGCTATTGGGAATGAAATTTTTATTTTTTTCAGATAACTGAGATTCAATACTTTTAAAGTATTTTAAACACATTTAGTGGAATTCTTTTTGCAAACGTCTTTGATTTCTTAAATACCATATGCTGAAATAATTTAACACAAATTATTCACAACTATCATTGCAAACATTAATCACTATACTGTTACACGGTTATGTTATATTTAGGAATTTTGATATGTTTGGAAATGTTTATTCCCACATTAAATGTCTGAAACATTTGATCTTTCATAGGTTATTGTTGTTGTAGTCTCTGCTTTCTTTCTTTAGCTCTCACATCAATCAATGTGTCCTGCTGCTTTTAAGCCTTCTTTTATGTGGAAGGATATGATGTGACTTTGTGACAGTGGTTTACAATTCTCCAGTTCTTTTCTATTTATTTCTGGGGCATTGTTACGAATATTTGTAAGTGGATATGTAGTATATGTGTATTGGTATGCATCTATGTTTATACAATAATACTCATCTAATGCCTGACATTTTTTAAGGCAAAGTCAGTAATCTTCCACTTTTCTGAGTTCATGTGTATAATTTAGGTATCTAACTTTTCCTTCTGTGTGTTTACACACGTTGGTACGATCTATTCATCCACATCAACGTTGGTTGTATGGCATAGCGTGAGCTTTCTTGTCAAAAAAAAAAAAAAAGAACAGCTTTTTGATCCCAGTCTACGACTTACCTAGCTATGTGACCTCTCTTAGCCTCAGTTTCTTAGTCTATAAAATATAGATGATGATCCCTACCCTTCAGGGGTTTTATGAGATTCAGGCCTACTGTCTCAAGTATAGTAGATCTTTATTTAATGCGTTGTAGCTATGTGTATTTGTTACACAAATAACGAGGTGCTTCTCCCAACTTGGAAATAAGAGAACTAAGCTTGAACCTGAAAGTTAAGCCATAAAATCAACTCGTATTAATCAGGGGAGAAATGTGAATACTTACCTTAAATGTAGGATCCATGTCAGCAAGACTTAATGATAATCTGATTGAAGGTCTTAATTTATTGAAGAAACAATGACTTTGTTGGATTTCATTTGTGTTGGAAGCCTAGAAAAAGAGAGAAGCACATTAGCAATGCTGGGCTGTGTAGTCTGGGTCAGTCAGAGCAGTAGAATCACTGTTGCACACACACATGCGTGTGTGGTATATATGTATGCATATGTATATTGGGAAGTGTATAGATAAGAATTTATGTACGTATGTATGCGTGAATGAATGAATTGTTATAGGATTTGACGTTACACAATTGTGGGAGCTGGTTAAGTAGTCTCTGTAAGGCTGTTGACTTTTGATACTGGAACTTTAAGTTCACAGGGCAGGCAATTAGGAAGAGAGGTAACTGTCAAGAGGGGAGAGAGCAAGGGAGAGTTGTCAAGAGCAAGCTGGAATCCCACAAGTGTGGACTGAAACCTGTGTCAGTTCTTGTTGCCTCTGACCTTCGTGCATAGCAGGTGTCCTGCAGAAGATGGGAGCCTTATCACAGTGCTAAACACACATACGTGACCTAGGAGTCAGAGAGTAGAAGGAGGACCTTGGGGAAGGTAGAACCAGTGGGGGCCTCATGCCAGCGACGTTGAGTCAGCAGATCAGTAACAAAGTGTGTGAGCTAGAGAATGGCTGCCGCCCCCTCCTGCCCTCCAGATATCCTGAGAATCTCTCTTCTGGCCCACCCACCAGAAACGTGAAGGAAAGGGAATTCTGGAAAATGTCGTTCGGCCTAACCAACACACATACTACACAGGTGATGGGAACTATGGGATTCTGATTCACAGAACCTCACAGAATTGGTAGTAGTCTGGGGGAAAAAACTTAAAGTAGCTGTCAACAGATGCCTACTTTAGCCTTTAGCCATAGTAATGTCTCATGAAGCATATAGAAAACAACCACTTTTGACTAGTGCTACAAGTATGACAGTAATTTGTAAAATTTTCACCAAGAAAACTAAAGGAATTAACCATTGTAGGTAGTCTCTTTAATTTAAAACATCCGATTTGTAGCCCTAGTTTCTAGCAGCAATTATCTACCAGGATTTGTTGTCTGATTCTGACACTCCTGTTTAAACATTATTAACTCTTATCAACTGCATATAAAATAAAGTGTCTTTCATCTCTCTAGGTCAGAAGACCCATATTTGAAGGGAATTTTACATTAGCTTTTATTTGATTGCTGAGAAGTTATTTCACTGCAGAAGTCTAGATATTTATAGTCTTCTTGTACCAAAGAAGACTAAGATCCCTGTAGTCTTACAGGGGTACAGTTTGATTTGGTAAAATCTTTCTACCTTTGTAATATGTAAGATATTTAATTTATACATCTCCAAAAAAACTGATTTCCTATGTTATTGTAGTGTTAAAACAGTAATCAATTGGACTGTTCTGTACTTTTAATTAAATACATCCTTTAAACTTTTCATTAAATTAAATATAGAATGGATTATCTCCTACTGGCCTTTTCTGTGCTTTTAATGATTTTCCCAACATTTTCCTTTAAAGATTAGTCCGTCTTCTAACTTAGATCAGTGAAATTCAAAAACGGAAAGGTCAGAGGGGAGGAGGTGTGGAGAGGATGACTTAGGTCAAAATAATATGAAAAATTTGGGTGTTTTTCCCCTGAGCTTTCCTATTATAATATGTTGGGTTTTTAAAACTAGTAAGTTTAATAGAAGTACTGAATAGTTAATTCTGTCATTCTCAAATCTGAGAAAATATATTTAACACAGAAGCATCTTTGTTTTATTTATTTATTTATTTATTTTATTTATTTATTTTTGGCTGTGTTGGGTCTTCGTGTCTGTGCTAGGGCTTTCTCTAATTGCAGCGAGAGGGGGCCACTCTTCATCGCGGTGCACGGGCCTCTCACTATCGCAGCCTCTCTTGTTGCGGAGCACAGGCTCCAGACGCGCAGGCTCAGTAGTTGTGGCTCACGGGCCCAGTTGCTGCGCGGCATGTGGGATCTTCCCAGACCAGGAATCAAAGCCATGTCCCCTGCATTGGCAGGCAGATTCTCAACCGCTGTGACACCAGGGAAGCCCCTGTTTTATTTTTTTACGTTGTATGATCCATGAGAATTTGGGGGGCTTAAAATTATAAAGTTTTGGGCTTCCCTGGTGGCGCAGTGGTTAAGAGTCCGCCTGCCGATGCAGGGGACACAGGTTCGTGCCCCGGTCTGGGAAGATCCCACATGCCGCTGAGCGGCTGGTCCCGAGAGCCATGGCCGCTGAGCCTGCGCGTCCGGAGCCTGTGCTCTGCAATGGGAGAGGCCACAACAGTGAGAGGCCTGTGTACCGCAAAAAAAAAAAAAAAAAAAAAAAAAAAAAAATTATAAAGTTTTTTCACTATAATAGTATTGTTCTTTGAAGAGTTTTTAAAAAATCATTTGTCCATAATTTCTTACTTTCATTTTCTCTAATTCTTTGCAGTTTTCTAATTTAGTGAACGTAAACATTAAACTTTTAAATTTGCATTTTCTTCTGTGAAATAACCAGGATTTAATTTAATTTAATTTAATTTAATCCAGTGAAAAAGAAAGAAATTTATAAGAATGTATGTCGCTAAGATTAATTAGGCAATTGAATAAACTTAACTGATCATTGTTCATCTTATTTTCTATTTTTCTAGCATTATAAAGATAAATTCTCAGCAGAATGATATGTCCTTTGATGTCATTGCTATTGTTGATCCATTGACAAGAGAGGCACAGAAGATGGCACAGTTATTGATTGTAAGATATCATATTTTATTAAATATTATGTATATTTATTATATGATATATACTACTTTTATTTTGAAATTTATAATCTTTTCAGGTCTGTTTTCAAGTATAATCAAATGTCTGCTCTTGATTCTTTCATACAGCGTTCTAAATAGATTGTCATATTTCAGTGTAGAAAATGAAATGATAGAGGTATGCCTATGGTGTTATGGCAGTACCAGGTTAGGTGTTAATGTGGATGTAATTGCTGTCCCCATCGCCCCCAAAATTCATATGTTAAAGCCCTATCCCCAATGCGACTGTATTTGGAAATAGGGCCTTGGGGAAGTAGTTAAGGTTAAATGAAATCCTATGGGTTGGGCTGTAATGCAGTAAGATCGATAGCCTTATAAGAAGAGGAGAAGAGAGATCTTTCTCTCCTCACAAACATAAAAAAGAGTTCATGTGAGTACACCACCACCTGGCAGCCATCTACAAGCCAGGAAAAGAACCCTCTCCAGAAACTGAATATGCCAGCACCCTGACATGAAATAAAGTTCTGTTGTTCAAGCCACCCAGCGTTTTGTTATGGCAGCCTGAGCTAATACAAGCGTCTTCCCATCATCATCTTTCTTACCCCAGGTGTGGAGAATGGCCTCTGGAGAAGCTGATGTCTAAGCGTAATTAGTATAATAAGCTTAAAGTATAATAAGTAACGTTAGCCAAACAGGTGAAGCTAGTGGAAGAAAGAACATGAAGGCTATGTTCGAGAGGTTTGGCCACTGTAACAAGAGCAAAGTAACGGTACCTTCAAGTCTGAAGTTGATTTCTGTCATCTCCCCATCCCACTGTAAGCCACTGGAGTTGCCAAGGCAGCTCCACACGTGAGGGACTCAGACATCTTCTGTACTGTTCCGCCATCCTCATGAAGCAGCTTGTTTCCAGCAGTCTAAGATCACAACATCATCTCTGTATTTGTGCAGCGGGAAGGGGAGAACAAGGGCCGAAGCCCAAACATATTCCATCCAGTTGCATCCCTCTGACCAGAATGTAGCCAGCCAGCCAGCCAGCTGCACCTGGTCACAGGATCCTTCCCCTAGGCAAGTAGAGGAGAATGAGTCTTAGGAGACAGACAGCAGACTCTGAAAGGACATTATGTGGCTTACCTTGTACTGAAAATTTTAAAAATTCAAATTGTGATGCCGCTTTCAGTAGCTTAAATTTGAATAAGCTAGTTATGTTGGAAGGCTCTATTTTTTTTTCTGATGATGTTTAAAATTTTGGGATACTTCTATTTGAAATTACTCAATACTGTTTCTTTTAAAGACACATCACAAAATATTCTCAGAAGAGGAAACTATTTGTTCTTTGACAGTTTACTTTTGGAAACAGGCAAAAGTAATTAGATATTAAGCCTGGTGAAAATGTAGATGATCAAGCTGGGTCACACTGGTGTATATTCTATCAAATTTCAAAATGTTTCTCTCAGAAATTAGTTTGCCTTTTCAAATCAAATAGGAAAAATGGGTGATAGGTATCTGTTATAAATGCATTTATTAATGTGTACAAATAATTTTGGAAACCCGTTGCCATTCTACCTGTTCAGTGTATAATCAGGGCAAACTTCATTCCACAGCTGATTTACTTGCCTCATTCTTTCTTTCTGCATTTGTATACCTTCAAACTTTAACTTCTGTAGACACACTATTCCTATTAGTCTCTAGAAAACAGAGATCAGTAATCATACCTATGAGGAATGGAGGTAGTATGATTCCCTATTCCTATGGGGATTCATTATCCAAAAAAAAAATTGCTTACCTCTGAAGCTTTTATGTAAACATAGAATTTAGGAATAAGCAGTATGGGTTATACAGAAATATAAAATATGGAATTGCATTCCAGTTTACATCATTGGTAACAGTAGCATACTTTGTTTCTGAGCAACTCAGAACCTCACATGGCATATTATTTCTTACTATAGAGAAAATGTATGCTGTAAATTCGTGCTATAAAGCACAAATTAATTTACTGGAAAAAATGGTCAGTGTCTCATTTAACACTTGGAAGAAACAGTGGCTCAGCAGCCTCCGTTGTAGCTAATAGGACTGATAGAATGGGAATTAAAACTCACAGCTCTTAAATCCTTGGTCTGTACATTCTGATTTCTCCTTGAACCTGTATCCTTTCCCTTCCATGTATCTGTGTTATTCTTCTCCTTTTACCTATGTCCTTTGTTGTCTAATATCTTTCAGATCTTCACTGACTTGTTGCCTCTGTGGAGGTGGGGACTATCAACATTAATAATTCTCCTACTTCAGTGCTCTCGGGCAGGGATCCCCAACCCCGGGCCACGGACCAGTAGCGGTCCGTGGCCTGTTAGGAACCAGGCCGCACAGCAGGGGGTGAGCGGCGGGTGAGCGAGAAAAGCTTCCTCTGTATTTACAGCCGCTCCCCATCGCTCACAATCCCACCTGAGCGCCGCCTCCTGTCAGGTCAGCGGTGGTATTAGGTTCTCAGGAGCGCGAACCCTACTGTGAACTGCGCGTGAGAGGGGTCTAGGTTGCGCACGCCTTATGAGAATCTAATGCCTGATGATCTGAGGTGGAGCTGAAGCGGTGATGCTAGCGCTGGGGAGTGGCTGCAAATACAGATTATCACTAGCAGACAGGTTTGACTGCACGGAGACCATAATAATCAGTTGCTTGCAGACTCATACCAGAACCCTACCAGTGAGTGGCAGGTGACAACACGCTCAGGGCTCCCACTGATTCTGCATTACGGTGAGTTGTATAATTATTTCACTATATATTACAATGTAATAATAATAGAAATAAAGTGACAGTGAATGCAATGCACTTGGATCATTCCAAAACTACCCCCCACCCCGGTCTGTGGAAAAATTGTCTTCCACGAAACCAGTCCCTGTTGCCAAAAAGGTTGGCAACCGCTGCTCTAGGGAAATAAAAAGAAAAGAGAGTATTTTATCTGTATGTAGCCAAGACCTTCCTACATCTTTTACAGTGTAGATGAAATTCCAAAAGGATCAGGGCACCCTCGCCATCGTTGTTGTGAGGTCACCACTTTGTCTTTCAAGTCAAGGTTCTAATAATTATTTTACTTGTTCTTCAGTAGTAAGGAAATTTGGATACCAGTAAAGAAAGTCACACTAGGCAAAAGGTAGGCAGCATAACCTTTGGGCAGTGAAATCAACTGTGTGGATTCAAATCTTACTTCTGCCATGACTTGCTGTGTGATCTCGGGCAAATTACTACCTCTGTCTGTGCCTCAGCTGTGTAAAAGTAGCTACCTCAAAAGGATGTTGTGTGAATCAGATGAGATAACGGATGTCAAGTATTAATGTAGTAGCTGGTAGATAGTCAATGCGCCGTAAGTGTTAGCTATTAATTTCAAATATGGAAATCTTTTCTAATAGGTACTTGGCAAGATTATCAACATGAAGATAAAATTGTTCATGAACTGTAGGGGTAAGCTTTCAGAAGCCCCTTTAAAGAGGTGGGTCTACGTGAACATAATTTCATTTTGAAAAATTTGCAAATGCTAAAAGGAAAAAAAGGAACATAGTTACTGCATCTGTTGTTTTTGTCTTCACAAAATGTTTAACTGAAATGATCAGAAGATCAGAGATAACTTATTAACCTTAATTGATATAAAACTAAAGTAACCTAACCAGTAAAATTGACCCAATCTAATTACAGAATTTACATGGATTTGTGTTCATCCATGGGTGTTTTTAAAAATGTGATCTAGGAATACCTATTTAGACGTATACAGTGTGGGGCTTCCCTGGTGGCGCAGTGGTTGAGAATCCGCCTGCCGATGCGGGGGACACGGGGGTTTGTGCCCCGGTCCGGGAGGATCCCACATGCCGTGGAGCGGCTGGGCCCGTGAGCCATGGCCGCTGAGCCTGCGCGTCCGGAGCCTGTGCTCTGCAACAGGAGAGGCCACAGCAGTGAGAGGCCCGCGTACCGCAAAAACAAGCAAACAAACAAACAAACAAAAGAAATATACAGTGGGCTCAGCAACATGGACGGACTTAGAGATTATCATACTAAGTGAAGTAAGTCAGAAAGAGAAAGACAAGTACCATATGATATCATAATATGTGGAATCTAACGTATGATACAAATGAACCTATCTACAAAACGTAGACAGACTCACAGATACAGAGAACAGACTTGTGGTTTTCAAGGAGGAGGAGTTGGGGGAGGGATGGATTGGGAGTTCAGGGTTAGCAGATACGAATTATTATATATGGAATGGATAAACAACAAGGTCCTACTGTGTAGCACAGGGAGCTATATTTAATATCCTGTGATAAACCAGAATGGAAAAGAATATAAAAAAGCATATATATACAGTATACGCATAACTTATCCATTTGTTTTGGATCCTTGCTTTACCACATAGTTCCTGGTTCTGTATCTCTAACCTCTCTACTAGCCCTCTTCTTTCAGTCTTAAGAATTATTCAATTTTTAAAAAGAAATAAACTTAAATTCCTCTCCTCTGGTGCCCTGGCTTTTCCTCCTCTTCTCCAGTCTTTATCATCTCAGCTTTGCAGACGTGTGGCCAAGCCCCCTCTTCATCTCTCATTCACCGGTACCTCCACTGAAGCTGGGCTTTAAGTGAATCACAAAGAAATTGCTGTTTGCAACATCCATGGGATACTTCTTACCTAGTGATGTTTCTGCTGCATTTGACAGTACCAGCTACTTGGTTTGGACTGTGTTCTCTCCAGGGTCTCCTCTTACCCACTCTTCTTTTTTGACTCTGCTGGCCTGCCTGCCATAGGCAGCTTCACGGCTGCCAGTGATGAGCGCCCCTGGGGTCACACTCAGCGTACGTTCTCCTTGAGTGCGGGCTGCACCTGGTGATTTGCTTTCAGTGAACAGAATATGGCAAAAGCGATGGAATGTCTCCTCTGCAATTAGGTTGTAAGAGGCTGTGACTTTTGTCTTGCTGGCATTCTCTCTCTCTTGCTCTTGAGTGCTTCTCTACGCTTGCTGGAGATGCCCTTGTGGCAAGGACTGAAGGAGGTCTCCAGCCAACCACTAGTGAGGAGCTACTGCCCTCATGCCAGTGGACCTTGAGGAACTGCAGGAGCCTAGGAGTGGATCCTTCCCCCATGCAGCCTTGAGATAACCACAGCACAGCGGACACCTTGATTGTAGTCCCAGAATAGTGAAAGTCAATGTTCTTAGTATTATAACTATTTCTTATTATGTAAGATACTAGGGCATGAGGCTAAATACATTAAGATTGCTGGTACTTCTAAAAGCTCTATTAATAAGCAGCTGCTTTAAACTCACTCCTGTTTGTTTTTAATTGCACTTTTTGAATTAGTACCAGAATTTTAGCTTAAATTTTACTTGCTTTCTGGTTATCATTTCTCTTCGTGTTCTTAATGGTGCTAAGAGCTAATAAAAATCACTAAAAATAGACCATGCTCAAACTTTGAAGAAGGATCAGTGAGTGAATACAGATCATAAACTGCTGGAACCCGCATAAGTCAGTATATCTTAAAGGGATTCTAATTGTGTTCATTAAGAAATAATTAACAAGGGTATATAATATACACAGTCTTAAAATAGATAACAGTGTAAACAAAATAATGATTGCCTACCATTTACATAAGCATTAACTTCAGTATAGCGTGTTTTTAAGACCTTAGTGTGTTTTAAATCTTTAGTGTGTTTTTAACTTAAGACTTTCTGGTCATGTTTTTAAGCCATTTTCAGTTTTAAAATATTTTAGAAGAAATCTCAGTTTTGGTCACACTATGTATTTTATTTATGTTCTACCAACAGCTTCTACCGTTTTGTTCTGGAACCGGAACTGACATTACCACCTAATGATGTTACTGGACCAGTGGCAAAATTCTTGGATATCCCTGAATCACCCCTTCTAACCCTCAACATGATTACTCCTGAAAGCTGGTTGGTTGAAACAGTACACAGCAACTGTGACCTTGATAATATTCATTTAAAGGATGTAAGTTACAAAGAAAGAGGAATAGGATAAATTCTTATGAGCTATTATTCCTGTACCAAGTGCCTACTCACTGCTCACCAGAATTTTCTCCTTTATGATTCTAGATCCTGATCCAGTCTTTCCTTTGATTTTCGAGTTTCCCTAACTTCCAAATTCAGCTTCTCTGGTTTTATGGGTTCTTAAATGCCCTCACTGTTTTTGTTGCTTCAGAAGTGCTACCCTAAGATGAACAATGTAGAAGCTATGGAGACAGATGAATGGCAGTTTAGGACAAAACCATTAAGTACCTTTGCCCTTCAGGTTTTGTTTTTAACTCAGAGAGGAACAGTTTCATCTGAAATTCTTTTTTGCCCCACAGCTCATAGCCAGAGAAAGCAGTTCTAATGAGATTAGGGTAGAAAGCAGGAAAAAGTTTGCTTATATACTTCGGGCTGAGTGCATTCTTTCCCACCACCTCCAGTGTGACCCTTGTCCAGTAAATGACCGGACTTCTCTTCCCCACCTGTAGTCATTCAATCCACAGCACACACACACACACACAAAACAAAACCACTGACAGGAGACTATTTTATAATATTCGGAGTCTTTCCAAACATTCTATTCAAAATTGGAAAGGCATTCAGAAAGCACAAAAAAAAAAAAAACAGAAGCATTTTAGGAGAGTTTACCTAGAAGACAGGTATCTAGAAACTGGGGTGGCTGGGGGCAGTGCTTCCTTCTCACTGTCCTCCCCGCTGCCCGGTCCTGCACAGCCTCTGACCTATTTCCAGTTCTGCATTTGACAGCTCCTTCAGAAGGTAGCCATTACCTTGACCCAGGCATAAACATTTTACCTCTAATAATTTGGTTCAGGTTGTTCATTATTTGTTTCTCATGCTTTTCACGTGTCACCTTTTGTCTAAAGATTTTCCTTCTAGGCAGCGTTCTTCTGATTCACTCATGTGTAGATCCTGTGGGATCCTGAGTCACTTCCCTGGAACATACTCACTTATACGACCAACTTTACCCACCCGGAGAAGAACCTAAAACTCAGTCATAGCAATCATCTGAAATCGGTCCTTCAAATTGAGGGAAAAAATAGAAAGAGAGCAAAACAATGAAATCCATGAGGGAAAGTTCAGAAGTGAATTTGGCATGAAGTAAAAAAAATCCTGTTTCCTCCATGATTAGTTGGATCTCTGTTGGTCTGTTGGTTCTTCATTAAGAGAGTTCACCAATATATATCAGTAAATAACTTTAAAGATTCTAACCAAAAGGGTAAAAAGTTTGCGGTGGGAGAATTAATGTAGCTTAAAGTTTTTAAATTGAGTCTGCTGGTAAAAAAATTTTAGTTTCTATTGTACAGTTAATAGAGATTAAACATTTTGTTGTGAGTGGCAAATATAGCAATGCCTTTTTAGAACCTATTTGAATGAACAGTATTTTAGAAGACGAAAATAAACAAATAATTTCCCCTATTGTCGTAGATTATATGAGTGAACAAAAGGAAATTACAAATTCTACCAGCTGTAAAAGTTAACTACCTCTAAGGCTCTTCTCTTCCACTCTGTGCTGTACATACTTACAGTATTACCTGCAACTATCCTAGAAATATATGAAATAACAAAGACATGTGCTCAAGTAGAAAGAAGGAGTTGTAGGTAAAGGAAAAAAGTGAGACTAATAATGAGAGATGTGTCACTACACACTAGCTTGTATAGTCAGTACTCCTTGCTACATCTAATTCCCGAACATTATATAACCACCTGAAAAAAGCTTGATCTAGAAAGATTCTTCCTTCCCAGGTCTTTGTTCACATGGTTTATTGCACAGCCGGCATTAATGCCATTATTAAAGGTGACAAAAGTGGTTCTAGGAAAGCTTAAAGTGTGACAGTTACATTTACCTGGAGTTCAGAGGTGGTTCTCAGAGCTTGTAACTAGAACTGCGTCCAAAGACTCTCTGGTTACATTTCATCATAGCCTTTATCTGACAGATGTCAAAATACCTGAAACAATAGTGATTGTTTACCCAGTAAAGAGGAAGTGAGTAAATAAAAGATTGCTGAAGGAAAATGGTATGTGGCTATGTTAAAAGGAATTCACAGAAAAATGCATTAGCCCCTTTTGAAATATAAATAAATTATATGCCTTTATTGACAAGGCATTCATTACCAATGTAAATGTCAAAGAATTCCTATTTGAATGCCATAGATAATATTAATAAACCCAAATGTTAATCTTTATAATCAAACTTATACTTTTATTAAAGGAGGAAGCTAAATTCTTAACTATTCAGTCACAGAACAATACAATAAACACTTCTATTTAGAAATACTAATATGCACCAAAGTTATATTGGAAAGGTATTAAATTCATGTCTCATGTCAATAGTTAATATTTAGAACAGATAAATAAAAATATAAAGGAGATGTAAACATCAAAAAAGATCACTAGCTTTCCTATTCTTGCTAAAAATAAACCTTGATAATAGGAACTAATTTAACTCAAATCACCTTTATGAAATTATTATAAAACTTTAAATATTCACAAAATTATAAATACTCACCAGAAAGTACTCTTTGAAAAATGAATTTGCTATTTTTAGTGTTGTGGTTTGAATAAGTCAACACAATTGATGTCTGTTATACAAATATATAAGGAAGAGAAATTTTCACATTAATGTATTATAAATGAAGATATTATTTAGTCACAAACTGATTGAATGTATTTGAACTCTGCCCTGATATCTAATTCATAATTTAAAATAGTTAAGCTTTACTTCATAATCCCTCTGGGGTAGTTTCTTTGTCTGTAAAGTGAAGGAGCTAAGCTGGATGATCTCTAGGATTTCTCATATTCTGAGACTATCCCATAGAAATCTTTCTATCCAAAATGCTGTAAGGATTGTGGATACAGGTTAATGAAGTATATGAAGTTCATCATTAGAGTAGTAATAACTCAACAACTAATTCAGAGCTCAACTAAAGTCATTGAAACAAATGCTATTTTCAAACAAGTTACTTATTTCATGTTCTTAAAAACAGTAAAATTATAAGAACAGGGCTCAAGAAAGAAATACTGTACACAAGTGCTATAATTATTTCTGTAGTAATTATAGTCAAAGAAAAACAACTATACAGTACAGAATATTTTCAAATACTCTGTATGCTAAACATCATTAAAAGTAGTATCAAAAACCTCGTAGTGTGAAATAAAATTAGAGATAGATAGCATCATTATCTTATCTGCTCAACAGAATTTGCCAGACTATATAAAAATCACTTACCATTTGATTTATTTTTATGTTTGGTTATGTTTTTCATGTGATGTAGAGAAAAAACTTTCTCCCTAAAATATTTATTATAACATTTGCAATAGAGTAAAATCTGGAAACATTTGGAATGTCCAGCCATTTAAAAGGATGTTTTAAAAAGAGGACATGGGGCTTCCCTGTTGGCACAGTGGTTGAGAGTCTGCCTGCCGATGCAGGGGACGCGGGTTCGTGCCCCGGTCCGGGAAGATCCCACATGCCGCGGAGCGGCTAGGCCCATGAGCCATGGCCGCTGAGCCTGCGCGTCCGGAGCCTGTGCTCCGCAACGGGAGAGGCAACAGCAGTGAGAGGCCTGTGTACCGCAAAAATAAAAAAAAATTAAAAAATAAATAAATAAAGGACTTGTTCTTAGAAAACTATATTTAATGAAAAAGGTTATACTTTCTTAGAAAAAAATTATGGAGCAAAAGTAGAAATCAGTGCATTGACGTGTATATGAATGTTTAGTCTGTAGGTAGTTTCTATTTTTTCCCTTTTACACTTTCTTATATTTGCTAAATTTTCTTTAATGAGCATATGTTTTTTTGAATGCAAAACAATTCACCGTTAATTGTTTTTAATTGCAAGAAAGGTGATAATGATGACAAGTTGGCCTTCTTGCCAGGTCTGAAGCAGGAGATCTAGGGCACAGCCAACGAAGCAGATTCTTTGAGTGCTACAACTTACCGAGCCACCCATCCATTCTCACATCTCTCCTGCTTGCGATTTTGGTGCATGTATCGTGATGTTGGAGTAGAGCTGATGTCATGGGAAAGGAAGAAAATTCATCATGAGCTTTAGTGTTCAAGAAGTTGATTCAGCTATTAGGTTCACTTGTCTAAAAGAAAGACTTGAGGTTGCCCCCAAAAATATATTGGCTAATATTAAAATAATCACATATACTTATTACAAAATTTACATTATGAGAATTACTAACACCAAAAACAATGACATATTTCCTCCGTAGATTGAGAAAACTGTCACAGCAGAATATGAACTAGAATATCTACTGCTCGAAGGACATTGCTTTGACATAATCACAGAAGAACCTCCTTGGGGTCTGCAGTTTACACTGGGCACAAAAAATAAACCTGTTGTCGTTGATACAATAGTGATGGCCAATCTTGTAAGTATTATACATACTCAATGGATGATACTTAATTAGATGTTTTGGTGAAATCCTCCAAGTTTTCCTAATAATATGAAATAATTTGTATCCTACTGTTACTGAACAGCTCCCAGAAAAAAATCCTTGAATAAGGTAATTAAATAAAGGGAACATGAAGAGAGTCATACTTTCAGAATGTGCTTTTAAGGTTATTGCAGAGTCTTCTTCCTTGGAATTCATTTATAGAAATCATTCGTTCCACAGTTAGTAAACACTTATCTTGGAGTATTCATGAATAATCTTTCTTGAACAATTGGACCTCATTTTCATTCATATAACTATGATCATGTTTTTCTCATCTTAAAAGGGATATTTTCAATTAAAAGCAAACCCAGGTGCTTGGATACTGAAATTACGCCAAGGAAAATCTGAAGACATCTATCAAATAGTTGGGTGAGTTATATAAACCACTTTCAAATTTTTATATATAAATAAGTTTTTAGTGTGATAGACCAAGGTCATCAAAACAACTAAAATACTCACAAATACCATTAGTATAAAACAAAAACTTCTTATAAAACTGTGACATTTGTTCCTGTCATTGTTTTATTTCAAAATATAAAAGGTATGACTGAAGTATACATCTTGTTCTTTACTCCATCTCCTAATTTTCTATAGACTTTTCCATGTGTTAACATAATGAACATATTTATCATTTAATGACTATATAGTATGTATAGCATCTTATATAGCAAAGCCATTATCTGTGAGTTATGTTCAGTTTTTCATTTTTATAAATAAGAATTGGTTTCTTTCCGACTCATTAATGAGTCTAGTATAAAGCAGGGATCATCAAACTTTTTCTATTAGGAGCCAATAGTAAATATTTAATGTTTGAGGGCACATATGATTTTTGTCAATATTTTCTTTTTCAACAACCATGTTAGAATGTAAAAATCATTTTTAGCACAGGGGCCATACAAAAATAAGCCACCAACTTGATATTGCTCACCAGCCATCGTTTGCCAGCACCTGGTAGACTCTTTTTTGTACCCCTTAATATCTGTAGTGTTCATTTATTTCAATAAGTATTTATTGGGCACCTATGATTATAACAAGCAGTGTGCTTAACAAAGGTAATATATGGGCAGGGGTTATTGTACCTTTTTTCAATGCTTTTTTCCCCTTTTCCTTATAGTGCCTAGAACATAGTGTCCTTCAACAAACATGCTTAATAATTTAAGCATACAAAGCTGGGAATGCTGAATTCTTCCTTTTAAATCTTTTTTTTTTAATGGAATGAAAGATTCTTTAAATTCTATAGTGCTTTACAATTTTCAAAAGTTTCACACACACTATTTCATGTAATCCCATAATAACCCTTTTCTTCCCTATCCCTATAGTGCCCCCCTTTCCCTCTCCCCACTGGTAACCACTAGTTTGTTCTCTCTCTATATTTGTCAGTCTGCTTTTTTAAAATATTATTCACTAGTTTATTGTATTTTTTAGATGCCACATATAAGTGATATCATACAATATTTGTCTTTCTCTGACTACTTAGCATAATGCTCTCCAAGTCCGTCCATGTGCCTGCAAATGGCAAAATTTTATTTGTTTTTAAAGGCTGAATAGTATATGTGTGTGTGTGTGTGTGTATATATATATATATATATACACACACACACACAACACAGCTTTATCCATTCATCTGTTGATGGACGCTCAGGTTGCTTCCATGTCTTGGCAATTATAAATAATGCTGCTGTGAACACCGGGGTGCCAGTACTGGAATTGCTGGATCATATGGTAATTCTATTTTTAGTTTTCTGAGAAACCTCCATACTGTTTTCCACGGTTGGCTGCACCAATTTACTTTCCCCCCAACAGTGTAGGAGGGTTCCTTTTTCTCCACATCCTTGCCAACATTTGTTATTTGTGTTCTTTTTGATGATGGCCATTCTGACAGGTGTGAGGTGATATCTTGTTGTGGTTTTGATTTGCATTTCCCTGGTGACAAGCGATGTTGGGCATCTTTTCATGTGCCTGTTGGCCATCTGCATTTCCTCTTTAGGAAATGTCTATTTAGTTCCTCTGCCCATTTTTTAATCGGGTTGTTTGTTTATTTGATGCTGAGTTGTATGAGCTGTTTATATATGTAGATTATTAACCCCTTATTGGTCATATCATTTGCAAGTGTTTTCTCCCATTCAGTAGGTTGTCTTGGTTTTGTTGATGGTTTCCTTTGCTGTTCAAAAGCTTTTAAGTATAATTAGGTCCCATTTGTTTATTTTTACATTTGTTTCCTTTGCTTTAGCAGACAGATCCAAAAATTACTGCTGCAATTTATGTCAAAGAGTGTTCTGCCTGTTTTCTTCTAGGAGTTTTATAACATCTGGCCTTACATTTAGGTCTTTAATCCATTTTGAGGTTATTTTTATATATGGTATTAGAGAATGTTCTAACTTCATTCCTTTACAAGTAGCTGTGCAGTTTTCCCAGCACCACTTATTGAAGAGACTGTCTTTTCTTCATTGTATACTTTTGCAACCCTTGTTATAGATTAAGTGACCATAAGTGTGTGGGTTTATTTCTGGAGTCTCTGTTCTGTTCCATTGATCTGTGTGTCTGTTTTTGTGCTAGTACCATACTGTTTTGATTACTGTAACTTTGTAGTATAGTCTGAAGTCAGGGAGCATGGGGAATGCTTAATTCTGTGATAGGGTGAAGGGTAGGGGGAAGTCAGTATTGACATTAGAAATGAGATAATACCTCAAGAGAGTTTTGAAGAATTATAGGAACTTACTGCTAGTCATACGACAGCCAGAACATTCCAGGAAGAGGGTGGAGGTACAGATCTCTCATCTAAAACTCTTAGGGCCATATGTGTTTTCGAATATAGCATTTTCCAAATTTTAGAAAGTTAGTATAGTACACATATCATATATTATGATGTATTGAGCAGGATCTAAGAAAGCACTTCATTAAATATCATTTCTGTCACAAACGTGTGAAATTCACACTAAAGGAATATATAATGACTGTAAAAGAAAACAAAAAGACAAGACACAGGTGGAGAAAATATTTGCAAAGCATTATTCAACAAAAAATTATATAAAGAACTATCAAAATTCAACAATAAGAAAACTTGATAAAAAATGTGCAAAAAACTTGAGCAGACTCTTCACCAAAGAAGAGACATGGATGTCAAATGAGCACGTAAAAAAGATGTTCAACGTTGTTAGTTATAAGGAAAATGCACATTAAAACCAAAGTGAGATACTGCCACACATCTATTAGAACGTGTAACATTAAAAAGACTGACACTAGGGCTTCCCTGGTGGCGCAGTGGTTGAGAGTCCGCCTGCCGATGCAGGGGATGCGGGTTCGTGCCCCAGTCCGGGGGGATCCCGCATGCCGCGGAGCGGCTGGGCCCGTGAGCCATGGCCGCTGAGCCTGCGCGTCTGGAGCCTGTGCTCCGCAACGGGAGAGGCCACAACAGTGAGAGGCCCACGTACCGCAAAAAAAAAAAAAAAAAAAAAAAAGACTGACACTAACAAGTGCTGATGAAAATATGGAGCAACAGGAACTATCATACACTATCATTAGGAATGTAGAAGTACAGCCACTTTGGTACAGTTTAGCAGGTCCATAAAAATTTAAATACACACTTACCATATGATCCAGGCATTTCAATCATAGGTATTTACCCAACATAAAAGGACATATATGTTCATACAAAGACTTGTACATTAATGTTTATAGCAGCTTTATTTGTAATTGCAAGACACTGGAAAGAACCCAAATGCTAACAAGTGAAGGAATTATCAAAATGTGGTATATCCATCCAATGGAATACTACCCAGCAATATAGAGGAATCAACTATTGATACATGCAGTGACATAGATGAATCTCAAAATAATTAATGCTGAGTAAAAGAAGTGAGGTAAAAGAAAAAAAGAGTCTATACTGTATGATTCCTTTTATAAGTTGTAAAACGGTAGGTAATTAAGACAAACTATGGTGACGGAAGTCAGATCACTTGTTGCTTGGAGATGGAGGGCAGCTGGGGTGGGGAGGGGGCAGGTAAGCAGGCAAAGTGTTGGAGATAAACAGGTGAATAAAACACAGTTCCTACCCTTCCACAATTCATCCCAGTAGGAAAGACAGTTAAGGAAATGAATGACAGTAAAACGTTTTAAGTGCTACAAAAGAGTGCTGTGGTGGTACAGAAAATAAGCAAAATACACTGTTGACTTTCATATTGACTCTTCTTACAAAAATCATGGTTTCAAAGGATAAATTTGCTTCGTCTTCTTTGGTCTTTGCAAACTGTGCTGCCAAGAACTCTGTGTTTCTAAATCTGCCACTATTGTTTCACTGTTGTTTTTTGCAAACAATTAGGTAAGCTGTGATTCAAATTCCTTCTCTGCCACCAACTCTCTGTATGAGTTTGCAAAAGTTTCTGAAGTCTTTATTTCCTCATAACAAGAGGGGATAATCCTACCTATCTTGTGGGGTCTTGGTAAGGACTACATGAGATTAGTGTCTCATGTCCTGAGTAAATGTCCATTTCCTCCTCACTTACTCTTTCTTTCTTCTTTACAGTTACATATATTATTGTATATGTATATTGTATAATACATATGCGATATGTATTATATATAATATGCATAGTATATATTATGTAAAACAGTTACTATATTAGGTTCTATTTTATCTTCCTTACCATTATTTGTTATTATACACAGCCTATAAATGGATGGTTTAGGGAGAAAATAGCCCCTGATTTTGTGTTTAAGTACCACTAACAAATTAGTGCAAAACTGATTTTTCTCATTCACAGTTACCCAACTCTTGGTGATGGAAGGAATTTCAAATTTGTTTATGTTCCTTATAAATGATAATATCATAAATTTCTCTCAGTCATAATTTACTTAACTCCAAATACGATTAATATGTCACTAGATAGCCAGAGTGGAAAAAACATAAATGATGCTACTCTTTGATTTTTTTGAAATTAAAGTTTCAGTAATGAAAAACAGGTCAATATGAAATATGACAAAAATGGAAATTCTATTTATCCCAATTTATGATTTAGTTCTAATTGATATTACATTTATATTTAAGCAAAGTATTCTTGAAATATGCTGAAAAGCTAAGCTAAAGTAATATTGACATGAGTTTCTAAGTTCAGATTTTAAAACCATGACTATATAGTTTGATATTTTTTAATTTGCCTTTTTGTTTATTAGGCATAATCCTCACATATGTACTTTTTATGTCTATCCATGTTTTTGTAATCTTTAACTGCAAATCATCTACCCATACTCTGTGTTGACTGTTATTTACCTTGAATTCAAAAATACTCAATAAAATTATTCTCTCCTAGAAAATTTTTGTAGCTCTACTAAAATCAGACAAATGCTTCTCAGATTTTCCTAATTACAGAGAATAGCAGATGCTTTACATATACATATATATTTTTATATATGCCTTCAACATGCTAAATTATTTTGCTAGTCTTTTTCACTTGAAATCTTCAGGAAAACAGATTACCTAATTCGTAGTTATTTTACACCTTTGAAACTGATCTGCTTCTCCTGTGCTTTATATAGAAGGCAAGAGAGGTTTCAGAGCTCTGCCCACTGGCCCTGGCGGTGGTTATAGCTCACTCTTTGTGAAGCCCTTCTGTGAGCTCTTAGAAGGTCTCTAATTGCTGCACCTCACTCTCGTTTGATTCCCTGGTCCCAGTTGGTGCATCTCTATTCCAGGTGGCTTCTCTAGCATCTTCCTCGGTCTCTGGGCATCCTGGGCTATACCCACAGCGTATTTCTGCCGAGGTCTCCTCATATCTCCAGGTTGCTGTTCTGGCAGGACGCATGACTACCCCATGATAACAAAACCAAATCTCTCCTACTTGGCTACTTCTGATCCATGAGAAGTACTTACACATCACTTGCCTAGCAAACTCTAGGAGTGCAGGCTGGTCTCAAAGGCAGTGAGAGTGGTAATAGGTCAGTCCTCAAATATCAGTCCATGGTCCATTTTAACTTTCCCAGACAAGAGTCAAATGCAGTCCTCTGTGTCTCACAACTTCAGGAAAGTACATTGCAAAGTGCTTTCCCCTTAAAGCATCTGCCTTACTGAGTTTAGGATTAGAAGGTAATGCTCCCCACACTTCCCCAGGGGGCGTGTAGAGGTGCACACTCACAGCCTGGCAACAGCTTTCTCCAGAGACTCTCTTCAGCCTTCATCTCACTCCTTTCCTCCTTTCAAGCGCCTCAGTTGAAGCATTTTAGTATCTTTTTAGTACCCCACCCCCCAAACTTTTAGTTCTTTACCATCACATTGCCGTTAGTTAAATATAAGCTTGACCAAATTCACTATTGATCATAGGTTTTATATGTTTCTTTCATCTTTCACATTCATTTTTGGTTTGGGTGGCTGACTTTCCATATCAGAGACGGAGTTAACACAGGGAAATGGATTCTTGATTGGACCAGGAAGGATTGGAGGAGCTAGCTCTGCAGGAGAGCTGCCTCCCAGGACCAGCCCAGGAACTCACCAGCCAGAAAGAACTGCTACCTCTCCCATGATCAGAAGAGTGAGAAAGCATGAAGCTGCCCCACCAACACGTCAACTCCCTGTCAGTCCCCAGAGAGCTGAGTTTGCACACTGGAACCCTGGCATAGACAACCTCTAGGTCTCCATGACGTCGCTTGCCCAAAGAAAACAGGCATCACTGCATTGACCCTCCCTTACTTGTAAATTCCAAATCACATGCACATGTATCTGTTTAGTAGAATCTAATTATTAACCAGGACCATAGCTGTAAAAGAATCTACAAAGAAAAAAGAGTTTTTAGCTTTCTAACCTCTGCAGTATATGCTAAAAGGTGGAATGGATATTGCCTGCCATATCACGATATGCACCAGATTTCTACAAATATTTTCTATAGAAACTTTAGGGGTATACTCTTGATTTTAAAGGCCTGAAAATGTTTTTGCCTTTCTTTGGCTTATTTTCTAAGTCCTGATAATAGTACTGATTATAATTCTCCTCAGAATGCTTGAAACAGGACTTCCTCATCATATTCTGCCATCCGGTGTTTTGGATTCGAAATGAGAGGCAGTGTGATTAACTTTTCCTTTACAAAAAATTAAATGATATTTAGAGTTAGAATTCCAGGACAAATACGTATGCGTCCTTTTTTGTAAAGTAATACTTCCTGATGTGTAATGAATCCTCTCATTTTGAAATAAATGGCTTTTACTGAGAAATACTCTCTCACGTCTCTTATTGAGAATATAAATGATTTGAGTGCTCCTTTTTTTCCCCTCTATTAACTCCTTATCAATGAAGCCCGTGTCCTCTGACTTCTTGGCTTGTTCCCTTCATTTCAGTGGCTGACTGTCTTCACGTATCCAGTGGTTTTAGTTGCTTAGTGTTACTTACACAGGTGTAACAGTGCAGTCGTGAAGAGCCAGACTACTAGGGCTTAGTCTGGATCTAGGATAATTATTGTACCTTCCTCAGAGGATGGGTGTGTGGATTACATGAGTTAATATCTATAAAGTGCTTAAAATAGTGCCCGAAGTAGAACAAGAATCGTCATCACTACCCCCTCTACCATGTGGGATGGAGGAAGTTGCTTTAGATCTTGTACGGGCCTAACTGCAGTGTTGTGCTGCCTCTATTCTGGTCTCAGTGGATGGTGGATCCGACGGCTGAAGTTGCTGATGTCCTTGAGCAACATTTGGTACTGGAAGCTCTTGCACGTTTTTAAGAGATTTGACGCTTCTACTACATAAGTTGGAATACTTTCTTTTTTCCAGTGGTAAATGTTGGCAGGGGCTGTGCCTCGTGCTGCGGGTCAGGCACCTCATCTGAGGAACTGCGAGTGAGAGTCAGAGACGTGTTAGTCGGCATAGCCCTAGAATCCCCAGGTTTTTATTTTAGAAAAATTTTCAAGCGTATGTTATGTCTGACTGAATGCAAAGTATCTACTAATTTGACATCTGATTGCTTTCCCTCTTTGAAAAAATTCAGTTTTATGGTAAATGCTTTTTACAGTAGCATTTTTCAGTTCATAGTGAAAATAGTATCAAAAAATTTTTGAGCAAAGCTGTCATGTTTGATTTATTTATGCAGTGTTGAAAATTAGACTATGAACTACATAATGTGTAATATAAAATAGATCCAAGTGATGCAGATGGACATGACAGACACATTTTCAGTCTTTTAAGTTTAATGATATACTTCAAATTTTGGCATTTGAAATTGGCTAGTAAATAATGAAAAGTAGTTGTATGGTGTAGATTTCCTTTGATTATGCTGTATAAACAACTTATTTTAAAGTCTAGAAAATGTTTCATATTTTAATTATCATTACAATATATGAAAGATCTGACTTGTGATAATTTTAGTGTACAGTAATAAAGATAAGCTATAATCTGCACTTTCTGAGTGACTAGGTGATATCAAATTTAGTGAGTTATTTTTGTACGATCTTAATTTGTATTAAGTATTAATATTAATACTTATTAATTATTAATTAAGTTAAAATTGGATAATTTTGAAAATTGTAGTGTATTGCAGCATATCTTTTTTTTTTTTTCGGTACGCGGGCCTCTCACTGTTGTGGCCTCTCCCGTTGCGGAGCACAGGCTCCGGACACACAGGCTCAGCGGCCATGGCTCACGGGCCTAGCCGCTCCGCGGCATGTGGGATCCTCCCGGACAGGGGCACGAACCCGTGTCCCCTGCATCGGCAGACGGACTCTCAACCACTGCGCCACCAGGGAAGCCCTGCAGCGTATTTTAATTGACTATAGAAAGAGCAGATATGACATATACACAAATGATATTATACTTATGTCTATTGCAAAATGAATTTATTCTGTTATTTGTACCATCATAATTGTATGTCTTAAATTGATTATAGATATTTACATGTTTTTTCTGCTTCTAGGCATGAAGAAACTGACTCTCAACCAGACCTAGGAGATGTCATTGTTGTGCTAAACAGCTTCAAAAGCAAAATACTGGAAGTACAAGTGTGTGAGGCCAAAGCTCTTTACAGGCTCTGTTCTTAGTATTAAGAATTCTTTTTTTGTCCTTAATTAATTAATTTTTATTTTACTACTGATTTCACAGTTTTAGTACCTAAAATCTCATATTGGAACTCTGGCAGTGAAAGGAAGAAGAGGATTAAATCATGAAGGGAAAGCAGAGAGCTTGAAGATAGAAGAGAAGAAACGATTTTTTTTTTAAGTTATGATGTGTCTACTGTATCTACTATATTTGTAACCAAATTATGTTATAAATTAGGCTTCAGAGATGAGATCAGGAATGCAGGTTGAAAAGTTACCCCTTTCAACAGGAAAAAAACAAAAGTGATGTTTCAAAAACCAGAAAAGTTTTTAATGATGGCAGGTTTAGTTCTTTTGGACAAACCCACCTACTTAAAATCAGTAAAAATGCTGGGCGAAATGTTTTTTAAAAATTTTAAAAGCACTGAGGAGCTGACAAGAATGATAATAAGGAAATACAAAACCAAAATTAACTGGAAAATGAGAGCCTAGTGAAGTAAGCAGGCACCGAAGCTTCTCTTATCCCAGGAAAGCTGTTGTTGCCCTGAAACATTTGTTCGTCCTGGCGCACTTGAACTATCGTTTTGATTTAATTTGTGAGGTGATGGGGACAGAACTTAAAACCCTAGACCCACATAAAGTGGGTAATCTATTAGAAGACCCTCTCTGCAATAAGCTGGCTATAGCTTCAGGGTAAGGATGAACCATAGTAAAGTATACCACGCAGTCTTTTAGCTCAAATGGGCATCACCTAAGAAATCAAAGGAACCCTGAGCCTTGAATTTGCACTAAAATGTCTCCAGATTAATAAGGTTTTACAGGCATCTGACAGAAACATCCAGATATCTCTGGAATAAGACTACTATATCCAAATAAACAAGGAAAACCAACAGAAATGGCAAATAACAGAGAGCAGATGCACAAACACTCCATATGTTAGAATTATTGACACAGACACTGAAACAACTATGCCTAAAGTGTTTAAAGAAATAAAAGACAGGCTTGAAAACAATTGCAGGGAATAAAAAACCATAAAAAGTGCATATCTGATTTTTTTTTAAAGTAAAACTTCTAAAACTGAACAATACAATGACCAAAGAATTCAGTGGGTGGCTTTAACAAGGCCTCAGGAGAGAACTAGTGAGTCGGAAGATAGACCAAAAGACGTATCCCAAATGCAACTGACCTTATAAAAGAGGAAACTACAGCAGAGAGTATATAAAAGGCATAGAGAATAGAGTGAGAAATCTAAGATACCAGGATTGCATTTAAACATGGCTCTGCCACTCATTAGCTGTGTGACCTTGGACAGATTACTTAACCTCTTTCTATCTCATTTTCCTTATCCATAATAGGAGTTAATGATGAAACCCTCCTTATAGGTCTACTATAAGGATAAGATAATTTAGCTTTATGAAGTACTTTATGAGTGTTTAAAAATAAAATCCATTTAAATGGAGTTCCAGAAGGTGACGAAAGACAGAATGAGGTACAGGTATTATTTGAAGCAATAATAGCTGAGAATTTTCATGAGTGATGAAAGGTACTAATTTGCATATTCAGGAAGTCGAGTGATTCCCAAGCAAGATAATGAAAAGGAAATCTACACCTAGACTCTTGTTAATAAAACTGCAGAAAACAAAAGACAGAGAAATCTTGAGAGTAACCAGAAGAAAAAAGAAAAATTACCTTCAAAGAACTGTAGTTAGCCTGACAGTTGGTTTCTCAGCAGTAATAATGGAAGCCAGAAGATAATGAATGATATCTAAAAGCACTGACAGAAGAAAGGAATGTCAACCTCGTATAATTCACCCTGAAAAGTATTTTTCAAGAAAAAACATAAGGTATTTTCAGACAAATAAAAAACTGGATTTGCCACCAGTATGCTCACACTAAAGGAAATTCTAAATGGTATACTTCAGGCAGAAAAAGAATTATCTCAGATGGAAGATCTGAGTTTGAAAAAAGAATGAAGAGAAAAGAAAATGGCAACTCTGCGGATGAATCTGTGAACAGTGAATATATAAAACAACAGTTATGTCTTAGGATCTTAAAAATCAATTATATATATATATATAATCAATTATATATATATATATATATATATATATATATATAAAATCAGCAATAGCATTTAAGGCATTATATAAATAAGGGTGTGTATAATAACATATAAGGTTCTTATATTGACCAGGACAAGGATTATGATTACTTTTAGACTTAAGGGCAAATCTGAATGCTTTACATTTCTAAGATAACCACTAAAAGAACAGAAACAAGGCATAATGTCATAGTGAAGAGGAAAATGGAATGAAGCAAATTAATATAAATGGACTAAGAAACAAGAAACAAAGCAGAATACATGCGCCATTGAAGAACCACAAAATAGTAAGTTAGAATTTAACCCAATTACATTAAATGTAAATGGACTACATGTTCCAGTCCAAAGACTAAGATTGTCAGACAGGATTTTTTTTTAAATCCCACTCTATGTTTGCAAGAAGGAACACCTAATATATAACAATACAGTTTCAGGGTAAAGATTAAAATAAAAGTGTGGCAAAAGTATACTAGGCCAATACTAACCTAAACAAAGCTTGTATGGCTATACTAATATCAGAGATATTAAAACAACATTATTAAAGGTAAAGAAGGTTACTTTATATGTGTATATAAGGCGGAAATAGAATTACCAAGAGAAACTGGCAATTCTCTATAATACTGGGATATTTTTAACATACGTCTCTCAGTACTTGGTATAACAGGCAGACCAAAAACTCATTAGAGATGGAGATTTGAGCAGTGTGATTATAAATCTTGACCTAATAGATGTATATAGAACACAATAGCCAATAACACCAAATGAACAATCTTTCAGACACAGACATTAATAAAAATTAGCTTTACGTTTAGTTGAAAAGCAAGTTTCAACAGATTTCAGAAGAATGAACTCATACAGAGTATGTTCTCCGTCTACAGTGCAGTAGAGATTAATATGCAAAGATAACTAGAAAACACCCATTTTGCCAGAATCTCTGTGATGTAATAATGGTAGGCTACCAGAACTCAAGCCTGACATACTGCAGAGATTCTAAACCACCAAATCATCAAAATTGACCTTGCATCCCACATCATAACCTGTTTCTTATCACCTCTGCTCTTTTTCCTGTGATCAGTTATACATGTTTATACTCATATTTGATACTGTTTTTCCTCTACTGGCTTTGGCTTCCTTTCTCAGGAAGAGAAACTTATACTGTGTCCTTCCAGATGAAAAATCCCACAAACTCAGACCAGCTGCTTAAGTTACTAACTCATCCCAAGCCTTTTAGGACCAGCATTCCAGCTAGTTTTATCCTAGCCCTACAAACAGGAGAGAAAAATATTATTTCTGCTGGGAGACTTGGGATGTCTTATCTTTGAGGAATTTTGATCATTGAAAAATTATTTTCTTTTTCTTGAGCTGGTTTTTTTTTCACTGTCTGTATTGGCTCTAATTTTACCTGTTGGTCCCTGCTATAGAGGAGGTCTGACTCTTTCACCAAAGCCACCAAATCTTTGAGGGTGATAATCATGCCTTACCTGAAGCAAACGTTCTACAGCCTAACCTTACCTAGGTGCTTCGGTTGTTTTTTAGTAACAATTTTATCTGCTCACCTTCCATCTCTCAAAATTATACAAAAGGACAGGAAAAAGGGAGGAGAAAAGATAAGCAAGATAAAGGTTCAGCCCATGAACTCCAGTAGCCACTAATAGGAATTCCAGGAAGGAAGAACAGAAAATGGAGGAAGGAAAGTATCCCACAGATAGAGAAATATAAACACATCCATGTCAAGGGGTCCACAAATGAGTGAAAAATGGCCCACACGAGATCCTAAAAACTACCAAGGAGAAGAGGCGGGTCACTGCAATAGAACGACACACTAGCATCAGATGTTTCATTTTCAAGAGAACAAAACAAAGATTTCAGTGTTTTGAGGAAAACTACTTTGAATCTAGGATTCTTCAGGCAAATATTCTCTGAAGGGTGAAGATTTAGAAAAATTATCTTTCACACCCCTTCTTGAAGGTGTTTGCCAGCACGATGAAGATGAAGCAGAAGAAAGAGGAAAATAGGTATTGTAAGAAATGATGAAATCAGTGTGAAAACCAATGCAAAGAAAGCTCGAAAGAGGCAGTTAATTGTTAAGCCCCAAGAAAAATGTCTTCAAGAAGACAGGAATTTCAGACAGTTAAGTAACAAGAATAACAAACTGGAAAATATTAGGTATATGGTAAAGAAGAAGTATATCTCACCACAAGAAAAAATAAATACAATAAAATTCCAAGAAAAATACACTTCTGTATTGGTGAAATGTGAGAAAACAGAATCCATGGGAAGCAGGAGGAGGGTCCTAGGAGGGCGTGGTGGTCACATCATCGTAACTATGTGGAGGAAATGTAACTGTAGTAGCCTTTCAGCTCTTCAGTGCGTTGTGTTTACAGTGTCACAATAAGCACTTCTTACTGATTTTCAAGTTGTAGAATAAACATGGCATAGTGCAAAAGATACAGTTATGTTTACCAAGCTAAATGTAAATATTATCCATACTTACAATGCTAAAGTAAAGTTTTAGCTAATATAAGTTGGGAGGCAGAGGGAAAAGGTAGAGATATTAGTGTCCTTATAACAGGCCATGCAAGAGAAACTTGAATTTGTTGGAATAAAAAATACAGATTTAAGCATTATTTAAAGTTACAAAAATACTCAGTAGAAGAACTAATGACATAGTATTATCAAAACCTCCAGACAGAGGGGAAGGGAAGGGTGATATAAGTAAGCTGTTCATCTTTTGTTACAAAGAATGAATAATGCCTAAACTCTATGAATCAGATATACAGTAGATCACATCCACGGTTGACAATTCAGTAAATACAAGTATAAGCACATTATTCAGCGGTATGGAGGTAGCCACCAAAAACAAGAGGCTGAACTGGTAGTTGAAATCAGATCGTCTATAATATACTAAGATCTTTCTTGGCTTCATTTACTACAACTATCTTAGATTTACAAGGGTCATCTTGTCTATATATTTCTAACCATGCAGCATAATATTTAAATCTACAAAATTCTAAAGTTTTTCTTTACCATGCTATCTAGGTACAAAAAAAGCCAGACAGAATTCAGGAAGATATCCTTTCTGATAAAGATGAAAAAAAAGGAGTGTGGGATTCCATTAAAAGGTGATTACTAATTAATATTTTAACTATAGACCCATCAGGAGTCTAGTTTGTGGAAGCCCTGCAGATGGTAAATATTTAAGTCAAGCACAGATCTTCTCTAGAAAGGATAAGACACATACATAAATGTTACTGATGTAAGACAGGAAACTGGAGCTATAAGACAACTGAACATAAAGGGCTGTTCAAACCAGGGAAGGGAAAGTCTATATCCAGTTAGGAGGAACCTCAGAAAAGACTCTGGAGGAGTGTGTGGCTAAGATACGTTCTAAAGGATGCACAGGAGACAGAGTGAAGGTACCTGGTTACGTGAAGTCAAAAAGATTGGGTGTGTTTCTCAAAGAACAGGAAGTAGCCCAGGTTAGCTGGGATGTTGAATGTAAGGGGGAATCTTTAAGTTAGGTTGGGACCTATATTAGTTAATCAAAAAAGGAGTATTTTGGCTCACATATCTAAAGAGTCCAGGAGTAGAACTGACTTTGGGCATTCAGATGATGTAGTCCAGAAACTCTTTCTCCAACGCCTAGTTCTATTATCTGTGCTTCCTTCATTTTCAGACAAACATTTACAAGAAAGAACTTGCCATCTATCTCCCATGGGAAGAAATTGCCTCTTTCCAGATAGTTACCAGCACAGTTCCAAGTCTGACTCATTGGCCCAGCTGTTGCCTTGTATACCAGACTGAACTGATCCCTGTGACTTACTGACTAATCTTGGGTCGTGTGGCTACTACCTCTAGAGCCAGCAAGAAGGCCCATCCTGCCTAAACCTCGTAGAATGAAATTAGAGGAGGAACAGCTACTCACCCACCCACCTGCCCACAATACCAAGTTACTGTGACTAGAAGTGTAAAGGGCGTTAGATGGGCAACACAGAAGTGGGCTGCTGTGGTCCACATTGTAGACAACTCTGAAAGTCCATTTTAGAGATTTAATTTGAATTATGATAGAGAACTATTGATCATTTTTATCAAAGATAAGAAATAGAAACTTCAGGCCAAATAGCTTCAGCAACCTAAGCAGAAGCACTCCCGTCATTTTGGATGTTGCCCAGTTCAGGCCTCTTTTTCTATAGTTGACTCCTTGTTTGATAGGAAGAATCGTGTTACTGTCCCAGTATGTGCATTGAACTGGTTACTGACCAAGAAAGGCTCGAACTCACTACTTTGAGAGGACTTCAGAGCAGGTTCGTTTGACAGGGGATGATGTAACAGGATCTGGGCATTTTAAAGAGTATCTGTTCATGAGCTTCCATTAAAACCAAAGGTAGAGACAAGAAGGAGTAAAGATAACTGTTAGCCTATGGCTTAGCCACTTACTACACAGCGAGGATACAAAACAAATGCTGCTTTGTTAGAAAGAGAGAGGGTAAGTTTGGGGGATGGTAACTCCTCCAGATGCATAAGTGTTTTACAGTGTTTTCACTTCTTTATCTTAGTTTTAATCCTAACTTCAAGTGATTTTTTTTTTTTTCCCTCCCTGAATCAACTGTGTATTTTTCTTATTTGGGGGATTACAATGAGAAAACATTGCAAGAATACATCTGCCATAACAATTCTTATTTGGCAAAATATATTCCATGTCAATTGTGAATTGTTTAGTTTTCTAAAGTCAGTCATTTTAAATATCTGTGCGTATAAAAATGAGATTTCTAATTAAATAAACATTTTCAATAGGAAAAAGAAGAAACGATACACTATGAATACCCCAAATAAGATTCAGTCACTTTTATGTATGAGGTGGGGCATATCAAAGGCTGGTCTGGGTCCAGAAAGGGGTGACAGTGACAGCTGGGCCCAGATGAGGCTGTGGCGATGTAAACCACATCGTGAATGGATGCGGCTCCCCAGTGCTGTCTTATCCCTCCTGGAGACACGCCCAAGGCACAGAGGTCCCCGCAGCCTGTGGGGAGGCTGTCCCTGGCCGGAGGAGCTCTAAGCTGCGGGCGCCTCTTAGAGCATCTTGTCCTGGGAAGGCACATCCACAGCACTCAGGGGCCTCCCCTGTTAGCACAGACGGAAGCTCTGGTGTGCCGCTGTTAACACTCGCACATTCTGTTTCTTCGCTCACGACTGGCCTTCCTAAAGCCTCAGTATGTTGCATATAGCCATAGAACGCCACAGTTCATCCTCTGCTCTTAAAACAACTTTTGTAACTCACAAAGATTCAAAGGTATTATCCCATTAACCTAGAGAAAATAGAATTGCATTCTATGTTGTCCAATTTTAAAAAATCATAAAACTTCAAGTTACATTGTCACATGTTTAAATAATTCATAATTTTTAGGATAAGTACTTGTTTACGGTGTAATAACCATTCAGTTTGAAAAGCCTTCCTATTTTTATTTCTTATCAAATTTAATATTTAGGTATGTAAAGTTTGCAGTTGTGTATTAAGAAAATGACAGTCACTTCTTTTTCATTCAAAGTTTCACAAGGAGCCTGCATAAAAAAGAAGACAATAAGGAAACAGACGTTCTAAACATTTTTTCAGTTGCTTCTGGCCATTTATATGAACGCTTTTTAAGGTAGGTATATTTTTTTATTTAATGTTTTGAAAAGTAATACATTTACATGGTCCAAAAAGAATTTTTAAAGTTTAAAAAAATAAAAGAAATTACAGTGGAAAAAGAAAAATCTCCCACCTCTGTTTCCTTGATACCCAGTTCCCTTTCCCACAAGAAACCAATGTTATTATTTTCATAGCCTGCCAAATATATGTATAGACAAGCCCAAATATGTATTTTTGCTTTTTTTAACTCCCTTTTCCCAAATAGTAACAAAGTACATAGTGCTTTTGCACCTGGCCTTTTTTATTTTTTTTTTACCTAAAATTATGAGGGAAGTATATTTTCTAAATACAGTGAAATTCCATGTGTTTGATTTGAAATATTGTTATTCTTTAAGGTTAGAAAATGGACATATTTTGTAATAAGATGTGTAAGGAAAAAAAGAATATATAGTAAATTTTCCTTTCCTGGTGAAGAAATACCACGTTTTATAAAAACGGGGAGGAGTCTGAGAGAAGGAAAGCAATATTTATAAACTACAAAGGGCTATTTTTTAACTGCTTCTATAGAAGGATCACAGAGAACGCCTCAAAAATGTTTGAATATGTGTTGATATTTTAAGATGTACTTTAGATACATCTGTATCTTCTCCAATCAGAGGTCTAGGATAGCAAAACAAGTGGCCTGTCCAGTGACTTTATCAAAATACGACATGTTGTTCAGCCCTTCAAGGTTTACACACCTGCTATTAGTGACACAGTAACAGAGCCAAGATTAGATGCTAGTTTAACTAAACAAGACTGTTTCAGACTAGCTTCTTTCTCTTGTCAGCTGGACCAAACAAAAAGCAATCAATTTAGTCTATACCAGGTATATATATGTATATATACACACACACATACTTACGTATATACAATATATGTGTATATATACATATATTCTCATACGTTACATACTTGCTGAGCAGCCATAATATTTGAAGATACGTCACTATTTCTCCATAATTCATAGTGAAAACTACCAACTAATATCTTTAAATATTTAAAAGCCTTAAGAGAAGTAGGATGAACCCCTATTAATGTTAATTTATTGAGTTTATTGTTGTTTTATGCAGAATTATGATGCTTTCTGTTTTACGGAACACCAAAACACCAGTGAAATTCTGGTTTCTTAAAAATTATCTCTCACCAACATTTAAAGTAAGTACATTAATTTTTTTAATAGAGTAGTTAATATTTCAGAAGTAAATTCTTTATATCATTGTAAGTTCACATAACATTTCTCTTTTCAGAATGAGTCTTTTGAAATGTATATTTACTCAAATTACTATATGTAATCAATTTAAAACCTCGATAATCAGTATTTTTTAATCTAGTTTAAGAAAAAGTCTATGCAGCTTTTATTTAAAGAAGTGATTAAAAACACAGCAGAAGATGGTTTATGTTTAAGTAAACTCAAAATCAGGATTAGTGGGTTTTCATAACAATAAGTAAATAAAAGTTGGCAATGAAAAATATGTACAGATTGTTAATTAAAAGAATTAGATTCTGTCATATTTTGACAAAGAAAGGCAGGAACAGTAGAAAATATGAAAACTGCACCACAGAGAATAGCTTGATAGGACCAAGAAGAGTGGGGCTCTGGTATCACATGCGGTGCATCGGTTGGTGTGGTAATGTGGGCACTATAGGTAGTGTCTCCAGCAATTTGTATTTAGAAGTTTTTCGACGGCCAACATCTGTTACCCTTTACTCAGCCCTACACTCTTGCCACAGAGTGTACCCCGTTTCTTCCTATTAATCAGATTCCAGGCAAGTTAGGGTCTCATTCAACAGCAGTTCAGAGAAATTTTCTTTCTAGACCAAAACCAGCTGTGAAAGCAGAAATAAAAACAGGCAACCATGCTTTTATTCCTTGGCGTTGCCAGGCACATTGCTAAGTACTTTACCTACATTATCAGTTGCTCTTCATAAAGTCCTATTCCCAGAAAACCACGACTCAGAAGTTACATAACTGGCCTGCACAGTTGGGAGGTACCCAGGACCACTCTTAAGTTTAGAAACCCACTAGAAGGACACACAGAACTCAGAAAAGCAAGTATACTCGCAATTACAGTTGATTACAGCAGAAGGATACAGATTAAAATCAGCAAAGCAAAGAGGTGCATGGGGCAGGATCCAGGGGACACCAGACCGAGCTTCCAGCTGTCCTTTCCCAGTGGAGTCATGTGGACAGAGCTTATACCTCCCAGCAAAACTGTGACGGTACACATGGAGTGTTGCCAATTAGGGAAGCCCACTCAGACCTGCTGTCCAGAGTTTTTATTGGGAGTTGGGTACATAGACCCACCTGACGGCCGCCATGACTGACCTTAGCATCTAGCCCCTCCAGAGCTTGAGCTGATATCTTGTGGCCCAAGGTCTCCATCATAAATCACATTGTTGGCACAGACTATCTGGTGTGGCCCTAGGTGGCCAGGTAAATACAGACGTTCTCATCAGGCAGGATATTCCAAGGTTAGCATTTACTTCCCAGGAGTGAAGGGCAAAGGTCCCAACCATGCTTTGAGCAGGATTTGTCCTTTATGGCACAGGCCTTAGATCAAATAGCTAATTAGTAGCTGAGATTTGAGCCCAAGTGTTCTGACCTCAAAGCCCAGGTGCTTAACACTTATGAAACAGCTCCTCTACCCTCCCCACCACCACCAAGAGTGCCGCCTCCTGTACTTACTTGTAAACTGAAAAAGAACCCATAAATCTAGACAAGAAGTCTTACTAGTTTGTTACTAAACTTTTAACACGTGATGCAACACTGCATCGGGGGATTTAACTCTGCATATACTGCGATGATACAATGTGAAGATTCTCTTACCAGGAAATTATATCATTCACTAGAAACGCAGTGCTGTGTGTGGAAAAAAGCCTTGTTCTGCTGCATGGCCAAAGGTGATACCATACCTGAAATAATATTTTCCTTCTTTTTGTAATTTGTTCTTTTTGCTCGAAATTTTTACCTTTTATATTTTTTTCAGGGAAATATAATGTGTACAAACGGTAAATGTGCAACTTTGATGAATTTTTACAAATTTAAAACACCTGTGTAACCAGCAGCCAGATATGGAAACAGAAATTGCTAGTACCCTAGATCTTTTCCCTTCAATTTTAAAAGCATACCTCCTTTCTTCCTTCAGATCTTCGCTGAATTATACCTACTTTGGGAATAACCCTTTCCTGACTACACTATGTAAAATGACAGTCCCTTCTGATCTTTCATTGTATTTCCCTTCCCCTTTTATTTTTCTCCATAGCACTATCTTCTATAGATACCTTACTAATTTCACTTATTTTATCTAAAATGTAAGCCTCACGAGAGCCATGATTTGTGTCTGTTTTGTTTCATTACTGGATCCCTAGGGCCTAGCATAGTGCCTGGCACATAGTGCATTCTCAGTGAACATATTTTAATACATATTCGTTGAATTAAAAAAAAGTTTTTCTAATTTATCCTAGTTTTTTTTTTAAGTTTGAAATGAAAGCAGTGACTCCCGGTAACTGTTCTAGCCATAATTTCAACATTTTGCAACTCACAGATAAAACCAATGCTCACAGTAAGGAACATACTTTAAATCTACATCGTTCTTACAAGAGCAGGGAGAAAATTAAACTAAGCATATAACCAGCAACTAGCTACAAGTGAGAATTGAGGAGATGAATGCAAATTCTACATTTGCTGACCCGTCTTTACCCACTCCTTTACCGTCATCCCTCTCAATATTTGGGCTCTTGAGCCAAACTTAGCTAACAGTGTACATATTTAATTAACTGCCCTGTTTTAAACAGAATAAGATACTCTAAGCCTATAAGACACTGAATCAAATATCAAATATTCATGCCACAATAACTACCTTGTATTTTTAATTCTTCAATTAAATAGTCATAAATCTCAAACATGAAACTCATATGGAGAATATAATTTATCAATTTACTACTAATTTTGTGGGTTTTGTACACCCTTTTCATCTTCCTATCTCTCTGACCAACCAGCATGTTGACATGTGCATAAAGTGTTTGATGCACAGGTGTTCCACGATCCAGAGGCTTTCCTTTCTATCGTCAGGTTTTCTCAGGTCAAACATTAGTAGTAAAAGTAGAGGAACAATTATCTTATTTGATAAGCCTGCTAGCGTACCTATTTTTAATGCCTTTAAACTACAAAGTTTTATGTATACTTCCATCTTTATGTTTGTCAGCATTGTCTTATTTCTGATTAATAGGTGTAAGTTGTAGAAGTACCGTTCAGACATTTTACCGATTCATTTGTAACAACTTGTAAACTCTAACCTTTAAAATGTTAATTTTTTCTCCAAAACAAAAACTGCTTTCTGTTCCTTGAACATAGTCTTTGATTTGTGTGTGTGTTTTAGGAGGTGATCCCTCACATGGCTGAGGAGTATGGATTCCAATATGAACTAGTCCAGTACAGGTGGCCCCAGTGGCTTCATCAACAGACGGAAAAACAAAGGATTATTTGGGGTTATAAGATTCTTTTCCTTGATGTCCTTTTTCCTCTTGCGGTGGACAAAATCATTTTTGTTGATGCTGACCAGGTAATAAGATTAACTATTGTTTTTAAGAGTACTTAAGACTTTTTTACACTTCTGAGTACAGGGATGCAATTTATGTTGCCGCTTCTTATTACTGTCTTTGTTGCCACGCTATGCAAACATAAGACATAATTTTGACATATAAGCAAAGTATCTTTTTTTAAAAAAAAGTCAGTATTCCAGGGGAAAATCAAAGGTGTTGCCAGAAGTACCATTTATTCCTTAGGACGAGGCAGTTTTTTCCTCTGAAGTAGTAGTTTTTTGTTTTTTTTGGGGGCGGGGGGTTGGTAATTAAAAATGAAAGAAATACTTATATTAGTCATAATAAAAGTAGCTATGTGAGTTCCTATGGATATGAGCTGAAATTTGTTTAAAGTGAACTATTTCTTCTTGCTGGAAAAGTTAGCAATCACACACACTCTCCTCTCATTTTTCCACCTTCGGCCACATTCTTTGGCAATTAGCCAATAACCAAATCCCATCATTCTGCCACTTAAAGAAAAGAGTCCTAAATTTGGCCAGAAAAAATTATGGTCCTCAGCTTTCAAAATTTATATATCCAGAAGGTTTTATGACTTTTCCCCTTTTCTCCTTGCATGCCTTTTTAATCACTAATGGTAAAAAATATTTTTAAAATACACAGAATTTCTCTTAAAAATTTAAAAAAATACACAGAATTTCTAAGAACAATAATATGTAAATATAAATATTACATAAATCAAATGCACAAGTTAGTATTTTTATTTAGGACCAAAAGTATATTTTCAAATCCTACTTTATAATTTACTTGTATTCTAAATTCTATTACTTTTATATTATTTTTCAAATTGATAGATATGAATCATTATAATTAAAAACTAATAGGCAAAAGTGTAATGAAGTAAGCATTTCCAAGCATACTGTCTGACATAAAATTTATTTTTCCTATTTTCCCCCAATATATACAATAATATTTTTCCAGCAGGCTAGAGTCTATTAAAAAATGAAGCATACTAACATTATGTCATTGAAGCCCCTGAGAATAATTAAGAGATTTTTCTTTATGATTCAAACTAATATTTGCCAATATATAATAAGGGAGATATATCATAGAAATCATTTTGAAGTATTAATCTATACCTTGAGAAATTAAGAGCTATGTACTTGTATATTTAATTCCTTACCAAAATATATTTTGTTCAAAATACCTTGATTACAAATCAAAACCACAGTGAGATATCACCTCATACCTGTCAGAATGGCCATCATCAAAAAGAACACAAATAACAAACGTTGCCAGGGATGTGGAGGAAACGGAGCCCTCCAGCACTGTTGGTGGGAGTGTAAACTGGTGCAGCCGCTGTGGTAAACAGTAGGGGGGCTCCTCAAAAAACTAAAAACAGAACTAGCATATGACCCAGCAATTCCAGTCCTGGGTGTATATCCGAAAGAAACAAACACACTGATTCAAAAACATACACGCACCCCAGTGTTCATAGCAGCATTATTTATAGTTACCAAGATATGGAAGCAACCCAAGTGTCCATCCGCAGGTGAATGGATACAGAAGATGTGAGGTGTGTGTGTATGTATATAATGGAATACTACTCAGCCTAAAAAATAAAAGAAGAAAAAGAAAAAGAATAAAATGTTGCCATTTGGAGCAACATGGATGGACTTGGAGGGCATTATGCTAAGTGAAACAAGTCAGACAGAGAAAGACAAATACTGTACGATATCACTTATATGTGGCAGCTAAAAAATACAACAAACTAGTGAATAAAACAAAAAAGAGGCAGACTCGTAGACAGCAAACTAGTGGTTACCACTGGGAAGAGGGAAGGAGGGAGGGGCAATATAAGGGTAGGAGATTAAGAGATACAAACTATGAGGAATAAAATAAGCTACAAGGATATACTGTACAACACGAGGAATATAGCCAATATTTTATAATAGCTATAAATGGAGTATAACCTTTAAAATTGTGAGTCACTATATTGTACGTCTGTAATATATACTACAGGTGTATATCAACTGTACTTTAATTTAAAAAAGAATATTAAAAAATACCTTGATTAAAAATGATGTAACAAGCTATTCTTATTAATGAGTAAGACCACTGTCATACAGACTAGGTATGTAAATTTTAGGCTTCTTTTAATCTGTAAGGGCAAAAGGAAAAAATAGAAGTTTGGTAAATTCATGCTACGTGACAGAACTGTGGGGAAAACTCAGTTCTCTGTCTTTCTACAACAAGGTGATGATGATTTGAGATTCATATTACAGGGGCTTCTATTATTTTATAGTCTTCATCAGAGAAAGTATTCTAATTATTTAGGTTGTGAGACATGACCTAAAAGAACTCCGAGATTTTGATCTGGATGGAGCTCCTTATGGGTATACTCCCTTCTGTGATAGCCGCACGGAAATGGATGGGTATCGTTTCTGGAAGACGGGATACTGGGCATCACATCTTTTAAGAAGGAAGTACCATATCAGGTACGAAGAGTCATACTCTTACCTTTGAGTGAATAAATAACTTGTTGAATTACAATACTCAGTTTTCTTGGAAAATATACAATAATGGCAGCCCATTATCTAGTGCTTATTACATGCCAATCACCCTTACAAGACTTTACATACATTAACTCATAAAATCTCTATGACAGCCTTTTGAGATATTGCTATCATCTCTAGTTTATAGATGAGGAAACCGAGGCATACAGCATTTGTGTACCTTGCCCAGGCTTATGCTGCTAGTTCATAGCTGAGCCCGGAGTTAAACCCAAGTACTATGGCTCAGCTGTATGATCCTAACTACTGTAGAAGATTTCAACTTGGTTTGTCGCATAACAAAATGAAGATTGTCTTCAAAGCTGTTACTGTTTTGTAGGCCCATGAGTTTCAGGAGATCTTGGAAAAACTTAAGGTGACCTTAAGAGGATGTGGATCCTAACAGTGTCATATCAAACTTCAAACTCCTTGGAAACAGTATTAGACATCAGGAGCAAATTATGAAAGGATTCATTATTATTAGACCCAGGGATATCTAACGTTAGTACCAACACTGTAGACAATCACTGGAGGAAAGTAAATCTATGTAAACAACGTAGGCTCTCAAGGAGTCTTCATTTCTTGCAGTGCCTTATACGTGGTGGATCTCAAGAAGTTCAGGAGAATCGCAGCAGGTGACAGGCTCCGGGGCCAGTACCAAACTCTCAGTCAAGATCCAAACAGTCTTTCAAACCTAGATCAGGTAAGTAAAATATTCATGGAATAATTTTCAATGCATAGACATAGACTGTTCTATCTCCCTGTTTATAGATGTCAAAATCTTATATTTTTAGCCTCTTTCTTCCCTTTATGCAATTTTGTATTAGCTATCTTGACTTACATATTTTTTCACTTCAAGCCTAACATTTTCAGAATAGCGTTTGATCCTCACCTTTCCATGCTTAAACCTCTTCTTTCCACTATGTGCCCTATCTCACTTTGTTACCCTAAATTTTTCTTACTTGCTTCCATCATCATTTAAACATGTCTGTCTCCCTCCCCCCTCCCTTTCTCCCATTTCTCTTTCTCTGTGATTTTTAAGATAAACTCCCTTCATCCTGTGCCCTCCCTGACTACTGCCTTACATTTTGTTTTTCTTCACAAATACTTTTTTTCTCAAATCCCATTATTTCCTCATTATTGTATCCTGCTCATTTCCTCATTTTAGCAATTTAAACAGAAGAAAAAGACCCTGTAGCCTCTTTATTATTATTCCTCTTTCCAGTGACTAAAGAATATAGGTTCTGGATTTCCCTGGTGGCACAGTGGTTAAGAATCCGCCTGCCAATGCAGGAGACACAGGTTCGGATCCCTGGTCCAGAAGGATCCCACATGCCACGGAGCAACTAAGCCCATGCACCACAACTACTGAGCCTGCGCTCTAGAGCCCGTGAGCCACAACTAGTGAAGCCTGCGTGCATAGAGCCCGTGCTCCGCAACAAGAGAAGTCACCGCAATGAGAAGCCCGTGTACCACAACGAAGAGTAGCCCACGCTCTCTGCAACTAAAGAAAGCCCGCATGCAGCAACAAAGACCCAACGCAGCCAAAAATAAATAAGTAAATTAAGAATATAGGCTCTTGCTAGAACCTTCCATGTTTGTTAGTTCAGGAAGTATCTGTTGAATACTTGCTATGTGTCAGATACTCTCCTAAGCCCTGGGACATCAGAAAGCAAAACAGAGATCCTTAGCTCATGGTGCTTTCATTCTAGTGGGAAAATAACTAAATAAATTAATGAACAATATTTAAAGGTAATAAGTGCTTTAGAGAAAAACTAAAACACGAAAACATGATAGAGTTCAGAATGGTGAATAGGGGTTAGAGTTTGTTGTTGTAAGCTGAGCGGCCATATGTCTATACGCAGGTGACGTGCAGATGGAGGCTTAAGAGCTGAGCACACAGGTACCTGTGAGAATCCCAAGCAGAGAGGATATCGAATGCAAAGGTCCCAAGGTGGGCATGGGCCTTACATGTTTGAGGAATAGTACAGAGGGGAAAAACAGTCTGGCATAGGGAAGAGAGGTGACGGAGGGTCTAGATAATATAGAAATTTGAGGCTGTTTGTTTAAAAATTGAGCAAATGGAATATTATAGATCAAAATACTAATGACTGATTCAGGAGCACACTGATGAAGGACTGATTTAAAAAAATCATTCTTGAAAGTTGAGAGAACTCCAAATATGTACGTGTGCAAATGCAAGGTAGCGCCTTTGCAATATTGCCAATTAGTAAAAAACAGACGTAGAGCCCTCAGTAGACCCCAGCAACATTCCAGATTTAAATTGTGAATATCACATTTTTATAATTCTTAGTCATTTCCCCAGTGGATTATTCAGAAGGAACCCTACTGGTTATCTGTGTGTGGGTAACTAAGGAAAGGACCCATTTTTCAAGCAGACCAGCAAACATCTGAGGGACTCTCCCAGCGCTACATCACCACATTTGCGGGATGGTGGTCCTTCTTCGGACACATTTGGCTACCATTCACACCAGTCCACTAAACACTTCTCACTAAAGTGAAAGTGATATCTTCTTATCCAGTGAACACTTCTTGTTTCTTCTTCTTTGCCTTTTTTCTGATGTGGGTGTTTTTGACCTCTCCTTTCTTGAAACTCCCTTGGCTTTCATAATATCAAATCTTCCTGGTTCTTCTCTGATGTCCGTGACTTTCCCAGCACAGTTTATTTGAGGACTACTCTTTTTCTACCTCTTATTTAAATGTTGCTGTCCTCTAAGTTTCTGCCCGTGGCCCACTTCTCATTCTGTACCCGCTCTATTGGCTTCTTACATACACTGGCTTTAATTTCCAGCTTCTCTACCGAGAATTCCCAAACCTTTATCTCACTCTTCTCTCTCCTCTGAATGCCTAACTCATATGTTAAATCTACTGAAATAGACCCAGTAATGCCCAGAACATTTCTCAAATTAAAAGTCAAAAACCTGAGCTATATTCCTCCTCCACTGTTCCTTACATCAGCAGCTACTGCTCAGCTGCCTATTACAGGTTGGGTTACCCAGGAAACAAACTGACTCTAAAGTGGAAATTAGCCTGCAGGAAGTTTATTAGGAAGTGCTCTCAGGACTAACCGCTGTTGGAGAAGGAAAGGAAGCAGAATTAGGCGAATTCTACAAATTCAGCCAAGGCCTCAGACAACCCCCACAGGGAGTTCTGAAGCTGAGATGGCCTTTCCTTGTTGTCACAGTTTGTCGAGGGGCCCAGGTCTTTATTCCTTCACCTAGATTCCCCTAACCTAGTGATACAACCCAGAACCTCCTAGAGTTATGGGGATAATAAGCACAAGTTCCCCAGGAAGGTCACTGGGAGGGATAAGCAGGGTCACTTCTACTTTGCCCCCTTGGACCCACGCCCTTGTCCTTAATCTTCTTTCTGGGCCCCTGACCAATCAACCAAGCCATTCACCATTTCATATGAATTTATATATATTTTAGCCTTAGGCTGCTTCTCTTCTGTATACAACGTGAATGATAAGGTACAGCAGTTAAGACAGTTCTTAGAAAATTCATAGCACTAAGTACATATTAGAAAAGAAAAAGGCTCTCAACCTCAGCTTCTACCTAGAAACTAGAAAAAAAGAGCAAATTTGAAACCAAAGTATGTAGAAAAGAGAGAATAATTAAGAATAGAGTGGAAATCAATGAAATGAAAAAAAACGGAAAAATGGTATGTTTCCATAGATTTTCTTATGAACCAAAGCTGGTTCTTTGAGAAAATTAAGAAAACATAAACCTCTAGCCAGACTGATCAGAAAAAAAATAAAAGACATAAATTACTAATATAGAAATGAGAGACATGACAGCACAGTATCTACAGATATTGAAAGAACAATGAGAAACTATTACAGACAACTTTACGGTAATAAATTCAACAACTTCGATGAAATGGACAAATTACTTAAAAGACACAAACTACCAAAATGCACTCCAAATGAAATAGATAACCTGAATAGCCCTATAGCAATTGAAGAAATTAGGTTAAATCTCCAGGCCCAGGTGGCTTCTAAATTCTACCAAACTTATGTGAATTCTACCCAACATTAAAGAAAGAAATAGTATCAATTCTACACAAGCTCTTCCAGAAAACTGACATCACATTACTTTTGCCATATTCTGTTGTCAGAAGGAAGTCACTAGGTCCAGCCACACTCCAGGAGGAATAAGTGCACGAAAGAATGAACACCAGGAGGCACGGATCACCGGGAGCCATACCAGAAACTGCCGACCACAAACCCAGATGGCTATCAACACGAGATCGGACAGAAAGATGGTGGTATATTTACTCAACAGTAAAAAGGAAGGAATCATTCATACATATAGCAACATCGATGAATCTAAAAACCATTACGCTGATCTAAAGAGGCCAAGCCGAAAATATACATATCGTAGGATTCTATTTATACAGAATTCTAGAAAATGCAACCAATCTACATGGACAAAAAGCAGTTCGTGTTTGCCCAGGAGCTAACTGGCTTAGGTGAATGTAGAAAGGACAGGCAGGAAGGATTGCAAAAAGGCACAAGAAAACTTGAGAGTGAGCTTGATTGTGATCGTTGTGTCGCAGGAATATTTGTACGTAAAACTTATCAGACTGTACCCTTTAAATATGAACAGTGGATGGACTGGCATAAGGTTAGACATATACAGATCAACGGTCTAGAACTGAGAGTCCAGAAATAAACCCATGCATCTATGGCCACTGGATTTTTGACAAGCATGCCGGGATAATTTAATGGAGAAAGAATAGCTTTTTCAGCAAAAGTGCCGGAACAACAGCATATCCACGTGTAAAGAATGGATTGGACCCCTTCCTAACACCATATATAAAAACTAACTCAAAATGGATCAAAGGCCTGAATGTAAGAGGGTCACGTATAAAACTCCTAGAAAATACTGGTGTACATCTTTGTAACTTTGGATTAGGCGATGGTTTCTTAGACATGAAACAAAAAGTACCAGCAGCTAAAGAAAAAATAGGACTGCATCAAAATCAAATACTTTGTGCATTAAAGGACACAAGAAAGTGAAAAGACAGCCCACAGAACGGGAGAAAATATTTGCAAATCATATATCTGATAAGAGACTAGTATCCGGAACACATAAAGAACTCTTATAATTTAATAACAAAAAGAGAACCAATTTTTTTTTTTTTTTTTTGCGGTACGCGGACCTTTCACTGTTGTGGCCTCTCCCATCACGGAGCACAGGCTCCGGACACGCAGGCTCAGCGGTCATGGCTCACGGGCCCAGCCGCTCCGCGGCATGTGGGATCTTCCCGGACCGGGGCACGAACCCGTGTCCCCTGCATCGGCAGGCGGACTCCCAACCACTGCGCCACCAGGGAAGCCCAAGAGAACCAATTTTTAAATGCTCAAAGGATTTTATTTTTGTTTTTGGATGTGCTGGGTCTTTGTTGCCGCATGCAGGCTTTCTCTAGTTGAAGCGAGCGGTGGCTTCTCTCGTTGCAGAGCACGGGCTCTAGGTGTGCAGTCTTCAGTAGTTGCAGCATGTGGGCTCAGTAGTTGTGGCACGCAGGCTCAGTAGTTGTGGCACACGGGCTTAGTTGCTCTACAGCATGTGGGATCTTCCTGGACCAGGGGTCGAACCCGTGTCCCCTGCATTGGCAGGCGGATTCTTATCCACTGCACCACCAAGGAAGTCCTGCTCAAAGGATTTAAATAGATATTTTTCCAAAGAAGATATACAAATGGCCAATAAATATGTGAAAAGATGCTCAGCATCACTGGTCATTAGGAACTTCAAGTCAAAACTACAGTGAGATACCACATCATACTCACTGGGATGGCTGTAATACAAAAGACAGTAAAAGCTTTGGCAAGGGTATGGAGAATTTGGGAACCATCCTACACTGCTGATGGGAACATAAAATAGTATAGTGTAGTGTATGTGTCTGTGTGTTTCGCCAGCCATGTCTAGTTGCATGGAGGCAGGTGCAGAGTTTGGATTTAACCAGGACTATAATTTTGCCAAGCGAGTACAACTAAATGCAAGAATGGTAAGACAATTGAGAAGATATTCAAGGGATTAAATATAATGATTAACCATGGAAATTAAGGAAGGGGGGAGTGAAGACATCAGGTGGTAAAGGACAGTGAAATAATGGTAGGATCAGTTGATTGGAGGTCCCAGTGGGGGTCAAAAGATATGGATATCTGAGTACTTGATGGAGTAAGCTGAAAATCAAGAGGTTGTCAGAGAGTGGGAGCATGAAATTGAAATTATAGAGGACTTGGCTAGGATATGACCATGGGAGAAAGTGGCTGAGATAAGATGACAGACCAGGTTGTTTAAGGAATTAAAGAATGGATTCCCAGGAAAAGGGTGTTGGAAGAGGGAACAGTTAACTAGCTTTTATTTATTTATTTTTAATTAATAGACTATTTTTTTAGAGCAGTATTAGATTTACAGGAAAAAATTGAGCAGAAAATACAAAGAAGTCTCATATTTCTGGGCTCTCGATTCTGTACCGTTGCTGTATTTGTCTGGTCTTTTGCCATTACCAATCTCTTAATTACTATAGAATTTATATGAAGACTTCAAATTCAGTAGTATCGGTCCTCTGACTTTGTTATTCTTCTTCAACACTGTGTTGACTATTCTGGGTCTTCTGCCTTTCATCTAAACTTGAGAATGAGTTGGTTGATACCCACAAAATAATTTTCTGCGACTTTTATTGGGATTGTGTTGAATCTATAAATTGAGTTGGGAGGAATTGACATCTTAACACTATTAAGTCTATCTGTGAACATGAAATATCTCTCCATTTATATAGATGTTCCTAGATTTCTTTCATCAGAATTTTATAGTTTTCCTCATGTAGAGGAACATATTTTGTTAGATTTTTTAACCCAGGTTTATTTGGGGTTTTTTGTTTTTGGCGGGGGCGGTGTTTGGTGCTAATGTAAGTGATGGTGTGCTTTTAATTTCAAATTCCAGTTGCTGGTATATAGCAATTGACCTTTGTATGTTAACCTTGTATCCTGAAACCTTGCTATCATTGCTTATTAGTTCCAGGAGGTTTTTTTTTTTTTGCGGTATGCGGGCCTCTCACTGTTGTGGCCTCTCCCGTTGTGGAGCACAGGCTCCAGACATGCAGGCTCAGCGGCCATGGCTCACGGGCCCAGCTGCTCCGCGGCATGTGGGATCTTCCCAGACCGGGGCACGAACCTGCGTCCCCTGCACTGGCAGGCGGACTCTCAACCACTGCGCCACCAGGGAAGCCCCAGTTGTTTTTTTTTTTTTTTTTTTACTGATTCTTAGGATTTTCTGCGTAAACAATCCTGTCATCCTCAAAGAAAGAGTTTTATTGCTTCCTTTCCAATCTTTATACCATTTATTTCTTTTTCCTGTCTTGCTGCACTGGCTAGAACTTCCAGTATGATGATTAATAGGAGTGTTGAGAGAAGAACCCTAAAATTATGAATCTTGGAACTTAGATGGGACAGCTAACACAAGTACTGCTGGTACCCTCTGGGAGAGAGAGGAAACATGCCCTTTGCTCTGGAATGTAAACAGATACTCTCTGGGAAGGGCTCTGCAATCCCTGGCATGTATAAGCAGGTATCTCTGGGAAAGGTGTCTTTAAATCTCTGCAGAGGTCTCTGTCTTTAACTTAGTAGGCTCATTTGCCATTTACACATCCTTTTACCCAGGTGCCAGCGATCTTTGCTTAGAAAGCTCTGAGTATGCAGAAATGTGAAAATATTTGTGGAGCATAGTTTGCTGATAGGGAAATGATAAGTCGCCTCAGAATCTGGAGAGTGCAGTGTTGACTACATAAACAGTAAGAGCAGACACGGTATAAGTGATTAATCCTGGTGTTTCCAGGCAGATAAGAGGTAGAGAGGGCATGTGGGATGGTGGGTTTCTGGGCCTCTCTCTCCACCTCGGATGCTGGGGGTGAAGCCCAGGGCAGGTGCGGTCTTTGTTCCAGTGCACAGGGTCATTCACGACACAAGACTGTTGGGTCAAATTAAGTATTTAAAGCTTCAAAATACAGACACACCTGAGATGTGCATGTTTTTGTAGGATCTGTTCATAATCTAAATGACATCTTCAACTTCTTTCACTCTGACCCTAATTTCTCTACCTCTATGTTTAAATCATTCTTTTTTTCTGTAGGATCTTCCCAACAATATGATTTACCAAGTTGCCATTAAGTCTCTTCCCCAAGACTGGTTGTGGTGTGAAACCTGGTGTGATGATGAATCCAAACAGAGAGCCAAAACAATTGACCTGGTGAGTGTTTGCATCTTCCTCTGTATAAGCAGATGTGGAAATGTTCCAGTGGAAATAGTTTCTGTCTTACAAACGGAATGGCACACATAGGGCACCCTGCTGCTCAGTCTGTTATTGACTGTTACGTTTACCTAGGTTGGCAAGTAGAGGGCTGTGCTGGGGGCCCCCAAGACCACCCTCAGGTTTGATGATTCAATAAGAGGACTCACAGGACTCAGAATCATGGCTGTGAAGACACTACAGTGAGAGAATGCAAAGCAAAATCAGGAAAAGGCGCATGGGGTGAAGTCCAGAGCAAACCAGGTTCAAGCTTCCCAGAGTCCTCTCCCTGTGAAGTGACCCAGGACCACCCTAATTCCTTAAGCTACAAGAAGTACAACAACCCATGTGAAAGGTGGTCTATCAGGGACGCTTACCAGAAACCCAATGCCCAGGATTCTTATTGGGGGCCTGGTCACGGCAAGACCCCCCTCTGCCTGGCACGTGCCAAGATTCCCAGCATCCGGAAGAAAGGCAGGTGGTCACCGTAAACCACATGTTTGCACAGTTTAGGCACAGTGAGCCATTCTTAGCCGGGAACGGTGGGGACACTCCTGAAACCCAAGTTCCCAGGTGCCAGCCGAGGGCCAGCCTTGCAAGCACGGGCCTAAGAGTGGTGGTCCCGGGCCTGCTGTGCTCACTCTTTCCTGCACAAGGCCTTTCGAAAGAAGGGCCAAGAGCTGGCTGAAATGTTTATGGAGTAGCTGCCATCTCAACATGCCATCAGTTTAGGTGCCCTGCCAATAATTTTCCCAAATAAAGACAACCAAAATAACTCTGTCTACTGAAATTATCCTATACATGTCTATTTTTCTTCATTATTTTTGAGAAGCTTTTTTCTTAGATTTTCATTTTAAGCAGTTTATGCTACACAGTTTAAATCTAGACATGAAATATTTTAAACTAACTTAATTATCCAGCTGTCTAGACATTATATTCCAATACTATATATTATCTTTAATAGTATAAGATATTATTCTTTTTCTGACCATATTGTTTTTATGTGCCAGAAGTGTAGAATAATTGTTTACAAGATCTTCACTGAAGAACAGACTGTCAAAATGTTAGAACTCATAGTTTTGAACAAAATAAGACAGGGCAATAAAATATAGGGATGTTTCTCCAGATATGTATAGAAAGGTATAGAAAGAAAGTAGCATGCCGCAATGTTAGACTGCAATCATAGGGGATAGAATGTAGCAGAAACAAGATGGCATTGGTAAGAAGAAAGCGACGGAAATTTCTAAAGAGAGGTCAAGAACATTACTGAACATAACATAAAATGTTAAGGTTATGTTGTATAAGGTAGTGACTCACATGTTAGTGACATAAGGTCTCCTTGGGCTCTTTAGTACTTAGATTAACATGAGCTGCTCTAACAAATGCCCATGTTTCCATGGTTTCACATACACCCAGGTTCAGACCTAAGTGGGTGTCCTATCAGTGAGCAGCTTCCCTGTACATCATGACTCAGGGACCAGTCTCCATCCATCTTGTGGCTTCTTCATCCTCTAGGGTCCTGTCGTCATCTGTGTCCATCTGGAGCTGATCCATCCAGTATGGCAGCCACATGCCACATGCAGCCATAGAGCACTTAAAATGTGGCCAGTGTAAATTGAGACGTGCCGTAAGGTATGAAACATATCAGATTTTGAAGACTCAGTACAATAACAAGAATGTAAAAATATCTCATTACTAATTTTTATATTGATTACATTTTGACTGATAACATTTTAGAAATATTGGGTTAAACAAAATATAGTATTAAAACTTATTTCACCCGTTCCTTTTACATTTTTATATGCGGCTGCTAGAAAATGTAGAGCTGCGTGTGTGGCTTCCGTCCTATTTCTATTGGATAGTGTTGATCTGGAGGGAAAGGAGAAAGGAGTGTGGAGAATGCACCCTGATCCTGAAGGCCTTGGCCCCGTGGTAGGAATTGGTCGTGTGGCCACATCCAGTTGTAACAGGAGCTAAGGATCGTCATTCCTCGATGGGCAGCCACTTCCTAGCAATAGGTCCACATAGAAGAAGAAGGATCGGTGACATAAATTTTGGTGGACAACATCGTCTCTCCCACAGAAACATTTAAAATAAAAATGGAAGAACATGCTATTTTTGGTCATCTTCTTGGGGAAAAAGTTAACAAGAAAAATCCCAAGGAAATGGCCTAATGGAGAGGAAAAAGCATGATTCCTGGTATTGAAGGTGAGGACGAGAGTGTTTGTGAAGGTCATGATACTGTCTCAACTCCCTTTCGATCAAGGTTTCTCAGCTGGGCCATTATTTACATCTGGGACCAAGTAATTCCCTGTTGTGGAGGCGGACCTGTGCGCTGTACAGGAGGGTGTTTAGCAGCATCCCTGGCCTCTACCCACTAGGTGGCCATAGCACCCCCCCCCCCCCCGCCATTACGACAATCAGAAATACCTCCAGGCCTGGCCACAGCTCCCCTGTGGGGCGTGGTCACCCCACTTAGGCACCGCTGATACAGATTGTAGTGGGGGGCGGAAGTGTAGCATACACTAAGGACAAACATAGTATTTTTGTTTTAATAGTTTCTGACATAGTTAGAAAATAGTTCCATTGTCTTCTTTATAGAACATATTGCCTGTGAAATTAATTTCTACAAATAAAATAGTTTTCAAGTTACTTTAGAAAATATTCCACAGTGCAATGAACTGAAAATGTTGGATGAGGAAGGGATTAAGACAGCAGGCCCGGGCCTCCCTGGTGGTTAAGAATCCGCCTGCCAATGCAGGGGACACGGGTTCGAGCCCTGGTCCGGGAAGATCCCACATTGCCGCGGAGCAACTAAGCCTGTGCGCCACAACTACTGAGCCCGCAAGCCACAACTACTGAGCCTGCACTCTAGAGCCCACGAGCCACAACTACTGAGCCCGCAAGCCACAACTACTAAAGCCCGCGTGCCTAGAGCCCGTGCTCCGCAACAAGAGAAACCACTGCAATGAGAAGCCCACGCACCACAACAAAAACCCAACGCAGACATAAATAAATAAATAAGACAACAGGCTCACGGTTCATAACTTAGCTCTCCCATAAGGCATGAAGGATGAAGGGGAAAGCAAGTTGGGGCAACTATAAGAAAATGCCGCGTAGAAGTGAGCTTCAGGACACATTCTTTGTTAATGCTTCGTGAAGAGCAGACAGGATGCTTGTGTAACTCTGTGAAGTTTATGCTCCTCCCGTAGTCTTTCCTGTCTCAGTCAGTGGCATCTCCATTCTTTACGTTGCTCAAGCCAACGACACTAGGGTCATATTTGATGCCTCTCTTTTCTCACAATTCACATCCAGCCCATGAGCAAGCCTTGTCAGCGGTACCTTCAAATACATCCAGAGTCAGAACCTTCTTAAACTCCTCCTCTACTTTTTGCCTTTTAACCTTGATTTAATTTCCCAAGAAACTCTATAACAGGACCAACTGCTAATTAAAATTGATCAAATATTAGAGGAACTTTGTAGATGATCTTGTTTTAATTTCGTCCTTTGCAGATGAAAAACACTAAGATTCTGCCACTGCCCAGGCCCCCGCCGCCACACACACACAGTTTAGTGACTAGGTCTTACTACCAGTAAGTGTGGACCGTCCAAGTCTTACTACCAGTAAAAACTGGAACCATGAGGACTGAGGGTCCAAGTCCATTGCTTCTCCGCTGTGCCTGTTAAGCAGGCTAGTTAAGTACTTTTAAGGTGTGGAGATTTCTGAGCTACTCTGAATTTCACAGCTGTCAGTATTTTGACAAATGAGTTCCAGTTAACTGATTTTTAATATCATAACTGCTAATGAGAACGGAGGCATGTGAAAGAGGATGAATGCTTTTGCCAAAGAAACTCAAGACGTTTCTAAAGGCTGATAAATAGTTTCGTGTATGGAAAACATAAAGTATATACACCCAGGTTTTAGTCTGAAGAAAAGGCAATCAAATATTTATTAATATAGTCTTCTGTGTTCTTTTGCAGGATGGTCATATAATTGGGTGTTTTGTGCAAACATTTTACAGAATTGTTTGACAGACTTCTTATGAGCCATCAAAAAGTCTTTAAACAATTTTTGTTTAAAGTTCTGATTGAGGTGTTTGCATTAAATACTTACTGCTTATATAAACTATGATTTGTCATTTCACTTGATGCTTTCTCTATTAAACTAATTCCGGTATTTCAAGTACTTAGTACCTAGGGCCCTGCTTTTTATAAAATGCATTTTGTTTGCTCTAGTGACATAGCAGTGTCCTCAAGTATTTCCTTTATGTTTCCTCGAACATGGTTTTTTTTTATTAACAAAGCTTTATTTAAACTTTCAGTGCAATAACCCCAAAACAAAAGAACCTAAACTAAAAGCTGCTGCCAGGATTGTCCCAGAATGGGTGGAGTATGATACTGAGATACGACAACTATTAGATCACCTTGAAAAGAAGAAGAAAAATGCAAGTAAGTTATTCTGCAGTGGTGTACGAACCATATGTTGCATTAAGTGAAATCAGAATAGATTACAGACTCAGTCCTTGGTGAAGTTATCAAATGATTAGGTCAGAATTTCTTTACCAAAGTCCGTGACTTGATTACAAATTTCATTTTTATGTGGAATTAAGCTCGCAAATTTAAAACATGGATAGAGAATCTATTCCCCCATGGATATAGCTTCAGATCATCACATAGTCAGTATAGTATTAACCTCCTGACATAATGTAGAGGTGAAAAAAGTAAAAGAAACACTTGTCTTTAAGACACACTGAATTTCCTAAATATGAAAATCCAAGCCCTGAAGTTTAATAAAAGCCTTACACAGCTAACTACAATATTACCTCCTGTCTCCTAAATTAATCTGGTACATGGTATAGGTTTCCCCATGAAAAGTTGGTTCCTGGATCTAGTAGCCTTGGTCATGACTAGAGGGTGATTTGGATTAATTTGTTTCCATTTCTTAGACTTAAAAAACTGGAAAAAAAAAAAAAAGTAAAATAAAAAACTGAGGTTACCTTAGCATTTCATCACCACCCTACATAAATCCTCAACACCAATAACTATGTGTGGGATATTCTTCTAAAGCTGATATTAACTTCTTGATCGCTTCATAATCCCCTTTCCTGGTCAGTGCCTGTCTCTATTGTCCTTCGCTCTTTTTTAAAAGCAGTACTGAGCTGCTATTGTGTTCCAGTCAGTAGGTTAGAGACTTTCACAGGTTAGACTAGTTAATCCTCACAGTAATTCTTTCTAGTAGTTCAGAATATAATTCTTATTTTCCTCAGCTTTACTTTTTAGGGAGGCTGAAATGATTATATATAAAATTTCTCATATAAGCATGAAATTCTGTTTCATCTTGACTCTGTTTTCCTTCACAAAATCAGTGTGTGTTGTCTGAGAAGTTCAGTATTTAAAACACACCCAAGCATTTTTAATACTGTAGTATAAAGGTGCCATTTCAATTCAGAAGAAGAAAGATGATTCTCTAAGTGGTGTAACTGTTTTCAAAGGGAGAGAAGGAAAGAAGGCAAAAAAGGAAGGAAGAAAGGAAAATTCGCATAATTACCTCACAAGCAATTTTAAAGGTATAAAACACTGAGATGAAATGTTTCTCTTCTCAAATTGGAAAGAGTTAAAGGATTAATAATACCCAGCATTAGCAAGGGTATTGACAAGTAAGCACTCTCATACCTACAGTAGCTGTATAAATTAAGGAAATTTTATAATATGTATAAAAAATTAAAATATATGCCCTTTGACCCAGCAATTCACAAGAAACTTACATTTAAACGAGAGAAATTATGCATATATATACATGTTTGTTACAGCATTGTTTTCAATAATGAAATAGAATCTGTCCATCAATAGAGGATCGATTGCATAAACACTGATACATACAATGAAATATAATGTAGCCTTTCAAGAGAATTGAGACAGATTTGTGCTGACAGCAAATTTTTAAGTTAAAAAATAGGTTATAGAATATTTATAATGTTATTGACCCACATCTTAATTAAAGAAAAATTGCATGTCTGTGTATATATGTTTTTGTATGGTTATATGTATAAATAAGAGAGGTTTTACAGAAGAGATTTTTGGGTTTATTGCTTTTTTTTTTTTTTTTTAACCGGTACGCGGGCCTCTCACTGTTGTGGCCTCTCCCGTTGCGGAGCACAGGCTCCGGACGCGCAGGCTCAGTGGCCATGGCTCACGGGCCCAGCCGCACCGCGGCATGTGGGATCTTCCCGGACCAGGGCGTGAACCCGTGTCCCCTGCATCGGCAGGCGGACTCTCAACCACTGCACCACCAGGGAAGCCCAAACTGTTCTATTTTTAGCCTTCCACTTTTTATCTTGGAATAAACACCAGGCTGTTTCTTTCTGCAATGCAGAAGAAGGAATGAGAGTGGAGAGCTGAGGTGCACAGATTTTCCATACAGTCCTTCAGTTAATTGCTTCACTGGGTGATATACTCCCCACCAGTGTTTTCTGTTAGGAGGCTTTCCCAGGCTTCTCTGTCAAGAAAATCAACTCATCATCTCAGCTGTGTATTCTGTTTTCCGCGTTCAGAAATTCGTTGATAACTCTGCTCCAGTGTTGTCTCATAACCACTTCTCCCATTGTCTTTATTGCTATTCCCTTTTATATTTCTTATCTTTCCAGTGGAGTTTACTGGAGAGATATAGTCTGCCATCTTGAATTATGGAACAGGATCCATTTTAAATGTATATTAATTAATTTCTGCCTGAAAATATCATTTTGAATTTTCAGTGTTTTTAAATCAGTATGTGACAGCTCAGGGATGCAGAAGGTGAGGAAACCACTTTGATCTCTAAGGGTCTTCGCTAGTACTGATTCTCACATTTGTACAGTATTTGTGTCTGTGTTTGAATGCTCTGTCCTCCCATCTTAGATGAGGACCATATATGTCTTCTGCTTTTTGTTGTTCCGTTACATTAATAACAGGATACTTTGTACGTGGTGAGTAATCTGTTAGTACTGTTCAAGGCCTCTATTGCCAGGCAGGGTGCTAGGCCCCGAAGATAACAAAGATAAATAAGGTGTGGTCCTTGTTCTCATAGACTCATGGGACCTGGCTTCTAGGTGGGTAAAGAGGCAAGGAGTTATGATACAATGTAACAGATACCATAACATAGAAAGAGCTATTCTTATGGCACATAATGAAGCAAGTAGGTACTAAACTAACAAACTAGAGGATCCTCAGGGAGCACCTACGCTTTTTATTGTATTAATTCATACCTCAGTCAGGTTTAAGCTAATGTGATGTTTGAGATTTCAGGAGCTAAATAAACTTTCCTCCCCTACAGTTTTGACACATGATGAACTCTAGCACGGGCCTGTGTAAGAAGATGAGAAAGTATGACGAGAAATCTGCCACCTGCTGGGGAAATGTGGAACTACTGCTAAGACTTCTGAAAGTTTCATTAAGGATCAGTGACATATTCTTCAATTTAAATTATTTAAAAATACATGTGTTTAATGTATTGAATAAGTTTAAGTTTTATAAGCAATGGCCATTGAGTATTTAAAACTAGATTGTTCCTCTTTCCTGATTGCTTAAAACAGTGTTTTCACCAGTTAAAGTGATAATTTTGCCGGATAACCACGTAGAAGAACGTATCTGACTAGCTGGTCCTCATGGGGAATTAGCAAACCATCTACGTGTTTGGATATTCCAGCTCTATGTGCATCCATATTTCTTCATTCAAAAGATGCTTTTAAATTAGAGAAATCTATTTTGTGTTTTTTCTTCTGAGAAAGAAGGACTCATGGTTATCTCCGAATAATTTCTTTTTAAAGTAAGCCCCTTTACACCTTAACTGTTGTTTTAAAATGGAAGTAGTGTCACACTGTAATTATTTTGTTTATCCTAAACTATATGATGTTTTAATCCTATGCAGTATTTGTATTTTTTTAATGTTTCTAATTTTTATTTCATAAAACGATATTCATGGGCTTATGGGGGTATATATGTATTCTTTTTAAAAAAGAACTGGCTAGTTTTATAGAAACTTAGTTAAGAGTGTAAACAGTTTGTTTTCCTGTTTTATATTAATAATAGATGAATAGGAATAGTAAATGTTCAAAAACTATCCAACTATTCTAGAATCATAGGATCTTGGGACTGGAGAAGACCTCAATGTCATTTGGACCCTGTCCCCTGAAGAAGCTGGTTGAATAGGGCTGAGGTGAGCGTGGGAAATCATGATTGTCTAGAAGCTCTCCAGATGACTCCGGTGATAAGTGAGGTTTGAGGAACAGCCCCCCCTTACAAGGCCCTGCCAGGTGGACTCTCAAGCCATCTTGGAACCTTCCAGGGCCACATGGAACTGTCTGCCTCTGGAGACTGGCTGGTCCATCTTTGGACAGCTCCGTACAGAGTTCCACAGTGAGCCCGAAGCTGTCTACCGGTGGTCTCTACTCTCGCTCCTTTGAGCTCTTCTGAACGAGCCTAATCCTCCTCTATTGGATGGCACAGCCCACAGAGTATTTGAAAATAACTGCTTTGCCCCCAGCAGCTTCATTCTTCCTAATGAGAGATCACAAGGCCTCTCCCTCTCCCTGTAACCTTCCCTTTGTTACTTGTTTGGGTTTGTCTGTGATAAAATGGAGTGTTCCAGGTGTGGCCTGGAATGGAAGCAGATTGTTCCTGTGGGTTCCAAGGGTCCTAAGGGATGCTGTCAGAGGCTTGAGTGGTAACTTAGCCTGGGGTGAAGACCCCAGTTCCATGGGGTCTCCAGTTCACTCCTCTTTGGAGTCGGGGCTTGGTGAGAGGTAAGAGTCTCTGTAAGCTTCTAGCTTAGACCAGATGCTCCAGCCCAGGTCTGCTGTGGTGCTTTAGGCAGAAGCCCCAGCTGACTGTGAGCTGGTACTTCACTAGGTAATGGCACCCGATTTCCACACTTATTACTAACTACCATCTCCAATATGCTAGATTCTGTACTTCATAGAATATAAGCTAAAATTGCAGAATAATGTAGTTTGTAGCTTGTGATTTGAATGGCTAAATTTTACTTGTCTCATTTCCAGATGAATGATACCTTATATCTAAAAATCCAGACTTATAAATATTTCTTTACAGGGAGATTCTTTTATAAAATGGCTAACTTTTACGTCAAGTGCACGTAGAGCGCAGCGCCATACAGAGCTCTGCCCTCCTCGGGGACGCACTAGGGGAACTGAACCGCAGCCCACCTTGGAGCGCAGGGCAGCCCTCGCAGAGAAGGCCACCAGCTCCGCTGCCCTGAGGGCGCTGGAAGGTAGCCCGAGGCCTCCCACATACATTCCTGACCATGAATTCTGGTGTTCAGGTGCAGGCCCTATAGCAAATTTTAACAAAAATCAAATCCTAGGAGAGAGCAGAGACAAACGGTATTTCCCATTTTGAGAAGTTGCAGTCCACTTTTCCTTCCTCCTTCTCAGAGGAAAGTCGGAACAGAGCATATCTGAGAATTAGGAGGTTTTGAGTTTTAACCATGAAAAGACATTTAAGTTTGGGGTATAAGTTTTGGTATAAGGTAAACCCAGAATATAAGACTGAAGACAGTCCACAAAGTCTTCATGCCTCCCAGATGCTTTGGTACCAGTGGTTAGATGTTGGAAGTGCCCATCCTTCGGCTCCAGTTATCAAGTTCAGGGAACAATGAAGCTCCTAGAGGGAGAGCATAGAATACTTCCAGGAAGCACCACAGGCCGTCAGCCTGGGCTTACAGACAAAATCAGGCTTTTTTTTTTTTTTTTTTAAGGGAGGTAATTTTTTTTTTAATTAATTAATTTATTTATTTTTGGCTGTGTTGGGTCTTCGTTTCTGTGCGAGGGCTTTCTCTAGTTGCAGCGAGCGGGGGGCCACTCTTCATCGCGGTGCGCGGGCCTCTCGCTGTCGCGGCCTCTCCCGTTGCGGAGCACAGGCTCCACATGCGCAGGCTCAGTGCTGTGGCGCACGGGCTTAGTTGCTCCGCGGCATGTGGGATGTTCCCAGACCAGGGTTCGAACCCATGTCCCCTGCATTGGCAGGCGGACTCTCAACCACTGCGCCACCAGGGAAGCCCCAGGCTTTTCTTTAATAGTAAAAATGTAGTTTGACACAAATGGGAGCCTGCCCAAAGAAACGGCTGCTCCCATGGGTCAGCAACCAGACAGACAGCTGCTACCACCCAGAAGAAGACCCAGATGAATAGTGTTCAAGGCAATAGGTATATGTCAAGTCAGACTATCCTTCAGTAACTAAAGCATAGCTAAGAGAATTTTCTTCTCTGAGATACAGCAGCAAAGAAGTTGGTGGCATTTAACTTCCCGCTGGAACACATTAGGCTGTTCATCGAAGGGCTCTGACGTTATGTCTCAGATCCCTGGTTCAGAGATCAAACGAAAAGTGCTAACGGATCCAGGCTCAGTACCACGACGTCTCAGTCACTTCCCAGCCCTGTCTTGCCCATTTCTGTTCAGCAGACTTAAGCGGGTCGTCCTTCTTCCAAAGAACCAATTGATTTTAAGACCTTACTTTTGGTGGCAAAGTGAGGGAGGTGAGGCACAAAGGTTCAGGACTTTGGTGGTGAGCGTGCAAACAGGCAACTCTCTGATGGCAGCACGTGGTCAGGGGTGCCAGCCCACCCTGTAACCACTCAGAACATGAGTCGAAGTGTTAGGTAATGGGACAGCTGTTCCCCATTTTGCTGTTTATTAGCCCAGCTTATCAAATATCAAATTCTATTTTCTGAGAAATTCTAGAGCGAAGTCTCTTTACTTAGAACCTACTGTTAACAGCTTCGTTTACAGACTCCAGATTTGGAGAATCATCTTGTCGCCTACAGTTCATAATTACTTGAATTTAAGTGTATTTCAATTGTGATCCTGCCCAATGGTGTAAGGTTTGCATCCTACGTGATTTCACTTTAAAATCAAAGGTTTTGATTACAGTGGAAGGACAAAAGGTATTCAAATTCTAAAAGACTGGTTCAAGACCAAAAGATTTGAATGACAAAGGCTCTGGGTAGCCCAGTGTTTAAAATTTGGGGCAAAGTCAGAGAAGGAGTAATTTTGGTACTAGCCTTGCTGAGTAAGATGAATTGCGAAGTCAACGTAACTAATCATACAGTGGAGTACCTAATCTAGTCCAGAGCACCAGGCTCAAACTCCCTTCTAAACAGAAGTCAGCGAACCCACCACTGGTGTGTAGGCTTTCCTTTGTTTTCCCACAGTCTGCTTCCACCAGAAGAATGTTTCCAGTTTCATCCGAAGGCCAGTAATCTAGGTCTTCCTAACCTGAACAAATCCAACAAATAGCTAAGTACCTACAGTGCGCGAGGCTGTCCTTTGGAAGTTACTGGGCCAGTTTAAGTGGCATTCACTAAATATCCAAATGAAAATGCTGGGCAGGGAAAGCGTCAGGAAGGCGTGAGAAAGTGACATTTAGGTGCAAAGGGAAGTAGGAGGAAGTGCACACCGGGCGCAGACTAGCAAGGGGGTAGTTTTGTTCCTTTTAGGACGAGGAGAGGAGGGGGTGGGGAGGCTGGAGCCAGGTGCACAAGGTGACCTAGGGGAGTTTATCAAGTACGTGGAGCGCTTTGGTGATCTGACCCTAAAGTGCAGTGAAGGGCTCTCACATTCATCAGTGTTAATCCAGAACCTCTCCGGGAGTATTTCTATGCCTGCATTGTTTCCTAACAGTTATATTTATTCATAACATCATTCCTGACTATATCGGGTAGAAGCTCTTGGATAAGGACAAACAGCCTTATTTGGGATCTGACGATGTGATTTTTCTTCACTGCACAGCGTCCGAGACAAAATTCCCCTGGCCTAAGGCCATGCTGTACAGAGCATTCACTGCATGTTGACCTACCAAGAGGAAGAGAAGCTAGTTTGCCTGCACTAAAATCTTGCCACTGTAGAATGAGGTCTTTCCACTTTTATGAGGTTTTAGTAACCTGCGGCAACAAAGGCATAAGCACTGCAGGAAATACAACATTGCAACAGGTGGTATGTGTGAAGGAGTATTATTAAAATCCTAAGAAAACTAATACAGTGAAGGATTGTTAGAAGAGTTATCCTTTGCTATCTTTAAAGAATCTTCCAGAGAAAAATCACATCCATTTAGGGCAACCAGTCTTAAAAAATCCATTACATAGATAAATACATACATACAAATGAGACACTATTCTTATAGAAATCTCCTGTAAGAGCAGGGAAACATGCAAATAACACAGACTTAAATCCACCAAGAAATGCTGCAAGCAGTGGTTTCTCCTTCGTGCCTTTTAACAACGTTCAATTCCAATTTCCTCAGGAAGACCTTGGAACTCCTTCTGCCAGTGGCCCTTCCAAATCCAGCTGCTCGGTCCCTCGCAATATTAGAACTGGAGGAGATGCTTCTCCCAGTAGACTGACCTTAGTGAACAGGCTGGAAATGTATTCAAAACAAGACTGCAACCTCGGAGTTGTCACCTGGAGGCCTCCTTGTTAGAAACTGAATCCTAGCGTGAGGCAGTGACAGATGACTGTGCATCTCACGCTTCTGTTGATCATCTGTTGATCTCCAAGGAAGGACTGACTCGGTGGATAGAGGTTTGCGGAGTTCAGGGTCTCTGGGGTGTGACCTATGTGCCTTAAGACTGGAGTGATTGGATTTCTTGGGCGTGAGGGTAGGAAGGGGAGGGGATCAGGGCTTGCAACCCCTGAGGGGCTGGCAGGCTGGGCTCTGCCCTCCTGTGCTCTCCCCTCCTGTGCGCAGGCAGGCAGCCATCAGGCCTGTTGCAGGCGCTTGCAGTATCTTCAGACGAAGGCTCATTGATGACGTGTTGCTAAGGTAGGTATCATGATTATTAAGAATGAGGAAACTGCTTTCTGAGAAAGTTCTCTAAGTATTCTAGCTGTCCTGCAGTTTTAGGACACGCAGAATACAGGAAGAAATCTCCTTTTGTTTGTAGTTAGAGATCTGACTGAGGTAAGCCGCAGTGTCCCCACCACCCCTTTCAGAACTTTTAACAGAAATGTGCATGTTATGATATAAAAGGGAAAGTCCTCAGAGCCAACCTAAGTGTTAGATTTTAATGGTACTGAAAGTGAAGAACCGCCACCTGTTAAGGCCTCACTGTCCTAGGACCTCGGGGGGCTGGGTTACGAGACTGTAATCATTTCTGCTTTTTGCGCTCTTCCTGCAGCTCGTGTCAAGCAGGAGCCCTCTGTCACCTCAGTAGCTGATTACCTGTAAAGCAAAGTTGGAAAACAGACTTCTCCAAAAGACTGAAAGCAAGGAAGTACTCATTTGACCATAAATATTTTTATTAAATGTGAAAATACACGGGCATAAAAATAGTACCCATATTTGTAGACATGTCTGAGACCCATTTCAGTTAATGTTCGGTGGTGTTTTTACTAAGACACTAAATTGAGATGGATTAAGTTACTTCGTCTTGTCTCATTCAAACCAACCACATAGGAGTAACGGCCTAACTGATCAGACATCTCCAGTGCTTCCCCTCCCCGTGCTCTGCTTTCCACTGCACGGAGGAGGTTCAACCCACAGAGGCAGAAACAAAGTCTGTTTACTATACACAAGCCACGCAGTGGCTAATTTTACTCTTAAATCATTCAGCAAATGAGATCATTAAACAAAACGAATTATCCCCACCTATTAACATCATTTGCAATTACAGAATAAACTCTGCTACTAACAAAAAAGGAATGATCTGATTTAGAATAAAGATAATTGTTGGTAAATCAGCATTTGCCTTCCTCCTTCCTTTATAAACATGGAAAAGTCAACTACATTCAACGTAGCTGCATGAATTTCTCTAGGTTAACCACTGGTGTGTACTCGGTGAAAACTGCACGGGGCCAGTCACCGGTGCCCTGTCCCTCTAAGGAGGCGCAAGCCTGACTGAGGAGACATTTTTAACGAAGCATCTTGTGCCCTTTTTTCATGGTAAATGTCACGTACAACTTCTGACCGATTTCATGCTTTACAGGTGAAATCTTTCATTTTCCACCATGAATAGAAAATGGTGCCAACTTAAAACTGCAATTCTTTTAGCTTTTTTCCTTCATACTTGGTTATCAGTAGTATTTTTCTCTTAAGCTGTGGGTAGTTTTTACATTCCATTATCAGAGTCCCAAAAAGTTCTGTTTTCATACTGATACTTAAACTTTTAATACTGCCTGAAGAGAAAAATGTTTTAAAATTAGTATTGTTATATCCAATTCACATTAGTAAACTACTGAAGTCGTTTTCCAGTTTTTATTTTATCCATGTTAAGAAAGCACAAACTTTCAGAAGTGGGCATTAATTTACCCTCTCTTTTTAGAACTTTCTCAGGTTTATAGGCTGATGTGTTGAATACTTGTTGCTGTGGAAGAATATCCATTTACAGGCCAGCGATACTTCACTTCCGGCACTCACTGAAAAGGGAGGGAGGAGTTCAACAGGGAACGTAATTCAGCCACGGCTGGGCGCCCCGCTCCTTTGGCTTTTCCAGAGAGCACCACACCGGTTACCCGGCACCCGCGGGAGCGGTGGCGACCTCCTGCGTCAGGCCGCCAGGACAGACGAGTGTCCCTTCGCACTCCCAGCGCTCTCCTCGGTCACTCTGAAAGAAGCGTGGAGTGACCACCTTCCCAATCACGGGGATGCCAGAAGACCGCTGATGACCCTCACGGCTGGAACTTCAAGGTCGTTATTTTCTTCATTAATTAGCAAAACAACAGAGCCCAGAGAATTTCTGTTCGTGGCGTTGGCGCTGGGCACCATACTTGCTTCTCCCTCTTCACTGAAAACGAGTAACTCTCTGCACATTTCCACTACGATGACTAAAGTCCGTCCACGGTAAGGCTTTAGGAACAGGATTTATAGTTATTACAGGTGGAGAAAAAAGTGAAGCAAACAGCCCTCTCGGCGGCGGGGTGGCAGTCGGCGGGGTGACGGGTGCCCAGGACGTGTGGCCCGCTTCCAGTCCTGCGGACTCCTTCCAGCTCCTCTTCGCTGCAGCCTTGCACCCTCTCCTCCGGACAGAACGGCAAGTGGTTTGATATTTCCCTCCTTCTGATTCTGTGTGAAAACTCTTACTTGTGAAAGTCATTAGAGGCCATCGCTAGATTTCAGAGTTCACAGTGACATCATATATGAAAGAACCAGATTGAAAAAAAAGTTGCTGATGTAACTAATGAAGTAACAAGATTAAACAAAAATGAATTTCCCTTGTAAATTACTTTCACACTGACTTGAATTTTGAGACATTAAAACAAAATGAGAGCTGCAAGCTGTTTGCTAGTTTTCAAAATGCAATCTTAAGTTTATTGGTAAGAAATAAACTTCTAAATAGATGCAGAAAGCACTCACGTGTTTTGCTCATCTCAACTATATGTTTTGTCTCAGTTTAGACAACTTTTTTCCACGCGTGTTTCAGGATGACTGTAGAAGAAAACGATTTGTGCTTGGCTGGCTGTTGTGGATATTAGCAGTCAGGACGGTCCCTGCGACTCAAAGAAAATGCTTGATTTCCTGAAAACAATATATTAAGCCTACCCTGCTTAAATTGCTTCAGAATGCTCTGAGGCAAAAACAAAAACCTTTCCAGAATGTAGTAATTTTTATCTAAAGTAATTCTCTTAGATTTTAAATGCAGCATCATAATTCCATAAATATTCCGTGTTCTTGATTAAAGTAACTCATTTTTTTTTTTTTTAGGGAAAAAATTATCCAGTATATAAAGAAAGACTGAATAGTTCATTTCTCTTAAGAAGAAGGTATCCCAGGAAGAGATGCCATCTTGATAGTGGCCATACAGCTGGAGCTGACTAGATCTGTAAACCTGTTTTCTGTTGTTTTGTTGTTGTTTTCTGGCAGAGAACATCCGGAGGCATCAAGGTCTGAAAAAGGGGCAGGCCTGCTATTTAATGCCCACCTCAAAACAGTCCCACACGAGCACCCACGGGCCAGGTAGGCCAGGACCTAAGAGATACTGTCGGCTGTATTTACTAAAAGTGGGAAACATGGCGTTCTGTTTGTTTATATTGACTGAGCGACTTTACATTTCTAAGCCAATCCTGTTACAGGAAATGCTGTTTAACTCACAACTTCAGTTGTTGTTAAAGTACTTCATTCTGCACTACAGCAATATTATTTTAAATACCACTGCTATATTATCTGAACCTATTTTACATATTACTTTTTCGTTTGTTGTGTTTCATATTAAAAGGGCCAGTAGGATTTACAATTAATTCTATTTCAGTGATTTTCAGCATTCCCCTGCAGGTACTGAACAAAAAAGCATGCATGCTTAACATCGGTCCAAATCTAACCCTGGCTCCAGCGACTATCGTTCGGTAGCAGGTTTTCTAAAAGACAGGCTCTGCCCACCTTCCATGACAGCCACATTCATGCTCGTAGAGAGATGGGAATGCATGTGGAAATGTAACACATTTACAAATGACTGGACTGACCAGAATCTAAGCAAAGTTGTCCCTAAGAACATACAGCTCAGAATGTTCATTCCTCTGGGAGAATCCTGACACCACAGCTCCTCACAAATGCAGGCACTGACAGACACGTAAGCAAGGATGTGAAGGAAAGAATTGCCACGTGCTCCAGTGTAGAAAAATACAAGCTCTGCGCGCCTGTCTCAGACTCCTTCGTCCCGACGTTCACAGCCCAGACACAGGCTGCTCTGCCAGACACAGAACCGAACCGTTCCCCTGCCTCCCGGCCCTCACAAACCCATCAGCCTCAGGTCTAAACGGAGAAGAACAGGTATTTCCTATGAAAACAACTCTTTGGTCATGGACAAACCGAAAGACTGAAATTTTTTTTCATTAAGATCCTGGAACAAGGTTTTTTGTGTTTAATCTTTAAAAAATGAAGAGCAGAAAAACAGCTGGTTTAATTGAAGTGGAATTTAAATCTAAAAGGTCCGCCTGAGCTGAAGGGATTGAACCCTTGCCATGAGTTCCAGCTTCTGTGGAAAGGGTTGCCGCCCCCTCCTTGTTGGCTTTCTGCGTCCAGGGGATCTTCTCCGTCGTCAAACTTCTTCCTCATCTCTGTAAAAGAAAGCAGCGAGCTAAGAGCCAGGCGCTGCCAGAGGTGTGGGCTGAGGCGGGGTCTAAGGACCACACCCCTCGGTTACCGAGACAACCGTGACCGACTGATGCTCAAATCCAGCCTCCCTCTCCCACCCAGATCACAGGTTTCAGGAGAAACCAGTCACGGAGAAGGCGGTGAGGTTCAGGGTTGAAAATGGATATTCATGCAAGTTCGGACCCCCTGAATCTTCTCTCCTCACAAGAAGCTACCCAAGGAAATTCTTCTCTGGGAAAGCCGAGGAGTTGCAGGGAATGAGACCTCAAAGTCACGCACGCTCTTCTGATCAAACGGCCGTGTTCACCGTCCTAACTCCAAGCATCAAGTCAGCCAGGCGAACCTCATCAACCCATGAAGCGTCTGGGGCCTCACTGTTAAATCTAAACAGAAGGAAGGCTCCCCAGACCTGAGGGAGGGAGGCGCCCTATCGTACAGCCCAGGAGGCCACCTCCACTGCTGTGCCTGTCAGTCCGGAGCGAAGCCCGTGATGAGACAGAGGCCAGCGCAGACATGTGGGAGACAGGAACCCTGGAGGCAGCAGACGAGCAAGCTAATATCCTCATAGGAACAGCTGCCATCTTTACAGTAAGGACGGGGGCTGAGAAGAAGGCACAGAGGACAGAGAAGAACTCCTAGTAACCAAGGGTGCAGCTCTCTTCTCGATGCACGCGGCTCTGCCCGCAGGCCCCCTGCTCCCCTCAGGGCTCAGCTCCAGAGCGCCTCAGCTGCCCGCTGCACACGCTGAGGACAGAGCCATTCACGGGCATCGACGTGTGCAGAATAAAAGAACAAACAGTATGTATCCTCCTGTACTCGTTAAGTAACTCCTCCCTCTCTCACTGGATTATAAATTACTTGAGAACAAACATCATTTACTTTCAATTCCATAGCATAAGTAGTTCAGAAACTTGTCAAATGGGCATAAAATGTGATTTCCTTCTATTTTGTTAAATTTGTCTAGCTCAAGTCATAGTTTCTGCTCCCACTGACATGGAAAGCCACAAAAAAGCAGTAGGTAGTAGCTTAACATGAAATTCCCTCTGGAAATGTCAAAGCACTGCTCGGTAATACCTAAATTCTTAAACCATCTCCCTCATTTTCCAGGTCATTTTAGCTTATGGTGAAATAACATTTATATCAACCAGTAAATCGAATGACCATTAGAGCTCGAGCACGATTCCTGGGGAGCCACTCTCAGAGGATCTGCCCCTGTCCCACCACTGCACATTCCTGCCTGGCGGTCCACATCCTAATCAAGCTACTGTAAGTTTGGTATAAAAATTCACATTGATCTGTGAAGCTGGAAGGAACGAACCTAAGAGGAGCCCTCTTGTTGTACTGGCATTATCATTGGTGAAAAAACCTGAGGCCCAAAAAAGTTCTAGGACCTTATTCAAAGAGAGGTAAGAGTCACCCTCAGGCCTTCTGATTCCACACTTGGTGGCGTCTCCACTGCACTGTGCACATGAGGGTCCCTAGAGTCTGACAAGGGTAGACATGAGAATGGGCTTCAGGGACCATCACCAGCTCCCGAGCTCAGCCCCAGGGGGCCCACCCACCACGCGCCCCACTGTCCACTCCTGACACGGCCTCTAAGACGGGCAAAGGAATAGAGCTAAGAAGTCGCCAGTCACTGACGCGGCCATTTCAGGAGAACAGAAACATTAAAGCAAGCAGTACCTGGATCGGAGAGGACTTCTTTAGCAGCTGCTATGTCAATGAACTTTTTCTCAGCTTTTTTCTTTTCTTCTTCATTCTGGAAGTTATCTGGGTGCCACTGCAGTGCTAATTTTCGGTATGCTTTAATGATTTCTTGTTTTTTGGCATTTCTGAAGGGTGGTAAAGTTAATTCATAATCATTAGTTAAGAAGTGTCCAACATACTGCCAGGAGGAGCTAAGAGGGGCAGTTAGGGAGACCCCACTGGCAGATCCGCAGCCCGGCTTTCTGAACACCGCATCATAGCCGGCTGAGCGTCTCCCCCAGCACTCCGCGTGACCCTTACAGGCGCCAGGCTTCCTGATGTCAGAATCTCACCAGGAACAATTTAAGTGCTCCTGAGCTTTACAATTCTCCCTTAAGAAAACTGCACTGATGCATTTTTAAACTTTCTGAATTTCCAAACTACCATGATTCGATTCTTGGCATTAAAAGAGACACTGACTCTTTGAAGCCCACTTTGTATTTTGCTCCTGGCTTATTAGCTTACTCAAAAGAACAAAGTTTCAGACTGTTGATTGAAAGATTGATGGTTCCCCTGTTCAGGGAAGGTGGGTCTAATATAAAAGCAGGTATTGAGTAAATTACATTCTCCCTGTGCCTTCAAGTTCATTCTGAAAGTGCCACTTTATTTTTAGGCCTAGAGAAGTTATCTTTTCCCCAACCCCTCCCTCCCTCCTGCCCCCACCAAAAGAAAGCTCACTCCCACCTCTTTACCCTCTTAAGAAATCTAGGCCCAGGACCTATTCATGCCACAGTGTCCTTTCTTTGTCACCAACTACTAATTCTCCATCATTGCATGACTAGTCTCTATCAAAGAAATTTATCTGTAATATATTCAAAACAGCTTTATGATGTTCAAGATTGTTAGGGTTTAATCTATGACTGAAATTACCTAAGAAAAGGAAATGAATCAGAGGGAAAAAAGAGCAACAATTAGCTTTAAAACAGTTGATTAAAAATAACAATGTGAATTTTAAATTTATAATTCACCTTTTTACTCCCAAGATTTTATAATAATCTCGTTTCTGTGACTGTTTCAGTAGCCTCTGTGCTTTCTCTAGACCTTCTCGAATCTGCTGGTCATTCTCATTGTGTTCCTGAGCAGTTTCATAGTCCTGAATAGCTGTCAAAATACGTTGAAGACAGTGCTGTTAAAATGAATTAAACCTTTACATACCCTGCAAATGTGATACTGAAGTCACCATCCTCAACCCCTTCCTTTGCCATTACTAAGCGCCTAAGAAGAGCCTAATAATTTTGTTCAAAACCACAAAAGGCATAATTAAGGCTGAATTAGGTAGCCTACTGCTCCCGTTCAGTAAAAGCCACACTGCTTGCTTGCCTGCCCACCCTCCCACATTACCTTCCCCACAACCGTAAGGTGTCTTAATATCAGCACTTTAGGCAAAGCAATGAAGTGCCTGTTGCACAGGAAAATACGACAGCAGCCAAGAAAAGCTTCGTGGGTAGCTATGGGGCCACGGTTCAGAAGGGTGCGAGGCTCAGAGACCTGGAGAAACCATCAGCAGTCAGAATGAGCAGGTTCACCCACAGGTTTCAACACAAACTATTACAAACCTGATTTTTTTTTTTTTTAAGTATCAATCAAAACAGAAAGACAGGGCTTCCCTGGTGGCACAGTGGTTGAGAGTCCGCCTGCCAATGCAGGCAGGGGACGCGGGTTCGTGCCCCGGTCCGGGAAGATCCCACATGCCGCAGAGTGGCTGGGCCCATGAGCCATGGCCGCTGAGCCTGCGCGGCCACAGCAGTGAGAGGCCCGTGTACCGCGCCAAAAAAAAAAAAAAAAAAAACCAGAAAGACACATACAGTCCTGGTATGGGAAGTCTGATGACAATTCACATGGCATCTTTCTTTTCATATTATTTTAAATATTTAGAAAATACCAGGCCTCTGGATATCTAACGTCATGCAGAGCAGAGGCCGCTCCTTAGAAGGACCTGCTGGCAAGCCTGGCCCTTGGCTGACGACTGGCAAGTTGGGTTTCAGCAGTGCTCCCACCCTTCCCTGGTAAGAATGGCTGGGCTACCTAAACTGTTTGTATAAACCATGTGGTTTATGCTAAACATCTCGCCTTGTGGGCATTTTGGTGCGGGCTAGGCAGAAGGTGCCTACCTGGCCAGCCCCCAGTAAAGACCCCGGGCCCTGGTTCTCCGAGGAATTAAGCTTGTCTTGCTTGATTTCACAGACTCTTGGAACCTTCCACCCGGTTGCCTCTGGATTTCACCCATGTGCCTTTTCCCTCTGCTGATCTTGTTTGTATCCTTTCATTAGGATAAGTCTTAGCCCTGAGAACAACTGTATGCTGAGTCCCAGTGTCCTCCTTCTGAATCACCTAATCTGGGGGTAGTAATTTTTCTCACTGTCCTCCTTGGACAGAGAACTTAAATAATGGATTGTTGGGTTCAAATTCTCATTTTTTATGGAAGTGCATTTCACTGTGGGAAAGCCATCTCTCTGGATAACAGGCCTGAGCTGAGCATTCATCTTGGCAACAGCTAATCCTGCAAGGGGTTTAAGAAGGCACCTTGGGCAGGTTTAAAATGAGAAAGATATTAGAATAAGGTGGACAAATTTAGTTAGCCTGCACTACAAAGAAAAATGAACCAATATGACCTTCGGCTCATGGCGGAAGGGGGGACGCTTCAAGCTATTATCCTATTTCCTGCCTCAGTGCATTAATATTAAATATTAACATGAAACATTAATATTACTGTCACCCAACCAACAGTGACACCATAAAATACCTTTCCAATTTAGCACACAGACACAAAGCCATTATAAACAGTAGTGAGGTTTAACTTGCAATACGCATAGCACTTGATATCACAACCTAGTAAGGAAATACACTTGAAATTTAGTACAAGGGGAAAATGTTTCAATATACTCAATTTTTCTACTTATGCAAACCCTACATTTAAAACATGTTTTCATTCTTAAATGTTCAGAGTATCTTCCCCAAAGCAGTCTTCTGTCTCCTATCTTTCATTAACACTTAAGGTAGATACATTTTTCCCAATACAGGAAAGATATAAAATTATAAGTTGTTTCCTAAAATTCACATGATTACAGGTAGTTAACTAATCAGAAACTTAATATGGACGATGTAAGACTTCCCATGGACATAAACTAGACAGCTCATTCATACTTATATTTTCTCATAGTGCACTCTCTAAGGGGGTATCTTCAAAAAAAAAGTAAATGACACCCAATTATGTTCCATATTATATGTCCCATATGACTGAACAGCTGTACAGATTACAATAAGCCAGAAATACTAAGGTCCTTAATGAACAGTATGTTACATATTAGCCAAATCATTTTCTAACCTCTGAACCTAAAAACTCTGATCCTTCCCAAATTCTTTTTCTCCTATGTGCCCCTCACCCAGTTCTTAAGGAGCAGTGAAACAACCAGAGCAAGACGGCAGACGGTAAGTACAGGAATTTCCTGTCTTCCATCCCACTATCCCACAAAAATGACAAAAAATAATATAACCATGGCAGCCCTGAAAACTACAGCGGACCAGAAATTTTGACAAATTTCTGGAAGAGAGAAGGCAAATAGGATCACATTAACCACGAATAAACCTAATAGAACCACAATCCAAATATGCGCTGAAAAGAGGCCCTAGCAGATTTGGGAGCTGTTCTTTTTGGCCCAGGGTTCTGAGTTTAGCAAGCAGGAGGGCCTTTAAGGCAATCATCAGGTTACTTCGCGAGATGACTAAGCAGTGGCTGGGCAGCCTCTGCCCCTGTACGTGGAGCAGCTGGCTGCAGCATTAACCCCAAGAGCTCGTCTCTAAGCAGAACAGAAAATGCGCATGTGGAAGGCCCCTGCCGTGTGCTGCTGGGCCCAGGAAGAGAAGCAGAGCCGAGCCCACGGGTACCCAAGGCCTCCACAGCAGGTCTGGAATACACACAGGAAAAGCAGTCCCACCCGGAATTTAAACACCAAAGGACTCCACCTGGTAAGTTAACTGTGTGAAGTCCTGCTCATTTTGGCAACTGGGCAAGATGACAAGCACGGTAGGGAACGTCTTCCTGTGAACAGGTCCTACCCGCTTAAAGCCGGCGTGAGCTCCCCAGTACAGAGAAGCATTCGAAAAGACAGATACACTAATATGCACAGGTGCAAATGGCTCCCCTCTCTCACACTCCATTATTCCACTAGCAAAAGCCCCGAATCAGCTTCAACACCTATCCAGAGTTGAACCATTCCTCACCACGTCCACACTTAGCACTGTGATGCAGTCCATCATTAATACACCTGAACAGCTATAATAGCTTCAAAAGGTGTTCATAAGGTGTTCCCAGCTTCCACCTTACTCCCCTAAAAGTCTATTCTCAAAACAGGGACCTTAGAGGTCCTTTTAAAGAGTTCATCAGACCTGCAATATAATATGCCCCAGGGAGCTTTCTTCTCCCGCGTATCACACAAAACAAGGTAAACGGCAGGGGTGACGTGGGGGGACACAGCATTCTCAGCACAACAATACAAGGAGACTGTTCAAAGGCTGCTACAATTAGCTAATAGCAGCCATGAATCCAAGATGAGAGGAAGAAGCAAACAGTGAGAGAGCCCTAAGAGAAAAGATCACAGAAAATGCCAGCAAATACACGATGAGTATGGACTCACCCTGAAGTGAGTGACAACCTACATCGTGTACCTAGTACAAGAAGCATGAAATCTGGAGCAGACACGGTGGAGATAAGGCAGAGGCCTTGCTGGGGAGAAGACAAGAAAGGGAGAATACGATGAGTGACAAGAGCACAGAGCCCTGGGCAACACATCCCAGGCAGCTTGGAGACTGTGTGCTCTCTGCAAGTGACGGGCTCACCCAGAAGTGCAAAAGATACACCCCTTCGGTGTAGCAAAGGAAGTGGGCAGAGGGGCAACAGGGCTGGCAGCAGACGACCTCCTGGACACAGTTTGGTTCACAGAAACAGAGAGGGCAGGGCTATAGAGAAAGGCCATTTTAGCAGGAAGCATAATGTCTGTGGAAACAGTGAAGCAGAAAGTACTGCAACTGTTAAGTATAGAAGCTGCCTGTCCCCAGCACCCCTTACACACACACCCCCGGAGGACTGTCCCACAAATAGCCAGGGCAAGGTAATTCAAGTCACTTTATGATGAGCAATAATGTTTTTTATATGGCACAGTCTCAATTAAAAGCCGTTTAAATTTTAAATTAAAAACAGGAGAAGAACACCAAAACTTGCCTGATGAACATGCATCAAAACAACATAGCCAAAGAATATATGAAAATTCTAAGCAAACGTTATGGCATAAATGTTTAAAACTTAATCCAATCACCTCTATTAAGGGTAATCACAAAGCACAATAAGAACTCAGCAAAGAGGGAGACAAGGAAGAGATAAAAATGTGAGTAATCAGAACTCAAGAAAAATAAGAACAAATTAAAACTATCATGGAAGTGAAGATGAAATGAGAAGAAGCACAAGGGAGAAGCAGCATATGGGGAAAAAATAAGGACCTAATAAAATGAAATGGAAATAGAGTTTAAAAAACTAGAGAAAAAAATTATGGCTATAGATGATGAGCAAAGAGAATACAACCAGTACTTAACTGAATCTTTGAAGCAGAAAACCAAACCAATATAACAAAACAATTCAGATTAAATTTAAGAAAACTTTCCTGAAATAAAAGATGAATCTAGGTATTGAAAGGGCACAGCAGGTGCACCAGGGCAAAGTGGCTGAGATGGTCAACTCTAAGATATATCCTAGTAAAATCAACACACCCAAAAGATAACTGCTCTTTGGACAGCCAGACCAAAACCAAAAAATCTGGCCCCAGATTTTCCATAGCAATATTCAGTGCAGAAGAAAATGGGAAAATAACTATAAGATATACAGAAAGAGTGTGAACAAAGGATTTTATCATCTAGCCAAGCCATCCTTCAAGTATAAAAGGTACAAACAGCTTTGAACATAGAAGAAATCAGAATTTTCCCAGGAGCCGCTCAAGGAAACTACTACTGGATGAATTCACCAAGAAAAGGCTAGAGAAAGCATGGTCAAAGGAATGATGGTACACATTAAATATATTCAATGTAGAACTGAGACTAAAACAAACCAGGGAATTACAGTGACAGGGTAGAGTGTATGCCCTGCCAATGCAGAAGGGGTACAGCTAACAAAAAGTGAGAAAATAAAGGGGAGAAAAGATGAGTAAGTAAGTGCATTAATTCCCACCAATCACAGCTAAAGCAATCAGGAAACATCACCCACTAGTGAGCAACAGGCAAACAATTAGAATTTCATTAACAAGTCTTAAGTGGTAGGGGAAAGGGAAAGAAGAGGAAGAAACATGCTAATATTGTTCCTTGCTGTAGGATACTAATATATATTGCCCAAAGAAAGAGGGCTAAGTTAATAAACCTATAAAAATAACCAAGAAGAGAAATACAAACCTTCTGAAATATTAGAATAGTATATACAAAATAATACAGGCCAAATAACAAATATTCTCTGAAAAATAGAGTAACAGTACTCAGACCAAATATATTTGTCACACCAATAAGTATAAATGTGCTTATTAACTCACCTATTTAAAAGAATTTCATACTGGACCACAAAGCAAAACCCAACTCTACGCAAGAAACACACCTGAAATGAAGTGATTCCAAAAAGTTGAAACTAAAAGTATGGTCAAAGTTTCACCAGGCAAACGCAAATAAAATTTGGTTCACTATCTTAACATCAGATAATTAGAATTTAGGTTAAAAACATTAAACAGAGGGAATTCCCTGGCGGTCCAGTGGTTAGGACTCAGCACTTTCACTGCCATAGTCCTGGATGCAATCCCTGTTCGGTGAACTAAGATCACATAAGCCACTCAGCATGGCCAAAAAAAAAAAAAGCATTAGAGCAGAAAAGGGGGAGTGTAGAAATCATAGTGAAGACATATTATGAATATCTGTGCATCAAATAAAAAAGCAGCAACCATTTATAAAGCAGAAATTATAAGAGGCACTACAGAGATGTAAGGGCACTAGTAGTGGAAGACTTCAAGCTCTCTGTTCATATGAGATCAAGTGGCCCAAAAAAAAGGCAAGAAAAGAAAGACCACAATATAAGGTAGATCTGATTGATGTGCCAAACTCTGTCCCAGAAACAAAAGAGCAGATCTATTTTCAAGTCCCTGACTCATGAGCTCAGCCATTTTAGGCCAAAACTAAGACTAATAAATTCCAAAAAATAGTAGTAGTAAAAACATTCTTTGATCAAAATGTTTTAACACTGGAAATTAATAGTAAATGAGAAAATAGGACTTTTCCACCTAGGCTCTGTGCACCATTTTAAAACTCTCCAACAACTCTTATGACAAAGAAATATAAAAATAAGAATTGGAAAATATCTAGAAAATAATAATACTGAAAACACTACCATTCAGAACCTACAGGACATAGCTCAAGCAGTGCTAAGAGGACAATTCATAGCCTTAGTGGTTCAATAAAAATTAAAGATGAAAAATGAATTAATTATGAGATTCAAAGTTAGAAAAAAAATTGTAGAACAAAAATAGAAATTAATGAAACCAAAGAAGATAAAAACTGTTAAGCTTACTTCTTAGCAGAAATCAATAAAAACCTCTAACCTAGTCAAAAAAGCTCAAATACAAAAAGCAATAAGTGAAAAATAATCAAAGAGATAGAAGAAATTAAATTGAGACTACTTTGCTAAATTCTCTACAAATAAATCTGAAAACTCAACGGAGTAACTCAAACCCAGTCCAAAAGAGACAGAAAACCTAAACAGAACAAGTTTCATAGAGAAAGTTGCCAAAACCCCACCTCCCAATAAAGCAGTGGGCTCTCCATGGAGATTCCATAACACTGAAACAGGAAACTTTCCAAATAATCACAAAAAACTACCCTAACAGTTTTCTATATATGAAAGTCCAGGTTAAAAATCATTTTTCCTCAGAATTTTTTGAGAATATTGCAATACTCCTTTCTAGAATTGATAGAAGGACAGGGAGAGGGCGTCATCAGGAGAATTTAACAGTCATAAATGTGCAGGCTGCTAACAGCAGAGCTTCAAAATACATAAAGGAAAAAAGGACAATATTAAAGGGAAAGGTAGGAAAGTCTGCAATTTCCACACCAGGTAAAGTTCCCTCTCAGTAACTGATGAGAAAACTAACAGAAACATTACACCCAGCAACTGCAGAATACACATTATTTTCAAGTGCACATAGAACATTCAGCAACATAGAGCCTATGCTGGGTTACAAAACAAGGCTACATAAATTCAAAAGGAAACAAATCTAATTAAAAGGACAGAACTCATACAGAGTATGCTCCCTATGCACAACAGAATTAAATTAGAAATCAATAATAAGGTACTAAGGAAACCGTGAAATATTTTAAAATTAAACAAAACATCTAAATCATCCATGCATCAAAGAAGTAGCCAGAAGGAAAGTTAGAATACATTTCAAATCAAATAACAATGAAAATAAAACAATGTGAGAGGGCAGCTTTAAATACTTTTATTAAAAAAGAAAAGAGGCCTAAAATCATTGATAGTTTAAAATTAAGAAGCTGGAAAAGCAAAAAATAAACCCAAAGGAAGTCTAAAGAGAAGAAATCAATGAAATAATAAAGAAAAATCATGTAAAACATTAACAAATCAATAAGTTGGTTCCTTCAAAAGACCAACAAATTTGACCAAACTCTACTGATCAAGAGGAAAAACAAGAACAACAACAAAAAAAAACTGTCACTATTAGAAATGAAGAAGGAATCATCATCACTTCAGACCTTACAGACATTAAAAGAAGAATAATATTATAAACTTCATAGAACCAAAATCAGCAACGTAGGTAAAACGGACGAATTCATTGACGGACACAACTTACAAAAACTAAAACAAGATGAAACAAACAAAATATATGAATAGCCCTAATTTTTTTTTTTTTTTTTTTTTTTTTTGGCCACACTGCATGGCATGCAGAGCTTCCACAACCAGGGATCAAACCCACAACCCCTGCACTGGAGTTGGAAGCAGACTCTTAACCACTGGACCACCAAGGAAGTCCTGAATAGCCCTGTATTGATTAAAGACACTGAATTAATCATCAAAAACCTTCCTACTAAGAAAACTCTGGGACCCAAGATGGTTTCACTGGTGAATTCTCCCAAACTTTAAAGAAGAAATCACACCAATTTTATACAATTCTTGCAGACAATGCAGGAGACCGGAACAATTTCTAACTAATTGAGTTCAGTACAACCTTAACACTAAAATCTGACAATGATATTACAAAAAAGAAGTTACAGAGCAATGAACACAGATGCACACTTCTTAAAATACTAGCAAATCAAATCCAGCAATATCTAAAAAAGGATAATACGTCATGTCCAAGAAAAGTTTATCCCAATATTTCCAGGTTGATTTAACTTCAGAATATCAATGTAATTTTTCACATTAACAGAATAAAGGAGAAAAACAAATATATACATAACACTTCTATAACTCTAACAAAAAGAAACAACAAATTTTAAGTGGGTAAATATTTGAACACTTCACAAAGAAAGGTATTTGAATAAACAAGCAGCACATGAAAAAGTATTAAACAACCTTAGTCATCAAAGAAACACATATTAAAGCCACAATGAGATACTACTAACACATACCAAAACGTATAAAATTAAAAAGACTCACAACACCAAATGTTTGCAAGGATGTAGCAACTGGAACTCTCATACTTTATTGATGAAAGTGTAAATTTTAAATTACTTTTTAGAAAAGGGTCTAGCAGTTTCTTTAAAACTAAGCATACAGCTTACCCTGTGACCCAACAATTCCACTCCTAGATATTTAGACAAGGTAACTGATAACATGTCTAAAAAAACCTTGCAGAATAATGTTCACAGCAGCTTTTTTCATGCTAACTAAAATCAGCCCAGGTGTCCATTAATATGAGAATGGATAAAGTATGGTATACCCATAAATTGGAATATTCTTCAGGGATAGGATTAATGATGAAATATTGAATGCTTTTCCCTCTTTTACAGTAGAAAAAGAAAGTAACAGCCTTCCAGCCCACTACCTGTCTTTAAAATAAATCTTCACTGGAGTACAGTCTCGTCTACGTGTCTATGGCTGCTCTTCCGCTGCAGTGGCAGAGCTGAGGAGGAGCAACAGAGACTGCACGGCTCACAGAGCCTGGAATTTTTACTCTCTGGACCTTTACAGAAAAAGTTTGCCAGCTTCTGCTCTTCAGCAATAAAAAGGAATGAACTGCCAATGACTATAACAACATGAATAAATCTCAAAAACATGCCGAATGAGAGAAGCCTTATACAAAAGAGGACATACTATATGGTTCTGTTGATATAAAGATCTAGCGTTGGTAAAACCAACCTGTGACGGAGAAAATCAGAATAACGGCTGCCTGTAGGGGTAGGATGGGGACCGCCTGGTAAGGGACAAGAGGATAATGTCCAGTTCTGCATCTTGATAGGAGTCTGGCTTTGACAAAGACTCTCTTATACCAAAACTTTAGACTGGCTCCTCGGAGTAAATCTTCTTTCTGACTAAGGCCCAACCTTGGGCTTCCGTCTCTGTCCTTGCAGAATCCAGGATGAGCAAGAATCCTGCTAAGATTCCCCACCCTTGGTATCTAACCAAACTTGAGTTTGATATCTGATCGAATTCCCCCTCCCCTACTCTGGCCTGCCTTCACCAAGAACTCAGCTGGGTCCATCTAGCAAGAACCTCCCCTCTCCCTAATGCTTCCTCTTTGTAATTTCGCATCCAGTGACCACGCACCAACTCTGGTCCTTGATTAGAAATCCCACTTGTCCTCTCTAGAGTCAGACTTGAGCCCAAACTTTCTCTCTCTCACTGCCAGAGCCCAGGGCAGTGTCCCCTACACCTACCATGATAGCCCACCCCACCCCCCGAATAAAGTCCTCCTTAAGGTCTTTAACAAGGGTCATGAATAATTTTTCTCTTTAACAGGCTGCATGGATATCAGAACTCAGGACTGGTATCCCTAAGATCTGTACCTTTCATTTTATCTATTGGGCTGGCCAAAAATCTCGTTTGGGTTTCTCCATAAGATGTTACAGAAAAACCCAAACGGACTTTTTGGCCAACCCAATACAATTACCTCCTAGTTAATAATAAGCAAGGTGAAGTATCTAGGAAAAAGTAAACCAAAATCTACAACTTTTTTTTGAAATGCATCTTAAAAAGATAAACTGATGGATACATGGAAGGACAGAGACAGATAAATGTGATAAAACATAGTAAAATGTTAATTTTAGAATCTAGATGGTGAGGACATGATTGTTCACTGTAAAATTCTTTCAACTTCTATCTTTGAAATTTCTCATAATAAAATGCTGGGGGTAATGCTTACCTGCTGTGAGACTGTCATAATACAGACGATGAAAATAACTCTTCTACCACTGTGTTTTACACATATTCATCCTTAGACTACAAAGGGGAAGTTTTATCCAAGTACCCTTACAATATAGATTCACTATTAGCACAGAAGTATGAAAGAACCGTGAGATATTTCTGACACTACAAAGGGCTGAACAATTTTAAGTCAAACTTCCATCGATGGAACTACCTCCTACAATAGACCACATTCTAGCACTGGACTCTGAGGGCAAGCCTAACCATTATACTTAGAAAGTGAAGAGACGAACTATTTTTAATTCTGTACACAGGGGCGTAAGGTGGCCTGCACCCTAACTGAACCTGATACATTACTGTGCTTTATACATGTGTTTTGTTGAAATTTTTATAGTGGAAAAGAGATAATAGTGCTAACAGTAACATACCAAAAGAAAATTCCAGTTTCCGTCAGATTATAAAATTTTAACTCTCGTGCAATAATTTCTCTATCAACAGTTAAATATCACCAACTGTATTCAAAGCACTGGAGTACACAGACACAAATACAGACCATGTACGTAGTCTGTTTCAATTTAAGATGGTAAGAGATTCTTGTTTTTTTTGTTTTTTTCGCTTTTAAAGAAGCCACTTCACTGTTTGAGGTCACACCTGTTTGTCACAGTAATCACTTTCCTGTTAACCGGCAAATAAAAAGCCAAAACAGAAACATACCCACGGCCTACTTCCTCCTCTCTAAAGCTACCCGCTGTCCTAGTCAAATGCTGTCGCCTTTGGGAAGGCAAAACACCCTTTCAATTCCCCTGCCTTCTGGGCTTCCGTTCTGACTACATCTTCTCCCACACAGGCAGTGTCCTTCCCTAATACTTCCTGACTATTTTTTTTTTATTTCCAATACTTTACGCTCTTGACCATTCAGAAATTAGCCTTGTAACATTATCTTTTTCTGCTGAATAATACTGCTTCACTCCCGTGAATGTTTTCTATTTCCCTATCTACATATTAAATTCATGGATTCCTTGGTATTTCCTACAGGAAGTCATAGGGTTGGCACTATAGGGGGTGCAATGTTTTCTGACTGGCATGATAGGCAAGTGTGTTAAATCTAAGCTAACTGGTAGATGTGCTAATCCCCACAGAGCAGGTACCTCTGCAATCTTCCCTGTAACCATGCACTTTTCAAAAGAAAAGAGGAGGCTGCAGCTGTGGCTAAGCAGCCTGGCTGTGAATAAAAGCAGAGGCAGGACGCACAGTCATGAAATTTACAGCCAAGGGAATTAAGCAACCCACATACAATATATTACCCTAGTTGTCTTTGCAAAGGAGTAGCCATTTTTCTGTTCTAACTACCTGCTTCCAACTCCTTAGGTGAAGCTAAACTAGGATGCACCTAAGGCAAGATTTGAGTTTCAGAAGTAACTGCTTTCAAGATTCTGATTACTTGTCCATGGTTATGACTGGTGTGTAAAAATATCAATATATAAGCAGCCTCCCAACTTTAGGTATGATCCTAAATAGAGCCAGCATTTTCCAATAAAGACCAACCTCTTCCACTTCTCCTCCCTAAATCAGGAGCCAAGGACCCCTGGCCGACAAACTTGAAAAAAGAAGCAGCCATGAGAAATCTGATCCACTCAGAAAAACATGGTCTCCTTCCTGCCTAGGGATGAGCCCCATAGCCCCATACCTGACCGCCATGCTGCCCAATGTGTGTGCTATCGTAGACACTTGCCTGAAATTCCATTAATCTGATATTCTTTAGGGTTAAATTCCAGTTTATGCTTATATCACAAGGCACAGAAATCTACCAGTGTTTTATACAAATATCTTAAATTTGGCCACTTTTCCTAAAATACAGCTGTTTTGGGGGCATAAGAATGCTGAAGCGAGGAGGTGGTATGAACTTTGAACACAGAATACTTTTGTGGACCAGGGAGGACTTAGCATCACTAGGCAGAGTCCTAGAATAAGCAAGAAGGCACAAGAATCTGGTTACAGAACATCATAGGACGTCAAAGATAAAATACGTCTATTTCACAATTTGGCCCAGGCTGGCCCTTCATCCAGAAAAAAATGCTAGTTGGTTCCTATTCTCAGAATAGAAGATACTATTAGTATCTGGATATTCTGGATACTATTAGTAATACTAAAATAAAAGCCGTGTCAAATGGAGTTAATACAGCAGTCATAGGTCAGACCTAGAAGCTAGCTACCCCACTAAGTACCATTTGTATACAAAAGTCAATGCAAGTTCCAAACAACGATCTAAAAATGAGTACAATGGAAACCATTTACTAGGAGCACTGTACTAATAAGCATCACTTTCTGAGCATCATCTTCTTTAACTGTCACAACAGTCCTATGTAATAGGTACTATTCTCATTCCTATCTTACAGATAAGGAAAGTAAAACATAACAGGCTAAGTTACTTGATTGAAATCACACGGCAAAAATAAACGGCACACTCCAAAGATATACAAATGGCCAACAAGCATATGAAAAGATGTTCAACATCACTAATCATAAGGGTAATGCAAATCAAAAGCACTAGATATCACTTCACATCCATTAGAATGCCTACTATTAAAGAAAAAACAAACAAAAAAACAGAAAATGTGTTGAGGAGGACAGAGAGAAACTGGAACCCTTGCAACACTGCTGGTGGGAATGCAAAATAGTACGACCACTATGGATAAAGCAATGTGGTGGTTCTTCAAAAAATTAAAATTACTTTATGATCCAGCAATTTCACTTCTGGGTATATATCCAGAAGAACTGAAAGGTGGGTTGAAGAGGTATTTGTACAGTCATGTTCTAGTAAGCAGAATCCCCTAATATCTTTCCGGATCATTCTATCATAAGCTCCAAATTAATAAACCTCCATGTTCCATTATTCACTAATCTAAACCTATTTTTTCTTCATCCATTATATACCTACCATCATTTTAAACTGCTGATTGAAAAAAAAGTAAAACCAGCAAACATAATACAGAAAGGCTTCATATATTAACTCAGGACTTCAACATATTATTTCACCTTTAAGTAAGATTACTACTCAGTTACATCATTTACTAAACCTCTGATTCAAATCCAAACAACTCAAGTAACGCCTTTCAGTTTCAACTATACAAACTTACACCCTACCCAGCCCCCAACCCAAAATAAAAGACCTAGCAACCCATTGTCTCTCTCTCCATGAGGTTGCTTGATTTTCATAGTTGTGACTAAACAACCATTTTATTCTTCTAAAACCATAATTCAGAAAGATCCTGCAATGCACAATCTAAACTCCCCAGAAAGACACAGAATAAACTCCTATGTTTTTAAAATTTTTAAATGCTAAAATAGACTTCAAAGACAGACCTATTCTATTAAATTAGTATTAAGCATCTTTTTCTTCAAGAATTAAGCTGTCAAATTTCTCTAAAAACTAAAGTTGGTTTAATATTCAAGATACAAAGGCATCTTGGGCTTCCCTGGTGGCAGTGGTTGAGAGTCCGCCTGCCGATGCAGGGGACACAGGTTCGTGCCCCGGTCCAGGAAGATCCCACATGCTGCGGAGCGGCTAGGCCTGTGAGCCATGGCCGCTGAGCCTGCGCGTCCGGAGCCTGTGCTCCGCTACAGGAGAGGCCACAACAGTGAGAGGCCCACGTACCGCAAAAAAAAATAATAATAATAAAAGTAAAAAGATACAAAGGCATCTTTCAACTTATATTTAGCAGCCTACGAGTTTTATTTTTTAATTTATTTATTTTTGGCTGCATTGGGTCTTCGTTGCTGAGCGTGGGCTTTCTCTAGTTGCGGCAAGCAGGGGCTACTCTTCGTTGCAGTGTGCAGGCTTCTCATTGCGGTGGCTTCTCTTGTTGTGGAACACGGGCTCTAGGCACACGGGCTTCAGTAGTTGTGGCACGCAGCTCAGTAGTTGTGGCTTGTGGGCTCTAGAGCGCAGGCTCAGTAGTTGTGGCACACGGGCTTAGTTGCTCTGCGGCATGTGGGATCTTCCCAGACCAGGACTCAAACCCCTGTCTCCTGCATTGGCAAGCGGATTCTTAACCACTGTGCCAACAGGGAAGTCCCTTAACCCTTTTTTCTTAACAGCTAAGCTTAAATTCTTCTGCAGCGTCGCTGATTTCACAGTTAGAGCTGAGGGTTCACATACAGATAAGAAAAGTACACTTTGATGAAGCATTCCAATAACTAACTGGAATGCAAAATCCTAGAATATAGCCATCTAGGAGCTCAAAAGTGAAAAGAGCAAGTATGCGAAAGGAATCTATGTAGACCACATGCCTTACTGATGCATTCTTGTGGCTCTGAAAGCTCATCATTTTGATCGCATACATTTCAAGCCTCAATCAGACCTCAAAGACTATAGTATACAAATGTCCCACAGTGCAACCAGAGTTGTCAACACTCCCAGGAAACCATTTAGAAGCAAGATTCTTTTTAAATTAAAGCAGGAAAAAAGTAAATGATCAGTTTGCCTTAAAAATGAGTACCACAAACCTTTCTCAATTATAAGTGTAGTTATCTGTATCTTAGTATAGGTTTTATCATTGCTGCAATGCATTCTTACTACATTTAAAATAGCTGCACAGAAGTTGAGACACAGATGTAGAGAACAAACGTATGGACACCAAGGGGTGAAAACCATGGTGGGGTGGAGATGGGGGTGTGCTGAACTGGGCGACTGGGATTGACATATATACACTGATGTGTATAAAATTGATGACTAATAAGAATCTGCAGTATAAAAAAACAAAAACAACTAATACTAAACTTTCTTTAGGTTATTTGTATGGAAATATGTTAATATAAATGTTTCAGACATTACATGAAATTTCTAAAAATCTTATATGTTCTGGTATAATGCTATAAGTCATAATTCCAGTTATTACTTTAAAATGTATATCTCAGAAATAACTAAATTTCCTTGTCAATTGCATTATTATGAACTTTCATCAAATCTTTAACTGTGGTCATTTTTAAGTCTCTTGTCATTTACAGAGTTCTGGGTGTACTCTGATGCTTTTGCAAAAATGTTCCTATAAAAGGGTTTCATCTTCAAGGAATTCATGGAAAAGACTGACAAGAACAGGTTTCTGGTAACTGACTATACTGCTGAACTGAATGAATAAGCATTTTCAGAACTCTAATGGAAAACTGATGAATTCATAAAAGTGCTAACAAAAGATCAAGATGAAAAAAAATTAATTACATGGGACTGAGTGAACTGATGAGGATGATTATAATTTTTGTGACTTTGTTTGAATAAAAAAAAAAAATCCCCCAAGGACTCAGGCAAAAAATACACAAATCAATTTTCACTGCAAAGTAAAGGAGCTGTTACAAAGGACGATTACTGGACTGAATGTCAATATTACGACATTATGAGTGTGTTTCGTGTTTGGTAACTGCAATCATTGTTGCTTTTGTTGTGGTCATCCACTTACAATGCTTGGTGTCAGTTTATTTATCTCTTGTAAAAATAAAATACAGTGCGTGTATGTGGAAAATATATATATAAACATTGCCAATGTTGTACCTCTTCTCATGGAAATTAATAAAAATATTAAATGTGGGTTTCCCTGGTGGCGCAGTGGTTGAGTCCGCCTGCTGATGCAGGGGACACGGGTTCGTGCCCCGGTGCAGGAAGACCCCACATACCGCGGAGCCACTGGGCCCGTGAGCCATGGCCGCTGAGCCTGCGCGTCCGGAGCCTGTGCTCCACAATGGGAGAGGCCACAACAGTGAGAGGCCCGCGTACCACCAAAAAAAAAAAAAATTAAATGTGAAAAAAAATGAAATAAAATAAAATAGCTGCAAACTTCATTAAATAAATATGCAGCAATTAATTGTGGAAAAGAAAAAAGAGTATCACAAACCAAGTTTCACCAGAAAAATACACTTACTGGTTTTGATTTAAAATGCTTTACTTGCTCTCTAACCCCTGCTCCGGCACCACCACCAATACACACAGTCGGCTCTGGGTCACCCCTTACTTGTCTCCCTTCAAGCAGAATCCAGCTACCATTCTGTGAGGACACTCAAGCAGCCGTATGGAGTGGTCTAAGAGGAACTGAGGCCGCCTGCCAACAGTTAGTACCAACCTGCCAGCCATCCGTGTGGCTGACAGGGTCTTCATGCTCCGGCCGGGTCTTCGTGCTACGGCCAGGTGTCAGGCCTGTGCCTCTGAGGTGGGAGAGCCGAGTTCAGGACACTGGTCCATGAGAGACCTCCCGGCTCCACATAATATCAAACAGCAAAAGCTCTCCAAGAGATCTCCATCTCAGAGCTAAGACCCAGCTCCACTCAATAACCAGCAAGCTCCAGTGCTGGACACCCTATGCCAAACAACTAGCAAGACAGAAACAAAACCCCACCCACTGGCAGAGAGGCTGTCTAAAATCATAATAAGGTCACAGACACCCCAAAACACACCACTGGATATGGTCCTGCCCACCAGAAAGACAAGATCCAGCCTCATCCACCAGAACGCAAGAACCAGTCCCCTCCACCAGGAGGCCTACACAACCCACTGAACCAACCTTAGCCACTGGGGGCAGACATCAAAAAAAACACAGGAACTACGAACCTGCAGCCTGTGAAAAGGAAACCCCCAAACACAGTCAGTTAAGCAAAATGAGAAGACAGAGGAACACACAGCAGATAAAGAAGAAAAGTAAAAACGCACCAGACCTAGCAAATGAAAAGCAAATAGGCAGTCTACCTGAAAAAGAATTCAGAGTAATGATAGTAAAGATGATCCAAAATCTTGGAAATGGAAAGGAGAAAATATAAAAAACGTTTAACAAGGACCTAGAAGAACTAGAGAGCAAACAAACACTGATGAACAACACAATAAATGAAATTAAAACTTCTCTAGGGGCTTCCCTGGTGGCGCAGTGGTTGAGAGTCTGCCTGCCGATGCAGGGGACACGAGTTCGTGCCCCGGTCCAGGAAGATCCCTCATGCCACGGAGCGGCTGGGCCCGTGAGCCATGGCCGCTGAGCCTGCGCGTCCGGAGCCTGTGCTCTGCAATGGGAGAGGCCACAACAGTGAGAGGCCCGCGTATAGCAAAAAAAAAAAAAAAAAAAAAATCTCTAGAAAGAATCAATAGCAGAATAACTGAGACAGAAGAATGGATAAGTGACCTGGAAGATAAAATAGTGGAAATAACTACTGCAGAGCAGAATACAGAAATAAGAATGAAAAGAATTGAGTAGAGTCTCAGGGACCTCTGGGACAACAATAAATGCACCAACATTTGAATTATAAGAGTCTGAGAAAAAGAAAGAGACTGAGAAAACATTTAATTTGAAGAGATTATAGTTGAAAAATTCCCTAATATGGGGAAAAAAAATAGTCAATCAAGTCCAGGAAGCACAGAGAGTCCCAAACAGGATAAACCCAAGGGGAAACACTCCAAGACACATATTAATCAAACTATCAAAAACTAAATACAAACAAAAAATATTAAAAGTAGCAAGGGAAGGGCTTCCCTGGTGGCGCAGTGGTTGAGAGTCTGCCTGCCGATGCAGGGGACACGGGTTCGTGCCCCGGTCCGGGAAGATCCCACATGCTGTGGAGCAGCTGGGCCCGTGAGCCATGGTTGCTGAGCCTGTGCGTCCGGAGCCTGTGCTCCGCAACGGGAGAGGCCACAACAGTGAGAGGCCCGTGTACTGCAAAAAAAAAAAAGAAAGAAAGAAAAAAAAGCAGCAAGGGAAAAACATCAAATAACATACCTGGGAATCCCCATATGGTTAACAACTGATCTTTCAGCAGAAACTCTGCAAGCCAGAAGGGAGTGGCAAGACATATTAAAAGTGATGAAATGGAAAAACCTACAACCAACATTACTCTACCCAGCAGGATCTCATTCAGATTCGACAGAAAACTTAAAACCTTTATTGACAAGCAAAAGCTAAGAGAATTCAACACCACCACACCAGCTTTACAACAAATGCTAAAGGAACTGCTCTAGGTAGGAAACACAAGAGAAGGAAAAGACCTACAATAACAAACCCAAAACAATTAAGAAAATGGTAATAGGAACACACATATCAATAACTACCTTAAATGTAAATGGATTAAATGCTCCAACCAAAAGACACTGACTGGCTGAATGGATACAAAAAAAGACCCATATATATGATGTCTACAAGAGACCAACTTCAGACCTAGGGACACATACAGACTGAAAGTGAGGGGATGGAAAACGATATTCCACACAAATGGAAATCAAAATAAAGCTGGAGTAGCAAATCTCGTATCAGACAAAATAGACTTTAAAATAAAGACTATTACGAGAGACAAAGAAGGACACTTTGGGATCAATTCAAGAAAGGATCAATTCAAGAAGAAGATATAACAATTGTAAACACTTATGAATCCAATATAAGAGCATCTCAATACATAAGGCAAATGCTAACAGCCATAAAAGGGGATATTGACAGTAACACAATTAATAGTAGGGGAATTAAACACCCCACTTTCACCAATGGACAGATCATCCAAAATGAAAATAAATAAGGAAACACAAACTTTAAATGATACATTAAAAAAAGATGGACCTAATTGATATTTATAGGACATTCCATCCAAAAACAACAGAATACACTTTCTTCTCAAGTGCTCATGGTACATTCTCCAGGATAGATCATATCTTGGGTCACAAATCAAGCCTTGAAAAATTTAAGAAAATTGAAATCGTATCAAGTGTCTTTTCCGACCACAACGCTATAAGACTAGATATCAATTACAGGAAAAAATCTGTAAAAAATACAAATACATGGAGGCTAAACAATACACTACTAAATAACCAACAGATCACTGAAGAAATCAAAGGGGAAATCAAAAGGTACCTAGAAACAAATGATAATGAAAGCACAATGACCCAAAACCCATAGGATGCAGCAAAAGCAGTTCTAAGAGTAAAGTTTATAGCAATACAATCCTACCTCAAGAAAACAAGAAACATCTCAAATAAACAACCTAACCTTACACCTAAAGCAATTAGAGAAAGAAGAACAAAAAAACGCCAAAGTTAGGCGAAGGAAAGAAATCAGAAAGATCAGATCAGAAATAAATGAAAAAACAAATGAAGGAAACAATAGCAAAGATCAATAAAACTAAAGCTGGTTCTTTGAGAAGATAAACAAAGTTCATAAACCATTAGCCAGACTCACCAAGAAAAAAAGGGAGAAGACTCAAATCACTAGAATTAGAAATAAAAAAGGAGAAGTAACAACTGACACTGCAGAAATACAAAGGATCATGAGAGTTTAATACAAGCAACTATATGCCAATAAAATGTACAACCTGGAAGGAATGGACAAATTCTTAGAAAAGCACAACCTTCCGAGACTGAACCAGGAAAAACAGAAAATATAAACAGACAAATCACAAGCACTGAAATTGAAACTGATTAAAAATCTTCCAACAAACAAAAGCCCAGGACAAGATAGCTTCACAGGCGAATTCTATCAAACATTTAGAGAAGAGCTAACACCTATCCTTCTCAAACTCTTCCAAAATATAGCAGAGGGAGGAACACTCCCAAACTCATTCTACGAGGCCACCATCACCCTGATACCAAAACCAGACAAAGATGTCACAAAGAAAGAAAACTACAGGCCAATATCACTGATGAAAATAGATGCAGAAATCCTCAACAAAATACTAGCAAACGGAATCCAGTAGCACATGAAAAGGCTCACACACCATGATCAAGTGGGGTTTATCCCAGGAGTGCAAGGATTCTTCAATATATGCAGATCAATCAATGCAATACTCCATATTAACAAATTGAAGTAGAAAAACCATATGATCATCTCAAAAGATGCAGAAAAAGCTTTTGGCAAAATTCAACACCCATTTATGATAAAAACCCTCCAGAAAGTAGGCATAGAGGGAATTTACCTCAACATAATAAAGGCCATATATGACAAACCCACAGCCAACATTGTTCTCAGTGGTGAAAAACTGAAACCATTTCCTGTAAGATCAGGAACCAGACAAGGTTGTCCAGTCTCATAGTTTTGGAAGTTTTAGCCACAGCAATCAGAGAAGAAAAAGAAATAAAAGGAATCCAAATCAGAAAAGAAGATGTAAAGCTGTCACTGTTTGCAGATGACATGATACTATACATAGAGAATCCTAAAGATGCTACCAGAAAACTACTAGAGCCAATCAATGAATTTGGTAAAGGAGCAGGATACAAAATTAATGCCCAGAAATCTCTTGCATTCCTATACACTAATGATAAAAATCTGAAAGAGAAATTAAGGAAACGCTCCCATTTACCACTGCAACGAAAAGAATAAAATACCTAGGAATACAGCTACCTAAGGAGACAAAAGACCTGTATGCAGAAAATTATAAGACACTGATGAAAGAAATTAAAGAGGATACAAACAGATGGAGAGATAGACCATGTTCTTGGACTGGAAGGATCAACATTCTGAAAATGACTATACTACACAAAGTAATCTATAGATTCAATGCAATCCCTATCAAACTACCAATGGCATTTTTCACAGAACTAGAACAAAAAAGTGCACAATTTGTATGGAAACACAAAAGACCACGAATAGCCAAAGCAATCTTGAGGAAAAAACAGAGCTGGAGGAATCAGGCTTCCTGACTGCAGAATATACTACAAAGCTACAGTAATCAAGACAGTATGGTACTGGCACAAAAACAGAAATATGGATCAATGGAATAGGATAGAAAGCCCAGAGATAAACGCACGAACATACGGTCACCTTATCTTTGATAAAGGAGGCAAGGATATACAATGGAGAAAAGACAGCCTCTTCAATAAGTGGTGCTGGGAAAACTGGACAGCTACATGTAAAAGAATGAAATTAGAACATTCCCTCACACCATACACAAAAATAAACTCAAAATGGATTAAAGACCTAAATGTAAGGCCAGACACTATAAAACTCTTAGAGGAAAACATAGGCAGAACACTCTATGACATAAATCACAGCAAGATCCTTTTTGACCCACCTCCTAGAAAAATGGAAAAAAATAGACAAATGGAACCTAATGAAACTTAAAAGTTTTTGCACAGCAAAGGAAACCATAAACGGGATGCAAGGCAACCCTCAGAATGACAGGAAATATTTGCAAATGAAGGAACTGACAGAGGATTAATCTCCAAAATTTATAAGCAGCTCGTGCAGCTCAATATCAAAAAAAACAAACAACCCAATCCAAAAATGGGCAGAAGACCTAAATAGACATTTCTCCAAAGAAGATATACAGATATCCAACAAACACATGAAAGGATGCTCAACATCACTAATCATTAGAGAAATGAAAATCAAAACTACAGTGAGGTATCACCTCATACCAATCAGAATGCCCATCAAAAAATCGACAAACAATACATGCTGGAGAGGGTGTGGAGAAAAGGGAATCCTCTTACACTGCTGGTGGGAATGTAAACTGATACAGCCACTATGAAGAACAGTATGGAGGTTCCTTAAAAAAACTAATAATAGAACTACCATGCGACCCAGCAATCCTACTACTGGGCATATACCCTGAGTAAACCATAATTCAAAAAGAGTCATGTACCACAATGTTCATTACAGCACTGTTTACAATAGCCAGGACTTGGAAGCAACCTAAGTGTCCATCGACAGATGAATGGATAAAGAAGATGTGGCACATATATACAATGGAGTATTACTCAGCCATAGAAAGAAATGAAATTGAGTTATTTGTAGTGAGGTGGATGGACCTAGAGACTGTCATACAGAGTGAAGTAAGTCAGAAAGAGAAAAAAAAAATACCGTATGCTAACACATATATATGGAAATCTAAAAAAAAAACAAAATGGTTCTGAAGAACCTAGGGGCATAACAGGAATAAAGACACAGACATAAGAGTATGGACTTGAGGACACAGGGAGGGGGAAGGGTAAGCTGGGATGAAGTGAGAGAGTGGCATGGACATATATACACTACCAAATGTAAACTAGATAGCTACTGGGAAGCAGCCGCATAGCACATTGAGATCAGCTCGGTGCTTTGTGACCACCTCGAGGGGTGGGATAGGGAGGGTGGGAGGGAGACGCAAGAGGAAGGAGATATGGGGATATAAGTATATGTATAGCTGATTCACTTTGTTATAAAGCAGAAACTAACACACCATTGTAAAGCAATTATACTCCAATAAAGATGTTAAAAATAAATAAAGAAAACAAAACGCTTTACTTGATTTGAAACAAAAACTTTTCATTAAGGGCTCTAAGACTCACTTCTTTTCAAAATCATCTCATTTAAATGTTTATAGCATAATGTCACATGAAAAAGATCACAAAACAAAATATATGAAAGATAAATATATATATATATATATATATATATATGAAAGGATTCTATACAATTACTGTATTTCCCTTAGTTATCTTCCAAAAATAGGCCACTGCCTTTATTCAAGGTCCTTACAACATCTAGCAGGAATCTCTCTCTCTGCTACTTCAACTTGAACAAAGTTCGGTAAGCAGGTATCCTAACATTTACTAAACAGCTTAGGGGTCACAGAGGATCATTTTATATTTACGCATATATGTCACATGTATGTCTGCTGTAGGTAGAATATATATACTGCATACATGCGTAGAATATGTATGCATAAAATACACACTCATACATATGCATAAAGTCTGAAAGGTGTAAATCCAAAACAAGCAGTGATTACCTCTGGATGATATGAGATCTATAATTTAAATTTTCTACCTTGTTATATATCTTTTCTAACTTGTCTCCAACAAAGAAAGTTAAAATATTTATTTTTATATTCCACTGTACTGGTGTCAACAGCAGAACTCTTTCCTTATATGGTATAGTTTTCATGTTCCACCAAGAAAGAATAATTTTCAGGTTCTCTGCCATTTTTCTAAAATTGCCAACATTTCCAGGTACTCTGGTAAACTTGTTCTAAACAAAAGGATGTTAAACAGGTGCTAATTGCACATATAACAACTTTTAGGTATCGCAAATCAAATTCCTCAAAGATTTACCTTCATCGTACATCTCTTCTATTAAATAGGCCTCTGCTCGGTCTTTCAGAGCGTTCACATTGTCAGGTTCCATCTGTAAAACTTCCGAACACACTCGAATAGCTTCAACAGGCTTCTCATCCTAAAAGTAAGTGTGAGAAAAGAATTTATAGTTGTTTTCCACAATGTCAAGTTTTTACAATTCTGGGAGTGAGTCAACAGTTACCTTCGAAAAGCAGTGGCAAATCCTTTCTTTTGAACGAATTGTATACTCAGAAACACTTGGCTCTGTTTTCATGACAGATTCATATTTGCTGGTCGCATCTGTGTATCTGTTAAATGAGCAAATCATGATGAGTAAAAAATGAAATTCTATTTCCAGAGCTAAAGAAACGACCCTCTATTCTTCACTATATGTTACTTAAATCAATTGACCTGAATGAGCACATCCCTTCAAAGACTGCTTCTACCTTATTAATCTACAGTAGCAAGGAAGGTTCTCTCTGCAATTAAGAGTTGGGAGATAACACACATGACCACAGAAAATGTATCTGGATAAATCAAAGCATACCTGTGAGTACCCATCAAACCAAATGATGAATTCTCTACAGAAAAGTGCTCATGATTTTGAAACTGAGGAAAACACTTTGTTAAAGTCCGACTATACAAGGCTTATACTTTCAGCAAAACAGAGATCAGGTTTTCTTTCTTAGTTACTACACACTTTGATGAAATAACAGCGCCCATTACATGTTATTTTATATAACAAATATCAATATTCAAATCTAAGTACATTGTAATTCCTTGCAGAAGAAACCTGCTTTTTATTTTTTTTGGAGATTTCAACAGTTTTCTACTCACTTAGTTGTGTGTGTATATGTATGTGTGTGAGTATACGTAGTTTTATATAGTTTTATCACATGTGTAGATTCGTGTAACCATCACCACAATGAAGATACAGCTCTACTCCACCTCTGTAAGGTTCCTTCATGCCATCCCTTTATAGTTACACATCATCCTGCTCCCTAACCCTCAGCAATTTCTCATCTGTTTACCACCTCTATAATTTTATTTCATGAATGCTATATAAATGTAATCATACAGTAGGTAACCTTTTTTTTTTTAATTTTATTTATTTTTGGCTGCATTGGGTCTTCATTGCCACACGTGGACTTTTCTCTAGCTGTGGCGAGCGGGGGCTATTCTTCATTGCGGTGTGCGGGCTTCTCATTGCAGTGGCTTCTCTTGTTGAGGAGCATGGGCTCTAGGCGCACGGGCTTCAGTAGTTGTGGCACGCGGGGTCAGTAGTTGTGGCGCACAGGCTTACTTACTCCGCGGACAAGAAACCTGCTTAAATTCCCAACATTACTAGCTTTCTAAGAACAATAAAAGCTATTTCAGCATTTTTTTAAACCGGTGGAAAGTACTAGTCATGTTATGCATTGTTACTCTCCTCATTAATGGCAAACTGTTGGGTTGGCCAAAAGGTTCGTTCAGTTTTTTCCATAGATGGCTCTAGTAGCACTTAGTTGTCTTTAACTTCATTTGAAACAATTATGTTAGACTGTATGTGACAGCTGTCATATCAGTGTGCATTTAAAAAAAGATCAAAATTGGTGGGCTTCCCTGGTGGCACAGTGGTTGAGAGTCCGCCTGCCGATGCAGGGGATACAGGTTCGTGCCCTGGTCCGGCAATATCCCACATGCCGCGGAGCAGCTGGGCCCCGCGAGCCATGGCCACTGAGCCTGCGCGTCCGGAGCCTGTGCTCCGCAACGGGAGAGGCCACAACAGTGAGAGGCCCGCGTACCGCCAAAAAAAAAAAAAAAATTGGTGAATTTTTGTGTAGCCATTTAAATGTTGAAGATGGAAGAAAAAAAGCAACATTTTCAGCATATTATGCTTTATTATTTCAAGAAAGGTAAAAATGCAACTGAAATGCACAAAAAGTTTTGTGCAGTGTATGGAGAAGGTGCTGTGACCGACTGAACATGTCAAAAGTGGTTTGCAAAGTTTCATGCTGGAGATTTCTCACTGGATGATGCTCCACGGTCGGGTAGACCAGTTGAAGTTGACAGCGATCAAATAGAAACAAAAACTGAGAGCAGTCAACATTATACCATGCGGAAGATAGCCAACATACTCAAAATATCCAAATCAAATGTTGAAAATCGTTTGCGCCAGCTTGGTTATGTGAATCACTTTGATGTTTCGGTTCCACGTAAGTTAAGCGAAAAAAACCTTCTTGACCATATTTCCACATGCAATTCTCAACTGAAACGTAATGAAAACGTTCCATTTTTAAAACAAATTGTGACGGGCGATGAAAAGGGGATACTGTACAGTAATGTGGAACGGAAGAGATCGTGGGGCAAGCGAAACGCATCACCACCAACTACACCAAAGGCCCGTCTTCATCCAAAGAAGATGATGTTGTGTATACGGTGGGATTGGAAGGGCGTCCTCTATTATGAGCTCCTTCTGGAAAACCAAACGATTAATTCCAACAAGTACTGCTCCCAATTAGACCAACTGAAAGCAGCACTCCACGAAAAGCACCCAGAATTAATCAACAGAAAACACATAATCTTCCATCAGGATAACACAAGACCGCATATGTTTCTTTGATGACCAGGCAAAAACTGTTACAGCTTGGCTGGGAAGTCCTGATTCATCCACCATATTCACCAGACATTGCACCTTCAGATTTTCATTTATTCCGGTCTTTACAAAATTCTGTTAACAGAAAAAATTTCAATTTCCTGGAAGACTGTAAAAGGCACCTGGAACAGTTCTTTGCTCAAAAAGATAAAAAGGTTTTGGTAGATGGAATTATGACGTTGCCTGAAAAATGGCAGAAGGTAGTGGAAAAAAAGGGTGAATACGTTGTTCAATAACGTTCTTGGTGAAAATGAAAAATGTGTCTTTTATTTTTAGTTAAAAAACCGAAGGCACTTTTTGGCCCACCCAACGCAAGCTGCATTTACATGCCATTGTGGCACATTATTCCCAAAGTGCTGCAATCTTCAAATTTAAATGCCACTGTATTAAAATATAGGTTTAAATACAAAACTTAAAGCAAAAGCTAGACATCAATGTCAAAATCCTAGTTGGGATACTGTTCTATAGATTTCCAAGATGGTACAATTGTAGGAAATTATACAGAGTATGCGAGACCTCGCTCTATTTCTTAAAACTATGTGTGAAACTACAATTAGAAATTAAAAGTTCAATTAGAAAATAATGCACTTCACTTTAAAAAAACAAAAAAAGGTAGCTTCTGGAAAGGTGGAGTAGATGTACCTTCCCCAATTCCTCTACCTAGATACCTGTGTAAATATCCTGGACATTGTATGTCCTTTTTTTTAATATGAAAAGACTAAGAAAGGGGGAGACAAGAAAATTATGATCCCACCCCCACCAACATCAGCAGGTCAACTGGAGAGCCTAGACTTCTTCCCTGGTGAGCCTGTAATGAGGTGTGTCCACACCCAAGCAAGGTGGTGTCGGAGAATGCCACGTTGGGAGCCAAAACTTTCATCCATGGCCAGAACTGAGTCCCCAAAACTCTTACCCACACCAAGCAGCAGTGACAATCCCACACCTCGAATAGCAATGAAGGCCAAGTGGGAAACTTCTACCTCAATCTGGCAGTTAACGAGGTTGTGCCTACCCCCCAGGCCCTCATGCTCACTTTGCTGGAACAATGTCAGGAAAAGCCACCCAAAACAGAAGATTTAAATAAAATACAGTATCTTATAAAATGAACATATCCAGGTTTCAATTAAAAACTAATCATCAGGGCTTCCCTGGTGGCGCAGTGGTTGGGGGTCCACCTGCCGATGCAGGGGACACGGGTTCGTACCCCAGTCTGGGAAGATCCCACGTGCCATGGAGTGGCTGGGCCCGTGAGCCATGGCCGCTGAGCCTGCACATCTGGAGCCTGTGCTCCGCAATGGGAGAGGCCACAACAATGAGAGGCCCGTGTACCGCAAAAAAACAAACTAATCATCATACCAAGAAACAGGAAGATCTCAAACCAACACCAAGAGGACAGAGATGTTAAAGCAGCCATGAAAAAAGCAGCAATTAACAAACATGCTTAAAGCAAATGAAAAAATAGAATGCCTCAGCAAAGAAATGGAAAGTCTCAGCAAAGAAATAGAAGATATGAACATTCCAAATAGAATTTTTAGAACTGAAAAGTATAAAAACTGAAATAAATTGCTCACCACATGTGCTCAAGAGCAGAATGTAGGGGACAGAGAAAAGAATCAGTGAATTGGAAGAATAGAAATTACCAAATCTGAACAACAGAGAAAATGAACTGAAAAAGAAAAATAAACAGAGCCTCAGGGACTGTAGGGCTAAAACAAAAACTCTAACATTTATGTTAATTAGAGTCTAAGAAGGAAAATAGAGAGAGGGCAGGGCTGAAAAAGTATTCCCAGAAATAATGGCTGGAAACTTCCCAAAATTTGACAAGAGACATAAACCTACATATTCTAGAAGCTAAGGATACGCCAAACAGGATAAACACAAAGAAATCCATGCTGAGATATATCATAATTAAACTTCTGAAAACTAAAGACAAGGAAATAATCTGAAAAGCAGTCAGAGGAAAATAACTCCTTATCTTTAGGGAAAAAACAATTAGAATGACAATGGATTTCTCATCAGGAACCATGGAAGCCAGAAAGAAATGGCACAATATTTTTCAGCTGCTGTAACAAAAGAACTGTTAACCCAGAATCCTGTACTGAGAGGAAATGTCTGCATACTCTGTATACATCGCTATCACTCTAGATGTATATTACCTTTTAATAATCAATTTATGTGCCTGTCTCCCACACTAAACTACCAGCGTCTTAAGACCAAACACTACTATTCATATTCATTTCTGCACCCCCCAGTACATAGTCAGTTCCTGATACAGGAAAAATTCAGTAAATAGTTGGTGAAATATAAAATAAATCTGCTGGTAAGAATATTATGCAGGGACTTCCCTGGTGGCACAGTGGTAAGAATCCGTCTGCCAGGACACGGGTTTGAGCCCTGGTTCTGGAAGATCCCACATGCCGCGGAGCAACTAAGCCCGCGTGCCACAACTACTGAGGCCGTGCACCTGGAGCCTGTGCTCTCAACAAAAGAAGCCACCGCAATGAGAAGCCTGCGCACCACAACAACCCCGCTGGCTGCAACTAGAGAAAGCCCACACGCATCAATGAAGACCCAACACAGCTGAAAATAAACAAATAAACAAATTGTAAATAAATTTAAAAAAGAATACTATGTAGTTACCATTATTTATATTCTGCCTTATTCAAAAAGTGTACAATTGTAGTTTTGCTAAGGCTCAATGCCATCTAAGATACTCCACCCTCAACGGCAAGAAGTAAGAGCAAGCAGTTCAGTTGTTCTTTTGTGGCCACAACCAGACATATGAGGGAAGGTGAGATCCTCTACACAAGCATAGTCTTACCTGCCTTCTTTGATGAGCTCTTCAGCTGACTTAATCAGCTTATTAAGTTTCTTGACTTGTTTATAGTGTGCAAAACACCTTTTATGATCCTGGTCAAGTTTAAGACATTCACGAACTTCACTGTTCATGGATTAAAAAAAGGAAAATACTCCAAGTAAAAATAATCAATAAATGGTTTTTCATACTAAATATAGAAATCACAACAAAAGGTATTTTTTGTCTGTAACAATTAAAATATACTGACAATAATTTATCATACACTGTTATATACGACACTGTATTATGCACACACATTTATTAATTCTAGTTCAAATGACTTAAGTAGAGATATATAACAAACACTATTTTGCTTCTGCAAATGTAATACCCTATTTATTATTTCATGAAGTATGAAAAGAACTAATGTGGAAGCAGAATAACTTAAGAGATAACACAAAATTATAGATACATAAAAAAGCCTTAACCATAATTTTATTAAAGTTAAAAAGAAAATGGGAGTATTCTCTTACTGCAAACAATAAAAAGATGAGGAGATGTGTATGTTACTAGAACTGACCTGAGAGATAGTTCATGGTCTCCTAGCTCATAGTACAGTGTGCTGATTTTATAAAATGCCTCAGTATTATCATTCTTCAATTTTGATGCAGCTTTTAAATCACTTATCGCTTTCCTAGGTTCCCCTTCTTTTATAAAACATTCAGCTCGAAGTTCCCGTAATTCTGCATCCCAAACACAAACCTTGAGAAACAAAAGAACTAGACTTAAAGAAACAGTAAATTATGCACATTCATACTTGCACCTGATATATTTTATCTACATATTTATCAACATAAAACATCCTCAATTAATGTGATGACTCCTATATTGTAAGTAATATTAAAAAGTCTAATACAATTTAGATGTGACAAAAATAATGAGATGTGACAAAATAATTTCTCCACAGATGTCTTAAATAAATTCCAATGGGGTAAGGGATATATGTACTAACAAGGCCCTTTCCCTACCCCTTTCAGTTATATAATTCTAAAACACTGAAAGTAAGAAAACATGGTATTTACTATTAGAAGGTGGTTCCCAGTGAAGTATATTTGATTTTTTTATATAAATTTATTTATTTTATTTAATTTTTTATTTTTGGCCGTGTTGGGTCTTCGTTGCTGCACATGGGCTTTTCTCCAGTTGCGGCGAGTGGGACCACTCTCTGCTGCGTTGTGCAGGCTTCTCATTGCGGTGGCCTCTCCTCTCCTATTGCGAAGCAAGGGCTCTAGGCACGTGGGCTTCAGTAGTTGTGATACGCGGGCTCTAGAGCACAGGCTCAGCAGTTGCGCACAAGCTCAGCTGCTCTGCAGCATGTGGGATCTTCTCAGACCAGGGCTCGAACCCGTGTCCCCTGTATTGGCAGGTGAATTCTTAACCACTGTGCCACCAGGGAAGCCCTACTGTATTTGATTTTGAAGAGAATATTTTCTAACTGGATTTTTGTAGTTAACAATTCTAATTTCTAGTCTCAAAAAATAAAATCTAGGCTCTAAATTCACAAAGTATTTTTATTCTACCAGTAACTATATTAAATGATCTTTTAAAATATGTTACCTCTTTGAAATTAAATCCGCATATCACAAAAATAAAGAGAAAAACAATGTGAGAAGGCTGAAGCTTCACTGTTTCCATTTTATCAAAAAGTTGTCAATGTTTAGTACACCACTAGTATTCTTCAAAATGTAAACCCAAATGCTCACCAATAAGACCTGTGTAAGTGTCTTTATATATTTCTTAGAGCTGTATTAAAGTCATGTCAACTTTTCACAGAGTAAGATATCAAAATCAATATTGTATATAAACTAAATACAACAAGCTAGGTCAAGATGGATAGTCTCATTACTGGAAGGTGAAAATCATAAATTTATATTTCCTTGATAAAGCATTAACAAAATAATTTAGTAAACCGTGAATTCCACTGGACATCACACAATTTCCTCTATAAAACTATCAAAAAGTGGCCATTCTACATACATCGAGTTTATTGCCAAGATTAGACTACACAAAGTGCTATGAAAATGATAAATAAATATGAATTATGACTGCTTCCATTTGAATATTATTTTAGACTTCCTTCTGAAACCATTACATCCTTTGTCATTAAGTCCTTGCTGAGGCAGACTTAGACTTCCCTATCTAGAACCCTCTGGATCCTATCAACTCTTCATCTGCCTTCTTCCCTAGAAACTTCTCACTCTAAACACTCATCTTTCCTCCCAAACATCATCTTTCCTTTTTCTTCAACCAACTCTTTCATCTTTTGCCCCATTAACTAACCCCTAGAGTTTTTTTGCCCTGCCCCCCCAAAATGCAAAATCAAACAGAAAACAGCAAAGCAGGCAATGTACAAAAATATGCAACTCCCACTCCATAGCACCTTCAGTATGTTTACTGAAATTTTCAGTCCCAAATTTTGTTCTGTATAAACACCATCTTTCAATTAGGAGCTGAAAACCCCAGGGTCAATCTGATTTTATGCTATCTAGGTTTTTTTATGGTATATAACATGTCAAAGTATATACACATACCTTATAGTAAAAAGCAGTAAGTGTTAGGCATGTCAGCTGCAAGAGCAAAAAAAAACTTACCTCTAAAACCTTATCAAGGAAGGTTATAGCAGCAATATAATCTGAACTTTCAAAAGCATCAAGTGCTTGTGAACGCAAATGCTGCATTTCATCAGATTTGATAAGTTGGGACTGGGCTTCTTTTTCTTCATTTTCACTTGGATTTGATTTGAGCTATAACAATAGTAAGAAATTAAACAGGGTTTTCAATCTCTTGAGTGTAACAACCATAATATACAATGATCTGACCCTTCCAAACACTCAAGTTCATCGGGGGAAAGGGGTAAGGAGACACTGGCACAACCGGCTTCTCCAATGACTCGTCCCCTGGTGCTGATCACTGTGGGAAGCAGCAGCAAAGGCATCCTTATTCCCACCAATACGGTGCACGAGAGCAAGCAGTGGAGCTAGAGTCAAAACAGTTGGGTCGCCAAAACTTCCCAGGAAGCAAATATATTTAGGAATGTGAAAAGGTAGAGAAGAATGAAGAAAAGCACCTTTCTCACTTTCTTATATATAGCTGCAGAAAAACTTGAGTTTTATGTGTTTTGCCTTCTAATTATATTTCTTAAGTTTTTTTTTTTTTTTTTTTTGCGGTACACGGGCCTCTCACTGTTGTGGCCTCTCCCATCGCAGAGCACAGGCTCCTCGGCCATGGCTCACGCGCCCAGCCACTCCGCGGCATGTGGGATCTTCCTGGACCGGGACACGAACCCGTGTCCCCTGCATCGGCAGGCAGACTCTCAACCACTGCGCCACCAGGGAAGCCCCTTAAGTATTTATTTTTAAGTATAAAATAATTTTATCACAATAATGAAGAGCATAGGGAAACTGAAGGAGAGGGTAGTTTTTTAGAGGTTATAAGATAAAAAGGATTTGATACCAGAGGGTTTGAGGTATAGTAAGAAAGGAAGACTTTACAGGGAAAAATAAGAGAGTAATATCTTATTTAAAAGGCTTATGACATGATTTTAGGAGGTTCACACATTGACTCTTTTATTAAACATCTTTATCAAGGTATACTTTATATACCATAAAATTCACTCATTTTGACTGTGCAATTTCATGATTTTTAATAAACTTACAAAGTATGCAACCATTATCACAGTTTTAGACCATTTCTGCCACCTCAATAAAATCCCTTGTGTCTGCTTACAGTTCATTCCTGCCCCCAGGTTGGCCTCATATGCACAGTCAACTCTTAACAATTTCTTCCTCCAGATGGAAAAATCTTAAGCCTAACGGCACAGAAAAATTGGATGCCTACATTAAAAAGCTACTGATTTTGGGCTTCCCTGGTGGCGCAGTGGTTGAGAGCCCGCCTGCCAATGCAGGGGACACAGGTTCGTGCCCCGGTCCGGGAAGATCTCACATGCCGCAGAGCGGCTAGGCCCGTAAGCCATGGCCAATGGGCCTGCGCATCCAGAGCCTGTGCTCTGCAACGGGAGATGCCACAACAGTGAGAGGCCCGCGTACCGCAAAAAAAAAATAAATAAAATAAATAAATAAAAAGCTACTGATTTTTTGGAAAGATTTTTCTTTAAGATTAGTTTCTATGTGATAATTCCTGAAATCTAATATTCCTACTAAGATGGGAATTGTAGTTAATGGGCTCCCGTTTTGGGTGAAGTACAGACACCAGTAGGTTATTTCTAGAAATACCTCCCCTTCGGTTGACCGATCACACTGCTTCCCCTTCAGTGGACTCATGTTTTAAAAACACCCCCAGTAGCTACCTGGTAGAAGAGAATACTCCGAATGAGAAAACTTAGGAATATTAGTTCTTGGTGAAGGGACTGTATTTCTCCATTTTGTTTTTTGGATATTTTAGGTATTCTTTTCTGTCTGTTTAATCTTTGGCTTTTGAAGGAATGGCTAGGACTCCAAGCATTCATAGGTCACTGGGAAATGGCAACCTTAGCTCACTATGGAGGAGGATTTTCCCTGCATGACTGAATTTACAAGTTGAAGGAAGCTACTTTGGGCTATGGAATACCTGTCTTTGCTTTAGCATCCTCGGGGTAGTCTTGAATATTTTTAATAAACCACGCTGGAAGGAGTATAAGTGTGTATGTGCTGTCACTTTGCTCTGGGTAAAAGTAGATGTTTAGTGATAACTTGTTTCCACGATGATGATGATGATGATGATGATGATGATGATGATGATGTGTCAGGTATCCAGCATTATAATTCAACATCTGTATATATACACTACCAAGTGATCACTCCCACAAGTCTAGTTACCATTCATCATTATACAGCTGACCCCCTTCACCCATTATACCCAACTCCCAACCCCCGTCCCCTCCAGTAACCACTAATCTATTCTCTGCAACTATGAATAAATTTCATTTTGTTTGTTCATTTGTTTGTCTTTTTAGATTCCACATAAGTGAAATCATACAGTATTTGTCTTTCTCCATCTGATTTATTTTACTCAGCCTAATACACTCAAGATCCATCCATATTGTCACAAATGGAAGGATTTCTTTTTTATAGCTGAATAGTATTCCACTGCATATACATACTACATCTTATTTTTTTATTATTTTTTATTTTTTTGCAGTACACAGGCCTCTCACTGTTGTGGCCCCTCCCGTTGTGGAGCACAGGCTCCAGACGCGCAGGCTCAGTGGCCATGGCTCATGGGCCTAGCCGCTCCGTGGCATGTGGGATCTTCCCAGACCGGGGCACAAACCCGTGTCCCCTGCATCGGCAGGCGAACTCTCAACCACTGCGCCACCAGGGAAGCCCCTACACCTTATTTGTTCATCCATCAATGGACACTTAGGTTGTTTCCATATCTTGGCTATTGTAAATAATGCTGCAGTGGACATAGAGGGGGGCATATATATTGGTAAGTTGTTTCCTATATGTACACTACTGCCCCCTTTTGGACAGAATGTATTAGAGACTGCCTCTTCTGGATGGAATTTGCATCTTTTCTCTCCCAAACTTTTACAGTCTATTCTCTTCAACACAATCTTTCTTGTAGGAAGGTGAGGGAGGGGAAGGCCCTAAACCTCGAGGGTGAGAATGGAGGGCTCAGCCTCACTCCATGGTCAAATAATGGGAATGGGAAAGAAGGAGTGAGCTCTGGTCATCTGGGCTTCTTTGGGGTTGGGAGGGAAGAGGAGAAGAGGGGGAGATTCTTCCAGGGAGGTAAGAAAGGAATCTGAGGAACAAACTAAGGGCATATAACTCAGGAGAGTTTCAAAGAGGGTTAAGTGAGATGAAGCTTTTCACTCTTATCCCAAGGTTGCTGACTCCTCCCAACTGCCCTCTCATGTTCTGCGATACTTACCCGTGGAGAGTGAACCCTACTGATATTTCCCTCCCTCCTTTTGTCATGTTTCTTGATATCCCTTCTTTTCTTTGGTGCTTTACATTTCTGACTCTTTCAGCCAAACCTCTATCTGTAATAGTACTTTATTTCTTATTAACCACAGTCACTATCTTTTGGAGAAAAAATCGTAATAATGAACATAGATGCAAAAATCGTCCACAAAATGCTAGCAAACTGATTCCACACACTGAAAGGCTCATACACCATGATCAAGTGGGGTTTATTCCAGGGATGCAAGGAGTTTTCAACATCTGCAAATCAACACAATATACCACATTGACAAGTTAAAGAATAAAAACTATATGATCATCTCAATAGATACAGAAAAGATAAAATTCAACATCCACTTGTGATTAAAAAAACTCTTCAGAAAGTGGGCATAGAGGGAACATACCTCAACATAATAAAGGTCACACATGACAAACCCACAGCCAACATCACACGCAATGGTGAAAAGCTGAAAGCATTTCCTCTCAGATTGGGAACAAGACAAGGATGTCCACTCTCACCACTTTTATTCAAGTCCTAACCACAGCAATCAGAGAAAAAAAACAAATAGAAGGAATCCAAAATGGAAAAGAAGAAGTAAAACTGTTGCAGACAACATGAGGCTATACATAGAAAATCCTACAGATGCTACCAGACAACTACTAGAGCTCATCAATGAATTTGGTAAAGTTACTGGATACAAGATTAATATAAATAAATCTGTTGAATTTCTATATACTAGCAATGAAATATCAGAAACAGAAATTAAGGAAACAATCCCATTAACTATCACATCAAAAAGAATAAAATATCTAGGAATAACCCTACCTAAAGAGGCAACAGACCTGTACTCTGAGAACTCTAAGATGTTAGTGAAAGAAACTGAAGACAACATAGATGGAAATATACACCAAGTTCTTGGACTGGAAGAATTAACATGGTTAAAACAACCATAGAACCCAAGGCAATCTACAGATTCAATGCAACCCCTATCAAATTACCAATGGTATTTTTCACAGAACTAGAACAAAAATTTTTTTAATTTGTATAGAAACACAAAAAACCTCGAATAACCAAAACAATCTTGAGAGAGAATGGAGCTGGAGGAATCACACTCCCTAACTTCAGACTATATTAAAAAACTACAGTAATTAAAACAGTGTGGTACTGGCACAAAAAACAGAAATAGAGATCAATGGAACAAGATAGAAAGCCCAGAAATAAACCCATGCACTTATGGTCAATTAATCTACAACAAAGGAGGCAAGAATATACAATGGAGAAAAGACAGCCTCTTCAATAAGTGGTGCTGGGAAAACTGGACAGCTACATGTAAAAGACTGAAATTAGAACATTCCCTAACACTAAATACAAAAATAAACTCAAAATGGATTAAAGACCTAAATGTGAGACCAGATACTATAAAACTCCTGGAGGAAAATGGAGACAAAACACTCCTTGACATAAATTCCAGCAATACTTCTTGGATCCATCTCCCAGAGTAATGGTAATAAAAACAAAAATAAACAAAAGGAACTCAATTAAACTTAAAAGCTTTTGCACAGCAAAGGAAACCACAAACAAAATGAAAAGACAACCAGCAGACTGGAGGAAAATATTTGCAAATGATGCTACAGACAGGGTATTAATTTCTAAAATGTACAAACAGTTCATACAGCTTAATATGAAAAAAACCAAACAACCCAATGAAAAATGGGCAGAAGACCTAAACAGACATTTCTCCAAAGAAGACATACAGATGCTCAACAGGCACATGAAAGGGTGCTCAACATCACTAATTATTAAAGAAATGCAAACCAAAACTACCATAAGGTATCACTTCACACCAGTCAGAATGGTCAACATTAAGAAGCCTACAAACAATAAATGCTGGAGAGGGTGTGGAGAAAAAGCAATCCTCCTACAAAGTTGGTGGGGATGCAAATTGGTGCAGCCCACTATGAAGAACAGTATGGAGGTTCCTTAAAAAACTAAAAACAGAGTTATCACATGATCCTGCAATCCCACTCCTGGGCATATACCCAGAGAAAACCCTACTCGAAAAGATACATGCATCCAAATATCCACAGCAGCACTGTTTATAATAGCCAAGAAATGGAAGCAACCTAAATGTCCCTCAGCAGATGAATGGATAAAACAGATGTGGTGTGGAGATACACACACACACACACACACACACACACACACACACACAAAGAATACTACTCAGCCATTAAAAGGACTGAAATCGGGTCATTTGTAGAGACGTGGAAGGACCTAGAGACTGTCTTACAGAGTGAAGGAAGTCAGAAAGAGAAAAATGAATATCATATATTAATGCATATATGTGGAATCTGAAATAATTGGTATAGACGATCTTATTTACAAAGCAGAAATAGAGACAAAGATACAGAGAACAAATGTATGGATACCAAGGGGGAAGGGGGGGTGAATTGGCAAATTGGGATTGACATATATACACTATTGATAACGTGTATAAAATAGGTAACTAGGGGACAACTTCAATATGGTGGAGGAGTAAGACGTAGAAATCACCTTCTTCCCCACAAATACATCAAAACTATACCTACATGTGGAACAACTCCTACAGAACACCTACTGAACACTGGCAGAAGACCTCAGACTTCCCAAAAGGCAAGAAACTCCCCACATACCTGGGTAGGGCAAAAGAAAAAAGAAAAAACAGAGACAAAAGAATAGGAACGAGACCTGCACCTCTGGGAGGGAGCTGTGGAGGAAAAGTTTCCACACACTAGGAAGACCCTTCAGTGGCGGAGACAGGAGGAGGGCGGGGGGAAGCTTCGGAGCTACAGAGGAGAGCACAGCAACAGGGGTGCGGAGGGCAAAGCGGAGAGATTCCCGCACAGAGGATTGGTGCCAACCAGCACTCACCAGCCTGAGAGGCTTGTCTGCTCACCTGCTGGGGCGGGCGGGGGCTGGGAGCTGAGGCTCGGGCTTCAGAGGTCAGATCCCAGAGAGAGGACTGGGGGTGGCTGCATGAACACAGCCTGAAGGGGCTAGTGTGCCACAGCTAGCAGGGAGGGAGTCCAGGAAAAAGTCTGGACCTGCCTAACAGGCAAGAGACCACTGTTTCAGGGTGCACAAGGCGAGCAGATTCAGAGCACCACCTAAACGAGCTCCAGAGACGGGCGTGAGCTGCAGCTACCAGCACGGACCCCAGAGACAGGCATGAAATGCTAAGGCTGCTGCTGCCGCCACCAAGAAGCCTGTGTGAAGCACAGGTCACTGTCCACACCTCCCGTCTCGGTAGCCTGTGCGGCCCGCCACTGCCAGGGTCCCGTGATCCAGGGACAACTTCCCCGGGAGAACACATGGTGCGCCTCAGGCTGGTGCAACGTCACTCTGGCCTCTGTTGCTGCAGGCTTGCCCCGCATTCCATATCCCTCCCTGCCCCCCTCGGCCTGAGTGAGCCAGAGCCCCCTAATCAACCACTATTTTAACCCCATCCTGTCTGGGTGGGGAACAAACACCCTCAGGCGACCTACATGCAGAGGCGGGGCCAAATCCAAAGCTGAACCCTAGGAGCTGTGTCAACAAAGAAGAGAAAGGGAAATTTCTCCATGGAGCCTCAGGAGCAGTGGATTAAATCTCCACAATCAACTTGACGTACCTGCACCTGTGGAATACCTGAATAGACAATGAATCATCCCAAAATTGAGGCAGTGGACTTTGGGAGCAACTTTAGACTAGGGGTTTGCTTTCTGCATCTATTTGGTTTCTGGTTTTATGTTTATCTTATTTAGTATTTAGAGCTTATTATCATTGGTAGATATGTTTATTGATTTGGTTGCTCTCTTCCTTTTTTTTAATATACATTTTTTTTCCCTTTTTCTCTTTTTGTGAGTGTGTATGGGGATGCTTCTTTGTGTGATTTTCTCTGTATAGCTTTGCTTTTGCCATTTGTCATAGGGTTCTGATTGTCCATTTTTAGTTGTTGTTGTTTGGGGTTTTTTTAGTATAGTTTTTAGCACTTGTTATCTTTGGTAGATTTGTTTGTTGGTTTCGTTGGTCACTTTTCTCTTTCTTTTTTTTATTACATTTTATGTTTTCATTTTTATTAATTTTTTTCTATTTTAATACCTTTATTTTATTTATTTTTTCTTTCTTCCTTTCTTCTTTTTTCTCCCTTTTCTTCTGAGCCGTGTGGCTGACAGGGTCTTGGTGCTCTGGCCAGGTGTCAGGCGTGAGCCTCTGAGGTGGGAGAGCTGAGTTCAAGACATTGGTCCCCAGGAGACGTCCCAACCCCACGTAACACCAAACAGCGAAAGCTCTACCAGAGATCTCCGTCTCAACGCTAAAACCCAGCTCCACTCAACGACCAGCAAGCTCCAGTGCTGGACACCCTATGCCGAACAACTAGCAAGACAGGAACACAAGCCAACCATTAACAGAGAGGCTGCCTAAAATCATAAGTTCACAGACACCCCAAAACACACCACTGGATATGGTCCTGGCTCACCAGAAAGACAAGATCCAGCCTCATCCACCAGAACACAGGCACCGCTCTCTTCCACCAGAAAGCCTACACAACCCACTGAACCAACCTTACCCACTGGGAGCAAAAACCAAATACAACAGAAACTACAAACCTGCAGCCTGCAAAAAGGAAACCCCAAACACACTGTTAAACAAAATGAGCAGACAGAGAAATACACAGCAGATGAAGGAACAGGGTAAAAACCCACCAGACCAAACAAATGAAGAGGAAATAGGCAGTCTACCTGAAAAAGAATTCAGAGTAATGACAGTAAAGATAATTCAAAATCTTGGAAATAGAAAGGAGAAAATACAAGAAATGTTTAACAAGGACCTAGAAGAACTAAAGATCAAACAAACAATGAAGAACAACACAATAAATGAAACTAAAAATTCTCTAGAAGGAATCAACAGAATAACTGAGGCTGAAGAATGGATGAGTGACCTGGAAGATAAAATAGTGGAAATAACTACCACAGAGCAGAATAAAGAAAAAAGAATGAAAAGAATTGAGGACAGACTCAGAGACCTCTGGGACAAGAGAAACACACCAACATTCCAATTATAGGGGTCCCAGAAGAAGAAGGGGAAAAAAAAGGGACTCAGAAAATATGTGAAGAGATTATAGTTGAAAACTTCCGTAATATGGGTAAGGAAATAGTCAATCAAGTCCAGGAAGCGCAGAGAGTCCCATACAGGATAAATCAAAGGAGAAACATGGCAAGACACATATTAATCAAACTATCAAAAATTAAACACACACAAAAAATATTAAAAGCAGCAACGGAAAAGCAACAATTATCATACACGGGAATCCCCGTAAGGTTAACAGGTGATCTTTCAGCAGAAACTCTGGAAGCCAGAAGGGACTGGCAGGACATATTTAAACTGATGAAAGGGGAAAACCTACAACCAAGATTACTCTACCCAGCAAGGATCTCATTCAGATTCGACAGAGAAATTAAAACCTTTACAGACAAGCAAAAGCTAAGAGAATTCAGCACCACCAAACCAGCTCTACAGTAAATGCTAAAGGAACTTCTCTAGGCAGGAAACACAAGAAAAGGAAAAGACTTACAATAACAAACCCAAAACAATTAAGAAAATGGTACAAGGAACATACATATCGATAAGTACCTTAAACGTAAATGGATTAAATGCTCAAACCAAAAGACACAGACTGGCTGAATGGACACAAAAATAAGACCCATACATACGCTGTCTACAAGAGACCCGCTTCAGACCTAGGGACACGTACAGACTGAAAGTGAGGGGACGGAAAATGATACTCCATGGAAATCAAAAGAAAGCTGGAGTAGCAATTCTCATATCAGACAAAATAGACTTTAAAATAAAGACTATTACAAGAGACAAAAAAGGACACTACATAATGACCAAGGGGTCAATCCAAGAAGAAGATATAACAACTGTAAATATTTATGCGCCCAACATAGGAGCACCTCAATACATTAAAGCACATGCTAACAGCCATAAAAGAGGAAATCAACAATAACACAATCATAGTAGGGAACTTTCTAACACCCCACTTTCATCAGTGGACAGATCATCCAAAATGAAAATATATAAGGACACACAAGCTTAAATGATAAATTAAACAAGATGGACTTAATTGATATTTATAGGACATTCCATCCAAAAATTGCAGATTATACTTTCTTCTCAAGTGCTCATGGAATATTCTCCAGGATAGATCATATCTTGGGTCACAAATCAAGCCTTGGTAAATTTAAGAAAATTGAATCGTATCAAGTATCTTATCTGACTACAACGCTATGAGACTAGATATCAATTACAGGAAAAAATCTGTAAAAAATACAAACACATGGAGGCTAAACAATACACTACTAAATAACCAACAGATCACTGAAGAAATCAAAGAGGAAATCAAAAAATACCTAGAAACAAATGACAATGAAAACATGATGACCGAAAACATGATGACCCAAAACCTATGGGATGCAGCAAAAGCACTTCTAAGAGGGAAGTTTATAGCAATACAACCCTGTCTCAAAAAACAAGAAACATCTGAAATAAAAAAGCCTAACCTTACATCTAAAGCAGTTAGAGAAAGGAGAACAAAAAGCCCCCCAAGTTAACAGAAGGAAAGAAATCATAAACATCAGGTCAGAGTTAAGTGAAAAAGAAATGAAGGAAACGATAGCAAAGATCAATACTACTAAAAGCTGGTTCTGATAAGATAAACAAAATTGATAAACCATTAGCCAGACTCATCAAGAAAAAAAAGGGAAAAGACTTAAATCAATAGAATTAGAAATGAAAAAGGAGAAGTAACAACTGACACTGCAGAAATACAAAGTATCATGAGAGATTACTACAAGCAACCATGTGCCAATAAAATGGACAACCTGGAAGGAATGGACAAATTCTTAGAAATGCACAACCTTATGAGACTGAACCAGGAAAAAATAGAAAATATGAACAGACCAATCACAAGCACTGAAATTGAAACTGATTAAAAATCTTCAAACAAGCAAAAGCCCAGGACCAGATGGCTTCACAGGCGAATTCTATCAAACATTTAGAGAAGAGATAACACCTATCCTTCTCAAACTCTTCCAAATATAGGGAAGAAACTCATTCTATGGGGCCAAACTCATTCTATGAGGCCATCATCACCCTGATACCAAAACCAGACAAAGATGTCATAAAGAAAGAAAACTACAGACCAATATCACTGATGAACATAGATGCAAAAATCCTCAACAAACTACAGGCAAGCAGAATCCAACAGCACATTAAGAGCATCATACACCATGATCAAGTGGCGTTTATCCCAGTAATGCAAGGATTCTTCAATATATGCAAATCAAGCAATGTGCTACACCATATTAACAAACTGAAGGAGAAAAACCATATGATCATCTCGATAGATGCAGAGAAAGCTATCAACAAAATTCAACACCCATTTATGATAAAAACCTTCCAGAAAGTAGGCATAGAGGGAACTTACCTCAACATAATAAACGCCATATATGACAAACACACAGCCAACATCGTCCTCAATGGTGAAAAACTGAAACCATTTCCACTAAGATCAGGAACAAGACAAGGTTTCCCACTCTCACTACTATTATTCAACATAGTTTTGGAAGTTTTAGCCACAGCAATCAGAGAAGAAAAAGAAATAAAAGGAATCCAAGGAAAAGAAGATGTAAAGCTGTCACTGTTTGCAGATGACACAATACTATACATAGAGAATCCTAAAGATGCTACCAGAAAACTACTGGAGCTAATCAATGAATTTGGTAAAAGTAGCAGGATACAAAATTAATGCCCAGAAATCTTGGCATTCCTATACACTAATGATAAAAATCTGAAAGTGAAATTAAGAAAACACTCCCACTGACCACTGCAACAAAAAAAATAAAATAACTAGGAATAAAGTTACAAAAGGAGACAAAAGACCTGTATGCAGAAAATTATAAGACACTGATAAAGTAAATTAAAGATGATACAAATAGATGGAGAGATATACCATGTCCTTGGATTGGAAGAATCAACATTCTGAAAATGACTAAACTACCCAAAGCAATCTACAGACTCAATGCAATCCCTATCAAACTACCAATGGCATTTTTCACAGAACTAGAACAGAAAATCTCACAATCTGTATGTAAACACAAAAGACCACGAATAGCCAAAGCAATCTTGAGAAAGAAATATGGAGCTGGAGGAATCAGGCTCCCAGACTGCAGAATATACTACAAAGCTACAGTAATCAAGACAGTATGGTACTGGCACAAAAACAGAAATAGAGATCAATGGAACAGGATAGAAAGTCCAGAGATAAACCCATGCACCTATGGTCACCTTATCTTTGATAAAGGAGGCAAGAATATACAGTGGAGAAAAGACAGCCTCTTCAATAAGTGGTGCTGGGAAAACTGGACAGCTACATGTAAAAGAATGAAATTAGAACACTCCCTAACACCAAACACAAAAATAAACTCAAAATGGATTAAAGACCTAAATGTAAGGCCAGACACTATAAAACTCTTAGAGGAAAACATAGGCAGAACACTCTATGACATAAATCACAGCAAGATCCTTTTTGACCCACCGCCTAGAGAAATGGAAATAAAAACAAAAATAAACAAATGGGACCTAATGAAACTTAAAAGCTTTTGCACAGCAAAGTAAACAATAAACAAGATGAGAAGACAACCCTCAGAATGGGAGAAAATATTTCCAAATGAGGCAACTGACAAAGGATTAATTTCCAAAATTTACAAGCAGCACATGCAGCTCAATATCAAAAAAACAAACAACCCAATCCAAAAATGGGCAGAAGACCTAAATAGACATTTCTCCAAAGAAGATACACAGACTGCCAACAAACACATGAAAGGATGCTCAGCATCATTAATATTAGAGAAATGCAAATCAAAACTACAACGAGATATCATCTCACACTGGTCAGAATGGCCATCATCAAAAAATCTACAAACAATAAATGCTGGAGAGGGTGTGGAGAAAAGGGAACCTGCTTGCACTGTTGGTGGGAATGTAAATTGATACAGCCACTTGGAGAACAGTATGGAGGTTCCTTAAAAGACTAAAAATAGAACCACCATACAACCCAGCAATCCCACCACTGGGCATATACCCTGAGAAAACCATTATTCAAAAAGAGTCATGTACCACAATGTTCATTGCAGCACTATTTACAACAGCCAGGTCATGGAAGCAACGTAAGTGTCCATCAACAGATGAATGGATAAAGAAGATGTGGCACATATACACAACGGAATATTACTGAGCCATAAAAAGAAATGAAATTGAGTTATTTGTAGTGAGGTGGATGGACCTAGTGTCTGTCATAGAGAGTGAAGTAAGTCAGAAAGAGAAAAACAAATACCGTATGCTAACACATATATACGGAATCTAAGGGAAAAAAAAAAAAGGTCATGAAGAACCTAGGGGCAAGACGGGAATAAAGACGCAGACCTACTACAGAATGGACTTCAGGATATGCGGGGGGAAAGGGTAAGCTGGGACGAAGTGAGAGAGTGGCATGAACATATATACACTACCATATGTAAAATAGATAGCTAGTGGAAAGCAGCCGCATAGCACAGGGAGATCAGCTCGGTGCTTTGTGACCACCTAGAGGGGTGGGATAGGGAGGGTGGGAGGGAGGGAGACGCAAGAGCGAAGAGATATGGGGATATATGTATATGTATAGCTGATTCACTTTGTTATCCAGCAGAAACTAACAAACCATTGTAAAGCAATTATACTTCAATAAAGATATTAAAAATAAATAAATAAAATAAAATAGATAACTAATGAGAACCTACTGTATAGCACAGGGAACTGTACTAAGTGCTCTGTGGTGACCTAAATAGGATGGAAATCCAAAAAAGAGGGGATATATGTATAGCTGATTCACTTTGCTGTACAGTATAAACACAACACTGTAAAGCAACTATACTGCAATAAAAATGTAAAATAAAACAAAAAAACAAAATGTGGTGTGCAGATATACATACACACACGCACACACACACAATGGAATATTACTCAGCCATAAAAAGAATGAAATAATGCCATCGGCAGCCACATGGATGGACCTAGAGGTTATCATACCAAGTGAAGTCAGAGAGAGAAAGACAAATATCATATGATACCACTTACATGTGGAATCTAAAAAAATGATACAAATGAACTTATTTAGAAGACAGAAATAGACTCACAGACATAGAAAACAAACTTATAGCTACCAAAGGGGATAGCGGTGGGAGGGGGGGATAAATTAGGAGTTTGGTATTCACATATACACACTACTATACATAAAACAGATAGACAACAAGGACCTACTGTATAGCACAGGGAACTATATTCAATATCTTGTAATAATTTATAATGGAAAAGAATCTGAAAAAGAATAGATTTTGCACATGTATAACTTAATCAACTTTGCTGTACAACTGAAACTAACATAATTTTGTAAATTAACTGTACTTCAATTATAAAGATGGTTATAAAAAAACAAAAACCCTGTAATAACTATGGGATGGGGACTTGAAAGAGGTAAGTTGCCCTCTAATCTACTCTACTCTAATCTAAATACACCCCTAATTTGGTACCTCAAGTGAAAACAGCAGGTTGTTTGACTTCTGAGATGCACCCCCCCTGGAATTTATTCCTTTGTGTCATCCCCTCCCCTAGAGTATGGGATAGAGCTGGTAACTCCTTTTAACAAACAGAACATGACAAAGGTGACAGGATGTCACTTCCCTGATTATGTACAAAACACTGTGACTTCCATCTTGCTGGCATTCTGTCTCTTGCTGGTAATCTCTTGCCTTCTCACTTGCTCACTTTGATGATGCAAGCCTGCCAGGTAGTGAGATGCTTTATGGAGAGGCCCAGGTAAGAAAGAATCGAGGGAAACCTCTGGTCAATAGCTTGGAAGAAACCAAAGTCAGTCTAACAGCTCAAGAGGAACCAGCAGTGACCAGGCAGAGACCCAGCCCCCTCCTCAGGGGACTCTCACTCACACACATTTCCAAAGCACAAATGACCAATAAAGCTGATGCTCTTAAAAAAAAAACAAAACTCATCCTGCCAACAACCAAGTGAGTTTGGAAGCAATTCCTTCACCAACTAAGCCTTCAGATAACACTACAGCCCCATCTGGCACTTTGTAGCCTGTGAGAGATGCTAGAGCAGAGGACCCAACTAACCCTGTCCAAATTCCTGACCCCATGAACTGTGAGATCATAAATGCATGCTCTTCCTCCTTTAGGAAAGCCCTTTTTGACCCCAGACCCCCAACTCCCAGCTCAGTTAGGTAACTCTACTGGTATGTTCCCACAGGCTCAATCATAGTACTTATCATACGCTATCCTAAGAGACTAGTTTTCTTTGTCAGCAACCCTCTAACCCTACCGCTCTGACTTGCAAATATGCACTAAAACACTCACTGAACTAAGAAATGACCGTAGGCACTGGTTACAGGAGTCACTGATAGCTTGAAGACAAACTAAACCATCTAAGATCCTTTCCAGGACTACGACAACCAGTATGGACCTGAGGCAACCCTGTTTACAGGAGACCCTCTGGCAGCAGAGTAACCTGTACACTTAACAAATATGAAATTCTCATTGTAGCTCAGAAAGAGATTAAGCATATTCAAACTTCTATTCCAAGGTGTAAAATCTGTAACTGAATGTAGCTACCTGACTGTATATTGTTATTAGTAAGATGAAATCTTTATGGACTTTATAGACTGGTAAACTCTCTTAAATACCACAAAAAGCTCACTTAAGAACATAGAAAGAAAATAAATTATATATCATCTATATTCACAGATCATCAAAAAATAAAATATAAGAATTCTTTAATTGGCAAAGATAAAATATAGTCATAATATAAAATTTATCTTTTCAAACCATTTTATGGTACCAAACAATAAAGATTGGACCATGTCATCTCTTCAATTTCTATGCTTCACAATGAGGAAAATGAGGTCCTCAGAAGGTAAGAACTTCCCAAGGTCACTTTACAGTTCTCCTCCAAGAGGTAACGGATATTATCAGTTTCTTGCATATCTTTCCAAAGGCTTTTATCAATATACAAGCAAATACACATGTTTTCTCACTCTTTCTAATGCAAATATCAACAAATGTTCTACACCATGCAGAACATATACACACATTTCAGACCTGTGCCTACATTCCATAGGAATAGCCTGCAAACGATGCATACTGTGAAAAATTAATAAACAGATCCTCAAAGCCAAGGAAGAAGAGCCTAAGGCTTCAGGAGCCAGTTTACTTTTCTTTAATCATTTGTGTGCCTCAGTTAATCTTAAAATCTTATTTTGCAGAGAAACAATTTTAGGCTTCTGATAACATTAGGAAGCCTCAAAATACCAACTGAAATAGGCATTCCTTTCATTTCTGGATTTCAAAAGTTCTCCATAATGGCCACTGGTATTCTAAACGGTCTTTAGTCAGGTTGGTCCATTTTGTTAGAAATGCACATGAGGAAGGACCATAGTTTTTAAACATGGGGGGGCCCTCAAAATATTTGTGTATTGGGATCCCATTTCTCAGAGATTTTTTTCCTAGAGTAAAGGAACAATTTTCAAACAGCTTAAACAGTCTACAGCTCAAACAGCTCAATTCAGACAGCTTGCAAGCTAATACCAGCCAATTCTAAGGAGATAGCTTGGTGTAGCTTGGTGTTGGAAGAGCCAGACCAAAGGCTTTTTCCATCCAGTTTCCAGAGAACAGCCCCTATTCCAAAGCAATGGGCCGATCGCTAAACTGGTTCAGGAGAAACTGCCCCTGTCTCCGAAGGAATGCGCGGAAGGCTAGCCAGCTTCAATAAAACAGTCTGATCTGAAAATCAGACCAAAATGCCAAATGAGTACTCTCATACAGAGCAAGGCCTTAACCGGTAAGACGAAACCTTAAAATAGATCCCAAATAAAGCCTGGAGAGCTTCAAATGCAAAGAGGGCATGAGCTGGGATCAATGAGAAAGATGTACCTTCAAATTCCAGGGTCAGTGAGAAAAGCAGTGAGCAACAATGAGCTCATTTATGGATAATGCACCTGTTTGCTTGCCAGCTCTGGAGCCACTGGGAGTCTTCTCTGATCCCAAAATGTTGACCTAAAACAAATAGATTGCCAAATATTTCTCCAGCAAAGTTGTATTTATTCGGGATCAGCAAAGAACTGCAGTTTGGGGTCTGCGACCAAGGCAAGCTATGTGCAACTCCCCAGACAGCAAGGGAAGGAGAGCACTTTTATAGAGGGGAAAAGAAAGTTGGGAGGGCTGTAGTAAACAGAGTCCGTGGCTTTTCATTCACTGAGTCCTTGCCAGGAAAGGAGAGGAAATAACCCAAATGTCTATCAACTGATGAACAGATGAATAAAGTGCATCACACACATACCATGCAATACTCAGCAATTAAAAGAAATAGCTAAGTGATATATAATGCAACAGTCTGCGTGAATCTCCAGGGAATTATGCTGAATAAGAAAATTCCAAAAGGTTACATAACATTTGAGACCACATATGTAACATTTTTCAAACGTCAAACTTTAAGAAACAAGTAACAAATTAGTGGTTGCCAGGCGTTATGAATGAGGGGCTGAAGCAGTATGGGAGGGGAGTGGGTGTGGTTATAAAAGGGCAACAGAAGGGATCCTTGTGGCAAGAGGACTGTTCAGTATCTTGACTGTGGTGATGGATACAGGAAAAAGTGTATAGAATTAAATACATATAGAGAAATGAATATTAGTAAGACTGAGGAATCTGAATAGACTGGTAGATTATATCAATGTCAATATCCAGGCCGTAATGCCATAATATAGTTTTAAAAGATGTTATCATTGGGAGAAACTGGGTAGTGAGTAAAGGGTACACAGGACCTCTATGTATTATTAATTACAATTACATGGGCATCTACAATTATCTCAATAAAGATTTCAAGTAAAAGGAAAATATCATTCAATACAGATGCACATTCTCATGGAAGAATCCTATAACAATAATAGCAAGGGTGGTTTTAAGAACACACTAGCAGAAGCACGACTCTCAGAGGACAATCAAAAGTGTAAAGTTTCATGAAAGTCCCCTTCTTATTTCCGAGAGGTTTTAATATTGATGACAGAAAAGACATTAACTCAAGACATATCCACACTTTTCCAAAAGGATATATTCAATACCCAGTAAGGACTAATTTGTGATAAAGCTTTATTCTAAATTGTGGTATTTCTAAAAGGCTACTCTAGCCTTTGTAACTGGAAAAGAATTCTAAGTAATAGATTTAAGTATTTGTTTAAAAGAAGGAAATACATTCTTATGTTTTATCACTCATCCATTTAACAAATTTTTACACAACACTTGCTGGGTACAAAGGACCGAGGCTAGGGAAAGGTCACTCCAGCACTTTACCTCCCCATCACCTGTCCTTCAGCCTCCTCTCTAACACGTTCCCACGTAGCAAGGTAGATTAGATAAACAGAAAATGACATCGAACTTTATTAAGACCATGAGATAGTTTCTGATTCAATACAGTTAACTTCTAATGTATTCTGGATTTGTCTGCACCTGTCTGAATATTATGACAAAGGTTATGAAAACATTAAAAATTTTAGTTTTATTTTCATAGTGGTTATCATCACGGTAACTAAGCATTTTGATAAACTACAAAAATGCAAATAATGAACAATGGGAGATACATATATATATATATATATACATAGACATACCCTTTCTAGACCTCCAGAATCAAATCCATGTGGAACAAAAAGCAGGTCTTAAAACAAGTCCCATGAGGGCATAAAGACATTAGCTAGCTGTCTCTCTTCAAATCCTTTTTCAGGATATAACCCCTTCAATTACATGTAATCTGTAACACTTCCCCCAACAAACCCAAAACACTATACTTTTTAAAGTAGTCATGTGGGTGACTGCAAAATTTCCTCTTAAGATCTGTTTCATTATTCCTTTCAAATCAAATAAAGGGTTTCCCAGGTCACTCAGGCAACTTTTAGAATAGCTCAGCTGACATCTTTAGATTCTCATGGAGGACAAGGCAGAACATGAGCTATATAAACTGAGTTAGGGTTACTTATCTATTCCATACACTTTACCTTCCATCTGTTAAAATGATTCTTTGATGCCAGCCACTAAATATTAATTCAGGAACTATGGATCTTACACACATAAATCCAATGATTTTCCCTTTCAGGTATAAAATGATTATTAAATGTCTTAATATAAAAAAATAAGTTCAATATGTTCACTCAAAATATCTTCACAGAGCCATAAACAAATTGAACTTAACTTACCACTTTTTTAAAATCATCTTCTGCTTCATCAAGTTTTCCTTGTTTGAGTAACAAGTGACCTCTCTGTAATCTTGCCTAGAAAAACAAAAAAAAGTATACTGAGTACTATGAATTTCTAAATTTTCTTTAAACACAAAGAATAAAACTAAATAAGCTAATGAAATATTAAATTTTCCTATGCCCATTTGACTTCACACTCTGAGAATAATTCCTGGAACCAATGAATGTGTATAAATTTTGTTAAAGTATGCTTCCTTTAAATATACATTTTACTATATCTCAAAAAAAAAAAAAGAAAACGTGTCCTCACAAAATCTTGGACATAAATGTTCATAGCAATAGCCAAAAAGTAGAAACAAACCAAATGCCCATCAACTAATAAATCAATAAGCAAATGTGATATGTCCATACAATGGAATATCATTCAGCCATAAAAAGGAATGAACTACTGACACATACTACAATATGGATGAAACTTGAAAACGTTATGCTAAGTGAAAGAAGTCAGACACAAAAGGCGACATATTGTATGATTTCGTTTATACGAAATATCCAAGTCAGACAAATCCATAGAGACAGAAGGTGCCAGGGGCTAAGACAGAAATGGGAGGTGACTCCTAATGGGTACAGGGTTTCTTTGGGTGGGGGGTGATAAAAACACTCTGGAACTAGATAATGACGATGTTTGCAGAACCTTGTGAATATAATAAAAACTGCTGAATTGCACACTTTAAAAAAGGGTGAGGGGACTTCCCCGGTGGCGCAGTGGACAAGACTCCGCGCTCCCAATGCAGGGGGCCCAGGTTCGAACCCTGGTCGGAGAACTAGATCCCATATGCATGCCGCAACTAAGAGTTAACATGCCGCAACTAAAGAGCATGCCTGCCGCAACCAAGGAGCCCACCTGCCGCAACTAAGGAACCCACATGCCCCAACTAAGGAGCCCACGTGCCCCAACTAAGGAGCTGGTGAGCCACAACTAAGACCTGATGCAACCAAATAAATAAATATTAAAAAATGGTCACATTCTTTAAAAAAAAAAAGGGTGAATTTGATGATATGTGAGTTATATCTCACTTAAAAAGTACTTTAAGCCAGCATGATAACTTTTTACCACTATAATAAAAGTTGTTATAATTTGGGACTCTACCAATCAAAGGACTAGAAATAGTTTTTTTTTTTATTAACTCTTAATGCACATATTTATTCCACTATAACCAGAATAACAATGCCTCTTCCTTTTAACATCCATCAATCATCTCTGATATTCCTCTTCTAATGCGCATAATCCCATCTCTCCCAAGAATACCAACTCTCTGATGATCAATGTCTACCATAAGACAGAAACCACACCAATATTCTACTAAAACTTATATATTACTTTTACAGTACTTAAAAACTTCCCTAATCCTCTGTAAAATGCATCAACACACATAAAAAGCAAGATTAAAGCCACTTCAACTAGCTAATAAGTACTATAATACTAGGAAAATGAGGTACTTAACCTCTGTGGAAGGTTATGCTTAGCTGGGTAAAGTAATAAAGAAAAAACTGACACTTGTGAATTCCTTCTTAAAATAATAGTAATATTTCAAACCAAATGTTCACCCATATCTAATCAATCATCTCGAATACTTTCTGGATTATGGCAGGACATAAACAATAAGTGAATTACCAAATTAATTTTGAAACAATATAATTGGGTCCTATTATTTTAAGCTATTACAGTGACCTGCCAATTGTCAAGATATCCTGTTAGACCGTAAATTCCTCCACTTCTGAAGCTTGAGTGTTGGTTCAGGGCAGGACTCTTGTGTCATTCAGCACTGTACTCTCATCACAAACCACTGCTTAATTAAGCTACACCCTCTTCTTTATTCTTCCCACCACACCCTTAATTGAAACTGTCATCAGCCACCTGACAGCCTCTTAGTTCAACAGTCTCTTAATCAGCTCATTTCTCAGCCTCACATCTTGCCCTACACTCCATCCTCCACACAGATATCCTTCTAAACCACAAGGCTAACATCACTACCAACCTTCTAAAAATCACCTAATGTACCCACTCCCCTGTGCCTCCTTCACACAGGCCTTTGATTCCAGGGACTGAGTTTCTCTTGTTGCCTGGTCCACTACATCAGAGTGGCTTTCTACATCCTCCAGCTATGCCTAGCATGCCAGTCTTCACCTTAAGAAACAAATCACCTCTTCCGAGTTTCCTTAAATTTTCCTTTAAAGAAAATTTAGATGAACTTACTGCAGTGAAATCCATCTTCAATTCAATCACTTTAGTTAAATCAGGAAGTGCTGCTTTTGATTTGCCCATAGCTAAGAAGACAGTAGCTCTCCGATAATAAGCAATATAGTTATCAGGGTCACCATCTGAAAATTAAAATAACAAATATTAACTCTCAGTACTTTATTCAAAAAACCAAGTCATCTGAACAGTATTAGAGTTTGCAATTCTACTAGCAAAGGCATTAAGAAAAGAATTTCTTCATCAATACTGGGTCATTTTGCCTAGCAAGATCACTGCAAATAAATCCAGAACAGGGGCTCAGCAAACTGGTAGCCTCTGAGCCCAAAACAACCCACAGACTTCAAGTTAATATTCTTTAAATTTTTAAAGAGTTGTCAAAAAAATAGAAAAATATGCAAGACACTACGTGGCTGCAACGCCTAAAACATTTATTATCTGGTCCCTTAGGGAAAAAAGTTTGCCTACCTTTGGTCTAGAATATTAACTATATTCAACTCTTAACTTTTATAAGTATCCAATTCTGTTTGCAATTCTGTTTGTCTTTGTTGAAATTTTCTTAAGTGAAATTCTGATTGAGAATATGGACTTTGCACTTACTCACAGGATTTTAGAAAATTACAGACTTCCATTTAAACTGATATACTGAATGTGCAACTGCTCTCTCCCAAACTCCAACTAAAATGGCAGTGAAGAAGTAAAGGTACAGACCATGGGACAAAGGAGAATGGAAGAGAGAGTGAGACCAGAGAGTAAGGCTAGAGTCGTTAACAATATCTGAAGGAAGGAAAGCAGACAGATGAGTTAGGTGCTTGAACTAACTCTACTCTGCTCAGCACCTACAAAATGGGGGAAGGAGTAAATTCAATGAGAAGTAAACCTCATGCTGCCAAACAATCCTTCTAAAAAGCAATATATATACATTTTGTTTTCTTAAAAATTATCTTGACCAAATCGTCATGTACCTTAAAAAAATAAATATTTATGCACACAGATATTCACTACCATAAGATTTACAACTAAAATTCCCTAAAAGTTCTATCCCTGAAGGTCTTATCATTTGTAAAACATTACAGTATGGGAACCTATATGGCGGGATAGTATATAATCACTCAAAATTATGATTTTAAGGAGTTGTTAACGGCATTGAAAACTACCTGAAGTACTGCTGGGGGGAGTTAAGGCAGGAAGAGAAAACAGGCTATAAAACCATATATGAAAGAAGATACACAAATGGCCAATAAGCACATGAAAAGATGCTCAACATCACTAATCATTAGGAAAATGCAAATCAAAACCACACTGAGATACCACTTCACACCCATTAGGATAAGAAAGGGGAGAAAAAGAAGACAGAAAGGGAGAAGGAAAGGAAAGAAAGAAAGAGAAAAAGAAAAGGAAAAGAAAGGGAAAGAAGAAGGAGAAAGGGAGAATGGGAGAAAGGAAGGAAGGAAGGAAGGAAGGAAGGGAGGGAGGAAGGGAGGGAGGGAGGGAGGATTAGTAAGAGTGTGGAGAACTTGGAGCCCGTGTGCACTGCTGGAGGGAATGTAAACTGGTGTGGCTGCTGTGAAACACAATACGGAGGCTCCTTACACACTGAACACAGAATCACCCTATGAACCACCAATTCTACTTCTGAGTACACATACCCAAAAGAAATGAAAGCTGACTGCCAAGACATGCAAGCAACCTAAGTGTCCATCAGCAGATTAATGGATAAAGAAGATGTGTATATATATACAATGGGATATTAGACATAAAAATGAAGGAAATTTTGCCATTTATAGCAACATGGATGGACTTGGAGGGCATTATGCTAAGTGAAATAAGTCAGACGGAAAACGACAAATACTGTATGATATCACTTATATGTGGGATCTAAAAAATGCAACAAACTAGTGAATATAACAAAAAAAAGAAGCAGACGCACAGATATAGAGAACAAGCTAGTGGTTACCAGTGGGGGCGAGGGAAAAGGGGAGGGGCAATATAGGGGTAGGGGATTAAGAGGCACAAAATATTAGGTATAAGTTACAAGGATACATTGTACAATATGAGGAATATAGCCAATATTTTATAACTATAAATGAAGTATAACCTTTAAAAAAAAAGAACTGAAAGCTGATATTTGTACACCCATATTCACAGTGACATTATTCACAATAGCCCAAAGGTGGAAACAACCTAAATGTCCACCGGTGGATGAGTAGATAAATAAAATGTGGTATACACATACAGTGGAATATATTCAGCCTTAAAAAAGGGATGGAATTCTGATGAATGCTACATTACAGAGGAACCCTGAAGACATCATCCTAAGTGAAATAAGCCAGACACAAAAAGACAAATATTGTACAATTCTACTTCTATGAGGTACCTAGAGTAGTCAAATTTATAGAGACAGAAATTAGAATGGTGGTTGCCAAGGAAGGACCGAGAAGAGACGGGGATCAGAAATGGGGAACACTTGTTTAATGGGTATAGAGCTTCAGTCTGGGATGATGAAAAAGTTCTGCAGATGGATGGTGGTAACAGTTGCACAGCGATGTGAATGCACTTAATGCCACTGAACTACATGCTTAAAAATGGTTAAAATGGTAAATTTTGTTATGTATATTTTACTACAATAAAAAAAGCAAAAGAATGAGGCAGTCAGGGGAAAAACAGGACTATTTTTGAAAAAATAAGAGAATTGGGCATTTTAACAATATAAGACTTCTTTTCCTTACATCTAAAATAAAAAAACAAAAAATCCATATATGTTCCCAGCTAAGCATCACTGAACTTTCTTCCCTGATCAATTTCCCTTGGAAGGTAAGGACAAAAGAGCAAAGTCAGTAGCCTTTGCTAATGACTTTGTGGGAAATACAGGTTATTTCCCACAAAAATTGTAATTAGCTTGAAGAATGAGTAAGAAACAGAGGAACTATATTTAGCGCATACTAGCCAGATATATAATATTTCTGGTTCAATTCATATTTGATTTAGAATGTGCAATAAATGTAAAATATATGGCACTTGGTCAGCAAAACTGGCCATAAGAATGATCTGACATCTAAGAATTAGTGAAACTTACAGTGACTGTGTCTGAAAGCAGAAGGAAATTCACTTCAGGTCAACAGTAGTTACGTGGGCAGAGACTGGATTTTCTTCTTTATATAGTTCATATACATATTCCAAAATTCTCATGGTAGCAAGGAAGAATCAGTTTTTTTTTTTTAAGACATGCTTTATCTAAGACAATAACTGAAAAAATGTTAATTACCGTGCTGCAGCACTGAAGACAACTCAAATCACCAGAGAAAGTGTGGACTTAGGAATGACCCGGTCACACAGTATACCGTCTCTAGCGAAAAGTAACTACTGCAAATAGTACCAATTAACTACAACTTTCCAAGGTGAGCTAGTCACTGAAATGGAAAAACCTTCCCCTTAGAAGCTCCACATAGTTAAGAAAACCCTATTAACATAGTAAATTTGCTTTTAGAAAAGTCTTAATTTTCGAAGATACAGTATTTCTACATACCTTACACATGTAACTGTCCCCTATTTTCAAAGAAATCTTTATATACATTTCTCTCATCTAATCTTCACAGAAAGTCCTTTTTTCCGTGGCAAAGTGAAACTGCTGGGAATGTGCAGGTCACTTCTTTAAGCCTACACTTTCTTACGTAACTTGACCAATGTCACAGAATTATCAAGTGCAAAGCCAAGATTAAAATCTAGGTTTCCTATTATTCCAGAGAGCTAGTAACGTCAGTAATAAAAATCTAAGTTCAAGAAAAAGCATGAAGAAAAATATCACCAAACCAAAACCTAACTACTTTTTGCTTATATAGTAAGTTACAACAATAGGATAATTCTTCTGGTGAGCAGAACTATATCTTATTAAAAATACACTACTCATTACTCTGCAGGTTGACTTGTCACTCTTAACTATCCCAAATAAAGGTAAGTATATATAAGTAAATAAAAAAGGAATGAGGAGGGCTTCCCTGGTGGCACAGTGGTTGAGAGTCCGCCTGCCAATGCAGGGGACACGGGTTCATGCCCCGGTCCAGGAGGATCCCACATGCCGCGGAGCGGCTGGGCCGGTGAGCCATGGCCGCTGAGCCTGCGTGTCCGGAGCCTGTGCTCCGCAAGGGGAGAGGCCACAGCAGTGAGAGGCCCATGCACCACAAAAAAAAAAAAAAAAAAAGAATGAGGAATAACGATATCAAAAAGCTTTAGCAAAGAACTTTATGTAGTGACTCATAAGAAAATCCTCTAAGACCTCATTCACAACCTGTTTACTCTGGTCACCTCGTTTCTCACAGTCCCAACAGATTACACACTGCAAAGATAGTTGATGCTACAGACAGACACAAGTGAGCAATAAGAAAAGCAACAGCCTAAGGGGTAGAGAGAGTCTGACCAACAATGAACAGGAGATGAACTGCAGGATCCCCCAAGGGCCTCAAAGTAACTATTATACTGATCAAGAATCATCAAGAAAATTAAAACTGTATTCAGTGAAATCTGCTTAAGGAGGCAGAAAAATATATACAGTCGGCCCTCTGTACCTACAGGTTCCACAACCACAGACAGAAAATATTCGGGAAAAAATTCGCTGCGCAACTATTCACATAGCATTTGCATTACATTTACAACTGTTTATATAGTATTTGTACTACATTATGTATTATAAGTAATCTAGAGATGATTTAAAGTATACGGGAGGATGTGTGTAGGTTACATGCAAATACTACACTATTCTATATAAGGGACTCGAGTAGCCACAGGTTTAAGCATCCAAGGGGGCCCTGGAACCAATCCTGTGAGGATATCTAGGGATGACTATAATACATTGAGAAAAGTGTTCTGTCAAAATTATCTTGAATTTTTCTTAGTACTTAATAGTTGTTAAGTCTCAATTACGTGGAAAAATCTTACGTTAGATACGTATGTATTCAAATATTGTGCTTTTATTAATCTATTTCACCCAGAACCCTGTATTTTAAAATATTTTATTTAAACAATAAATAATATTTATTTTAAATGTTATCCAGAAAAAGGGTTATAAATTAGAATTCACTAAGATGGCCACTGAGTGTTTTGGTTCTGAGATACAAACCTACTGCAGCATGAAACTGAGATAAGGCATCAGCTAGCTGTCCAGCCGCAAGAAGTTTCTTGCCCAATTCAAGATGTTTCTCAACATCTGCATTTACTCCACATTCAGCACCTAAAAACAAATAAAAATAATAATAAATTAACTTTCCACGAACCAAGACTTAATTCTAAAGAATAAAATGTTTAAAAAATAGCTGTCGGCCTCCTTCATTTACTTAGATGAGAAAAGTCACAGAAGCTGAAAAGCGACCTAGAGAAAGTAACAATAAAGTACAAACAGTGCTTCATTTTATAGAGTAGAAGCCACCCAAAAATATACCCATATCGACCTAGTTAGTCAAAAGAATGTACCCAGTCTACAAAATGCAAGGAAAACTGCCTAACACGGTACTACCAAAAATATTTATAATTTGTTGTTCAACAACAAAATTAGAATTGCTTTGTTAAACTAGAATTTCACTTCAACGAATATTAGAGTCCACTACAATAATCAAGAACTTACTGAGCATCTACAGGGCACCAGGCACTGTTCTAGATACTTGGGATAAGTGAGCAAAACAAAAACCTCTATCACTCATGGCACCTGACATTATAGTAGCAGGAGACAGACATAAGAAAGGAGTGAATTACAAAGTAAGGTAGGTAAAAAGTAGAGCTGCATGAGGGGGGTCAGGAGTGGCGGGGCTTTCAGTATTAACTAAGGTGGTCAAGGGCCTCATTGAGAAGTTGACATCTGAGCAAAGACCTACTTGAAGAAAGTGAGGACTCACCAGGCAGATATCTACTAGGATAAGAGCTTGCCAAGAAGAAGGGCCAGCTAGTGCAAGGGCTCTGGGTCAGGAGCATGCCAGGTATGTCGTGGAAACAGCAGGGAGGTCAGGATGGCTACCACAGAGCCAACAAGGGAGATAACAAATAAGATGAGGTCAGAGTAGTAGTAGAGGGTCCGACTAGGTACAGCTTTGGCTTCACTCTTAGCAAAATCGGGAGCTGGCGAGGAATCGTGAGTAGAATAATACGATCCGACTGACCAGGCCAATTTTCAACCAACGTGCTGCCTCTCGGCTCTGAATTCATCCTTCAGCTCTTGACTGTAATGACGGGCCGGAGCGTGTAAGCATTCTTCTTTACGCTGAGCACAGTGTTAGGCTTTGTCAGGAAAGGGTGCTGAAGGGGCACTGCAGGAAGGACACCTCCTGGTCCCCACTGCTGCCTTTACTTCCTTCTGGCTCCTGCTGCGTGGCGTGCAGCGGGGAGGACATCCAGTGGTGCCCTGGCCTAGCCGTACACCCAGGGATCCAGTCCCTCAGCCACCTGGAGCCTTGGTCACACACCCCCTCCCAAGCAGGACGCCATGTACTCCAGGCTTCACACCCACAGCAGCACCCCAACTCCCCCCCACACCCAAGCCCACCAGCTGGGGCTCACCTACACCTGAGAAGGTGGTTTCTCGCTTCCGCAGCCACTGTGGACCAGCTCTATCCCCGACAACTCAGCGCACTTTCCTACCAGCAACCCTAGCCTGCAACTATACTGTCTCCGATGAAGTCTGAACCCCAGCCTTGAGGAGAGGGTCCCCCTCCAAGTTGGCCCTTCCTTGGGGAGTGTCTCTCAGTCCTAGACTATCCTGCAGAGTTCTCTCTACATCATTATGGTCACCCTCCCATCATAATAATTCTTTATATTAAACTTCCCCCTTTAAAATCACCTGTGGTTTCTGTCTCCTGCAGGGACCCAGACTTTTATACACAAATGGTACTAGGAGTGGTTCTAAGAGAGCCACAAACATGGGATTTAAGGATTGGTTTGGTCATGCCCTTGAGCTTGAGTGCAGGGCTGAGTTCCCTGTCAATGAGAAACAAGAGGTTAGTCATCTGTAGCAGGCAGTAGAATCAATTAATGAAGATATCGTTTGTGGTTGACAGAAAATGAGTACTAACTGAGGCACATGCCTTGGAAACCGAAGTGGCTGCTGCACTTGACCATCATAGCAGTAATGATGAATATAAGGACTGCAACGTGGGGTGGGTTCCTCTGAGCACACTAGAGCACTTACAGAGAGAAAATAACAAGCTCGGGGCTAACTCCTAGCTCCACTCAGTCTGAGAGATTCCATGGCAGCCTTGAAACCATCTCTCTCTCTCTTTTTTTATTTTTTTTGTAGCCACAGAGCTGATTTAGCTGAAAATCAGGCACAAAATTTAATTTTGAGGGCTGTTGAATTAAAACAATAGTCGAATTCAGAGTCTCGCCAAGTTTCGCCTGTGAAATTCAGGACACGTATTAGTAAAGAATGGGATCCTCAGACTTCGAATGGAGACATCTGGTTGTACCTGGATGAAACTGACCAACTTAAACCTCCCAGCCCTTCTGAGCCTCCTTTACCAGTAGAAGCAGCTTGCCTTCCACTATCAGAGAAACCTAGCCTTCCACTGCTTACAATTCCTAGGACTACTTAGGGAAGATGCCATGAAAGGGGATGCTCACTCAGACCCACCCTAACCATTCCAGATGTCACTAGCAGGTATATACACTATGACCTAAGAAAAATAGTTTACACACCAAAAGAACTGCAAGACTTTGCTGATAAACTAGCAGAAACCCATGGAACATGTGGGAATGGATTCTAAAGGTGTTAGAACAAGAAGAGTGGAATATAACACTGTATCTGGTATCATTAACTGATGTGTGCCCACTTACTAGAGCAGAGCTCAGCAAACTGTTTTTGTAAATAAAATTTTACTGGAACACAGTCACGCCCCTTCATTACACACTGCCTAAGGCTGCTTTCATGCTACAATGGCAAACTTGAGTAGCTTTGACAAAAGCCATAGAGCCCACAAAACCTAGGGATGACTATAATACACTGAGAAAAGTGTTCTGTCAAAATTATCTTGAATTTTTCCTGGTACTTACAGTTGTAACTTAAGTTACATGGAAAATTCTCTTATGTTGGATACACACGCATTTGACTGTTATGCATTTATTAACCTACTTCACCCAGAATCCTATATATATTTTTAAATATTTTACTTAAACAGTAAATAATATTTATTTTAAATGTTATCCAAAAAAAAGAACTATAAATTAGAATTCACTAGGACGGCCACTGAGGGTTTTGGCTCCAAGATACAAACCTAATAATGCAGCACGAAACTGAGATAAAGCATCAGCTAGCTGTCCAGCTGCAAGTGGTTGCTTATCAAGGAAAAATGGCGTTTGCTGCTATACAGGAGTGGCAAAGAGGGCTACATCTGGAACCCAGCGGATTCTCTAGGGTGTTAGTACTTCCATGCCCAATACTAAAGGTTAATTAAAAACTACAGCAACCAAAAACAGAACAGTTAAGCACTCAGACCCTTCAGGAACAAAGGTCTGGGTTACGCCATCAGGTAAAGAAGCCAGAGTGGCTGAGGTTCCAGCCGAAGGCATGAGAAGTATGGAACAGGAAGTTGACAAAGGATGCCATATATATCAACTCTGACCTCGTGACTAATTACAGACTCAGGACTGTAGTAGCTTTGCACATTTTCTCTTTGCTTATTTATACACGTTTATTTGTATATACGGTCAATCCTCACAATTCACAGATTCTGTATCTCAGAATTTGCCCACTCCCGAAAATGCATTTGTGACCCCCTCCAATTCATGTGTAATCCCCAAATTAATATTCAGGGTGCCTTGGCAGTCATTTGAGGACATGTGAATGTGCAGAATGGTGGCACACTTGAGTCCCTCAAAGTGCACGTTCCGAGCTGAAGTCAAACAAGGTGATACTTTTTCTTCCTGTGTGAGCTCTCATGTTATAAGCAAGTGTCCTTTCTACAGTGTATTTGGTGTCATTTTTTTATTCTTGTGGGTTTTTTTTTTTTTGGTTATTTCACTGTTTAAAATGGCCCCCAAGCATAGTGTTGCCTAGTGTTACTAAGGGCAAGAGACTGTACTGTGCCTTTCGAAGAAAATATGTTTAGGGAATTCCCCGGCAGTCCAGTGGTTAGGACTCCGCGCTTCCATTGCAGGGGGCATGGGTTCGCCCCCTGGTCGGGGAACTAAGATCCTGCAAGCCACGCAGAGCGGGCAAAAAACTAAAACAAAATTTTTTAATTAAATAAAAGAAAATAAGTTTGTTAGATAAGCTTCATTCAGACATGAATGATAATGCTGCTGGCCATGAGTTCAATGTTAGTCAATCAATAATATATATTAAATAAGATATTTTTAAACAGAAACATACACAAAACAAAGTTATGTTTTGATCTGCTAACAAACATGTAGTGACCTGAGGCCTTGCAGGATCCTAACCCTGAATTTCCTCCCACGTACAATGGTTCAGTATTTGCTAATTCAACATTCGTAAAGACATATGGAATATAAGTGCCATGAATAAGGAGAATAAACTGTACTAACCACATTTTCTCTAATTCCCATTTTTATTTTACAATATGCTGTTGGAATTAACTTTACAATTTCGTTTTTATATAAGTGAATACTGAACAGGACAGTGATGGACTCAGAGTAGTAATTAGTAACAGCCAGTAACAGACACAGTGATTGTTGGAAATGTATCTTCTCAACCAGGGTACAGGTGAGAACTTCTTCGCTTATAAGAAGAGCTGTACCTTGTTAGGTAGGAAATAGAGTATTTTTGTTCTGAAGTTCAAACGTGTGTAGAAGGCGCATATGGACACGAAGCAGCCAAAGCACTTCTCTTTTACAGGGAACATGATGTTACGTGTTTCAGTGTGTAAAGGGACATTGCAGGGAAAAAAAATCCGAAGTCACCCCTCAGGAAGGTGCGGGGACCACGGGCAGGAGCTGGAGGGGCTCTCCGGGGCGCTGAGCGCTCGAGCCCTGGTGGAGGCCAGGGTTACACAGGCACACGCGGTTATCAAAGCCCAGCAGATTTATGCTTGGACAAAGTGGACATTTTATTGTATATAAATTTTAATCCCCCCCAAAACTACTGATGATATGCATGTTATTTAGGGACCTGTGTATTGATGTTATTTTGAAAAACATTTTTTAAAAAAGGATTAATGAATGGATGGATAGAGACATGCCCAAATGGATATGTGTTAAAAACAAGCATACTGGACTTCCCTGGCGGTCCGGTGGTTAAGACTCTCCGCGCTCCCAATGCAGGGGGCACAGGTTCGATCCCTGGTCAGGGAACTAAGATCCTGCATGCTGCGCGACGCAGCCAAAAGAAAACAAAAACCAAGTATACTAATTACATTAATGATAGAGCTTAGGTGATGGGTATAGGACTGGACAGTATAAAACTGTTTCAACTTGCAAATGTTTAGTAACAAAATGTTGGGAAAACATACACTACAGTAAGTGTTTGGATGCGAGGAATACACACAGGGTGCTGTGAGGGCACAAGTGAAGGCGCCTAACACCTGTAGTTAAAATTAAATTTAAAATTCAACTACTCAGTCTCACTAGTCACAGTGTAAATGCTGGATAGCTAGCAGCTAGTGTGTGGGACAGCAAGGATGATACAGAACATTTGCCACCATCACAGAAAGTTCTACGGGACAGTGCTGGGGGTGAGGTGGGGGGTGCGGTCTCCCCGAGGTCCCCCCTGAAACCTGACAGACAAATGGGGAGGATGGACCTGTGGGAATAGGCTGAAGAGAGAAAGCAGCACTCCAAACACAAAGAACATCATACTTAGAAGCCCAGAGCTCAAGATTAATGAGGCTTTCAGAGAACTCCAAGTCCAGGATTTCAGCCAGCTCCCCTCTCCATCATGACTTCATTGCTCTGAGTGGGTCACTTTCACTGCTAGAGGATTCCAGTAAACAGCCAGAAGGGACGAGGGAAACCAATAAACTCTCTGTTACAATAACCCAGGCGACATGACGCTGACCTGACCGTGGAGTAGTAGCAATGGAAACAGAGAAGAATACACTGCTTAGAAAAATAAGAGAAAGAAAAAGATGACTACCTGTGACTTATGTCAACTGTCTGGATGCAGAGGTCAAGTGAAGAAAGAGCAGGAGATCAGGAAGACACCCAGAGTGACTATTTGAGCAACTGCCTGCTATTTCAGTCATCAAAAGCTAGTGAATTCCTGATTTCAACGAATAGAGCAAAAAGCCACATGAAATGCACTTTACCTTACTATTTACCCTACTAAACAAAGCAGCTTGCTTTTCCTATTCCTGGTCTGCAGTTTCTGTATAGTGTTTTATTACCTTGGCTGCCTGTTGGAGCCCTCTGTACAACGGAGGAAGGGAAAAAGGGAGAGGGGGAAGGAGGAAACTTTAACTTGGTGGTCTCAAAAATTTGGAGCCCTAAAACTATAATTTAGAGATAAAATGCACCCCTTTGTTCACAGCAGCACTATTCACAACAGCCAAGACATGGAAACAATCTACTGAATGTCCATCAAAAGATGAATGGATAAAGATGTGGTACAGATATACAATGGAATACTACTCTGCCATAAAAATGAATGAGATAATGCCATTTGCAGCAACATGGATGGACCTAGAGACTATCAGAAAGTCAGTCAGAAAAAGACAAATACCATATGATGTCACTTTATGTGGAATCTAAAATATGACACAAATGAACTTATCTACAAAGCAGAAACAGTCACAGACACAGAAAACAGACTTGTGGTTGCCAATGGGGAAAAGGGGGTGGGGGAGGAATGCATTGGGAGTTTGGGATTAGCAGATGCAAACTATTATATATAGAATGGATAAATAAAAAGGTCCTACTGTATAGCATAGGGAACTATATTCAATATCCTGTGATAAACCCTAAAAGAATATGAAAAAGAATGTATGTATGTATGTGTGTGTGTGTGTGTGTGTGTGTGTGTGTGTATGTATAACTGAATCACTGTGCTGTACAGCAGAAATTAACACATTTTAAGTCAACTGTACTTCAATAAAATTAATTTAAAACAAAAAACTCAGGGTCCTGCACAGCCCTATTTGTTTAGGGCAAAAATGTGAAAATATCTAACCTATTTAAGAGCGTGTGGGTAAAATTTGGAGAAATCAGTTGGGGGATCTCAGTGGGCTGGGAAAGTACTGTTATTTTTCCCACTTAAAATGAAGATATAGGCTCCTGCCCTGTGAAAATTCACTATGCAATATAGATTTAGAAACTGATTATATTCAGAATGTGAGGGTCACCTGTTTCCACCTATTCCATACCATTTCCAAAAATATAACCTACTTTTCATAATGAAGATTATGGAAATTAATGTTTCACTTAACAAATGTTACTGAAATCTATATGTAAGGCTGTGGCCATAACAGTAATGAATAAGGCAGCCTCTCCCAAAACAGCACCGAGGAGAACCCAGCAGCCTTTAGCTTTATGAGGACCCCCTAGACGGCAGGTAATCATGGACTCTGGAGAGAGAGGCTACTTTCCAGCATTACATTGGAGTCTCTGCCACATACTGAAGTATTTACAGAATACATAATGTGAAGAACGGGACTGACGTCAAAATCATCTTGGAGAGGAGGATGAAAATATAGATGAAATAGGAGCGACCTGGTGTTGGTAATTTTTGAAGCTGGGTGACAGACGGTACACAGTGGTAAATGATACTATTTTCTCTACTTTGGTATATTTTTAAGATTTTTACAAAAACAAATTTTTTTTAATGTAAATCCTTTCAGTGAGGAAAGACTGGCTGATAAAAACTACCCCTTACATTAAAAAAATTTTTTTTTGAAGAAAGTAGTCCATGGGGACTAGAGTAAGACAGTCACCTAAGCACATGAGCCTACCTCCCAACATGCTCAAATTCTAGAAATGACAGAATTCACTTAAAAAGATAAATGCATAACCTTGCTGGAAAAAAAATGTTTTTAAAGAAGAAGAGGGCCACCTAAAATACAGAAATTTGGGGGAAACTCTCAAAACATAAAAAGGACAGGATTAGATTGGTGGGCAAAATCATATCCAAAGACCCTCTCAGGGGAAATGTACCATGGAGGTGGCTGCAGTTCTCTGAGGGATCCAAACTCTGATACAAGGAAAAGGAAGGGGCCCTGGGGATTTCTCAGCCTCCAGACAGGCAATCGGCCTTCTCCCACAATCAGAATTCAAAGATTAGCAATGAGCAATTCTGAAAAACAAAGCTAATTATAAAATCAATCCATAAGAAACTAACACCAAATAAGAAAATTAAGGAACCAAACTTAGTGGAGCAAAAAAAAAAAAAAAAAAAAAATCTAAAAATGAATACAATTGACATTCTTACAGATCCACAGGATGCCACACACATTAAAAAACAGACCAAAGGTCTATGCACTGACTAATCTAGCAGTAGGAATGCAGTGGAGAAAAAGCTGGATAAACAAGATCATTTCTGCCAGAGGCAAGGAAGAGGAGGACTTAATATAGTCAAGTAAGTCCTCCCTGAGAAGATGTTTGAGTTAAAGCATAAAAGGCGGGAGAGCAGTCCTGAATGACAAGAAGCCTCCAGCATGCCAGAATGTGACCAGGCAAGGAGCAGAAAATAAGCTCAAAGCCAAGCTCAACTCTAAGGAATCAAAAGGAGGCTCCCAGCATGTTAAGAAGGATAGAGGATTCAGGCAATATAGATCACACTGGGCCTTGCAGGCTCTGGTAAGAAATCTGGGTTTTATTCTAAGAGCAAAGGGAAGTCATTAGATAGCTTTTTAGCAAGGAACTGACTATCTGATTTACATTTTAAAAAGATCACTTTGCCTGCGGTGTGGAAAACAGATTAGAGGCGGGAAAGAATGGAAAGGACTGTGGTGGTGTGAACCAAGGACAGCAAGTTTCATTACAGTAAATATACTCAGATTTCATTTATGCTTTAAAAAGAAGATATAGTATGTATTTCTGTACTGTTTAATTTTTTCTAGTAAGAATGTATTCATGCGCTTAAAAAGAAAGTAAACTGAGGAATGTGTTTTGTTAACAATGTACTGATTAAATAATCACTTGCAACTGAAAACTTTTAGAGAGTATTTGTTAACACTAGAGACATATTTTATAATTAAGCAGCCTAATAAGTGAGGAAGAAGAGCAAAATAACCCTGCCTTAAACGTTTTCGTTAAACTGTAGTTCAAAGATATAGCATTATAATCAGACACTGCGGGGAATATAGATGATACAGGCTCTAAAATTTTAAAGTCCTTATCTTTCATAAATACTAAAATATTTATGAATGAAATGATGTCATGTGAAATGTTCCAAAATAATCCACAGGTATAGATGAAATAAGATTGCTCGTGGGTTGAAAATTGTTAAAGCTGGGAGATTAGTACTTGGGGATTCATGATACCATTCCCCACCTTTGTAAATGTAGAACGTTTCACAAAATAAGGTTTTACTTTAAATCCTTTTAAGAGATAGAGGTGGGGAAATTAAAACAATTAAAGATAGTTCATTTTGATCTTGTAAAGGTAAATTCTAATATAAACTCTACACCCATAAACGTTTACAGTTCCTAGTGTAAAATATAAAGGATTGTGCATCACTTATGCAGAAACGTGTGCAGAAACCATGTTAAAATGATACTAGAGAATGAACTAGGGATGCAAATAAGAATGGTGAAAATGCTGTGTGTGGGCTATGGAAGGATCCAGCCTGTCACAGTAAGAACAATTAATTACTAGGGCAAGTTGATGGGTTTATCTATGTGTTCTCAACATGTTGGGGGAAAGGACGTAGTCTTCAAATTAGCAAGAAGATTTCAAACATCTCCCACTTATATTTTCTCAAAAGGGAAGATCAGATCAATGTACTGAATAGAAGATTCCAGATTGCTTGAGGAGGTAAGAAATCTGGATATGAGATAAACCATTAGTCACAGTACTTTCCTTATCCACTCATGAAAATGTCTAACAGGAAAGATGTAACACAGAAAGAAATTAAGAACCTACTATACAGTGGATACTTTCAGTATATTTATTTCACTTAATTTTCACAACAAACGTAGAAAGTAAACATCTTCCATACTTTTATAACTGAGGAATCTGAGGCTCAAAGAAGTTACCCAATCTGCCTGAAGACTCACAGTAACTGTCACAATAAGATTCAATTCCAAAGCCTAGCTTTCTTTGCAGCACAGCTCAGGAAACTTTTCCCCATATAAACCAGGCTAAGCTTTCTTTCCACAGCTACTAAGCCTTGTATGCTTCACTCACCGAACCCATCATTTAATGTAACATTTTAGCCACAATCCTTTCCAACCTCACAAGCGGAGCCTGAAGTCTAGTGGGAACCAAGAACATATTTGTGAAGTTCCCTGAAGTACTCTGTCCAGATGCCCCCAGCCAGACATTCTTCACGGAGAGCCACAGCGGTGTCCTGCTTCAACAGGGCTTGACAGAGCTTGGGTCAAACCGTCGCTGCAACACCTCCCCACAGCACCCTGGAGGCCCCTCCTCAGCCACCTGCCACCATGACCGAGGCCCCCTCGCGGGTGTGCCGGAGCGACCACCAGGACTCGGAGGCCCCCATCGACCACCAGACTGGAGCTCTACGCCTCCTCCGTCTACCTGGCCGTGTCTTGCTGCTTTGACCCCGATGGTGGGGCTGTGAAGGACACTGCCTAATATTTTCTTCAGCAGTGTCATGAGGAGAGAGAATACGCTGAGAAACTGATGAAGCTGCAGAACCAATGAGGTGGCTGAATCCCAAACTCTTCAGGATACCAAGACACTAAACCATGACGACTGAGCAAGCTGGCTGAATGCAACAGAACATGTGTTATACTTGGAAAACAGTGTGAATCAGTCCCTACTGGAACGGCACAAACTGTTCACTGACAAATGATACCCACCTGTGTGATTTCACTGAGCCTCACTACCTGAATGAGCAGATGAAATCCGAAGAACTGGGTGACCATAACACCAGCTTGCACAAACGGGGGCCCACGAACCTGGCATGGCAAAGTATCTCTCTCACAAGCACACACTGGGAGACAGGGACACTGAGAGCTGAGCCTCAGGCTGGCTTCCCATGGCCACAGGGTCACTTTCCTGGTCACGAAGGCAGTGCATGCAAGTTGGGGTCACCTTTACCTCTTGTATAAGTTGCACCAAAACATCCATCTACATTCTTTCATTTGTACTATTCCTTCAAATAATGTAATGTGGTATCCCTCCAAAAAGTTATGTATACTGTCACCCCAAAGGTTGAGCTCCTCTCCAAACTAACTTTCTCTTGCCTTCTATGATTAAAAGAGGTATCCAGCATTTCTCTGTGCCTTTTAAATAAAACTCAGATCTTTATTATGTTACAATTTTACCCAATATAATTTCTATTTAATAATGTGATAAGTAAATACCACTTCCTCTACAAAAATTTCAATCATCCAGGGAGAATTACTATTCCTCCAGTGCATCTTGGTCACTTTTCCATAACAGAACTTGCCATAGTGTACGTGGCGGTTGTGTAGGCCGCCTTCTCCCCGAAAGAGATGGTGTGCCTCCTAACCGGGATCTTCTCTCACCTTCCTCCAAATCCAGCCCCCATGCTACTGCAAGAGCAATCCTCCCAAGATGCACTCCTAGTAACAATTCTGCAGTATTTTCAGGTCGCTGGCTAGATTCAACCTCAGTCCCTTCAGATCTAAAGGCAAACAAGACCCTTCTTGATCAGGTCCCTTGATGTGGGTCCAGCCTTATCACCCCTCACTCCTTCAACTCTTAATTTATACTCCAATAACATAATGAACTGGCCGAACTTTCCTGAACATACTAGTTCTTATGCTGCATCCCTTTAAACTTGCTATGCCATGAAAAGGCCTCCCCCCCTTGCCTACCTGGATAACTCCCACTCCTCTATCAGGATTCTGCCCTCAAATGCTGGTTCCTTTGTGAAACTTTCCCTAACTACTTCAGTGAGAAGGTGGGAAAAGTTCCTCCTATGCTCCTGCTATACTGTGCATCCCTCCACTCACAAGTACATGACTTCACTTTGCAATACCCCAGTCTCAATAAGCTGACCTTCACAGTTTGCCTGCCTCTCACAACCCCCACAGTCCCAAACCTGATCGAAAGCAAGTCGGAGAGAATGAACGGTCTTTTCTTCTTTTTATCACCTAGTTCAGTACCTTTCACAAAGCGGACACTCAATATTTATTGAATGAATGTAACTAAATTCCTTCTTAAATGTATAATTCGTCAGAATAATAGAAGCTATGTAATAACAATTAAAAAATCAAACTGATACTACTACCAAAGACTCATAAATACACTAATACATTTCTTTAAAAATTGCAAATGTGGCTGTTTTTGCAATATCTCAACTGTGTTATTTTGAGCCATGGATAATTTTTTATTCCATTGCCACATCCCGGGAGACAGTGACAATGAAAGCAGTCTCCTAATTCTGAGAGATGAGGCAACCAAACATCCTGCCATCTCCTGAACAGAATTAAACAATAAGTTTCTCCATAGACAAGTATCAACCAAAGGTCAGCAAAATATACAGGAAGGACAGGAAAAAAGGTGGAGTAGCTAACTCTTTCACTGAAGTTAGTATTAGAATCTGTCATATTTTAGAGAGCAAAATATAAAGAATTTTAAGAAACATAAAGTTGAGGGGTTAAAAGTATGATGTGCTGGGCTTCCCTGGTGGCGCAGTGGTTGAGAGTCCGCCTGCCGATGCAGGGGACAGGGGTTCGTGCCCCGGTCCGGGAGGATCCCACGTGCCGTGGGGCAGCTGGGCCCGTGAGCCATGGCCGCTGGGCCTGCGCGTCCAGAGCCTGTGCTCTGCAACGGGAGAGGCCACAACAGTGAGAGGCCCGCGTACTGAAAAAAAAAAAAAAAAAAAAAAGTATGATGTGCTGACAGTCACAATCAAGACTGGAGCAACCAGACTGAAAAAGGCAAGAATAAAAGGTCAGAGATGCTCAGGCTCAAGCCAAGACCAGGTGGCAGAACAGAAGCAAGTTTAGGGTGGTTGTTCAGGTTGGAGCACTTAGAATGTCAGGGAGGAAGAGAACCTTAAGATCATTCTAAAAAGGTACACAAGGGGAAAAAAAAAGTACTGTCTGTAAAAGGTCCTATCTAAATCCAAGATCAAAGCAAGATGGGGCAGAGTCCGAAAAAAGTCTCATGACAGAAACACAGGAAACTGGAATCTGGCCACAGAAAGAGCAAGAAGTTCATTATCTTCGCAATTCCACAGTCAGTGAGGACCAATGATGAAACAGTTTTAATAAAAATACACTGAGCTGGAAACCCTAGACCTTGTAAGCATCTCTTTCCAATTACTCTAACCTAAAAAGTGTTTTAGTATACAAAGCCAAACTGAAAGGAAGATAAGGCTGAGTAGTTATGTAGCAAGTACATATGAACAATGCCTGCATGAAATCTTCCTGGGTAAACTAGGAAAATAACATCTATTGTAACCAAGTTTGCTCGATTTCAATGGACATGTGTCTTTGTTTCAATTAACTATGGAAGCATAAATGTTGTGATGGAACTCCTTGTTCAAGGAATTTCAACTTGGAAAATAAGTGTGCAATGGTCCTTACCCAAAAAAAAAAAAAGTTAAAACAGTCAACCTCACTCATCCATTCTAAAAATATTTACTGCACATCTACTTCACGTCAACATGTTTTAGGTATAGAGACAAGAGTGTTTTCCATAAAGCTTATGTTCTAGAGGAACAGACAGACAAGAAATACAAATGAGGTAGTTCAAGACAATATTAAGTTTTATGAAGAAAATACAAAAAGGTAAAGGGAGAGTATTAACTGACCTAGAGCGTGCTTCTTACATAATACGTCAGGACTGAAACATGAATGCTCATTTGGCTGTTCTCTGAAATCTTCAGAATATAGGAACAACAGGAATAAAGACAGTCAAAAAATGAGCTTGGCATTTGGAAGTAAAGTTGATGTGGTAGGAGCCTAGCAATGGAGAAGATTAAGATGAAAAGAGATATAAGTAAATAGGAGTCATATAAGTCAGGCTTTGCAGTATTAGTGGAGTATTAGGTTGAGAAGAGAACAGAAGACGAGAATATAGCAGTAGAGACTACCAACCACTCTTTAAGTTCTGCTATCAAAACTTTGGAAACACTATAGTGGAAATACTATAGCATGTTGAAGTGCTGATGTCAATGACCCAGAAGAGGAAGAAAATGATGATACAGGAGAAAAACAATAACTGTAGAAGCAATATTTTCAGAAGGCAAGAGGAAATGGAATCCAGGGCATAAGTATAGGAATTGGGTTTTGCCAGGAATAGAGATGCTTTATCCATTAATATAAGAAAATTAGCAGAATGGGTAGAGATGCAAGTAGGCTAGTAAATTCAGAGGTAGAAAGAAGAGGAAATTGCCCTGTGATGGCTTTCATTTTCCCAATAAAGATAAGGTCTAAAAGAATGAGGCAACAGAAGAAAGAAAAGGAGGGTTTAAATTGGAGATTTAAGGAAAGAGGAAGAGGTTTGAGACACTGATTTTCAATAGACATACTAGGGAATTGTAGAAATGTTAGCAGTACTGAGTGTGCATATGAAATAGAGATTATATGCTTAAAATGAGACCAGTCAGCAAGGTTATCTTCATTTTTCTCCATCCATGTTCAGCTGTGAGGTTTGACAAACAAGTTGGCCAAGTTGGATTTAATCAGTTCAAATTTTGCCAGGTGAGTAAAACAAAAGAGCACAGGAGCAAGAAAATTAAAGGATGTTTACAGTGGAGTGACTACAAGATGGACTGCTAAATCTACACTGAGAAAGTAGGGAAGAGGACATGGATGCTTCACAAAGCATGTTTTATATCCCCAAGCAGTCTGTAAACTCAAAGGCAAAAACCAAGAGTTCTATACTACATATACCTCACCAAAGAACACTACAGTGAAGCCTCTGCTAACTGATTAAATGAGTCTTCTCCATAGTCCAGAACTCCATATAACATAAACTCATCAGATTTTTTAAACTTATTAAAAAATTTTTTTAAAAAGCAGCATTCCGAAGATCTTGAAAAATCAATTTATGGTTGACATGATGTTTTTGCTCTTAAGAGCAGGTGATTGGGTTCCCATTATTATTTCCATAGAAACAAAGATTAATAGCTGGACAATAACCAAAGGAACACTATGGCAATAGAAATTAAATTAATTAACTTCATATGGGAAAGTAAAGCCTAATTACTACAGGGCACCCATCTCAGAACAACTCCCCCTGTCCCACAGAATCTAATCAACTGCATTTCTGGGCACTTTGCAATGCTAACTAGTCAAGTGAATTGGGACTTGGACACTATTGCTAACTATAGCATATATCATTAAATGAATCTAAAATAATTCTAGAAGCAATCTGATCATCTGCTAAAATACTTAGTTTATAAGAATCTCCCCTTATCCTCAGGGAATACATTCCAAGACTCCCAGTGGATACCAAAACCACAGACAGTACCGAACCCTATATATACACTATGTTTTTTCCTATACATACACACCTATGATAAAGTTTGATTTATAAATTAAACACAGTAAGAGATTGACAACAATAATAGAACAATTATAACAATACACTGTAATAAAAGATGTGAATGTGGTCCCCTCTTCTCAAAATATCTTACTGGACAAATATAATGCCTTTTCCATCTTAACTAAGCACTTAACACACACTGTGGCCGCACCCTTTGCAGTCTGAGTTGCGACAGCCAAGCTAGCACAAATTTCTTTTTCCTTTTTCACAGTTTTACGGATAGAAGATTCGTTCTTACCGTGGATATCAGCAACCTCAGCATACAATTTTTTTTCTTTCCTTACTAAGTCAAGGGCTTCCACTTTTTCACTTAAAGGAAGCACTTTACGGCTTCTCTTTGGCATATCCAAATTTCCGAATTGTCAGCATCACTAGGCTTGCATTTTGGGGCCATTATTAAGTAAAATAAGGGTTACCTGAACACAAGCCCTGAGATACCGCTGATAATCCAGATAGCTACTAAGTGACTAACAGGCAGGATACATGGGACAAAGGGATGATTCATGACCTAAGTGAGACAGCGTGAGATTTCATCATGCTACTCAGAAAAGTTCGCAATTTAAAACTTATGAATTGTTTATTTCTGGAATTTCCCATTTAATATTTTCGGACCACGGTTGACCACAAGTAACTGAAACCAAGAAAACCGAAACCACAGATAAGGGGGGACTACTGTATATAAATTACTGAAAGTCCTTTGTTTTCGCTACTTTATTCTTTTCATATTTAAATAATGTCAAGAAAATCCTAGAGAACACAAAACATACTTTTAGTAATTTAGATTCACATAAGAAGTATCACCATCTTTTGTACTCAGGAGATTTCTAACTATTCTTTTCCCAATGTCCAAAATATATGGTTTAGTCAGATCAGTTCAGTGAAATAAAGAAAAATTGAGTCCTGAAAGAATGTTGAGGAAGAAAAAGAGATAAAAGAAGGTTTGGTTCCCAGGTTGTGTTCCTACTTAAATCACCAAATAGAACACACCATTAGCAGAGAATTAAAATAGCTTCCTTATCTGTAATATGAGAATACTAAAGTAGATGCTTATACTAAAGTTTTCTTTCTGCTCCAAAAATTCTATTCCCAAACTAGTGCTTTGGACTTCCCCCTTTCAAAGGCCTTTTTGAAAAGGGATGCTAAAAGATTTAACCTTTCAATTCATGAGCCTATCACATATTTTCTTCCTCTGAATTACATTAACAGAAAAGCCTAGAAAAAAAAAAGATGAATATTTTAAATCAGAAAAAAATAGGCCAGCTAAGCTAATTATTGGCGACAGTCTCCAACATATGCAAGGTCTTGTTTCTCACTCACTCTTCTCACACCCATTCTCATTTATTTCTTCTCTCCCCAAGCCTTAAGCCTAACAGTGGGATCACACAGTCCTGAATGACTCCAGAGGACATTTAGGTTAGAGAACCCAGAGGCAGAACTTATTTGGGAAAACAGGAGCTAACCATTTGCTAATGCAAGTCAGAGGTTCTTTCTTATCTTTATATCCCCATCACCAAATAAAATAATAGATATATAATAACAGATACCTAAGTTAACTCCACTATATAATTTATTACATCAGTGATTCTCACCAGTGATTTCTTTTTAGAAATGCAGAATTTCAGGTCCTACCTGGACTTACTGAATCAAAAGTTTGGGGAGTAAGTTTCAGCACTGTTTAAAAAGCTCTCCAGGTGATGCACACTCAGGCTTGAGAACCGCTGTATTAAACATGTCAGGAAATCACCTTCCTGTTCATTATTGCTGGTGGCAAGCAAAGAAACAAACAAAAATGCTGATTTTTCTCAGCTGCCACCACTTACAAATGCTTGGGCCCACATTATGCTGTCAACCACTTAACTTCTGTTTCCAGCCCACACACAAGATGAACTTTAGAGTCAAATAACTTGAGTTAAACTTATGGCTCTTAGAGTTAACAGCTATGTGACCTTATTTAAGTTAATTAAACTCTTGGAGCCTCAGTTCCCTCATCTGTAAAGCAGAAATAACATCACATACCTCCATGAATAAGATACAGATTACAGAAAGGTGTCCAGGACAGTACCTGGCACACAGCAGACCTTCAATAAATGTAAGATCATCTTCCTTTCTTCCCTACCACCTGTACCAAGTCCCTGCTGCTTTACACAGACAACACCCTAAAGAAGACAGCACTTTAGCACCCCTCTGAGAAATGTTACCAATGCCTCCCATACCGAAAAGCTCTCTGGCGAGGTTTTTCTTCTGGAAAATACCACAGGAGAGATATGAAGTGTTATGAGTCCTACAGAATCATATACAGAACAGCGATTTTAAAAAGGTGGTCTACAAGCTAGTGGAAAAAGCAAATCATTCATAAGTGTGTACCTGTGTAACTTAAAAAATAATTGACGTTAAGCACAATATAGGCAACTTTCTCTTAAGTGGCCATAATTAATTAATGACAACTGGGGATTAACGCTAAACTTCACCAGGCAGGAGGTGTTAACATCAGAAAACGCAAAAGAACTGGAATACATGACCTATATTAAAGTGGTCCAGGCATTCCAATTTCACTGTCAAATTCTTTGTCCCAATGTTATCACACTATATATCTTGTTTTGGTGTTCCAAAAAATATATGGTCTCCAGGGGAACCCCTCCTCCAAAAAAAAAACCACTGCCATAAATGACACCTAAAAATTGGAGAGTATTACTCCTTTTTGTAAGTTTATAATTTTGAGGGGATTTTACCGTAAACAATTCCCAACTTCAGCTCCGCACTCCCTCTAATATTAAGTCCAATATTAAAATGTTTAATTTGACTACTAGCCTATTCATGGGGACGAAAATAGGTCAGTGCACGTGGTATGTCATTATACTCGAATATTTCGCAGGGTAACCAAGTTAGCAGCGTCAGTTCAATGAGCGCTTGCAGGTTTCACTCGTACTCCTCAAGTTGACAACTAAGACGGGACAGCCCTCTATTTTTGCTGTTCTGTTAGAGTAGCCAACATTCCCAACTGTAGGACCGTAGGGAAGCTGAAGCATTCGTATCTTCTTACGGGGACATTTTTCCAGAGAACTCGTAATAGGAAAGCTGAACCAACAACAGGCTGCAAAGCCACAAACTTAGTGCCCTGCCCGCCGGGAGCCTGAATGCCTGCACCGGCTACTTAACGACTGCAACCTAACAACTTCTAGACACAAGACAGCAGAGCAGGGTGACGGTTACTCACTTTTAACATTCTACACTGTCCCCCTCACCTTACTCAGCAGGACATCCTCCCCACCGCCAACCCCCGGAACCCCTTGGGCCACCTTTACCGCCTCCTCCCAGCACCACTGCCCTAGAGTCCCCAGGCGCCAAGCGAGGGTCCCGAGCGAGGCCGGGAGCCGACGGCTGCCCGGGTCTCCGCGTCCCAGGACGCCCCAGAAGCCGCTGCCCGGTGCCCCGCTTCCCCCCGACCCCATTAGCCCCACTCCTCACTCCAAACCCGCTGTCCCGGCCCCGCGGCCCGCCGGTCCCGCACCTCTTCCCCAGACAAACCCGGAACCGGGAGCCGGCCCCCGCCCAGGGGCGGGTTTAGGCCCAAGCCAGGCCACGGAGTCCCCGGCTCCCGCACCACCGCCCGGGCCGCCCCGAAACTCGTGCCGGGACGGAGGCGGGGAAGCGCTGCGAGGCCTGGCCCGGGAGCCCGCTCCTCCGGCCGGGGCAGGACACGACTCACCTTCGTACTGTAGGTCCACCAGAACCAGCAGGAAGGGGAACACCGAGCCCAGCCGGCTGGTCACAGAGCAGGGGGCCACCATGTCCGAGGGCGCGGGCGCTGAGGAGGAGCAAAGGTGCGGGGCCCACCAGCCCCCGCCGGCGCTCACGCTGCAGCTGCGCCCACCCGCCGTCCGCTCTTGCTCGGGCCTAAGGCGGCTGGCGCCCCGCGGAAGAAGGCAGCGGTAGGCGGGGCCCGGGCGGGGCTACGCCCCGAGCGCCGCCGCCGCCCAATCACCTTCTTCCTGGCCACTTTCCTACTGGGCTCGCCGGGGTCGTGGTTCGCGCTGATAGGCTGTAGGGGCCGCTGCCCCCGCCCCTTATCTGATAGGATAACGTGGAAGCACGAGACAAGACTGCGTCCGCCTGCGGTGGAGCTGTCAGGATCTCCAAATCGCTGCGGCGGGCCGGAGGGAGGCGGCCGGGCAGCTGTGTGGCAGCCGCCGAGTCCGCATGCGCAGGCCGCGGAAGCCTTTTTGGGCCGGTCCCCGCGCGCTGGGTCGGCGAGGAGGAGGATGTCAGCAATCCGAGGGTTTCCAGTGTGCTGTTTGGGGAAAGGTGAATCCGCCGCTTCCGCAGTGAGAAGCCAAACCTGGTCCCAGGAAGTCTGCGGGGGTGGATCGGGGAACAGGACAAGTGGCAGAGCCTGCTACCTCCCTCTGAGAGTCTCGGAACCTACACGGACCGCCCTGAAGAGCGGTGGCGAAACGATCAGGAGAAGCTCGGGCTCAGTAAAGTAGGGTGAGCCGATGGAGCCGGGAGCATGTCAGGACAACCAGGTACATTAGGGACCTAAGGGAGGTAAGTGAGAATGGCATGGAAGATTGGGACCCATTCCCCAACTGTCCAGTGGACCAGCGTGTCCAGAAAAAGAGCAATTCTGGAAGATTCTGTGCAGAAGAAACCAGGGAAGCACAGCAGCTAAGAGAGCAAAGGGCTCTTGAGAGTGCAGCCAACGTCAACTATAACGAAAAAAAGAGAGACGTGTTAGGACGGATCTTGTATCTTGTGCTCAACAGAGGAAACTCAACAAGGTAAAATTCAAGTTACACAATTTGGCATTAAACTTGTTCACCGCCACTTCCTCCGGCGTCCTCAACACAACGCACACTATGCACCAGTGATGTTTCACATGGGATGAAACAGTAATGCCTTTCTGTGTTAAGCGCTGTCAAGTGCAAACTTATTACTTTACCAGTGAGTATGCATTTGCTATCTTGGTGCTACTGCACACTTTAGAACTCATGAATGATAAATGGCACAGTGAATTCGTTATTTCCTAAAAATACACTCAGGAGGGTAAAAGCTTTCTAAGCTTTTATTCCAGAGGGAACTAAGCAAAGGAAATGGTTTGGAGAAAGGGAAAACAAACAAAAAACTGAGTCCCTTAGTAGTTGTGGTGGAAAGCAGTGTAACATAATGTGAAGAGCAGAGGATTCAGATCCAAGAAATGTAGTTCCCCACCACAGTTGTTATCTAGGTTATCTTCATCTGTAAAGTGGGTATGATACTGATGGCCTCAAAGGTTTGTTTTGAGGTTTCATGAAGTGGGTAAAAATTCTTGTAAATTATAAAGTATTATACAAATGTTACTTATCCTTCTAACAAGAGCAAATCATGAGACTCCTCTTTGGATTTTTTTTTTTTTTTTTTGGTTTGTCCTTTTCCTTATCGACTATCACAAGGTGGTGTTAGTGAAAAAACAGCAATGATTTCAGTGTCTACAAGTAGTGAAGACATCATCCAGATGAGGTACCGTTGCCAAGGCAGCCAACATTGCTGATCAAAATGGAGAAAGTTTTGTAAACAAATAATACTACACCATGAATTATCACCAGAATGCTGCCTGTGATTCTGGTCCTAAGGAAGAAGCAGTGCTAAAGAAGTTCTAAGGATGGAAATTAAAAATGATTAACGAGAGGACAGACCTTGTGCCATAGATAATAAAAATAACAAGGGCCTTCATTGTTGAGTGATTTTGGAAATTCATTGATCAAATTGCATAGCCATGAATCCTAAAGTCTTAAAACTAGGATTTACAAAGTATCTCTTGAAAGAGATAATTTTACAACAAAGAAGGAAACATTTTAAACAGCAATAAGTGTACAGTGCTAAAATTATCCTTATATGTATAAAATGCTTAGGAATGTTTTCTCCAATGTTCATCTGGGCATAGTTTTCACCTGATCACTCTTGCCAATAAAACCAAAGTAATCCAGTGATTGTAGAGAAAATTATAAATATTGTTTGCATTTATCAACATTTATGCAGTCCTTTTTATTTATTTATTTTTAAAATATTTTATGTATGTATGTATTTGTTTATTTGGCTGCACCGGGTCTTAGTTGCAGCACACGGGATCTTTAGTTGTGGCATGTGTGTGAGATCTACTTCCCTGGCCAGGGATCAAACCCAGGCCCCCTGCATTGGGAGCGCAGAGTCTTAGCCACTGGACCACCAGGGAAGTCCTGCAGTCCTTTTAAAATTAAGCATAAACACCATACTGTAATTGATAGAACCTATTCATTATGATAGTAAAAGACAAAATAATGGTAGAATATTTAAATTGCACTATATGCAAAACCAGCAATATTATATAATTTATAATATATAAAAATATATTGATCTAAGTTTATTGACCAGAAAAATAATTTTGGTAGAGAGTAGTGGACAGATCTAGAACACATTTTTTGGAGGAAAGGAGATCAGATTTGCTGATGGATTAGCTCTGGGGAGAAGTAAATGTTCAAAAGCAAATATGATATTTATAACATCTTTTTGCACCACATTAAAAACAAAATAGGCAACATTATAAAGAACATAATGAATGCTGAACTATACATCCTTCTGCATTTATCTTTATGAACTTGTGCTTTCATTTCTATAAAAGGGATTTCTAAAAGTGGGATTGCTTTGTCAAAGAATGTGTACACTTAAAAATTTAAGATGAGGACGTCCCTGGCGGTCCAGTGGTTAAGACTCCGTGCTTCCACTGAAGGGGGCACGGTTGGATCCCTGATCAGGGAACTAAGACCCCCCCATGCCGTGCTATGCAGTCAAAAAATTTAAAATAAATAAATAAATAAAAATTTCAGATGATTGTCAGATTATTTTCCCTAAAAGTCAGAGTAATTTGTATTCCTAACAACTATTTATCTCCTCACATACTCACCATCACTAGATATAACTGATTTTCATAGTTCTTGACAAGCTGATGGTAAAAAATCTCCCTTCTAAGTCAAGTTTACTACTTGATTGCAGGGATTTGGGAGATCTGATCAAACTTTGGTGTTCTCATGTAAAAATTTGGCTTTAAAACCATGTCCTGTCTTCTGTCTGCTTGTCCACCCATTTATGTTAGTAGGCTTCTGGCCACATCAGTCTCTGCTTCCTTCATCACATCATTTTCTCTTGCTTTTGACCTTCTTCTGTCTTGTAAGGATCTTTGTAATTAATTATTTAGGGCCCACTTGGATAATCCAGGATATTCTCTCCCTGCAAGATCCTCAATTTAGTCACATCTGCAAAATGCCTTTTGCCATAAAAGAGAACACTGTTGGGGGATCAGAATGTCGATATCTTCAGCGGGAACACTATTCAGCTTAACATGGTACTCCCCCCACTTCAGGAGATAGACCTTAAGTCCCCTCTCCCTTGAATGTGGGCTGGACTTAATGACTAACTTTTAAAGACTAGAGTGTGGAAAGGGGAGAGTGGAGTAACTTTACAGTGGAGAAACTGGCAAACACTACCTTGGCCAGGTGGTCAAGGTAAACATTACCAATATTAAGTTATATTGATCCCATATAACCCCCTGATATGAGGTCATGAGAAGGACACTTCACTTCTGTGATGTTCTTTCCATTCTATAACCTAGTCTAAATATGAAAAAAATTCACATAAACCAAAATTGAGGGACAGTCTATAAAATACCTGATCAGTACTCCTCAAAACTTAACAGACCAGAGGAAACTAAGGAGACATGATGACTGACAGGTCTGTCTTAAACCACATCCAGAAATAGAAAATGGATGTTACTGGGAAAACTACTGAAGTCCAGATAAAGTCTCAAGTTTAGTTAATAGTAATGGGCCATTATTAACTTTCTTAGTTTTGACAAATGTACAGTGATTGTATGTAAGATGTTGACAATAGGAGAATAAATGAGGAGTGTTTAGGACTGCTCTGTAGTATCCTTGCAGCTTTACTCTAAAATTATTTCAAAAATAAAAGTTTACTTAATTGTAAAGGGCCTGAGTATTTTTAAATCAACTGTAATGAGTTTTTCTGCATCTGAACTTCCTTTTCCTTGAAGAAGAAAGAGAATTAGTACTTTACAGAAATAGTTTCTTAGTTGTCTGAAACCAGCTCCTCTCTTTTCTTTCCTGTTTTTCCTCTTTTCCCTTCACTTGGGAAATTGTTGATTACTTGATTTAAAATCTGTTATGTACACACTCTAGGAATATTCTAGTCCAGATAATCAAAATATCTATAAGAAAAAGTTCATTAACTGTACTTTTTGTTTTTAAAATATGAACAAGTACATGTAAATGATAGCCTGTATTAAAATAATTATTAGATAAATTTTTGAAGCATAACTTAAAGATTCTTTAACATTGGTCCTGGAATACAAGGTTTTAAATTGTATTTTTTTTTTTTTTTTTTTTTTGGCCGTACCCAGGCCTCTCACTGTTGTGGCCTCTCCCGTTGCAGAGCACAGGCTCCGGACGCGCAGGCTCAGCGGCCATGGCTCACGGGCCCAGCCACTCCGCGGCACGTGGGATCTTCCCGGACCGGGGCACAAACCCATGTCCCCTGCATCAGCAGGCGGACTCTCAACCACTGCGCCACCAGGGAAGCCCTAAATTGTATTTTTAAAGGTTCATGTACTATTTCTGATAAATAGGTGAATCTTTGGACAATTGGGATGAGTTAATATTGATTTAAAGACAGCTCTATGTCCATCCTCATGTTCACTGCAGCATTATTTACAACAGTCAAGACATGGAAACAACCTAAGTGTCCATCAGCAGATGAATGGATAAAGAAGATGTGGTATGTATATACACACACAATCGACTAGTATTCATCTATGAAAAAGAAGGAAATCCTGCCATTTGAGACAACATGAATGGACCCTGAGGTCATTATGTTAAGTGAAATATCAGACAGAAAAAGACAAATACCACACGATCTCACTTATATATGGAATCTAAAAAACCAAACTCATAGATACAAAGAACAGGGAATTCCCTAGTGGTCCAGTGGTTAGGACTCCTCAATTCCACTGCTGGGGGCCCAGGTTCAATCGCTGTTCAGGAACTAAGATCCCGCAAGCCACGTGGTATGGCCAAAAAAAAAAAAGACCAAAGAACAAACTAGTGGCTGCCAGAGATGTGGGAAGGGGAGGGTTGCGAAATAGGTGAAGGTGGTCAAAAGGTACAAACTTCCAGTTATGAGATAAATAAGTCCTGGGGATGTAATGTACAGCATGGTGACTATAGTTAACAACACTGTATTGTATATTTGAAAGCTGCTAAGAGAGTAGATCTTAAAAGTTCTCATTATAAAGAAGAAAATTGTAAATATATGTGGTGATGAAAGTTAACTAAACTTACTGTGGTAATCATTTTGCAACATACACATATACCAAATCATTATGTTGAGCACCTAAAACTAATACAATGCTATATGTCAAATTATATCTCAATAAAAAAAGAGACAGGGGCTTCCCTGGTGGCGCAGTGGTTGAGAGTCCGCCTGCCGATGCAGGGGACACGGGTTCATGCCCCGACCCGGGAGGATCCCACATGCCACGGAGCGGCTGGGCCCGTGAGCCATGGCCGCTGAGCCTGCGCGTCCGGAGCCTGTGCTCCGCAACGGGAGAGGCCACAACAGTGAGAGGCCCACGTACCGCAAAAAAAAAAAAAAAAAAGAGACAGGGACTTCCCTGGTGGTGCAGTGGTTAAGAATCCACCTGCCAACGCAGGGGACACGTGTTCAAGCCCTGGTCCGTGAAGATCCCACATGCCGCAGAGCAACTAAGCCCGCAAGCCACAGCTACTGAGCCTGCGCTCTAGAGCCCAAGAGCCACAACTACTGAAGCCCGCGCACCTAGAGCCCATGCTCCGCAACAAGAGAAGCCACCGCAATGAGAAGCCCATGCACCACAATGAAGAGTAGTCCCCACTTGCCACAACGAGAGAAAGCCCATGCACAGCAACAAAGACCCAATGCAGTCAAAAAATAAATAAATGAATAAAAGTTTTTTTTTAAATGCCAACCAAAAAGTACTGAGCTAGGTTATCAGGTATGATGCATTAAAAAAAAAAGACAGCTCTATGTCTCCTCCAGATTTTATTTTTAAATATTTATTTATTTATTTGGCTGCACCAGGTCTTAGTTGCAGCATACGGGATCTTTTTCAGTTGTGGCATGTGGGCTCTTAGTTGCAGCATGCGGGATCTAGTTCCCTGACCAGGGATTGAACCTGGGCCCCCTGCGTTGGGAGTGTGGAGTCAAGCACTGGACCACCAGGGAAGTCCCTGTCTTCTCGAGATTTTACTACAATATTATATTTTATATACAATGGGTAAACTCTTCAAAATTTAAACCTTCTAAATTTCTAAGTTAACTAAATGAAATCATAATAACCAGTCTTGAAAAAGATTTCTTAAGAAATTTCAATAACATAAATCATAAGGGCTTAGTCCTTATTTTCCAGATTCTTACATCTAAATCCAAATATATAAATAATTGCATTAAATTTGAATGTTATAAACACAGTAATTAAAAGAGTGTCAAAATGGATACTAAAAAAAATAACATGAATCAACTATAAACGGTCTACAACAAAGGTAAAACTTCACACTGTGGTCAATTAATTTCAGCAAGGATGCCAAGACAGTTTAATGGAAAAAATATAGTCACTCCAGCAAATGGTGTTGGGACAACTGGATATCTACATGCAAAAGAGTTAAATTGGACCCTTTCCTTAGACCATATACAAAGAATAACTCAAATTACATACACCTAAATGTAAAATCTAAAGCTGTAAAACTCTTACAAGAAAACAGGAGTAAATCTTCATGATCTTGGGTTGAATAAAACCTTCTTAAATACAACACCAAAAGCACAAGCACAGAGGAAAAATTAGATAAAGCGAATTCCATGAAAATTTAGAAATTTTGTGCTTCAAAGGACACCATCAAGAAAATGAAGACAATGCTCAGAATTGGAGATTCATTGCAAATCGTATCTGGTAAGGGACTTTATCCAGAATATATAAAGAACTCTTAGAACTCAGGAATAAAAAGACAACTCAATTTTAAAAATGGGCAAAGGATCTGAATAGGCATTTTTTCCAAAGAAGATATAAAAATGACCAATAAGTACATGGTTAGCCACTAGGGAAATGCAAATCAGCATGACAACTTCATAGCCACTAGGATGGCTGTAATAAAGATGAGCATTAGCAAGAGTTGGTGAGGGTATGGAAAAATGGGAACACTCACATATTGCTATAGGGAATGTAAAATGGGACAGCCACTTTTAGAAAAGAGTTAGACATCAAAACGTTAAACACAGAGTTACCATGTGACCCAGCAATTCCACTCCTAGGTATATAGTTTAGGGAAATGAAAACATGTTCACACAAAACGTTGTATACAAACATTCCTAGCTATTATATGTTCATAATAGTCAAAACGTGGAAACAGTCCAGGTGTCCAACAAGAGAATGGGCAAACTGTACTAAAAATCATAAAATACTATTTGGCTATAAAAAAGGAATGAAGTATTGATGCATGCTACAACCTGGATTAACCTTGAAAAAGATTATGCTAAGTGAAGGAAGCTGGTCACAAAAGGCCACAAATTGTATGCTTCCATGTATGTGAAATGCCCAGGATAGGTAATTCCATACAGGCAGACAAATGAGTGGTAGCCTGGGGCTTGGAGTAAGTATGAATACTAATGGGTATAGGGTTTCTTCCTGGGATGATGAAATTCTAAAATTAGGTAGTGGTAAAGTTTGCACATATCTGTGAATATACCAAAAGCCACTGAGTTACAGACTTTCAGTGGGTGAATTTTATCTCACGTGAATTATCACTTTAAAAAAAATTTTAAGGACTTCCCTGGTGGCACAGTGGTTAAGAATCCGCCTGCCAATGCAGGGGACATGGGTGTGAATCCTAGTCTGGGAAGATCCCACATGCTGCAGAGCAACTAAGCCCGTGTGCCACAACTACTGAGCCTGTGCTCTAGAGCCTGCGAGCCACAACTACTTAAGCCCGCACGCCCAGAGCCCATGCTCTGCAACAAGAGAAGCCCGCGCACCACAACAAGAGTAGCCCCCACTGGCCACAACTAGAAAAAGTCTGTATTCAGCAACGAAGACCCAACGCAGCCTAAAATAAATAAATGAATTTTTTAAAATTACATTCGATGCTTAAAAAAATATTATTCAAGTAAAGGAATGGAAACACATTTATCATGCAGACAGTAATCAAAAGAAAGCTGGAGTAGGTACCGAAAATAATCAAATATAGAAACGTAAGGTAGAATAGTGGTTGCCAAGGGCATGGGGGAGGAAGAAGTGGGGAGTTGTCCAAGAGGTATAGAGTTTCAGTTTTACATGATGAAAAAGTTCTAGAGATCTGTTGCACAACAATGTGAATATACTTGACACTACTGAACTACACACTTAAAAAATGGTTAAGATGGTAAATTTTTTACCACAATTTAAAACTTTTTTTTAGATCTCAGCACAGCTGCAGAAAAACACATCTAGAAAAAGAAAGGAAGCTGGAGTGACCAATTACATTAGTATCAAAGTAGAATTCAAAGCAAAGAAAGAAAAACTATAAGGGATAAAAAGGGACATTACAAAATGATGAAAGGAAAATAGATAACTGAGAACCTGCTGTATAGCACAGGGAACTCCACTCAGCGCTCTGTGGTGACCTAAATGGGAAGGAAATCCAAAACAGAGGGGATATATCTATGCGTATAGCTGATTCACTTTGCTGTACAGCAGAAACTAACACAACATTGTAAAGCAACTACACTCCAATTTTTTTTTTAAAAAGTCATGAAGGGATCGAGTCACCAAGAAGACATAACAATTCTACATGAAATACTCCTAACAACAGAGCTTCAAAATATATAAGCAAAAACTAGCAGAACTGAAAGGAGAAAGAGACATTCACAATTTTAGTTGGAGAGGTCAATACTCTGAGTAATACATAGAATGAGTAGACAAAATCAGAAAGGAGGGCTTCCCTGGTGGTGCAGTGGTTGAGAGTCCGCCTGCTGATGCGGGGGACATGGGTTCGTGCCCCGGTCCAGAAGGATCCCATATGACGCAGAGCGGCTGGGCCCGTGAGCCATGGCCGCTGAGCCTGTGCGTCCGGAGCCTGTGCTCCATGGCGGGAGAGGCCACTGCAGTGAGAGGCCCGCGTACCGCAAAAAAAAAAAAAAATCAGAAAGGAAAAATCAGCACACAAACTGACCATCAGGCAACTCGATTTAATTGACATTTATAGAAAACCTCACCCAATACACTTTCTTTAAGTGCACATGAAACATTCACCAAGATAGGTCATAAAACAAACCTTAACCAATTTAAAAGAATTGACATTATAAAAGAATTAGAAGAATTTAAATTACATAAGGTATGTTCTGTGATCCACGATACAATTAACCTAGAAATCAATGAACAGAAAAGTAGTAGGAAAATCTCCAAATACTTGGAAACGACACACTTTTAAGTACTCCACGGGTCCAAAAGGAAGTCTCAAGGGATACTAGAAAAGATTTTGACTCAAAGAAGAATGAAAATACAACATACCAAACTTTCTGGGTAACAGGTAAAGCACACAAGGTCCAGTGCAGGTCCTGTACAGCTTTCTACAAGTAGTGAGCAACGTATCCAAGCTGTTGTAACTTGCCATAGCATACCAGGTCTTGTGTTTGCCCAGGGATGGAAAGAAAGACCTTGAATCCAGACGTGACGTGTTATTTACATCTCCATTGGCTACAGCTAGTGACATGACTCCACATAACTTGAAAGGGATGCCGAAGTTTGTTGGGGCACCCAGCTAATCAATGAGTCCTAGTATATCCATTACGTGAGCAGGACTAACAAGGTTACATGGACCAGGGCAGTAATGGCAAAGGTGGAAGGAAGTGGTAGGATTTGGAATATATTTTGGAGGAAGAGCCTTGATAGATGTCGGGGTGTAAGAAGGGGGGAAGGCAGGAAGGAGGCCTAATTTATGAAAACGAGTAAGTCACTTTAGGAGCCCGACAGAGGAAACAGCAAGAGCAAAGGCTTTGAAATGGAAACAATCTTATGGTGTTTTAGGAATAGAATGTTGAAATGTAATAAACTTAGGGGACAGTAGTATGACATGAGGTCAGGAGGTAGGCAGGAACCAGATCATAGAGTGCCATTTAGGCTGTTAAGGGAGTTTCTTATCCTATTCCATTGTAGATAGGAAGTCACTGGAGGATTTTAAACAAAGGGCTGACAATATTAGATTTAGATTTAAAAGCAATCATGCCAGCTCCTGTATGAACAAAAGGATCTTAGAGGGATAAGCTGTGAGCCAGGTAGGAGGCTGTTGCTGTAGGCCAGGTGAAAGATGACGGTAGCTTGAACTATGGTAACAAGAGATGGAGATGGAGAGAAGCAAACAAATTTGGCATGTATTTTGGTGGTAATAAATGGGATAGATCGGAGTAGGACCAAGTGAGTAATCAGGTTACCTTCATTCAGTTAATTACTGCTTAATTGCAATACCAAAGTATAGCCAAAATATTTTCGATAGCTATTTAGTCTCTGGAAAGACCAACTGGCAATCAGATGCAAACTGTTCACTTGTTGAACCTCTGTTTACAAATTCATAGCAATTATGTGGAAACTAAAATGAGAAAACAAGCAAACAAAAGAAACTTGCTGGAGCCTAAGCAAAGATAAGTATTTCCATGGACTAGAAACACCACAAAATCATGTGTAAGCAGAAGCCAGGGGAATGCTAGCCACTGTTTTTGATCTAGGAAGGGACCAAAAGTAATCCAGAGATAGTCTCCTTGTTCTCCTGGGTGCTTGACACCACCAGCAGCAGCTCTGTTACAGCCGCTTGTTTACATGGAATTGTAGAAACCTAGAATGGGGAATCAAGCTGCTCCTGGCTGGCTCTGCAATTTCAGTCTGGAACTGCCAGTATAGGACGGAGTAAGCATAGAGAAAGAAAAAGGGACACACAAGGAAGCAAACAAACAAAACCTGACTTTTCCAAATGGAACTGCAAACTACAACTGCCAAACATATCCAGAATTCTAATGCTAAAAAAGACAGGCAACAAATCAACTGAAATTGAACTCACTTAAGAGGAAGTTAATTGAATAGACTAAGGAGGCTTACAGACATACATAAAGAAATCACATCCATACTTACAAGAAAGAACGGAGGACTTCCCTGGTGGTGCAGTGATTAAGAATCCACCTGCCAATGCAGGGGACACGGGTTCAATCCCTGGTTTAGGAAGATCCCACATGCCTCAGTGCAACTAAGCCCATGTGCCACAACTACTGAAGCCTGCGTTCTAGAGCCTGTGAGCCACAACTACTTAAGCCTGTAGGCCTAGAGCCCGTGCTCCGCAAAGAGAAGCCACCGCAATGAGAAGCCTGCACACTGCAATGAAGAGTAGCCCCCGCTCGCTGAAGCTAGAGAAAGCCTGCGCTCAGCAATGAAGACCAAACGTAGCCAAAAAAATAAATTAATAAAAAAAAAGAATGGAATAAAAATGGCATAAATGGAACAGGTGGTTGTAAAAAGTCATTGTATTAATTGCCTAGGGCTGCCATAATAAATTACCACACACTGGGTGGCTCTATTACGAACCAGGTTGGTTTGCCCACTCACAGAAAGCCAAAGCGCTGACACTACTAGGTTTGCCACAAATAATGCATTTGTTCGCAAGCAACCAAGTGAGGAGTGAGAGAACGAGTCTCAGACCTGCCTCCCCAAAGGCAAGGAGCTGAGGTATTTTGGGGATAAAGAAGTAGAGTGGTCAGAGGCACGGGGATCGTAGGGAAAGGTGATTGGAAATAAGAAAAAGGTAAGGTAATCATCATTTTGCACAGGTGTAACTAAGCTATAGGCTTCTTCACTGGGACGCATTTTCAGAAAATGGCGGCGTGTGCATGTTCTGAGGGTGGAGTTTTAGGCCCTGTGACGTCAAAAGTTCACCTAGCAGGGACTTCCCTGGTGGCGCAGTGGTTAAGAATCCGCCTGCCAATGCAGGGAACACGGGTTCGAGCCCTGGTCGGGGAAGATCCCACATGCTGCAGAGCAACTAAGCGCATGTGCCACAACTACTGAGCCTGCGCTCTAGAGCCCCCCAAGCCACAACTACTGAGCCCACGTGCCACAACTATTGAAGCCTGAGCACCTAGAGCCCGTGCTCCCCAACAAGAGAAGCCACAGCAATGAGAAGCCCGCACACCACAATGAAGAGTAGCCCCCCGCTCACCAAGAGTAGCCCCCACTCACCACAACTAGAGAAAGCCCGCACACAGCAACGAAGACCCAACGCAGCCAAAAATAAATAAATAAATAATTTTTAAAAATTTCACCTAGCGGACACTGGCACATGCCCTGCTGGAGAGTGGGTGGTCCTAACCAGTCTTAACCAGCTGGAGCTAGAACTAGACACAGCTGACTCCAAGTTCCTGAACAACAACTCAGGCAAACACCTTGTTTAGGCTACGTGCTGCTTGGAGGGCATGCAAGGTTTTTGTAGCAACAATTAAGATGGCCTTGGTCAACGAAGGCAGGTTACAGGTGTAATGGATTTCACCCGTGGCTTCACTTAAAAACAAATTTATTCTCTCAGAGCTCTGGAAACTAGAAGACCAAAATCAAGGTGTTGACAGGACCACACTCTCTCTCTGAAGGCTCTAGAAAAGAATCCTTCATTGCTTTTTCCTCATTTCTGATGGCTACCAGCACTCCCTGGCGTTCCTTAGCTTGTAGTTGCAGCATTCTACTCTCTGCTTCCATCTTTGCACAGCATTCTTCTGTGTGTCCTCTCCTTTTCTTCTTGACAAATTACATCTGCAAAGACCCTCTTTCCAAATAGGGCACAGTGTGAGATCTGAGTGGACATGAATTTTGGAGTGATGAGCATGATTTAACCCACAACAATAATTAATAAATAATCTTTGAAATTAAAAGCAGTCCGTAAAATTAAAAAAAGCTTAATACACCATATGTACACACACACACACACACACACACACACACACACACAGCCTAATAGATGGAATAAGCTCTAGAACACAAAGTGAGAGAATTAATATTAGAAGACATTTAAAAACATATCACTATCAGAAACTCTTAGACCAAGCACACACACAACCCTTAGTAAGGACTGGAAACCCTTAGAAAAATATTAGAAAATCTGAGCAAAAATTTAACAAGCTTTATCTAACTCTGTATCTAACAGCTCTATATATGGAGATGATGATCTGTCTAGTAAATAGGAAATTTTTTTACGAGGACTCATGAAACATTTTCAAAAATCTACCAAATACTCGTCCACAGAGGCAGTTTTACAAATTCCTAAGAATCATTATTATACGTTTTAAGTTCTCTGACCACAATGCAATTAAATTGAAAGTCAACAATAAACCGATTTTTCCAAGTCCTGGAAACAAAAAATGTATCCATAAATTACTCATGGTAAAAAAAAAAAAAAAAATCATTACGAAAAACTACATGATAATGAAAATGCTACATTATCATAATTTGTGGAATACTGCTAAAGCAAATATTGGGGTGGCCAAAAAGTTCATTCGGGTTTTCAGACGATGTTATGGAAAAACCCAAACGAACTTTCTGGCCAACCCAATATTTAGAGGGAAATTCAGAGCCTTAAATGCTTTCAGTTAAAAACCCAAAAAAAAAAAAAAAAAAAGGAGAAAAGAGGAGTTGTACTTAGCTCAGGATGCTAGAAACACTACAGAACAATAATTAAGAAACAGAAAGAAAGAACTAATGAAAAAATGAGCAGAAATTTCTGTGATGGGAGTGGTGAAGAAATATGAAGGATCCAAACCAAAAAGCTAGATATTGAAAGACATTAAAAAATGGACAAAAATAGAGCAAGCTTAAAAAAAGAGAAAAGATGTATATTAGCATTTAAAAGGGGGCACACAACTACAAATATGGTAGAGATGTTTTAATGTGTAAAATAAAACATTGAGTGTCTTTATGCCAATAAATTTGAAAATAGAGATGAAAAGAAAAACAGGATGCCTGAATAAGCCAAGAGCTAGTAAAGAAAATAAATTAGTAATTGTGCATCCCAACCTAAGAACAGCTACCTGGCCCTCACAGATCTGTAATCCCTATCTTATACAAAATATTTCAGAGTATATTTTTTTTCATTAAAATCTCTCCAACTCAGTTTAAAAGGCTTGATGCTAAACCTGGAGAGAAAAGAAAACCATGAAGTTAATTATGAGGGTAGATAAAGCAATCTTAAATGGAATATTCCCAAATCCAATTCATCACTTTAAAAAAAAGATAACCAAGAAGAAGTTATCCAGAGATACAAAACTAGATCAACACTGAAACATCTTTTAATGAAATACATCAAATTAACAGGTGGATGAAAAATCATTTGAACAGATTCAATTCTTAGATAAAATATAGCACTCATTCAGGTTTAAAAGGAAAAATCTCAGCAAAAAAAAAAAAAAGGAAGCAAACTGCTTTAACTTGGTAATTGGCATTTATCAAAACTTCTATTTTGAGAATCATAGTGTCAGATCAGTATCTCCTTCTTTCCCTCTTGGAAATCACCCAAAGCCACAACAACAAACAAGAAACAGAAAAGCAAGTTACAACGTCAACAAAATGTAGGAGACTGTTGAAACTCCAGTTCCCAAAGTAAGTGGGAGAGATGCCACACAGGAGAGGAATCAGAGAGAGGATGCCTGCTAATGTTCATCTCAAAAAAAGACAGCAAGATACTTCTCCAAGTGTTACCAACCTGGGTTATTGGACTCTTTAATCAATAAAAATTGATAAAAGGCCAGACTAGGAATTCAGGTGAGGCTTTATTGGGACTTGGGCTGCAGCATGAGAGAGTGAAAGCAAGTAACAGGTGCCCCTGCTCCACTCCCCAAGTGGAGTGGAGCAGGGGCAGATAGGGTGAGGGTGAAGGTGGATCAGGGGGTTGGGTCGAGGGAGGGGTGACGTAGGTGGTCTGCCCACCCCCTTGGTGGCACTGTATGCAGGGGTCATGCGTGGTACCCTGCTTTTGCTCCTGGTACCTCACAAGTGGCTGCTGGGTTTTGGCCTTTTTGTATCTTACTGTTCATACTTTACCCTAACTGTACCATGCATGCAGTTATTTTTAGTCCCTTAGAGTTTCTTTGTATTCTGTTGCCCGATAAGACGTTTGTCCAGGTGCAAGCATTCCAGTAAAGGTTCCCAGGTCCCAGATCCCAGCCTGTCTCAAAAAGTTAGAGGCATGCTTTGTAGTGAAAAACCCGAATATCTTATTTGCAACAAGAAGAATGTGATGCACTGGTTAGGGACAGAATCTACTTAGGACACACTTTGGTTCCAAGAAGCACAAAGTATGGGTCTGAAAGATGATTCACTTATTTATCAATTATCATCTCCAGGAAGCCATTTACCCCATGGCAGAAGAAGAGAGAAACTTGACATGATGAGCAGCTTTGTGGCTACCCGTCTCCATTTGCAGAGAAGAAATAAAAGCTAGATTAATTTATACAAAAACTTGGATCATAAGAAAAATTATGACTAATAGGGAGCACAGCCCAATCTCCTCCTCTGTACAAACTTTCTACAAAAGCAGTTTTAGAAAAACATCACCTTATTCAAAAGTAAGTACAGTTAACCCTTGAACAACGTGAGTTTAAACTGCCTGGGTCCTCATATACTTTGGTATTTTTCAATAATAAATACTACAGTACTACTTGACCCGTGGTCGGTTGAATCTGCAGAAGTGGAGGAACTGTGCATATGCAAGGCCAACTGTAAGTTGTACTCAGATTAACTCTCTTCATTGTTCAAAGGTCAACTGTAATCAAAAACAACGGAATCAAATAGCCAATAAGCACCAGAAAAGATACTCAACACGACTGGTCATCAGGGAAATGCAGATTAAAACTATAATGAGATCCCACTACATACCCACCAGAAGGGCTTAACAATGAAAAACGATTGACAATACCGAGTGTCGCAAGCATTTGGAACAACTGAAACTCTCATACATTGCTGGTGGGACTATGAAATGGTACAACCACTTTGAAAACTGGTAATGTGTTAAAAAGCTAAACCTGTATCTACTTGATGAGCTAGCAATTCTACTCCTAGGTATTGATCTTAGAGAAATGAAAACATATGTCCACAAAAAGCCTTGTACAATAATGTTCATTGCAACTTTACTTATAATAGCCACAAATTGAAAATACCTCCTCCATCAAAAGGACAGTGGATTAAAAAAAAGCTGTGATAAATTCATTCATATCGAGTTAATGATTTTTAAAATGCAAACACATTGTATACTATGGGCAACTTTTTCTGATACGAGGAGCATTCTTTTAATATACAGTTTCAAGTCCTCTTTTATTCTTGGAAAATTTTCTTATATGCTGATTCATTTATTCTTTTCCCTTATTTTCATTTTCTACCATGGGAACTCTGAAATGTGTATATGAATTGCATATTTTTGCCTGTCCTTCACGTCAAGTCTTTTTCTGCCAATCCTTATTTTAATAAACATTTAGAATGGGTCAGTCATTTCTAAACGTTCAATGCCATAAGACAATTGAGCAAAACTTACTTAAGAATAAAGGCCACAGATCAGCAGTTTTAGATATGCAAGAATATTGTTCCTATTAGTCATTTCTGAAGAAGTTTTTTTCTGGATTCATATATCATTATATTTGCCTCCAAGAAAAATAGTCTCATGGGGGCTGCGCTTATAATTAAATCTTTGCCCACCCACTTTGTCACAATCCTAAATTTCAAACCCTCTACCAGATCTGGGTGGATTCATGACTGTCAGGGCCCCAGTACAATGATCAAAATTTCATTTAAAAAGAAATGTTTTTAAACATATTTGTTTTTTCTAACTTTTTATTTTAACATACATTAACACTTAAATGTTACAAGGCTATTTTCCCCTTCCTCCACAGTCTCTAGAATTATTTTAAATTCATTTAATGAGACCTGGTTCTGGGAACTGCAGCACCCAACTTCCACAATAAGGAGGTAGTTGAGCGGGAAGAAGCTGGTGCTTGATGACTTTGTGGGCCCACCAAAACAGACCCACACTGCCTCTCTCTGGATTTCCTTTAAATAAGACAAATTTATATTCTATTTTTTAAAAAGTTACAAAGCTAGTACAAAATATCCTCATAGACGCTTCACCCAGGGTCCCCAACTTGTATATTTGCTTCATCATTCTCCCATTCTCTCTCTGTCTTTCTGTGTCTCTCTCTCTTCTGATCTATCTGGAAGTTGCAGGCATGATGCCGTTTCCCTAAATACTTAAGTGTGTATTTCCTAAAAACAAAAACATTCTCTTACATAACACAATACAGCTATCAAAACTGGGAAAATAGGGGGCTTCCCTGGTGGCGCAGTGGTTGAGAGTCCACCTGCCGATGCAGGGGACACAGGTTCGTGCCCCGGTCCAGGAGGATCCCGCATGCCGCGGAGCAGCTGGGCCTGTGAGCCATGGCCGCTGAGCCTGCGCGTCCGGAGCCTGTGCTCCGCAACGGGAGAGGCCACAACAGTGAGAGGCCCTCATACCGCAGAAAAAGAAAAAAACTGGGAAAATAATATTGATACAATATTCAATACTTTTGGTAACAGATTCTATCAAAATTTTGCCATTTTCCCTAATAATATCCTTAATAGAAAAGGAAAATCCTAGATCATGAATTATATTCAGTTGTCATATCTTTTAAATTCCCTTAATTTGGAACAATACCTCAATCTTTCCTTGTCTTTTTTGACCTTGTCACTTTTTACGAGTACAGGCCAGCTATTTTGCAGAACGTCCCTCAATTTGGGTTTGCAAATCACTTACAGCAATTTTTTTTTGTACTTGATCTTCCATAAAAGAGGGACATTTTCATTTTCTTAATGAACTTAAAAGGATATTTTAACACATTGGGACACACTTAATTACTAGATCCTTTCAGAACAGCAACACAGAATGCCTTCTCGGACAGGTTGTTCCATGTCCTACCAAAAATTCAGGTAATCTTATCTCGTCCAGGCTATCCTTGGCCTTCTTCAGGGTGTTCTGATTAGTGTTGCTTTGTTTTTTATCACCTCTTCCCCTGATGGTCTATTGGATCTATTACTGTCATCTCTATCATTGAGCTCAAAGGGCAGCCTGACATGACCATACATCTTAGCTTGGGTGTGGGCAAAATTTTTACCCAGTTACGTCAGCTAAAAAACACTGAATTTGTTACAAAGGCTCTTTCTTGGAAAGCTAGGAAGAAAAGCAAACATTTCCCCCCAAAAGACAGAAAATACATCAACCTAGACATGCTGAAATATTTTGAGCAATCTCATTCTTGCATAATTGAAGTATAGCCATAGATTGGTCTGGATGATAGAAGTTATCCATCAAACAGCTGTGTCCCTTCTCTTTGCCTTAGTGCTATGATGGATGAGTTGCCGCATCAAGCCGCTCCTATGCAAAATTTAAAATTTTATCCTTCTTTGTAGGTCCCGAGTAGCTCTTCCCATCCCTGGTTAACCTTATAGTTCTATAGTAAATTGGATTATTGTTCCCATTATTTGCTTTCCTATAAAAGGATTTACATTCCTGCCTGTAGCCCTGTGACTTTGTGACCTTCTTTGAGCACAGTATACTTCCCTGCCCTATTCTCATTGCGTTTTATAATGTGATTTGCTTCGGCTAATTGAATGTGAGTAAAAGTGACGTGCTTCCCAGCAGAGATTTCAAGAGCCAATGTATGACTTGGCTATTCTGGCAAAAGAAAAGCACGTCCCAGCTAGGGACGTGGGTCCTGTAAGGAGGCCACACGGAGCAAAACCACAACAAACATACAACTCATACGAAACATAAACCGTAGACCTTTCTATCATGAATATGATATTTTGGGGTTGTTTCTTTCTTCAGCGTAATCTGGTGAAAGCCAGCTGATACCATTTCTGCTCGCCAGCCACTCTGGAATTACTAGACCGTATATTGGTTCCTGAGATCCATCGTGCCCACTTGGAAAAAAGATTTGATGTGTATGCCTGAGAAAGGGAGAGTCTTTTAAAGGGATCAGGGCTAAGGATCAGAAGCAGTTCTTGAATCCTGCTTCCCCTTACCGTTCCAAGTGAAGATAAGATTAGAAGGCAGGAGGAAAAGAGAGGAGGTAAGAGTGAGCAATGGCATGTATCCCTTTAAGGACAGAGAAAGTCCTGTGAAAGTGTTTGGTTTTCTATCCTGTTCTAAGCAACAATGACTGTCCTGTCTTATGGAGCTGGTTAGGATCCTAGAATCTGAATGAAGAAAGCTAAGATCCCAGAATCCAGATGGAGAAACTATAGGTGAGGGGCAAAGTACCTCCCTGGGAGAGAGAAATCCAGATTATTCAAAGGGCTCTAAAGGTGCTGTCTTTTGTTCTGCCTTGTACGTATCTTCAAATCTTGAATCTTTAGGGAGAGAGAACATTTTGAAGAAAGCATCAGGATGCCCTTCCTAAAGGCTGGATCAGAGAGTAGGTAATAAAGGGGGGAGAGTTGATGTTCTTCATACTAGATACGTGTATCTTTCACTCTTCCTCTCGGAATAGCTTCCTTTTGGGAATTGACACTCCCCGCTCCCGGCAGTTTTGTACCACTGGTGGGTTTCTCCATCACAGCTCCTTTTGCTGCCACCTCCACCAGAGGGACCCATCAGAAACATGACCTAAGCTAAGTAGGTTCATCACATTCTCTCTCACAGGAATTTGAATCTTGAGCAGAATTTCAAAGGGCTCAAGGTAGATGGGGCTGAATTTTCTTTGTGGCAGTGAGATTGCCCTGAGTTACGTAGAACCCTGGTCCGGGGTTACCCCATGGCTGAGTTACATAGAATCCTGGAGCTCAGCTGGTCACTGTCTTTCATGAGGGCTGATTGTTCACTTTCTCCTTTGATATTATGAGCTATCCAATATTCTGTCAATAACCCCATCCCTTTCAGTTAACAGAATCATTTTCTGTTGCTGACAAGCGAAGAAACTTAACTAATACGGAAATGGGTGCCTGAGAACAAGTGCTCTTGGGAAAATGTGGCATGTTTGGAATTACTTATTTGGCTAATATGAGGTAAAAGAATCTGAGACTCCCATTAACATTCACTGGAACAGTTTGTCCACTAAGGTTGAGGCTAAGTAGTGGTTGCCACTGACCAATTTAAAGGGATGAAGAATGCTGGACAACTAGGCATACTGAACTTTTTTCATCTTATGTATAACTTAAAACAAGAGAAAAAGATCAAATCTCAAAACTTCACCTTGGCAATATTCCAGTTCTTTCTGTGACTTTGATGAAAAGAATCAATTTTTATCTAAAGCTGTAAGACTGTGGACACACAAAACCAAACCCAGAAACGGATTTTATGAGTTGGGTTCACAGTTGTCCTAAGTCTTTTCCTGTGAAGGTTGGAGAACTGATCAGAAGACAGTGGATCCTGACAAATGGAAAGGGTAACAGGTAAGAGGATATGTAAGACTGAATGCAGTGGTTCTCAAAGTGGGGTCCCCAGACTAGTGGCATCAACTGGGAACTTGTTAGAGATGCAAAATTTCTAGCTTCAGCCCAGACCTACTAAATCAGAAACTCTAGGAGTGGGCACAGCTATCTGTGTTCTATCTTCCAGCAGACTCTGATGAAAGTTTGAGAGCAACTGGGGTGGAGGATTTGAAGTCCTCAAACCAGCCTGAAATAACTCCTCACTCTGCTTTCTTTGGCCAAGGAAGTTTTACCACCTTTGTAGGTGAGAACTGATTAGTCCCCTCTCAGGAGCCAAGCCACACTATTGCTATGGCAACTAGAATACAACAAACTTTGCATGGCCTGGGGGGTGGGGAGCATGGGTGAGACAATCCCAAACATCGGTATGGAAGAGTTAGAAACCTAGACATTGTAGGAATTTGCTAATGTATATCTGCCCCAAATTGAGAGAATATGTGTGGGAATAGATTTTTTTAAATAAATTTATTTATTTTATTTATTTATTTTTGTCTGTGTTGCGCCTTTGTTGCGGTGCGTGGGCTTCTCATTGCAGTGGCTTCTCTTGTTGTGGAGCACGGGCTCTAGGAGCGCAGGCTTCCGTAGTTGTGGCACATGGGCTCAGTAGTTGTGGCTCGCAGGCTGTAGAGCGTGGGCTCAGTAGTTGTGGCGCACGGGCTTAGCCGCTCTGCGACATGTGGGATCTTCCTAGACCAGGGCTTGAACCCGTGTCCCCTGCATTGGTAGGCGGATTCTTAACCACTGCGCCACCAGGCAAGTCCTGTGGGAATAGATTTTGAGGTTTCTAGATCAAGGAGCACGGTCCCTATTTTGGATCAGGATGAATGTATAGGTAGATATGGACTCTTCCCAGAGGTTGTGTACGCAGTGTATGACAAGTTGGGGGAAAGACGTCAACGTAAATGTTCACTGAACTTTGTCCAACAATCCATTACATTCTCAAAGTCAGAAATCCCTTAACAAGTAGAGGAAGGAATTGAAAGACTTCCAGGAAAAGGGAATAAAGGATTGGATAGTTTATGCTCATCTAGTCCAGGCACCTCCTCACCACATCTTTGATATAAATGTTTATTTTAATAATAAAAAGGGTATCAGTAATGGTTTTACTGTAGGAAGTCGAAGCCTCTCTAGGTAGTTAAAGCTGCAAGGTATTTGCACCCAATTAGATACTTGCAAAATCATGCAAAGGGCTAGAGCAGTGTGGGGTGGGGAGTGGCACCACTGGGACTGTGAAGCTCAGGAGTTTGATCCTCTGATAAAAAAGGCAGCGCAGTCACTGCTGTTTCAACAGCCACTTGACATGTTGAAGGTGATGAGACATGGAATTCAGCTGCTGCCTTTACCCATTGACACTCTGATGCTCATGACCTTGCTAGCCGGCAAAAATTACAGCAGGAAAATCTCTTCTGTCTCTTTTCTGTCGTTCAAATCATTCAAGAGTGTGTCTTGGACTTCCCTGGTGGTGCAGTGGTTAGGAATCTGCCTGCCAATGCAGGGGACACAGGTTCGAGCCCTGGTCGGGGAAGATCCCACATGCCGTGGAACAACTAAGCCCGTGCACCACAACTACTGAGCCTGCACTCTAGAGTCCGTGAGCCACAACTACTGAGCCCGCGTGCCACAACTACTGAAGCCCGTACGCCTAGAGCCCGTGCTGCGCGACAAAGAGAAGCCACCGCAATGAGAAGCCCGCGCACCCCAACGAAGAGCAGCCCCTGCTCGCCAGAACTAGAGAAAGCCCGCGCGCAGCAACAAAGACCCAACGCAGCCAAAAATAAATAAATTTATTTTTTTTTAAAAAGTGTGTCTAATTGGCAGAAACCAACTGCTTCCAGAATATGAGCTGGAAAGTAGTCTGGTCAGCACGGTTGTTAGCTTCCTCGCTTCTCAGGGCAGGAAGACACATTAAAGGAAGAGGGCTTGAAAGTGCAGTGAACTACAATTCTGTATCCATCTCCTAAGGGAAGTGACTGCTCTTTACAAAAAGCCCTCTCTAGACTTGGAACGCTGGGTGCAAGAGCTGGCATTGAAATGGACTCCCAGATCTCAGGGGGGACGGGAGGAGCCCAAGATGCTTGGGCCCATGTAGAGGCTGTTAACTACCAGAGGTAAAGCCAGCTTGGTAATCCCACCATGGTCATATCAATCAGATTCTGATAAAAACAGTCTGACTCTCCCCCATAAATTAATCAGGGGCTTCAAAGTGTGGCATTTCATCAAACCACAAGTTCTTATCTGGTTTGTAGGGCCCCTCCCATCCTACTACAAACACCAGGACTGAGCCACCTTCCATGAGAGTTAGGTTTGGGTTTGGGTTTTGGTTTTTGAACCCATCTTTCCGACCCTAGTCAGTTCAAGGCAACACGTAAATGGTTCAATTGAATTGTAAATTGAAACTGTCATCAAGTCATTTTCTCTACTTAAGCCACCAGGGAACAATCAAAGAAAGGGAGGTTTTGGTATTGGTTGCGGTGTAGTTTCAAAATACGGCCTCAAAACCTTTGATGCATCCTGCCTTCAAAAGGCAAACCTGATTCCCCTCCCCTTGGGTGTCGGTCAAACTTAGGGACTCACTTCTAATGAGCAAATTTCCCTCTAAGCCCCATTTTCACTGCATCCCACAAATTTTAATAAGTTGTATTATTATTTAGTTCCAAATATTCTAAAATTTCTCTTGAGAGTTCTTCTCTGAAGAAGTGTGTTGGTTAATCTCCAAATATTTGGGGATTTTCCAGCTATCTTTCTGCTACTGATTTCTAGTTTAATTTTACTGTGGTCTGAGAACATATGTTGTATGATTTCTATTCTTTTACATTTGTTAAGATACGTTTGATGGCCCAGAATGTAGTCTATCTTTCTGAACGTTCCATGCAAATTTGAGAAGAACGTGTATTCTCCTGTTGTTGGATGGAGTATTCTATAATTGCCAATTAGATCAGGTTGATTGATAGTACTATTTGGGTGAATTTTGTCCTAACTGATCTATTAATTGTTAAAGAGGGACGTTGAAGTGTCCAAGTATAATTGTGGATTTGTCTATTTCTCTTTCCAGTTCTGTTTTGCCTCATTTATTTTCATACTCCTTTCTTGAGTACATACATGTTAAGGATTATGTCTTCTTGGAACACTGACCCCTTCAACGTTATACAGTATTCCTCTTAGTTCCTAATCATTTTCCTTGTTCTGAGGTCTGCTTTGTCCGAAACTAATACAGCTGCTCCAGATTTCCTTTGATTAGTGATGTATCTTTTTCTATCCCTTTTAAACCATCTAAGTCTTTATATTTGAAGTGAGTTTCTTATATGTAACATACTGTTGGGTCTAATTTTTTTTAATCCACTCTGACAATCTTTTAATCGGTTTATTTAGACCATTCACATCTAAAATGATTATTGATATAATTGGGCTAATGGCTTCCATGTTTGTAACTGTTTTCTATTCATTCTTTCTTCCTTCCTTCCTTTCTTTTCTTTTCACCCTCTTTTCCTGCCTTTTCTGGTTTAAATGGAGCAGTTTATAACATTCCATTTATCTCCTCTCTTAACATATTAATCATACTCCTCTTTTTAATTTTTTAATGGTTGCCCTAGAGTTTGCAATATACATTTACAGCCGCCTGCCAGCAGCATCCTATTTTAAGTTACTCAAAGGAAGCTGAGGCTGAGAAGCCAGGTTTGAATTTAGAATTCTTGCACTCAGCCAAGCTCCCAGGCAGCAACACTTCTCTTTTGTATCCTGGCACCATCCCGACCAGAGAGAGGCCTTGTGTGCCTAAGGGTTCTATTTGCCGATCCATATACCTGCGCTATTCAGTACTTCTAAATAGTCTGCTGACTGCGGCCACCCCATGTAGCTAACCATGAGCAATACAGTCCGTCTTTGAGAAGACAGACTTGGAGAAGCAGCCCATACAGGCTCTGAAAGTTGGCGTGGACGGTTTGTGCAGGAAGTTCCAAGGTTCTATGAAGTATGGTCTAGAATGGGAGAGCACAGGCTATGGGAGGACCAGGTCCATTAGCTTCTTGGGCTTTTCTAAAGGGCCAGGCCAGAGTGGAAGCCCTCTTGCCTTAAAAGGCAGTATGGACCCTGACACTCATCTGACTCATCTTTACACAATTTGTGCTTGCTACTCAATTTTTCAAAAGTAAATAATATACTGTCTATATAATATGTAAACAATATAATGTGCCAACTGTATGAAAAAGGGAATGATTTAACCCAAAAGTTAGGACAACTGTTAAGTAGGAGGATGGAAAGGGATATGATTGGGGAGGTACAAAGAGGAGTTTCCAAAATGCTAGGAATGGTTTAAACTGGGGGGATGGGTATACAAATGTTCACTTGATTATTCTTTAAACTGTACATATATCTCTTACACAGTTTTCTGTATACTATATATGATATTATAATTATAACTAAAAGACATTAGCCAGGTGATCAAAAACGAAGGGCAGAAACAACATGTATTGTCTGATTTGATACCTTTTAATTACTTTGATTCAAAGTCCACTTTGAATATCTAATCTTTGTTTTACTCCTATAAGACCTGGTAATGTTTAATAATAAATAGATACCATGCTAGCCACCATCCCCAACTGCCTGCCTCAATGTAATTTTCATTTTGTCACACTTGCTGTTTTCAAACAGGAGAAATGAAAACAAAAATTTGAAATAAATTCAGACATAACACTTTAATTTACTAACTACACAAAATGATCAATAGTAACCAATATTTCTAGTTTCCTTTTTTAGGATCGTTTCTGTCTTCAAAACCACATACTTATTTGAGCACTTACTATGTGCTCAGTCTGCTAGAACATCAGGTTCTCATAGTCTGATGCAGGAGACAGATACCTAAATACCTTTAAATTTTTTAATTATTTAATTACCACAGCAACACCCTGCTCAGCTGTGATAACTGGTATAAGAGGTTTGAAAGGATCGAGAATGTATGATTGGGCTTCCCTGGTGGCCCAGTGGTTAAGAATCTGCCTACCAATGCAAGGGACACAGGTTCGAGCCCTGGTCCGGGAAGATCCCACATGCCGCGGAGCAACTAAGCTTGTGCTCCACAACTACAGAGCCTGTGCTCTAGAGCCCGCAAGCCACAACTACTGAGCCCACATGCCACAGCTATGAAGCCCGAGTGCCTAGAGCCCGTGCTCCGCAACAAGAGAAGCCTCGACAATGAGAAGCCCATGCACTGCAACAGAGTAGCCCCCGCTCACCGCAACTGGAGAAAGCCCGTGCACCGCAACGAAGACCCAACACAGCCAAAAATAAATAAATAAATAAATAAAATTAAAAAAAAAAAAAAGAATGTATGATTGCTGCTATGCCAATGCCAAGGTCAACTGGTTCATCTTATTTCTTCCAATTCTGCATATGTGGCATACTGGTAACACAAATGGTGTATTATCAAATAATGTTAATTAAGCAATTATCCTCTAAGGCACGCACACACACACCACAAAGGGCTACAGAGTATATAGATTTTGCAAAGCAGTGGCCACATCTCCCTCACATTGCCTGAAATTTCTATCTAGAAATCTACCCATACTACTTTAGAGCATTTTTATGGGATCCTGGATCTTTCCAATTTAAGCATTAAATTGAAATTGGACAAATTTTTAAAAACCTGTTAAGGTTGTCCTAGGTCTTATGATTTTAATTAAAAACTAAAACAAGAAAGGAATTCAACATAAATACTTTTTGAGCTATTACTATTTTTGATGCCTTGTGCTAAATAAAGTAGCCGATAAAGTTAATTCAGTCAAACAGAAACACAAGGAAAGGCATTTTACAGTAACACGTTGTCATCCAACAAAAATTCTGAAGTTACTCCTTTCTAAGTGAAGAACTATTTTGCTACAACAGACAGTATGATTTTGCAAAAGATGCACTCGAATTTCTCAATTTGGGTCAACCTCGTGGTTGTTAAAATATGTGCATACTTTCTGGATTACGCATTATATGGAATTTTGCCCCATTGTTAGACCGTGTGTTCCAGTTTTAGGTTAAAAAACAGTTACCTTACTCTTGACCCCGGACGTCCCCTCTCCCCCACCGACAAACTTTCTGCCAACAGAGATCCACGACTTTCGTCCTAAAATGGGCATAACCAAAAGAGACACGGAATCTAGATGGATTTAAATCCTTGTGTGCTTCGGCACATGGTCTTTAATCCTGTTTTCCCCGTCACTCAAGCGCAAGGCTGCATGAGATAGCCCTATAAGGTCTCTTGCATCTGCAGACTTCTGCGATTAAAATGCATCTCTTAGAAGGAATTCACAAAACGCCCCTGCCTCTATGGGAAATTAGATAGCTGGGCGTTAGGCTAACCGCAGGGTAGGAGTAAACCTGGTTTCTCTTTGAAAAGTCTTCCTGCGGCGAGCATCCCACGCCAGCAACAGAGCGCGCCCAGGCACCACGTGTCTGCACCAACAGCGGGATTGGCGGAGCGCATTTTCGCGCGGCGGTCTAGACGCGCACGGGCCCGCCCAGCTGCCGGAGGAGCCGGGAAGCAGAGAGAAGAGGCCGGAGGGAGATCGCAGATGGGAGGGGGCGGGAGGGGGGTGGGGGATCCCGAGGCGCCCGTGGCCGGGAATCTGGGAGGGCCTGGAGAGGCGCCAGGCGGTTAGCCTCGCCACAACTTGCCCAGAACAGACAGGCCTCACTCTGCGTCCTGGAAGAAGGAGCTGGCCCGCCGCTTCCCTCCCGGCTGCTCCTCGGCCTCCACAGGCCCGCCCGCGCTAGCAGCGCCCCTGGAGCCTGCGTCCGCAGCTTCGCCCCTGTCCGCCTGCAGCGCCCGGCGTCCGCCCAGAAGCGCGCAGCTGGGGTGAGTCGAGGTCAGGGATGCGCCAGGCGCCCAGGAGAGGCCGGGGCCTCTGGGTGCCCGCGAAGCCGGGCCCTCCTTCCTCTTTTCCCGCTGCGAGCCGAGGCGCTGCAGCCCCCCACTCCCCCGTTTGCTTGCCTTCTAAGGGGCGGCGCCGGGACCCCACTGGAGCCTGCGTTCCCCGGCCTTTGTCTTTGTGGGTTCGGCGGTCGTCCCCATGGTGCGCCTGGGGCGGGAGGCGCTGCGCCCGGCTGGGGGCCCTGCAGAGGGAACGGGAAAGCGTGCCCCTTCTTTCCTGTTCCGGCCATCTTGCGACTCAGATTCAGCGGAGGGGCGAGGGTGGCCAGCGGCGCGGCGCTCGCGGCCGGGCGGAGTGGTGGCGGCGAACGGAGATGGGCGCCTCGAGCCCAGCGCGCCTCCTGCCCAGAATGCAGTGGGAGCGCGCGGATAGACCCCCAAGTTTCAAGGGCTTGGACCCAGAGCCCGGGGGCACAGGAAATGTGAGGGAACAGGGGTCAGGAGCTGACGTAAGCGCCTAATTCATTCGGATCGTTTTTTTTTTTTTAATTTATTTAATTAATTTATTTTTGTCTGGGTCTTTGTTGCTGCCCCTGGGCTTTCTCTAGTTGCGGCCCGCAGGGGCTAGTCTTCCTTGTGGTGCGCGGGCTTCTCATTGCGGTGGCTTCTCTTGTTGGGGAGCACGGGCTCTAGGCACTCAGGCTTCAATAGTTGCAGCATGCAGGCCCAGTAATTGTGGCCCACGGGCTCTAGAGCACAGGCTCAGTAGTTGTGGCGCACGGGCACGTGGGATCTTCCCGGACCAGGGCTCGAACCCGTGTCCCCTGCATTGGCAGGTGGATTCTTAACCACTGAAACACGGGGGAAGCCCCTCATTTGGATCATTCTTTATCCACTTGTCGTTTTGGCAAATTCTTAACGCGCCTCTCCGTGCCTGATCTATGCCAGGTGCTGGGGATATAACGGTGAGCAAGAGAGACCACGGCCCTTGTTCCCGCTGATCCTGCAGCCCAGTGGATGGAGTCCAGGGTACATAGACCTGCCAGGTCGGTATCCTGACGTCTATTTCACAGACTGGGAAACTGAAGCCTAGGGCTGCCGTAACTTGTAGGTCAGGCAGCAAGTAAATGGAAGAATCAGACTTTGAAGCTAGATCTTTAAGACTGTCATGCTGGCTGTAGTTAATCGATAATAGCTCTTTTTCTTTCAAAATCCCGTTCAAAATTATTTGGATGCACGGCTTCTATGAAGTCTAATGAAGTGTGTGCTTAGTTTCTGTATGCTTTCCTGTGGGCTTATTTCTAGTTCTCAGTGTCTAGAAAGGGCTAGAAATGTTTGACATTACAAGTTTGCTTCCAGTTACTCTGAACTGTATTTTCGTTTCTTCTGTTCTTTGGGTGTTAGGAGAGACAAAAATTTTCCTGATGGTTGGTCCAAGCAGGGACTCCCCGGTGGACTGAGGAATGGCTGGCTTTTCCTCAGTTCATCCATCTCTATGGTAACCACAGGCAGCTCCCAGAAGACCTCGAGAATGAGAGGCCTGAGGTCTACGAGTTGCTGCTAGAAATAGTTCAGCCTCTCCAGAAAACTGAATGCAGCTGCCACACAAGTTTGTAAGGTAAATACCAGGGCCCTGTAAAGTTCCCCCTCCATATAATTGTCTTTATCTTCACATTTTGAAAAAAAGTATCCTTTTGGAAAGACAAGTAAGGTATTACATATTTGGGGAAGTTCTTTGGTTTGAAATTCTATCCGAATGTTATATCTAGGTGGCCAACCCATTCAGTGAGTTTGGAAAAATGTATATGCCCGGGTAATCAACAAGACAATCAAAATAGAGAACATTTTTTTATTATACCCCAAAGTGTCTTCGTGCCCTTTTGCAGTAGGCCCCCCTCCATCCCATTTAATTTTACATAGATTTGTTGCTTCACGTTTTCTGAGTTGTGCGTGAAAGAGGAGGATGAATGGTTCTTTCTAATCTCAAAAGCCTAAGGCGAGGATCAGAGGCTGGCAGCTAGGATGTGGCTCCCCGCGCCTAGACTTGCAAGGTGGTGCCCCGCGAGCCGGCGCTCAGGAAGTGTGCCCTCTCGAGGTGGACCGGTGTGTCCTCGGCTGGCTCACGACGAGTTCTTCTTTGGCCCCGCAGGGCCCTGGGCGCACGCTGACCGCGCGCTGGCCGGCTCGCACTTTGCTCCAGGTCCACGCCCGTGGCGCTGCCATAACAACGGCCTAGACGCCCAGGCCCTTAGGCCGCCGCCGCCGCCGGGACCCGGCCTTCTCCCCGCTCCGAGGGGTGGGGCGGCGGCGGCCCGGGCCGGGTAGACGGGACTACCCCCTCCTCCGAAGCCGGCAGAGGCGGCGGATTTGCTTCCAAGCATGGTAAGAGGCGGCAAGCCGGGGATGCCCGCCTGCCGATGCCGGGCTGGGGCGGCGGGGACTCCACGGAACTCCCAGCCCCCTCCGCCTCCCCCATTCTCTCTCCTTCCCGCAGCCCTTTCAGAAGCACGTCTACTACCCGCTCGCCAACAGCCTGGAGAGACCCGCCTCCGAAGCCGCCGCGGCGGGCGGGGCCGCCATGGCCTGCGGCCCCGCCAGCGCGGCTTCGGGCCCCCTGCCCTTCTTCCAGTTCCGCCCGCGGCTGGAGAACGTGGACTGGCGGCGGCTGAGCGCCATCGACGTGGACAAGGTGGCAGGCGCCGTGGACGTGCTCACGCTGCAGGAGAACATCATGAACATCACCTTCTGCAAGCTGGAGGACGAGAAGTGCCCGCACTGCCAGTCTGGGGTGGACCCGGTGCTGCTGAAGCTCATCCGCCTGGCGCAGCTCACCATCGAGTACCTGCTGCACTCGCAGGAGTTCCTCACCTCGCAGCTGCACAACCTGGAGGAGCGGCTGCGCCTGAGCCTGGCCGAGTGCGAGCAGAGCAAGAAGCTCCTCACCAAGCAGGCCGGCGAGATCAAGTTACTCAAGGAAGAGTGTAAACGCAGGAAAAAGTTGATCTCCACCCAGCAGCTGATGATTGAGGCCAAAGCCAGCTATTACCAGGTGAGAAGCTGCCTTGTGATTACCCAATAAAACCCTCAATTCCTACTGGCTGGGATATTGAGAGTCCTTTCCTACAGCACTGCCTTTTTTTTTTTTTGATTTGTACTCTAAATTAGAAGAAACAGCATATATTTAAGCGGAAGAGTAATTTTAACCAACAGATAACGTGGTTCATTACCTTGTGTAGACTAACATAGGGTTAATAATTAAGTAACGTTGACTGCGGTGCTTTATTGAATTATGTAAAAGCTGGTTGTTTAAGAAACTGTTTCTTCCTCCTAATCGGTGTAATGAAAAATAAACCAGGTACAAATTGCTGTTGAGCTGCGGCCCCAAATGATATGGAATGCTTAAATTTGTGGATTTTTTTCCTCATTTTTAAATTTTGAAATATTTTTAAATTTACAGAAAGATTACAAATCAGTGCAAAAACTTCCTTACACCAATTATTAACATTTGCCACATTGGCTTTATTTTCTCTGTCTCTGTTTCATACTATTACCTTTGAACCATTTGGCAGTGAGTCGCAGACTCTTAAGTATTTCAATGTGTCTATTTCCTAAGCAGGAGAATACTTGCTGATATAACAATGCTACTTAAAAATGTTTTAAATTTTGCCTTTTTGTTCTTAATCTCCCAACTGTTAGGGGTTAGACATTGAACCCAAGATAAATATTGTCATTTTTGTGTGTAACAGAAATCAGCATATTTATCTTTTTTATTGGTTAGGTAGAAGAAGCAAAGGATGTTTGATGAAGATATCAAAGTAAGCAATAGACTGGCAAGATTGATTTCACACCCCTACATTCCAGTCATTTTGACTAAATAGGACTTAAAAGGCCTCAGTGGATTTAGGTAATGGTGGAGCCAAAGCAGGAGTGAATGTGGAGAACTGGGTGTAGGGCTCAGAAAACAGTGAGGTTAATAGTGCTTAAGACTGACCCAACAGGAGCCTTGAGAGAAGTGTACTTAAACTAGGTGAACAGTTGGGAAAGAATGCTGTTAGAAAGTCTTAATGTTTAGCCTTGGGTATACAACCTTTAGGTATAGTCATCCAATGATACCTGATGTTGCTAATTGCCTATGTGTTTCATAAATGCTATTTAAAAACTAAATATTTATAAATAGTGCTGAGATGGCTCTTTAAATGTCATTATCGTAAAATGGATAGAATAGGTTCTGTTTAAAACATTAAAGAAAGCTTACCTGGCTTTGGTATTATTCAGTGAAACATTAAAACCTGTAACATAAAAATTGTATGTTTATAAACTTTGTTTGCGTTCTTTTGGTTATCATAAAAATAGCTGTTCGTAAGTAAAGATTTTCAAATGCGAATGATAATATGAGGATTAAAAAAGTAATGGCTCACTTTTATCAAATGAGTGACACCTGCCAACTCTTGGCCACTCAGACTCTGAATGGCGGTGGTAGCTGTACGGTGTGCCCAGGTGTGGCCAAGAAGAGATAGGAATGACCACACCACCTTTTCCTACTTAGTGTAGTACACGTATACTCTGCCCTCTATTAAGTGACTTGCCATTGTCTCTTTATGGAGTTCTTGAGCAGTGAGAGCTTTTAGGGTGACAACTCCGGAGTTAGACTACCTGGGTTTGAATTCCACCTATTCCTCTGTGCAAGTCTTTTAACTTCTAAACCTCAGTTTCCTCATCTGGAAAATGAGAACATTAGTAGTAGGGTTGCTCTGAGAATCCCGTGAGATAATGCAGGTATAGCACGAGGAAAGCTCAGTAAATAGCTTGCAACAAGTGGATGTTGATTTCTGCAGTGGCTTCCCTGTAGTGAGCTGTGGCTACCTGTGACCTATCTCTTTATGAACCCTCAGACCAGAAGGCCAGAGGTCACAGTGCTGAGCTGCTGTGAGAATCAGTGTTTCAGGGAGGGGTAGTCAAAGACTGCTGCTAAGAATAGTTGGCATGTAAGCTAGCAGGGATTCCACGGTGTTATAACCTTTGTTACAGATTTGTAAGCTAGGGATATTCGGCCTATAGTAAAATTTATGGGAAGTCAATTGATTTTGTTTAAATAGTTATTTGACTTTAGTCTGCAGTGTGAATTTTTATTTAAATAGAAACCTCCAACAGCCGGGGAAGTTTGATGGCCATGTGTAAAGGCCAGTGTGTACCAGTGATCTGGCTATCAAATTATTTTTAAAACTTTAAAAATTAAAAAATTCCAGTGGATTATAATAGGACTTAGACTCTAAGAAGACCTTTCATTTTCACAGCTGGAAGACTCAGATCCCTCCCCACACTTCAGCAACACAGATAGATTTTGGAATCTGTCAGTGAATTTCTGTCCCTTGTTCCAATTTTTGAGCCCCTTGGAGTTGGAGATGAGTGTTGGGGAGTAGAAAAAGCATGCATTTTGCTGTCAGAGAGACATGGGTCAAACTGTGCAACCAATAAGGCTGCAACTTAACTTTCCTGAGCTTTGATTTCTTCATGGATAAAGTGGTTGCCGTGGAAATTTTTAAAGATAGTGATGTAACAGGGCCTAGCTCTTAGTGGGCATAGTGAAAATCTTTATCTCCTATTCTCCGTCATTGTCTTTGAGAGGTCTTAAAAAACATCTGGAGGAATCAAAAACCTCTATCCTACTCATTTAGGTAAAGGAACCCTGAGTTCTTGTGTTAATTCCATTACACTAAGTATTTTTAAATTTTTAATGATTTTGGATAGAAGTGGTATTAAGACATTTACATGTTTTACATAGCATACAACCTACATGTAGCCAACATTCTGAAACCAAGTACACTGAACATAATTTGACATATTATATCCCTGGGGTTGTCATGGAAAGAGTATCAGATTCCTTTCTATGAATAGTTCATAGTACCTAATTTTTCTTAATTCATTATGTCACTTTCTGTCCTAAAGATGCTTTAAGGGAACTCCTTTGAAAAAGCAGTTTATATCATTCATCTGTATATCAAACATATTTATCATATATTTAAAACTAATTTTTTTAAGAAAATGCAAAGGGTTATAGGATAAAGTTTTTACAGCATTTTTTAAAGTTTTATAATTATCTTATTAACGGAGAAATTTGATTCTACGTGATGTAGAATTCCTTCCCACCTTCTTACCCTGAAAGGGAACTTTATTATTTCTAAGGCAAAATCTTTGTGCAATAAGTAGGATTCCTGAACCTCCTGCTGTTTTTCATTGTAAAGAATGATCTTTTATTAAGTTTCTAATTACTGTAAGATCTATTATAAAGTATGTTTTAATCCCAGTGATGGTAGATCAGATAGTTTTGGCTTTGGGGCCTGATAGACCAGTTGTTTCAGGTTTCACTAATCCATTCATTTTTTAAAAACTGACTAGTATTCCATGGTGTACATGAATCAGAGTCTGTTAACCTTTTACTTTTGTAGAATATCTTGCCTGGAACCCGTATCTGGCTCTTATGAATAATGCTGCTATAAACATTCACTTGCAGGTTTTTGTGTGAACTTAAGTTTTTTCTTTTAGAGCAATTTTAGTTTCATTGAGGGGAAGGTACAAAAAGTTTCCATATATCTCCTGCCCCTACACATGCATAGCTTGCCCCATTATCAACAGACCTAAGTATTTCATTTTGGGGGGTGCTAATGTAAATGTTATTACATTTTTAATTTCAGATTCCACTTGTTCATTACTGGTATATAGGAAAGCAGTTGACTTTTGTATATTAACCTCGTATCCTGCAACTTTGCTATACCTGGTTATTAGTTCCAGGAGTTTTTTGGCAGTCCTTTTGGATTTTTTACACAGACGATTATGTCATCTGCAAACAAAGACAGTTCTGTGTCTTCCTTCCCAGTCTGTATATCTTTTAATTTTTTTCTTGCCTTATTACATTAGCAAGGACTTAAAGTGCAGTGTTGAAAAGCACACTCAGGGGCAGTGGTTTGCCCTGTATCCTCCCCTCTCTTACAGATCCAAGAAGAGTTGTGGATTTTTCAGCCTGTTCGGCTTTTTCCTTGTTGTTAGGATGGAGTGGCGATTTTCAAGCTCCTTACATGCAGATCCAGAAACCAGAAGTCTATTAACTTTGTTTTGGTATTTTTGTCATAGAAGTTTCTCATGTTGATGTAGTCAAAATGTCAGTCTTTTCTTTTTGGAGTATGAGCCCCTTCTTACCCTGAGCTCATGAGTCTTCTGTATTGCAGTAGTTAAAATACGTATTTTCTATTTTGAGAAATTAAAAGTTACACTTCCGTGTTTCCTCTTCCTTTCCTTTCTCCAGTGCTGTGTGTAGCCCAAGTGCCACACTTACACCCGAGCCAGTGTGGGCAGTCCCTAAACTGTTGTGGGGAAACCAGAACAGTCCTCATGAGCAGAGAAGTCGTAAAAGATGCTGTAAAGATCCTCTGAAATGTAATGCTGAGAAATATGCCATCATGTTAATTTTCTGGGAAGTTAGAACCTAAAGTTTTCTGATGCAATTATACTGATTAAGAGTAAGGCAAAAGCTGAAGCTGAATAGGAGAACATGTAAATAGCACAATAGAGATGAAACAGCAAAATCCAGACTGAGTAACTCTGCAGGACAAATGTTCAGTGTCTTCAGCAAAAGAATTATAAGGAAAAGGAGCTTGGAGGCTCAGCCTATAGACAAAAACAGAATTAAGAGACAAAACAACCAGTTGCAGGATATGACCTTATTTGTATCCTGATTCACAACAAACTGCAAAAATGTTTTCTAAGACAATGTGTGAATTATTGGGGAAAAAATAAACAAATGGTTGGATATTTGTTGATAAATAAGAAATTTTCACATTTTAAAAGGTGGGATAATATTATGATTGTGTTAAAAGAAAGTCCTTTTGGAGATAGATTCTGAAATATTGACAAATGAAATATACAGTATCCAGGACTTACTTCAGAGTAATCCAGGGGGGAGGATATAGATGAAACAAGTTGAATTTTTTGCTTAAAAATTGTGTTAAAGTAGAGAATAGAGATACAGGTAGGATTGATTTTTTTTTTTCCCCAGTAAATTCATTTTAGGAGGCCAAATATTTCTAAGCATGTGCTCAATGATTTTTTAATGCTGGTCTGTAGAGATAAAGCTATGAATAAGAGAGAAAAGAGTTCATGCTCTCAGGAAGCTGACATGCTAGAACCTAGAGGGATTAGGCAGGAGACAATAAACAAGTGAAGTAAATAAACCTGAAAATATTAACTGGTGAGATGTACAATGATGAAAACAAGACAGTGTGATGGGACAGTGCCTGTCAGGAGGCTCATGCAGGAAGATTTGCTGAGGACGTGCAGCTCAGCCCGAGCGTGGAAGATGCTCTGTAAATGACACCTTGAATGGGAAGGTCTGGGGAAGATTCAGGCAGGGAACCAGCCAATGCAAAGGGTCTGAAGCTGGCTTGCTTGAGGGACAGGAAGAGGCTGGCATGACTGGAGTGTCATGAACAAGTTGATGCTGGCGGGCTGTGAACCACCAGTTTTAACAGGGGCAGCATCAGGGGTTCCCAAAACCACCAAGATGGGCTACTTTAACTGTCAAGAGATGGCTTTCACTGTCCTGTGTTCAGTTTGGGAAGAACACCCTGGTCTTGTATGTCTTTTTGGTTATGCTTTCAGTATCACCTGCCAGGGTGGTAACATTTGGGGGAAATCCCCCAAGAGATAATGCTTCAGGGACCCAAATTTTAATTCAAATTAGGTGGAAGGGCACTTGTTACAGACACTTGGATTTGTTGCTCTCTCCTTTTCAGTGCCGTTTTTGTGACAAGGCCTTTATGAACCAAGCTTTTCTACAAAGTCATATTCAGCGCCGCCACCCTGAAGATTCTCATCTTGGTAAGTCGTGAGCGCTACCTCAAAGATCTGTTCTTTCTGGTGCCTTTTTCTTTTTTCAGTGAGACATGGTCCAAAGCATCTCTCAGTCCTTTTAAAAGAAAGCGTCATAGTCCTTGTTCACTCATTTAGTTAGTATTGAGCCCCTACTGTGTGCCATGCACTGCCTTAGGGGTCGGGGATACCGTCATAAGCAAGACAGACCCTGTCTGGCTCTCTTACACCCTAATGGGAGGGATGGAGGATTCACATTTAAACAAATGAATGAGTGATTCTTTTCAAATGGTGGCAAGTGCAATGAAGAACATAAAGTAGGAGAATGGGATGGAGAGTGACTCCTAGTGACTCTTCATTAAGGAGGCGCTATTTGATCAGAAACCAGAATGGTGCTGGGGTCCCTGCAGGAAATTTCCAGCCTGCAGGAAATTTGGGAAATGTATATCCCGGGCAAGGGGAACTCGCTCTGTGAGGGTGTGTGAGGAAAAGGCAGGGCACGGCATGTTTGGGGAACAGATAGAAGGTTGGTGGAGCAGGGTGAGCCAGGCAGTGGTGGGTTAGGAAGGGACTAGGTCACATAGGGCCTTGAACGCCCTGGGTGGGCATGTGGGTGACTTAATAAGCGTAATGGGAAGCCACTGGAGGATTTTAAGTTGCGGGGACATGATCTGATCTGTACCTTAAAATGACCCCTCTAGCTGCAGTTGGGGAACAGACTGTAGGGGCAGAGGTGGAAGCAGCTGGGAAGGTGAGGAGGCTGCATGATAGCCCAGGTGAGAGAAGGTGGCAACTGGACCAGGGCGGCACCAGGGAAGGTGGGAGAAGTGGAGACGGAGAAGGTTTATTCTGAACGCAGAGGCCACAGAGATGTGACTCAACATGAGAGCAAGAGATGAAGCAAAGATGATCCTGGGCTTTTGTCCTATACATTTGGGTGAATGGCTGTCACGTTTCCTGAGGGACAGACCAGGAGTGGAGCAGATAGATTGAGGGAGGAAGGAGAATGGAGAATCTGTGTTGGCCGCGGGTACAACTAAGTCACACGTACAGTTGCCATGCAAGTGGAGATGCTGAGGGTCTGGAGGTCAAAGCGAAGGCCCAGGCTGGAGATAAAACCTGGGAGTCGTTAGCAGAACTGGGCTGGATGAGATCACTTAGAGAAGAGAAGATGGCTAGGGCCAGCCCCACACTAGGAGTTCAGGAGGAGCCCCTGAGGGAGTGAGAAATCACAGTGATGGAGGCAGGAGGGAGTCTGGGAAGTGTGTTGTCATGGAAACCAAGGGGCATGAGTGTTTCAAGAAGGAGACAGTTACACCGAATGATCTTGTGCACAGAGGAAGAGGAAGACCTAGAATTGACCATTATTGTCACAGTGACTGTTGGTGACCTTGACATGTGACATAATTCAGTGAATTATTGGGGATGAAAGCTGGATTGGAGTGAGCTGGGAATCAGGCAAGGAAGTGGTCATGTCCATTACAGACATTTATTTCAGTAACGTTTGCTGGGAAGGAAAGCTGGGACAGGAGGCAGTGCCTGGAGGGAAATATGAGACCAAGGGGAAATTTTTGTCTTGTTTGAGGTGGGAGATACTAAGATGTGTTTGGGTGCCAGTGTGAATTAACCAGTGTATCGAGGGGGAAATTGAAGAAGCAGGAGATGGGAGGCTTACCATGGAACCAGGTTTCCTACTAATTTAAATGTTCTCAGGAGCAAAGAATGCAAGGTCTGTTTCTCCATGAGCAGATCAAAGCATTCTGCTGATTGCCACAGTAATCCACAGAAGTTCTCATTACAATCTTAAATGTTCTCGGTATCTAGACGTGTGTACTTCTAGCTTGTTACTCAGTGCCTGCTTTCCCCTCCCTTTTGGGCCAGTTTGTTTCCATTCCTGCCTATTTCAGATAAATAGATTTATTCAGGAAACAGCTAAACTTTGCATAAACAATACGAACAGCATAAAATTCCACTTATAAGCCATGGACCGCTGATACAATTTAGCAATGTATTGGAGAAATTGGGAAGATTAAGTATTTTAATTAACCTACCATTCTTCAGTGTGAAACTGACCTTCTTTCTCTTCTGTTTCAGTATCTTATTCTATCGCATACTCGTTTCAGAGAGTATTTCAGACTCTGAAATGAGTATTATTTCTTCAGGTCATCTTTGAGATTCTGACTTTCTACCTTGGTTTCCATACCTTTCATGTCTACACTCACAGACACATGTATATCCATTCAGTCATGTGTACATCTGCATGTAAGTACATGTACATAAGTATTCTTCCCTTCACTTGTTGCTCCCTTTAACGACTTTTCAGTAGTTCGTTTTTGCCCCATGGATGGGTTATGGCCCAAGTTTGCATTTTGAATGCCAGCCTCTGCTTATCTTAGCACAGATGAGGTTCTCAGGAGAGTTCGGTGGGAGCCAGAAGGATGGTGACCGTAGAGATTTCAATACTGTGGTACCTGCCGTGGAAGCTATTGCTTCCCTTCTCTGACTGAGACAGGCATCTTGAAGAAGAGCCCAGGATTATTCCTTGTACCGTTTTTGCTCCCTGAACGGGCTCTCACCCTATCTATGTAGGATAATCCAACCTCAATCTAGTGGCTGAAAGAATCTGCTAAAAATAATTCAGCACTCAATAATATGAAGAACTGAAAATAAATATTGAATAGTAGAGAGTAAAAGTTGGCTCATGCGGCATGAAAAAAGTAATATCCCAAGAAAAAGCAGTTTCCTTTGTCTTTGTCTTATCAGTAGGATGTACCCCAAAAGTTTTCAGATAGGTTTTCTAAGAGATGGTATTTTAACGAGGTATTTCTGTTGCAGCAGAGTATAAGACAAGGGCACAGACTGACAAGCTCCAGAATGAGATCGACATGTTGAAGGAGCAGCTGCAGCTCACCAGGTCTCAGCTAGAGGCTGCACAGCATGCCCATGTAGTCAGATTCTCTAAGGTATGCTAAATTCAGAAACACTTATATGTTGGGAAGGATTGGGGTTAATTCCTTGTAAATGTTTGGTAGAATTCACTACTGAAACCGTCTGGTCCTGAGCTTTTCTTTTTTGGGAGTTTTTTGATTACTGATTCAATCTCCTTACTCATTATTCATCTGTTCAGATTTTCTCTTTCTTCATGATTCAATCTTGGTAGGTTGCATGTCTCTAGGAATTTATTTCTTCTAGATTGTCCAATTGGTTGGCATGCAATTGTTCATAGTAGGCTATCATGATCCTTTGTAATTCTGTAGTATCAGTTGTAATGTCTCCTCTTTCATGTATAATTTTCATTTATTTGAGTCCTCTTTCTTTTCTTTGTTAGTCTAGCTAAAGGTTTGTCAATTTTGTTTATCTTTTCAAAAAATCAACTCTTAGTTTTTTAAATCTCTTCTATTGTCTTCTTATCCTGTGTTTCATTTATTTCTGCTCTAACCTTTATCATTTCCTTCCTTCTGCTAACTTGGGACTTAGTTTGTTCTTTTGTTCTGGTTCTTTGAGGTATAATGTTAGGTTGCTTATTTGAGATCTTTCTTTGTTCTTCATGTAGACGTTTATAGCTATAAACTTTCCTTTTAGAGCTGCTTTTAATGCATCCCATAAGTTTCGGTATGTTGTGTTTCCATTTTATTTGTCTTAAGACGTTTTTGATTCCCCTTTTGATTTTTCCTTTGATCCATTAGTCGTTCAGGAATGTGTGTTTAATTTCCAGTTATTTGTGAATTTCAATTTTTCCTTCTGTTACTGTTTTCTAGTTTCATAACATTGTGGTCAGAAAAAATACTTGATATAAAGTGAGTCTTCCTGAATTTGTTAATACTTGTTTTATGACCTAATATATGATCTATCCTGGAGGATATTCTGTATGTACTTGAGATGGATGTGTATTCTGCTGTTATTGGGTAGGATGTTCTGCATATCTCTTTTAGGTCCATTTCGTCTATAGTATTGTTCAACTCCTGTGTTTCCTTATTGATTTTCTGTCTGGATTACCCATTGTTGAGAGTGGGGTATTAAAATCCCCCTACTATTATTGTATTGTTGTTTATTTCTCCTTCTCATTCTGTTGGTATTTGCTTTATATATTTTAGGTGCTCCAATGCTTCATGCATATATATTTACAGTTGTTATAGTTTCTTGATGAATTGACCTCTTTATCATTATGTAATGACCTTTTTTTGTCACTTGAGAACTTCCTTTTTTTTTTTTTTTTTTTTTTGCGGTACGCGGGCTTCTCACTGTTGTGGCCTCTCCCGTTGCGGAGCACAGGCTCAGCGGCCATGGCTCACGGGCCCAGCCGCTCCGCGGCACGTGGGATCTTCCCGGACCGGGGCACGATCCCGTGTCCCCTGCATCAGCAGGCGGACTCTCAACCACTGCGCCACCAGGGAAGCCCCTTCCTTTTTTAATGTAGATGCTTACAGTTATAAATTTCCCTCTGAGCACTGATTTGTCTGCTTCCCTTTTTTGGTACGTTGTGCTTTAATTTTCATTCATCCTAAAGTATTTTTGAATTTCCCTAGTGAGGTTTTCTTTGACCCATTGGCTGTTTAAGAGTATATTGTTTAATTTTCATACATTTGTGAATTTTCCAGTTTTCCTTTTGTTAGTGATTTCTGGCCTCATTCTGTTGTGGTTGGAGGAGATACTTTGCATGATATCAACCTTTTAAAACTGAACATCATTTTAAGGCCTAACATGTAGTCTATCCTGGTGAATCTTCCATGTGCATTTAACAAGAATGTATATTCTGCTGTTGTTGGGTGCGGTGTTCTGTATGTTTGTTAGGTGGAGTATATTTGTAGTGTAGTTCAGGTCCCCAATTAGGAGAATAAAAATACACAACAGAAGGTCATCCGGAAATCAAAGGCTGATCGGACCAGACCTTGAATTTAGCTTATATAAAAATGTATTTGTGTTTATTAAGGGTGAGATGGGGCCACGCTACCCAAATTGGTATGGTATCAAGAAAGGTTCTTCTCAATAGACTTTTAAAGTATGTTTACATTTTACATATGATTGCATGCCTACTCTACAAGTTCACAGATCATAGAACTTTTGAGACTTTGGGCCTCTGTGTTTGTGCTTTAAGGAATGTAAGGACAAAAGGATGCTGTGTGCTGCCTTTGGTTTAGAAAAATCATTGTGCACAGACCTGCCATTATATGCAGTGTTTTTGCAACGAAAACAAACAGAAGAAGCCTAACTGAAATTTGCAAGTCTAGCTGACCCATTTGAGGTGAAACTATGTCTATTTATTTACATTTCTGCATACTTGCTTCATACCAGAGCTTTGAAAGCCATGTATTAAATCAATTTCAGGAATATGAAATGCAGAAAACAAAAGAGGAAGAATTTCTGAAGTTATTTGATAGATGGAAAGAAGAAGAAAAGGAGAAACTAGCTGATGAAATGGAAAAAGTCAAGGAAATGTTTATGAAGGAGTTTAAAGAACTAACTTCTAAGAATTCAGCGTTAGAATATGTAAGTATTGGGAGTCCCCTGGTGGTCCAGTGGTTAGGACTCTGAGCTTCCAGTGCTGGGGGCACAGGTTTGATCACTGGTTGGGGAACTAAGATCCCACAAGCCACGTGGCTCCACCCGAAAATACCCACAAAAAACGTTGAAAATAGCTAAGTATTAAACCTCGGAGTCTTCCTAGCAATGTTAGAGTTGTGGCCTTGAGAGGTGGCATTAGAGTGGCAATGTGGCCCATGGATCCAGAATTTCCTTTGTTGTGCCGTGGCCCAGACACCGCTCCTCCCTGAGAGTCTTGGGAGCTCAAGGCATACGGAAGAGACAGCAAGTCAGAAGAGTCGTTTCCTTGAGAGTGGGAGCTTTGACCCCAAACCCCATGCAGGACACTTGGTACATTTTAGATGGATCAGAGAAGAAGGTCCCTCTTTCTTAGCTGGTTAGGTTTAGATAGCCCCAAACAATAACTCCCTCCCTGAGTTTTAGAGCTTTCCAAAGGAACTTTCCAGAAAGACTGACAGAGATTGCCAATGTGGGAGAAGGAAGCTGACCCAGAAAGACAGAGGGAGAGCCTTTGCCAGGCCCCTTCCTCACCCCAGTCCTAGCAGGTTTGAGTGAGCTGGATGTCGCTAAAGGCAACCTCCACTTCCCCGTGGGAGCAGCCGAGGTCACAGTGAAGCAAAGGAGGCAAGGGAAGAGTCTGGAGCTCCCTCTAGGGGCCAACATGTTTATAAACTAAAATAGAGGGATAGTTTTGGAATACTGCTAAGATCCTTCTCTAAAACGGCCTGAACCCTCTCACAGGGATGGGCAAACTATGACCTGTGACCCAGACCTGACAAACCACCTGATTTTGTATGGCTCTCAAGCTAAGAGAGCTTTTTACACTTTTAAGTGGTTGAAAAAAGTCAAAAGAAGAAATATTTCACGACACGTGAAAATTATATGAAGTTCACCTTTCAGTGTCCACAAGTGAAGGTTTTTTGGAACACAGCCATACTCTTTCCTCCACACTTTGTCTGTGGAGCTTTTGTGCTGGAGCCGTGGAGTTGAGAGGTTATGACCAAGATCTTACGTGTCTCCCAAAGTCAAATACTATCTGGCTCTTTACAGAAAAAGTTTGCCAGCCGCTGTCACGTCGTTACAAAGCAAATGTGGCACGAGGTTAACAACTGGTGAAGGGGAAATGGGTGTTCATTATACGCTTCTTTCAACTTTTTCCTAAGTTGTAATTTGCAAATAAAAAGTTGAGGGGAAATTAACTTAGGGTGGCTCATTGTGTCTTTTCTATAGGGCTTTCTTCAGTCAACTCCCTGTGGGTTCAACTGTCCCCTATCACCTCGCCTGGTTCTAAGCATCAGAACCTGTGGGCAGGAGTAATTCTTCTACCACCCCTACTCCAGGGGCTTGTCCCGAACTCAGACCCTTGGCATCTTCTCAAAGTGGGATGCCGTATTACCTGCAATAGTGGATTCTGATAGTGACCAATTTAAGACTGGCTTTTTATGTCTTCTCCATCGAGGCCACACTTTTTTTTTCCTTGCGATAAAGCTGCCAGTATGGCTCTTTTGCCTGAGATTCCCTGCATGGTTATCCCTGCCCCCAGGATCATTGTGGAATTGGACTTTTCCCTACCTAGGACTTTTTTTACCATTCATATAGATATATATTTTTTTTTAATAAATACATTTATTTATTTATTTCTAGTTGCGGCGAGCGGGGGCTACTCTTCGTTGTGGTGCTCGGGCTTCTCATTGCGGTGGCTTCTCGTGTTGCAGAGCACGGGCTCTAGGTGCGCGGGCTTCAGTAGTTGTGGCTCGCAGGCTCTAGAGCGCAGGCTCAGTAGTTGTGGCGCACAGGCTTAGTTGCTCTGCGGCATGTGGGATCTTCCCGGACCAGGGCTCGAACCCGTGTCCCCTGCATTGGCAGGCAGATTCTTAACCACTGTACCGCTAGAGAAGCCCCATCTATTTTCTTCAAACGGCTTTTTTGAGATGTTTACCTATCATACAATTCACCCACTTAAACTGTACAGTTCAGTGGTTTTTACTATGTTAGAGTTATGCAACCATCATCACAGTCATTTTAGAACATTTCATCACCCAAAGGAGAAGCCTTGTACCCACTGGCACTCCCTCCCACCCCTGGCAACCACAGGTCTACTTTCTGTCTCTATGCATCTGCCTGTGCTGGACATTTCATATAAATTAAATCATATAAAATGTGATCTTTTGTGAGTGGCTTCTTTTCACTTAGTATAATGTTTTCAAGATTCATCCACACTGTAGTATGTATCAATATATTTTTTTAATTGCCGAATGATATTTCATTGTATCGATACACCATATTTTATTGATCCATTATTCGATGGACATTTGGGTTGTTTGCCCACTTTGGCTATAGAGCGTTTTAAAAATTATTATTAATAATATACTATTTTTTGGAATAGTTTTAGGTTTACTGAGCAAATAGTACAGAAATTTCCATATAAATACCCCTCTCCTAACCCTGTACACAGTTTTCCACATTACTAACGTCTTAAATTGGTATCATACATTTGTTACAATTAATGAGCCAATACTGGTACATTAGTATTAACTAAAGTCCATACTTCATTCAGATTTCTTTTGCTTTTACTTAACATCCTTTTTCTGCCCTAGGGTCCTATCCAGGATACCTAAGTACATTTAGTTGTTTCTCTAGGCTCAGGCTTGTTTTTGATGACCTTGACAGTTTTAAGGTGTACTTTTCAGGTATATTGTAGGATGCCCCTCTGTTGGAATTTACCTGATATTCTTCTCATGGTTAGACAGGGTTTATGGGTTTTGGGGAAGAAGTCCTCAGAGATAAAGTACAATTTTCATCACGTCATTTCAAGGGTACATACCATCTACATGGTTTATGACTGTTGGTGTTGACCTTGATCACCTGGCTGAGGTAGTATTTGTCAGGTTTCTCCCCACCCCACTGCCCCCCATTCCATACTGTGCTCTTTGGAAGGAAGTCACCTTGTGCAGCCCAGACTTAAGCGGTAGGGGACAATGCTCCCCCATCCTTTTGTGTTTGAAGTTAACATATTACCTTCTGAGGGTATTTACTGCCAGTAACTTTGGGAATAACCTATAAGCAAAGGGTAACATTAAAACCTTATGTCCCTAGTGGTCCCTGGAAGATGCTGGCCTCCTCACATCCTGAGAATCAGCTGCACCCAGTTCCTCTGTTTCTGGCACTGTTGCCTGCCCATTAAAGTTTTAAAGATCGATTATCTGAGATTAGAAAGTTTAGGTTTTCCTTTCCCTTTCTCTCCCAGTGCACGTTCTTTTGTTGGAGGTAATGAAACGGGAAAACCACTGGGAATGAGAAGCAGGAGAGGCCCGGTGAACGTCCAGGAGGATAGTCAGGTGCTCCCCAATTTTGTTCTCTGTGTCAGTCGTATAAAAGTGTGAACATCTGTACCAGTGATTCTGAATTTTATTTTATAGCAATTGTCAGAAATCCAGAAGTCCAATATGCAGATCAAGTGTAACATAGGCACATTAAAAGATGCACATGAGCTTAAAGAAGAACGTCCTCAGCATCCCCAGGATTTCCAAAATGTGATGCAACTTCTTGATAGTCAGGTATGTAAAAGTGGGTGACTACTTCAGCAGAGACCTGGTCTTTCTTGGTGAGGTAATTTACAGTAAGCACCATCTACAAAAAAGTGCCTCTTTCAGTGACGATGAAGGTGACTGATTCTTTTCTCCTTATCTCCTAACACATGTGTAATTCAGAATAGGTGTTCATTCGATACTTACTGATTGACTAATAGATGTGGATACAGAACAGTTGGCAAAGTTGTTTAGTTTTTCCTTGACTAATATCTATTTGAATTGGTTCATATTACCTTAGTAGTTATTTTTCATATTTCAGATGTAGACCCCCTTTCAAAAGGCATAGAAAGGCATATTGAAGCCCTGACATTTTAGAGCTTAAATATATGGCCGCCTTGGCAAACTGATGGTCTTTTACATTTATCAAATAAATTACAGTCATTTGGAAGTGAACCTCAGTAATCAGTACAGCCTTTGTCCTGGCTATTTTGATCACACTGATTGAGGGGAACTTTTTTTTTTTTTAGCCAGGAAACATAGAGATTAAAGCTTATGGATTGAGGATTTTTTCAGAAAGCAATATTATGTCATTTTAAAAGGTAAATGTGTTTTTGAACATGGACTACTGCCACTGCTTCTTGTCTTGCCTCTCTCCCCTCAATCTACCTTTCGTGTTATAGCCAGGGTGATCATGTCACCATCCTGTCTAAAATCCTTCAATGGCTCCCCATCTTTCACAGAACAAAGTCTAGGACCCTTAACCAGCATTCAGAGTCCCTGGGCATCTGGTCCTGCCATCTCCCACCATTCTTGCCTTTACCTTGACGCCCCAGTAGCCCCAAAGAGCTCCTGGTTCCCAGGACGAGGCAATCTGATTTTGCTTTTTCAGCTTTCTTTGTTATGCGCCTTCCAGTTTTCAGGCCCTGACACTTATTCAGCTGGGATGGCATCTCTTCTGGAGAGTCCTCCAGGAGTTCTGGGTTATTGCACTGCCACAGTCCTCCAAGCTGGACCTGATCACGTGCACATTATGTGGGAACCCTCCATTGTATGTCCACTGTTCTTCCGGGCAGGGCAAGCAGGGCCTGTCTCTTAGTTCTCTCCCAGCCTGCCAGCGGCTGCCCAGCGAGGTGCCTGGTATGCGGTAGGGGACCAGGAATTGGGTCCTGAACTGAACTGTTGGCATTTGCTCCCAGCAGGCTGCTGTCTCAGTAGTTGAAGGACCCAGTTATGAAATCCTCAGGTCCCACCTAAATTTCTTTTGTCTCCTTCCTGTGAGCTCTATCAGTTCAGAACCTATGGACCCAGAAACCTTGATGTTTCCTTTTAGCTTCTGAGGTTAACAAACTAGCACCTGTTTTTTTAAATTAAGTTTTATTGGAACACAGCCATACTATTATGTACCATCTATGACTTCATTTACATATTACTTATGGCTGTTCTCCTATCTAGTAGTAGTGACTGAGTCATCTGGCCCCCAGAGTCTAATATATTTCCTATTAGCCCCTTAACAGAAAATGTTTGCTGAACCTTGCCTCAGAGTATAAGATTAAAACCAAGTGCAAGTGTGTTTAAACATTTTTGACTGTATTTATTTACTTTTTTAAATGCCTGCTAAAATTTTACCAAATAGATGGTTGGGTTTTATAGGTACTCACTAAAAAGGAAGCTTCTGTTTTGAGTAGATGTCATTGTTACAATTACACTAAATTACTCTTGTTTTACTAATTTTGTAGGAAAGCAAGTGGACAGCTCGAGTTCAGGCTCTTCATCAAGAACACAAGAAAGAGAAGAGCCGGGTAAGATTAAGAAACCAACGACCTATAAAAAGTGGGTCTTTCTGAAAAGAATATTTGCTTTTCTCTATAATAAAGGTAATGTTTATCCACTTAAGACATTTGTGGAGAAATATATAACAAAAATTAAAATTACTCATCATTCCAATACCATAGATAACCAGTGTTACTGCTTTGTTATAATTTCTTTCAATCTTTTTCCTATGCTGTAAATGTTGCGTTTCTGTAAGTATAGAAACCCATGCATATAATATGTCTCACAGATTTTGAATTTTGCTTTATATCTATAACTTTATACATTTTTCATTTAATATATCATAAACAGTTTCCTATGTTTTAAAATATTATTCAAAATCATGATTTTTTAATGGCTCCATGATGATCTTATGGCTGTATCATCAGTTATTTAATCATTTCTCCATTGTTGAATGCATGTTTCTAATTTTTAAACATTACAGAGTGGCAGTCTAAATAAGTGTTGAATACAGGCATACCTTATTTTATTGCACTTTGCAGATAATTGCGTTTTTTACAAATTGAAGGTTTGTGGCAACCCTGCATTGTCAGATGATGCATTTTTTAGCAATAAAGTTTTTTGTTTTTAATTTTTATTTATTTTCTCTTTGGCTGTGTTGGGTCTTTGTTGCTGCACGTGGGCTTTTCTCTAGTTGCGGCAAGCAGGGGCTACTCTTGGTTGCGGTGTGCAGGCTTCTCATTGCGGTGGCTTCTCTTGGTGAGCACCAGCTCTAGGCACATGGGCTTCAGTAGTTGTGGCACACAGGCTCAGTAGTTGTGGCTCGCGGGCTCTAGAGTGTAGGCTCAGTAGTTGTGGTGCGTGGGCTTAGTTGCTCCGTGACATGTGGGATCTTCCCGGACCAGGGCTCAAACCCGTGTCCCCTGCATTGGCAGGTGGATTCTTAACTACTGAGCCACCAGGGAAGCCTGCAATAAAGTATTTTAAATTAAGACATATACATTGTTTATTTTACGACATAACGCTATTGCACACTTAATAGACCACAGTGTAGTGTAAACATAACTTTTGTATGCACTAGGAAACCAAAAAATTCACGTGATTCGCTTTACTGCTGTGATCTGGAACTGAACACACAGTATCTCTGAGGTCTGCCAATAAAAAGAAGGATTGTTCACATTAAAGTCATTTTAATGAAAACAAAAATGAATTGTAACACCTATTCCTTTTCCGCTGAGTACATCAGAAATTTAAGTGTTAAAATGCTTTTTACAGGGCTTCCCTGGTGGCGCAGTGGTTGAGAGTCCGCCTGCCGATGCAGGGGACACGGGTTCGTGCCCCGGTTCGGGAAGATCCCACATGCTGCGGAGCGGCTGGGCCCGTGAGCCATGGCCGCTGAGGCTGCGTGCCCAGAGCCTGTGCTCCGCAGCGGGAGAGGCTACAACAGTGAGAGGCCCGCGTACCGCAAAAAAAAAAAAAAAATGCTTTTACAATAGTGTAAAAAATGTAAAGTAGATTTATTTGGGACTTTAAGACAGGAAAACATCTGTTGATTTTTTCTCTTTAAATTGTATGTATTTTGTAGCCCTTTGTATCCCCTTTTGGGCAAACAACGTAGACTGGGTGGCTTATGAACAACAGAAATGTATTTCTCATAGTTCTGGTGCTCCAGGAATTGGACAGAGAGCTTGTTAAAGGGGAGTAGTGTCTGGGCTGTGTGTAGATATAACGCCCATGTTTCTTTCTCCAGTCTAAGCCTCCCTTCTGAGCTCCAGACGAAGTAGCCAGCTCTGCACTCGACATCTCCACTGCTTCTTACATGTAACGTGTCTAAAGTGAAGCTCTTGGATTTGTCCCCAGAGGTGTCTTGCTTTTGGCTGATGGTACCCTAGTCCGCTCAGATGCACTCCCTCAGCCCCCAGTTCCAGGCTATCGGCAGGTCCTGCCGAGTATCTCATATCCATGTTCTTCTGGACATTTCTGTTCCTTCCATCCTCCACTGAGCTCCCACCATTTCCAAAAGGGCCCAGTAACTGGCTTCCCAATTCCAGCCTTTTGCTCGTGTAATCTGCTCTCTGCAGAGCAGCCGAAATAATCTGGCTGTCGGCCACCACCGTGGCCTCATCCTGAACCTCTCTCTGAACCGACTCTCTTTAGCTACGGTGGCCTTCTGGTAATTTGTAGAACGTGTGGCCTTTTTCTCCTTTTACATTTGTTTTCGCTGCTGGGAGGTCCTTCCACTTTTTTTTTTTTAATTTAATTTTTTTTAATTTAATTTAATTTTTTTTAATTTAATTTAATTTTTTTTATACAGCAGATTCTTATTAATCATCAATTTTATACACATCAGTGTATACATGTCAATCCCAATCACCCAATTCATCACACCACCACCACCCCTGCCTCTTTCCCCCCTTGGTATCCATATGTTTATTCTTTACATCTGTGTCTCTATTTCTGCCCTGCAAACCGGTTCATCTGTACCATTTTTCTAGGTTCCACATATATGCGTTAATATACAGTATTTGTTTTTCTCTTTCTGACTTACTTTACTCTGTATGACAGTCTCTAGATGCATCCACGTGTCTACAAATGACCCAATTTCGTTCCTTTTTATGGCTGAGTAATATTCCATTGTATATATGTACCACATCTTCTTTATCCATTCATCTGTTGATGGGCATTTAGGTTGCTTCCATGACCTGGCTATTGTAAATAGTGCTGCAATGAACATTGGGGTGCATGTGTCTTTTTGAATTATGGTTTTCTCAGGGTATATGCCCGGTAGTGGGATTGCTGGATCATACGGTAATTCTATTTTTAGTTTTTTAAGGACCCTCCATACTGTTTCCGCTTGTTCTTTATGTGGCTGTCTCCTTCCCCTCTGATTTGGTTTTCTCTGTTGTGTAGCAAATTACCACAGATTTATTATCTCCCAGTTTCCATGGGATAGGAGTCCAGGCACGGCTTGGCTGGGTTGTCTGCTCGGGGTCTCACAAGCTGCATTCAAGGTGTCAGCTGCGTGTGGTCTCATCTGGGGCTCCGGGGCCCCTCCCAAGCCCGTTCAGATGATTGGCGATGTGCAGTTCCTTACGGTTAGCCATGGGGGGGAGACCCCCGTCTCCGCCGTTCACAGGCTGGCTGTGACGTCTTCAAGGCCAGTAGGAGAGCATCTCTCCTGCCTTCATTCTCCCCCTTCAAGAGACCTGAAGTCACCCCAAGACCACTCCATCCAGGGAGGTGGTCCCCTCCCGTTATTATCCTCAGCGCTTCACAAGTGTGGCTCTCAGCACTGTTTTAAATACTTTGTTTACTTGTTTATTGTCTGTCTCTTCAACCAGATCACTAGCCCTGGGAGGGAAGGGCTCTGTTTACTCCTCCGTTGTATTCTCAGCATCCGATAACGTGTCTAAAACGTGGTTGGTGCTTGTTAAATATTTGCTGAAGGAATGCAGAAGGTCGATAGGTGGCCACCAAGGGGATCACACAGGCTTTTTGTGTGTGGATGGGGAGATGCTGACTGTACAGATCAGAAGACCAGGGTGGAAAGAGCTGTGTGTCGGTGTGACGTGATATTTGAAGCAGGTCCTCTTAACCTCTGCCTCGCTGCCTTACTCACCTTTCATGCTTCAGGCACTTAGCCAGGTGAGGAGGGGAACGGCCAGTGACAACTTAGAGGAGTTGCTTTTCTCTAAGAATGTTGAATCTTTCCTTCGAGATGCTGTAAGGCAGTAGTTCCTAACCAGGGACATCCTTCAGAATGACCCGAGGCTCTTCCAAAATACAGGTGTCCAGCTCTCCCCGCTGAAGGCCTGCTTCAGTAGGTAAGTCTGGGACATGCAGAGTTTGGAAACAACAGTAAGAACACCAGCAAACCCCCGACGATTGTGCTTTGGATCCATGGTTTGAACCACGGCTCTTACAGTTTGAAGTTCTATTTTTATTCTTCAGGGTGTTCTTAGAGCATTGGGGTTTAGGGACAGAATTCAGGCCTTCTTCTTAATTGGGGGTGATTTTAGTCCTCGTTCCTTTAAGCCTCTTGTGGGAACGTAAGTCGCCTTCTGGCTGGAATACAGTGTACAGTATAAGTTGTAGAGGTTTACACTTGGCCACTGTGGGTGGTCATAGAGAGGAAGACCGACTGCCAGTGGTTTGGAGGAAGGAGAGGCCTGACCTGCTTGTGAGTGAGGCCCCTCACCCCACGTGCTGGGAGCGTGGAGGTTTGTGCCACCGCCAGGCTACGCTGCTCCCTTGTCTGTTGGTTTTGCTTGTTCAGAAGCTGCGTGCTTCTTCCTTCATTTCTCTTAAACCCTAACAGAGAGGCAGGTTCAATAAGGTTTAGTAATCTGTGCCTGAGACCAAACTATTAATTATTCCACATGATTGGTGCCTCCTGTTCCTACAATGCACATATTGTATTTCTCTGTTTAAGGGAAGTTGCGTTTGCCAACTTTTTATTGCTTTACCTAGATTCTTGGCAGTCTTTTTTTGGTTTTGTTTTTAAATAACATTGGTAGGAGTTCAAAGGGAACCACAGATAAATGATGGCATGCCCTTTTCCACCCAACAGAAGACTCTTAGAGCTTGGGAGGTTGTAGAATGGTCACGCAGTGGAAGGAGAGGAGGATGGAGTAATGTGGCTGGTAGAGAAAAAGTGGAAAACTTGAAATGGTAGAAGGTCACAAGAAATGAGCTCCAGGGCCACAGGCCTTTTGAAATAGTTTCTGGCTATCTCTTTCTTAGACTATCACATTTTCTGGTCAATTCTCAATTCCAGTATCAAAATGATGCCATCCCGTAGTTTTTCTTACGTACCCTTTCTGCTTGGGCCCTGCAGTGAGTCCCCATATTGCTGATTCTCAGCCTCCGCCCAGAGCCCTGTACATTTTTATTGGCTTTTCCTTCTGTTTTCCAACTCCAGATTTCCCAAACTGCTTTTGGGGGTACTCTTCCAGTAGTCTGTAAAAATGTGGGGAAGGTTCCTGACAGTGGGAGAGATTCTTAGCATCCGCTGGGATATGTAGGGTTCTTTTTAGTCCTTACTCAGGAAACCCTTTTGACTTGGTTCAACCTATTGTTTGTCCGGCCTCATGTGAGCACAGAGCGCTTCAGAGGGAAGACCCTGCAGTGTATGGATTGAGAGCTTTAACTTTTTGTTGTTATTTTATGGTTTTTCTGTTCAATGTAAGTGGATTATTTTTAGAGTAATTTTACGTTCACAGCAACGTTGAGGAGAAAATACACAGCGTTCCCAGATACCCCCTGCCCACCCTGTATGCACAGCCTTCGCCCTTATCAACACTCTGCACCGGAGTGGTACACTGGTTACAATCGAGGAACCTACACTGACATGTCATTATCCCCCAAAGTCCACAGTTTACATTAGGGTTCCCTCTTGAGTTGTACATTCTATGGATTTTGACAAATGTATAGTGACATGCAGCCATCATTATGGTCTCATACAGGACACTGACCTAAAAATCCTCTGTGCTCTGCCTGTTCATCCCTCCCTCCCTCCCCTCAACCCCTGATTCTTTTTACTGTCTCCATAATTTTGCCTTTTTCAGAATGTCATATAGTTGGAATCATACAGTATGTAGCCTTCTCAGATTGGCTTCTTTCACTCAACAGTATGCCTTTAAGGTTCCTCCAAGTCTTTTCATGGTTCGGTAGCTCATTTCTTTATAATGTTGAATAACATTCCATTGTTTGTATGGACCACAGCTTATGTATCTCTTCACCTACTGAAGGACACCATGGTTGCTTCCAGGTTTTGGCAATTATGAATAAAGCTGCTATAGACATCCGTGTGCAGTTTTCGTGTGGACATAGGTTTTTGGCTCCTTTGGGTAAATGCCAAGGAGTACAGTTGCTGGATCGTTTGGTAAAAATATGTTTAGTTTTGTAAGAAACTGCCAGACTGCCTTCCACGTGGCCGTAGCGCTCTGCATTCCCACCAGCAACGGATGAGAGTTCTTGCTGCTCCGCATCCTTGTCAGCATTTGATATGGGCAAGCTCTGGATTTTGGCCATTCTGATAGGTACATTTTTGTTACATTTTGATTTGGTGATTTCTTTCTTTCTCTCTCTTTTTTTTTTTATTTGCGGCACGTGGGCCTCTCACTGCTGTGGCCTCTCCCGTTGCGGAGCACAGGCTCCGGACGCGCAGGCTCAGCGGCCATGGCTCACGGGCCCAGCCGCTCCGCGGCACGTGGGATCCTCCCGGACCGGGGCACGAACCTGTGTCCCATGCATCAGCAGGCGGACTCTCAACCACTGCGCCACCAGGGAAGCCCTTTTTTTTTTTAATTTATTTAAATTTATTTATTTTTGGCTGTGTTGGGTCTTGGTTACTGCGTGCGGGCTTTCTCTAGTTGCGCTGAGTGGGGGCTACTCTTCAATGTGGTGCCTGGGCTTCTCACTGCAGTGGCTTCTCTTGTTGCGGAGCACGGGGTCTAGGCGCACGGGCTTCAGTAGTTGTGGCTCGCCGGCTCTAGAGCACAAGCTCAGTAGTTTTGGCACATGGGCTTAGTTGCTCCATGGCATGTGGGATCTTCCCAGACCAGGGGTCCAGCCCGTGTCCCCTGCATTGGCAGGTGGATTCTCAACCACTGCACCACCAGGGAAGCCCGCAAGTACAATTCATTAATGCGTTTCATGACATAGACTAAGTTTGAAAGCGTTGACTTTGAAGACAGGAAAGTTCAAGTCTGGGCTCTTCCCGCTCAAGTTGTCTGCGTTTGGGTCAGCTACTTACCTCTCTAGACTTGAGTTTCCCCATCTGAACAACGAGGTCAAAACTTGGATCCATGAGGCTGTGGTGTGGATTCAACAAGATGAAATGCTTAACGCAGCCTCTACACGTGTTGAGTGTCTGTTAAAAAAAACCTCTCCAGTTAGGAAATGCTGCTCCAGGCACTCTCTGTGCTTCTCTCAGACACAGTTACCCCCCTTTATTTGACCTGCACATCCCTGTCTCTGTTTTCAGTCCGTAGGCTTGGAATGTCCTTAGTGCCATTTACCAAGGGTATTTTCTCTTCTGTTTAAGCAACTTCCGAAGTTGTTTTAAGAATGTTTCCTTAAATTATTGAAAACAAATTCTTCTTGAATTCTTGTCCAGTATTTGATCTTCCCTGAGGTTAAGTCTCAAAAGATGAATCTGTGCATCTTTGGATCTGTTCTCTGCTTCTCTTCCTTCTGTTCCCTCCCTCCCTCCCTTCCCCCTCTCCCTCCCCCTCCCTCCCTTCCTCTTTTCCTCTACCCCCAACGCCCTCCACCTCCCATTTCTCAGTAAATATTTATTGAGAACCTGCTAAGATCCAGAGACCGTGCTAGTTGCTGGGCATATAAAATAATTCAGGTGGGCTCTCCGGCCCAGGGAGTGCACTTTCCAGCTGGGATGATGCATGTGGATGTGTGAGAACAGTACTGCTTGGGGTTGGAGCTGCTCTGAGGGAGAAGCCTTGATCCTTATCCTTGCTCATCCCTGTGTGATTTCATGTAACAGCTCAGGTTTGCTCCGCTGTTCACATCATCAGTGTTGGCTTTCTTGGGCCATGAGCTCCCTGGGAACAGAGATGAAGCCCCTTGTATGGCCGGGGCCTTCATACACGATGATCAGAGGGTTATTCAGTGTGTAGATAACATAGGTCAGCAAGAAGGTACGGCATGTATATACAAACTGTGAAAAGAAGAAATTTACGTGCAGTTTGCAGATGAATGCCTTTCTTCATTGGTTTTTCCAGCTCCTGTCACATATAGAGAAACTTCGAACCTCAATGATAGATGATCTAAATGCAAGTAATGTATTCTACAAGAAAAGGATAGAAGAGCTAGGGCAGAGGCTCCAGGAGCAGAAGGAGCTGATCATCACTCAGAGACAACAGGTATTTTGGAGTATATATTGGCAACATTTTTATGTAAACAGTGCAGTTTATCTAAGAACATGTGTTTTTATTTTAGAGCACTTGTAAGATGGATAAGATAAAGAAGATAGAATATTTTTTTCCCTGTGGTTGCTTGTATAAGTAAATAAAATAATTTTTAAAGGTATTTTAAAATACCATAGAGCAATCAGATTTATTCAGTTAGAATTCAGAATAAATGTGAAGGTAGCTAAAATTTCTTTTGGTAATTCCTTACCAAAAGAAGCAGCTGAATCCAAATGCTGCTTTTATAAAACATTTGCCTCCATGTCATTAAAGTCCACATGTCCTGTGTGTTTGGAGGATTTAGTGAAAAGGTTCATTTACTGAGTACAGTGTCTGTCCATTATCCAGTATGTCCCCGTCTAGTTCAAACATGGATCACTGAAAGACCGTTCTTCTTTGCAGATTAAAGAGTTTACCAGTAAACCATTAAACAGTGTCAGTGAACCCAGAGGTAAGTGGACCAGGATCCCAGCGCTGGAGGCAAGGCTGGCCTCCCTAACCGTGTGCTGGACTTCAGAAGAATGTTGGGCCGCGATGGTTCATGAGTGCTAAGATGTGCTAAGCTGTGCTAACCGCAACCCAGAGAGTTGAAGAATTTTAAATACCTAAACGGTCGTAGAATGGTCTCGTATCCTTTTTATCAGAATATCGTCGTGCACATAATACATGCTTAGTAAGTGTACCTCTGGATGGATGTGCAGTAAGACGCCTTATGATTATAAGTACAGAGTCTGGGGGCAGACCGGGTTCAACTCCCGTCTCTGGCACTATGTAGCTTTGTGAGTCTCTGCCCCGGTTTCCTCAGCTCTAAAGCTGGAATATCAGTAGTAATTACATCATAGGCTTGTTACAAGGATGACATGGGAGAACATGTATAAAGAGCACCTGTTAAACATTCATGAGTGTTGGCTATCGTTATTAATATTAAGCTCTTAATTATCCTAAAGTGCTATAGTGGCTTGCTGCACGATTCTGCATTGTGGTAGGCTGGGGTTAAGGGTTTGTTCTAAGTATAGTGGGGGGATATACAACCTACTGATGGTAGCAGTGATAGCCGTCCATCTCCGTGTCATTCAAGAGCTAGTCTAGAAGGGGGGCTGGGAGCCAGAAGTGCAGGGTCTCCCAATACAGTGTAAAGCTTGCCTTTTGCCCGGTTTTCTTCCGAGTGATCCCAGTCTTGGTTCCTGTACATCTCAGGTTATTCAGGCATCTTTGTTTACTTGAGGGATGCCAACTGGGTATTGATAATGGGTGTTATGAGCTGGGTTTCCTCCCTGTTTCTGGGGGCCATGGGAGATACGGGCATATCTCGGAAATATTGCAGGTTCAGTTCCAGACCACTGCAGTTAAGCCAATAATCACAATTAAGTGAGTCACACAAATTTTTTTGGTTTCCCAGTGCATAATAAAAGTTACGTTTATACTATTCTGTAGTCTATTAAGCATACAATAGCATTATGTCTAAAAAAATGCACATACCTTAATTAAAAAATACTGTATTGCTAAAAATGCTAACCATCACCTGACAACGCAGGGTTGCCACAAACCTTCAATTGGTTAAAAATGCAGCATCTTCGAAATACAATAAAGTGCAATAAGATGAGGTATGCCTGTACATTGACCTGCACACTTGTTTTCCTCGTTTTGAGATAAAGGTTTGGGAAGGGTGGTGGTTCCCTATAACTTCTCTTGGAATAGTAAGAGTTCAAGTAGTGAGGAATAACTGTATAATTACTTAGACAGCATACACATTTGAAAAATAATTTTAGAAAAAAGTTAGCTTTAAAAGATGTATGTTAAACATCTTTTTTTGGTAACTCGCTATATGTTGGTAAATTTCATTGCTTTTTTGGGGGGGAAATATTAGGCTATGCACTAGCAAAATATAGCCCATAACTTGTGATTTTTGTTATTAATTTACTTTTTCGTGTTATTTCAGGGAATCCTTTAACCTGGCAGACTTTTGAATCTAAGCCGACTACCCCAACTGTACCTAGTAAGTTTCTATAATAGGCTCAGGGTTCTAAAGATAGTTTTAAAGTGCTAAACCCATACATCACTTCTACTTACTATTTTTAGAGACATGTCTTTGAACATCAGTGTGTTTGGAGATTATATAATGATCTATTTTGGTTCCCAGATTTGACCTAGTTCTACAACCCAATACTGTAAATATCCGTGTGATTTGGGTTAGCCATACCTGTTACCTTACTATTACCTCATTACCTTACCTGTTAACCTTATTCGCCTAATAAAGGAACAACTAAAAGTTCTTCGGCATCGCTGCAGTTTGTACTCTTGGATTTCCCAAGGTCATAACACTGTGACCACGTGACTGTGTGTGGTGGCCACCACATTTTGGCATCACTGAGACCCAGTGCTGCAGGGTTTGACGCGATGGTCCCACCAGTCACTCACTTGAAGTCAGCTCAGCACAGCTGTCTTCCGGAGCTGTCAGGATCTGGCCAGAATCCAAAAAGACATAATCTGTACAGTTCAAAATGGACAGATTGTTTTCTTAATAATAAATAGTTGAAATATTTTTGTTTCCATTCAAGAAAGTATGTGTACAGGATCTGAATAACGGGGGAGAGGGCCTGCACCGAGGCCGGGCACTGAACAACCATTCATATGGGCCCAGGACTTGTGATGATGAAAGGACATTGATGAGCGTGTTTGGGAATTTGGCACAATTGACCGGAAAGGGCTAATTGTATTAACTGCTCAGCTGCTTCTTGAGGCCTCTTGATGTTGCTTCTGGAAGCTGAAGAGGTTGAGAGGTGCTCAGGAGGAGAGGGTAGTTTAAGTTCCAGGAGTAGAGCTGAGGGGAGAACAGAAGCATTTCAGAGAAGTATGGAAATTTAAAAGACACTCAATAATTATTATTGTTTATACTTTAATTATACTTAGCACAATATTGGAACAATAATGTGTTCCAATAAAACTTTATTTACAAAAACAGGTAGGAGCTGGTATGTCCCACAGGCTGTAGTTTACCAAACCTGGATCTAGATTAGCAAGTTGTAAATGGGTTTGAAGGCCATATTTCCAGAACTGTTAGCAGTTTACCCATAGTTAGGAGTTGAACACTTTCACACTAGCCATTGTAAAGACAAAATTGTATGCCTATAGGGCAGCTGAAGTTTGTGGCCAGTATTTTTTAGAATAGGATTAGAATTAAAGATCTATTCTAATAAGCTAGGGAAAGAGTCAGTAAACTAATAGATAAATAAATAAATAGTTGAGAGAGGAACCTCAGATAGGAATTGTCAAATATTGGAAGAGAGGCTGTGGAATCTAATTTTCTGAGATAGTTTGAAGTACAGGGTGTTCAGTCTTACTTGAATCAGGTATACTCCTCTCTGGAGGCTGTGGCTGAATTAATGCCTTCTCACGGTGTCTTCCAGCCCAGTGATTGGGGTAGTCTTTTTTTTTTTTTTTTTTTTTTTTTTTTGGGGGGTAGTCTTTTTAATTGGTTTATTGTACATGAATATTCATAGCAGCATTATTCATAACAGCTAAAAAGTGGAAACAAGCCAAATGTCCATCAACTAATGAAAAGATAAATAAAACGTTATCTGTCCATACAGTGGAACATTATTTGGCCATAAAAGTACACGCTGATGCTGACACATGCTACAACATGGATGAACCTTGAAAACATGATGCTAAGTTAAAGGAGCCGATTACAGAGGACCACATATCTAATTGTATGATTCCGTTTCTCTGAAAGGACCAGAACAGGCAAATCCGTAGAGACAGAAAGTAGATCAGTGGTTGCCAGGGGCCGGGGGGAGGGAGAGATGGGGCTAATAGATACGGGTATTTTTGGGAGGTGTACATGTGGTGAGAATGTTCAAGAATTAGGTAGTGGTTACGGTTGTACAACTCTGTGACTGTATTTTTTTAAATTTAGTTGAAGTATAGTTGACTTACAATGTTGTGTTTAATTTCTGCTGTACAGCAAAGTTACTCAGTTATACATAAATATTTTTCATATTCTTTTCCATTACGGATTATCACAGGGTATTGGATATAGTTAGTTCCCTGTGCTATACAGTACGACCTTGTTGTTTATCCATCCTATGTATAATAGTTTGCCTCTTTGACTATGTTAAAACCCACTGAATTGTATACTTTAAGAGGGTGAATTATATTTCAATAGGCTGTTATTTAGAAATTGGTTTAGGTTAGTCGGTAATATCTTTGTCTTTTGTCCCTCATCGTCTGTATATATCTTGACTAATTTGACGAATATTTGGTTGTCATCATGTTCAGGTGCTGACGCTATAATTACAGAACGCTGTGAGCTTTTTCTTTTTATGCTTTTTCAGTGAATGCCCCAGCCCCACAGACTTTGGATGCTAAGTCAAGTCTAACAATGGCACATGGTAAGTTTCAGCAACGCCTCAGCGTTTTATGTACAGTTTCCACCCTGAGTTAGGTAACTTATTAACTGAAAGTGCTTCTGTGTGGGGTAATTATGCAAAGAAAACATTTTGGTGAATGCAAAACGGTTAATGAAACTGCAGTCTTCCTACGTAATGTTACTGTGAACTGATCATACCCACCAGTCGTAAAGTATAAAACGTATCTACTGCTGGGCTCACAGGTACAGATTTTAGCTCTGGGTAGTACTTGGATCATTTATGATATTTGGGGGAAAGTCATAGGTATTGGGTAAGAGGATGACTTTCTACTAGACCAGCCAACCAGCACATGCCACAGGGCATATGTGACTGTTTTTATAACTTTCAATGTGGCAGCAAGTCACCTCTTTTAAACAAACAGTTTCAGTGATTGGTTGGAAAAAAGCTAGAAAAGACATGTGATGGAAACCAAAAGAAAAAAGTAGGAACCACTGGATGGAACTGCCGCCAGGATCCAGTTCTTGGCCCAGGCCACAGACTGGTAATTGTTACTAACATGATCCAGTAGACAGGGTGAATATTTATAGACATGTTTTATTTTTATACAGCTAAGGTGCTAACAGTTTTTATAGTATCTTTTTCATATATTGTTTTCCTAAGGTCTGCTGTATATTAAATGAATTAGGATGGGAGGGGGACCACCTTTTTCCTGTCTTACCTACAAATGCTTCTGGAATCTAATGATTACTTCATTCCACTTTTCTTTTTAGCCTGTTAGTTAGGACTTAAATCCATGGTCAGTCGAGTTGGACTCTTTTGTCTTCATAAATATTTTGGTCCATATATCATGGCCTTTTGTAATTATCGTTTTTACTCACTGACTGACTCATGAAGTGTTTATTGCCCCTTATTTTTTTTCCTAAGATCATTTCAGGTGGATCGGTTCCCTTTGGCATGTGTTTATAATACGTACTGCATAAATTCTTCACATATTGGATGTTATTATTTACAAGTGTTTAGAACATGCAGGGTTTTTTCCTTTGAACCAGTAACAGAGATAAAATGTATGTTTGACCTGTAGAAATTTCTTTAATATTGAAGATATGAGAAAATTATCTCCGGCAATTATTCTCTATTCATTTTATTTAGGTCAGGTCTAAAGTCTCTCTGTTGCCTCCTTTTTTAAGGTTGATTTTTTTCCACTCTTTTTGAGATTCTGTTCCCATATAGGTCCATTACAGAGTATTGAATAGAGTTCCCTGTGCTGTTCAGTAGTAGGGTTGATTTTTACAAGGCATTGCTGGCTACTTCTTTTTTGTCCCTCAACACGTGTTTTCGTTTCTTTTGTTTCCCACCTTGTTCTTGTGAGCCTCCTATCTGGCATTACACGAGGGCCATATTTTCTTCGTTTTATATTTTTGGTCCCCGATAAAGGACGCATACAGTAGGCATGTAATGCTCTCTGGGGCTGATTCTGTCAGTCCTAGAGCACTGTGTCCTGTGTGGACCCTGGCCTGAATCAGCCATGCCCCCTTGCTGGCATCTGTTGGGATTGAAATGCTCGTTTTAAATGCCAGCCAGACCTGGCACGAGGCCCACAGCCCTTGGATTGGGATCAAAGCTGATTTGTGAGCATCTCAATGGGCAGGGGCAGAGGAGGAGGCTTGGTGGTGGCCCACTGCCTGGCCACCCCCAGCTGTGGCAGCTTCCCCGGGTGCTGGGGGCAGGGGCACAGGGAGGGTTGGTCACGTATCGCACAGCATTAATTAGCCCAACTTCCTCTCTGTCTTTCCCTTTGTTCTATCTCAAAGCTTGATGAGGTCCTTTACCATGAAAAATCTCATGATTCCTCACCGGCTGAGGTTGGGTTCCCTGGGACGCAGACGCCGGGCTGGAGGTTTGCGGGTGCTATCTGGGCAGTGCTCTCAGACAACACCTGTGAGAGAAGCAGAGTTGGGCGTTAAAGGGGTGTTGATCCCAGACGCAGCTGCAGCGGAGGCCTCAGCAGGTCTGACCAGGAGCTTTAGAGCTGGGGTGGGCACTTTGAAATCTTCCTGGATTGAGGCCGTCAGGTATAAGACATAGGTTGCCCCTGGGAGGGGGCACGCTCCTTTCAGCTGAGACAAAGCAAAAAGTAGGAGCAAAAGGTGGCAGGAAAGCACTGGATGTGAGCTATTGGTGCAGACAAATTGTTTGGCTGAGCATAGAGTATGCAAGAGATTTGAGGGGCTTCCCTGGTGGCGCAGTGGTTGAGAGTCCGCCTGCCGATGCAGGGGACGCGGGTTCGTGCCCCGGTCCGGGAAGATCCCACATGCTGTGGAGCAGCTGGGCCCGTGAGCCATGGCCGCTGAGCCTGCGCGTCCGGAGCCTGTGCTCCACAACGGGAGAGGCCACAACAGTGAGCGGCCCGCGCACCACACACAAAAAAGAGAGATCTGAGGGACAGGCTGGTTCAGGTTGTTCACGGCAGCCACTGAGTGCTGGGCTGAAGCTGTTTGGGTCGTCCTTGTGGCATTTTGTAGCGGCTGAATGTTCTGAGGCTGAGCATGGCAGGATTGGAGAGCTGGGCTGCAGGAAGCTTAGCCTGACCGATGCGTTCAAAGGACCTGAGCTGGGAGATCACTTGGGTATGTTAGAAATAGTCTAAGAGATTCCTCACCTAAGAATCGGGTTGTGGTGATGAAACAGAAGGAAGTGGATGTAACAGCTGTTCCATGGGATTGGTGGAAAGGCTGTGCAAGTGATTGGGGGCCAAAGGTGAGAGAAGGCTCAGAACATGATGAGCTCAGGTACTGGGTGGACGGTGGTGTCATTCAGAAAATTCCAGAAGACAAACCCAGCAGCACCCGTAGGGAAGCACTGGGGCTTCGTGGCCAAGAGTCTGGAGTTTGGAAGCAGACAGTCTGGTTTCACGGTTGACTAATGAAACTGTAGGGGCCTAGGTTTACCTTACCTGCCAAATGGGGAGAAGAGTCTTGGCTACTTCAGTGGGCTGCAGTACGCACAGAATGAAGCAAGGCCTTTGGAGCAAAAGCCACTGAGCAAGCACTGGCTAACCGTTAGCTTCTAGGGTGGGGGTGATGAGGTCCAACAGAGTCAGCCAGTGGAGAGAGGGCTTGGTGAAAGTCTGGGAGTTTTTCTTCTGGAGGTAATGGTGGGAGACCGACATAAGGATTTTTCTGGCGGCCTTTGGCAAGTTCGGAGGGGAAACTCAAGCCCCCAAGAGTTTCAGCTCTCACCCTGGAGATCTCAGCTCGGGGCAGGAACTGGAGGCTGGACCTGTGGCTTATAAAGCATGAGAATGGCAGGCCTTCCCTCCCAATTTGGGACATCAGTCTGCTTTGGGAACTGGGGTCTGGTCAACCTCACTTCCTCAGCCTTTATTATTATAGGAGCCCAGGTTCGGGAATCTGCCCCTCCTCTGCCCTCTGCATCGCTGCAGGAAATGTCAGATTTTGACAATTAATCCTGACTCAAGAGAGATAAGTCATAGGATTATCCCTGTAATATAATGATAATAAAATGCATATGATGATTTTGTAAAATTCTATAAAACTTTTCCTCATAACTTTATTCTTGTCATTTTCATAAAGTACAATAAAATATAAACCATGTGAATTAAAAAAATGAGATTAGCTTAATCCTCCTAAAACCTGTTTTCAGCAGTTCAAACTAGTAGAATAGTCTGTTTGTATAACTTTATTTTTTAAATTTTTAAATTTTTTATTGAGGTATAGTTGACATATAACATATTAATTTCAGGTGTACGATATAATGATTTGACATTTGTATATGTTGCAAAATGATCACCACAATAAGTCTAGGGCTTCCCTGGTGGCGCAGTGGTTGAGAGTCCACCTGCCGATGCAGGGCACGTGGGTTCGCGCCCCGGTCCGGGAAGATCCCACATGCCGCGGAGCGGCTGGGCCCATGAGCCATGGCCGCTGAGCCTGCACGTCCGGAGCCTGTGCTCCACAACGGGAGAGGCCACGGCAGTGAGAGGCCCGCGTACCGCAAAAAAATAAGTCTAGTTAACATCCCTTGCCACACATAGGTACACATTTTTTTTCTTTATTTGTATAACTTTAAAATCTTGATGCTGAATAACAAATATGAAAGCACCTTTTTGGTGTTCAACAGTTGTGTTACGTGTTACATGTTACATGGAATTACATGCTCCTTTGTGGGGCCATGTTTACATTTCAAAATTAAAGTGGACTCCTATTTACTATAGGCTGTGTTCCGAAAGTTCATCTGAAAGTAGTTTAAAATGCATTTCTCCCGTACAGTCAATGTCAGATATGTTGAGTAGATTGCTGAACAAGCTGTAAGAGCCTGTTTTTAAACACCTAAATATAATACGTATTTATTTGTATATTCCTATTATATGTGTGTGTATGTGTATATTTGTATATGCCTAAAATAGAGTATCAGAAACACCCTTTAGTAAATCAGAAGCCAGACCTTCAAAGTAGGAGGTAGTAAATCCGAGGTGATACGTGCAAAGCTCTTAGGTCTGTGCCTGGCAGCCCGGTGAGCACGCAGGAATTGTTGCTATCATTAGCCTCCCCACTCGCCCACCCTGGGGTCTGGTGGCAGGATGAAATGACCCCCGTATTGTGGGAGCAGGTGGAGAGCTCTCTGGGCAGGTGCCCCATGGCAGTCTCCAGGCTGAAGATGAGGGGCCCAGGCACCTCCTAAGTCAGACTTTTGGTTGCATTTCATTCTGTGCCTAATGCCTGACTGCTGTGGTTAGTTACACCTTCAGCTAAACCCTGGAGAACCAAGAAGGAGCTTTCCCTCTGTTGATCGGATGGGGTTTGCTTTATCTGTGCTGCCTGCGGGTTTCCTTGTGTGGGCACAGTGACATTTCCCTGGGAAGTCACCCAGAGGCCTCATCTCCGCCGGCCACTGTTCTGGGGGTGGGATTGGGAAAAGCCCATCTTCGTTTCTCATCTCCTCACCTTCACCCTGGTGACTCTCTGGGAGCAGAACTAGGTCTTGAAACGTGGTTTAGGGACACGAAGGTGTATAAGAATGGGTCTTGGTCCTGCTGCTGACCCCAGGATACCTCTCCTTGCCCTTTTACCATTCTGGTCCTTCCACTTAAAGACCCTGGGGCTGGCAAGAAGTGGGAATCCCAAGGCCCTGGGAATTTTTTATCTTTGGAAATTGAATATTTTCAATAATTTTCTATCTAGCCACCTGGTCAAGATACAAGGAAAATATTTTTAGGGATAAGTGAAGGAGATCTTTTGCAGTTGTGTTCTTGTGCCTTAAAAAAATCATGTCTGGCACTAAGTTGATGAGCAATAAATTTTAACTTTATTATTTAAAATGTAATTTCCTGAGAGTGGAGTTAACAGAAAATATGTAGCAAGGGAAGATACTATGGAAAGGAGACCAGCTTTAACTGGCTGCCTTAATATTTTTTTCCCAGTAAATTCTTGCTATTTTAGGCATGGTTAAAATACTGTGGAACGATATCTTTCAAAGTTGTTTGAAAGGAACTAATTTTACTTTGCTGTCGTCCTATTTGTACTATTCTTATTTTTCCTCATTAATAGAACAGGCATTCTCATCGCACATACTGGAACCAATAGAAGAACTTTCAGAGGAAGAAAAAGGTAACAAAGAGGGGTTATATCTGCATCAATCACATTTAGTTGCTAAAACCCAAGCCTCGGAAGTATGGTTCCGTGGTTTTTATGGTAGTGTATCAAAATGAGGGAAGACATTTAGGTTTGGATTACATTTTCAATCCACATGTAGTATTCTGTCATCCTATTCCCCCAATGTGCTGTTATATTTTTCCCCCACTTTACTGTTTCTTAACATGTGAATAAGAAATTTCCTGTGTCAGTGAACTTGAAAAAAGATTTTAAGCCTTTATGTCAATGCAGAGATTTTTTGATCAGATGACAAGTCGACACAGTTGTGTGCCAGGTTATACAAAAATATTCATATCACAGTAGTTATTTCTCATGCCCTGAATCTATGAAATGAATAGGTGAGGTGCCCATTTCAAAAATTGTTTTTAATAACAAGGAAGGCATAATGTCTAAGCCCTGAATGTGGAATATTTACACGCAGAATATCTTAATGGCAGAATTTGGGAGCTGTTACAGGTTTGGGGAGGTAATTAAGATTATGACTGCTTCCTCATCTTATTTGGTAGTAATAATAAAACTTATTTTCTACCAACTAATCTTTGAAGCTTATGAATATTTACATTATTAAGAATATTTTCTAATGCTAGATTTATCCTAAATTATGTTGGAATCAGTTTATCATAATTTTCTCCTTAGTAATAATAATGCTTTACCATATTTTGCTTCTTTAGGAGAAAACAAATTGTTAATATTTACGTGGGCTCTGGTTTTGTCATTTTTGTTAGGAAGAGAAGTGAAATTATATGTTCTAGTATGTAAATTCTTGATATTATAACTGCTTATGTGTTCTCTAGACAGTTTCCAGTTTTTTTGTTTGTTTGTACAAGGCTACAAATTGAGAAGGGACTACATCAGGCATATCTATAACATCTACGTGATGTGTATTTTCATTTTACTTGCATGTAACATGCTTTCTCTCTCCTACATAAGTATCATTTATTGATGTCTGAAACCCAAAATCCCTTATTCTCAGAAGAATCTATGAAACGTATCAGGAGGTTCATAGATAGGGTCCAAAATTTTGAAACTGGAATCGCAAGTCATATAGTTCACACTCCTTTAAAAACGAGTCAGCTGGTTTCCAAGAGGAATCCTGATTTGTCCGTCATCCCCATTTCAGTTCCAGGTTTCACCCACTGCATAATCTGCCTTTGTTTCTTTTAGAAGTCTACCTAGACCATGTAAGGCATGAGTTAGGGATCGTTGACAGCAAACACCATCATCGGCTGTTGCCACATTTAGGGAGCTGAGTTGGGAAAGAAAATAATCTTTGCCACCCTCCACGCGTTCAGACACAGCTCTGGTGAGGGACGAGAAAGTGCTGAGGACCGCTGAGAACAGCCAAGTCCCAGCGCACTGTCACAGAAACCAGCGACCGCATCTTTCTGGTGCCTCCGTGGAGCCAGCATGCTGGCAGCAGATTGATTGCCATCAATAAATTCCTCAGCTTGTGCTAACGTTTGCAGACAAAGGCCTGTGCAGATAAATCTTAGCAATGGTTTGCAAAAACAGTACAACTTTTTACCAAGAAGTAACTCACATGCGACTGTTTCTTCATCCTTACTTTCTGACAGTTGTGTCGAGACAGACTTGATCTTGCCGTTCTGTAAGATGTTAGAATGTGAGGGCCAGGAGGGATCTTAGGGGCTATTTTATTTTTCAGAAACTTGAAATATGGGGGGATTAGGAGCTTACTCCAGGTCATCGAGTTTAATTAGTGACAGTGCTGGAACTAAAGTCCAGGTTTTCTGTTTTCCGTAGTTTAATGCAAAGAACAGAGAGATGGAGGAAGGCAAACTGGTCCGGCCTTTGCAGGACTGTCTGGGTCGCCTTTGGGGAAGTCTCTTTACCTCTGGTTTTAGAGTCCTCTTGTGAATAATGAGGAGATTAAGTACTAGATGATCAAGTCCCCTCCAACTCAGAAATTCTGTTGTGTTTTGCTTCGTTTTGCTTTTTGTGCATTTGTTTTGTTTTTTTACTACTTGCTTTGTGCTACAATTATTTGCTTACCATAAATGGTGTGTTGTAAGTCTGATGTAACTGATCACACGTGTGCGTTAGTCTGGCCATCTGCTTGGGCATGCTTTAAAATTTTTAATTGGAGGAAATGCCGATCTCTAGAATATTTTGTCTTATTGATCTTGGTGAGCAGTACGTGCTTTATTTAAAATCTTCAGCTCTGATTGTCTTTCAAGTAATTCATTTCACCTTTACATGAAAACTTTATTATTATTTTTTCCTATCCACTCTACCTTCTTTCTCTCGCTTCTGTCGGCCAGCCCCAGCCTTGTGAGAGTTCTTCCTATCGAGGGTTTTCTAATTATTCACAAATGGCTTTCCAAAGCGAGCACAAACAGGTAAAGGGAATTTGAGGGCAGAGGGAAATGTTTAATCTTCCATCATTTGGGGGAACTTGGACATCAAAATGAACTTGTCTTCGGGGGTTGAGGGTGAACCCAGACCAGTCAGCAAATGAATTCAGTTACTGCCATCAAAGGCCTTGCAACTCTTCTAGACTGGCCAATCCATCTGGGCATCACTTGACCCCTGCATGTGGCCCCATGTCCCAGAGCCTCTCTTCAGGCTGTGCTTCTGTGTCATTCCTTATATCTGAGATGCTGCCCAAAGAATTTTCTTTGCCTAATTGGGGTGGGAGGCGCACCTATTTCCATGGTAGCTCCATGACTTCCAGGTTCTCTCCTGGTACGTCCTTTTACTTTTAGCCCCAGACAGTTGCAGACTTGATGGCCAACCAGCAGCCACAGCCAGTGACAGCTGTGGCTGCAGCTAAGCCCTCTAGATTCTGATGGATTCAGTTCCTGGGACAGAAGTGTTTGTGTGTGTGTGTGTGTGGTTTCAGAATAGTGGAAAAACATTGGGAAAACAACAGCATGAATGCTGACAGTATAAAGTTTAAGATTACATCCGATTTTTATGCATATAGAGTCACATAAAATTTCATAATTTTCATTTAGCAAGCCACCAAAGCAAAGTATAGAAAAGCATCCTCATACAGGATTTTCCCTCCTGTTTAATGTACAGATAGTAATTTGACCAGTTTTGCCTTCAGCAAAACTGTTAATTAACGAACAGAAAGATTCTTTACTACTGGACTTGACTAGTATTTAGAAAACATCTTAACCAAAGGGCATATTTTCAAGATCTTCTGCAAATCCACATGCCATCAGAACCTAAAAATTCCATCTGCTGAGGTGGGTAAGACCACGGAACAATGGAGTATCTGTGAGGACCCGCCTGCAGCCCCAGACCTAGGCAATGGCATCTGGTGCGCCCTCCTTTGGGCGAAGTTCTTTTGTTAGGAGAATAGACTTCAAATGATAATAGTACCATTGTCACATTCTCCCAGATCTGCCTTTGGATGTTCACGAAGGGTCTCAACTACCCAGCACTGAGCCTGTTTCCTTGAGGCTTCAGTTTCCTTTGACATAAGGACTCAGTTCTTCAAGGTCGTTGTAATCATGCCCCTTTCTCCAAACCCTCTTAAACTAGACGTTTTTTTGGTAGGGAATAAAAGGAATAAGGAAAGGAACATTAGGAGAATCTGGCCTGTTATTTTTCTTTGTTTTTAATTATAGGTTGTTTTAAGGAAAATATACTTTTCCTAAGACTTTTTTTAATTTCGTTTTCATTTTGGTAAGTATTTTGAGAGGCATAATAATCTTCACATTTTGAAATTTTATGTGAACTTAACCTCCACTAAATTTATTATATAAATTTATTATATAAAAACTTAATTATTTAAAAGACATAGGGCTTTTTCTTCATTAAATGATACCTAAACTCTAACTGAATTTAGGAGTAATGAATTCTTGAGGAAGTAGTAAGAATAATTTTAGGATTAAACATTAAACTTCCAAATAAGTTTTTTCGACTTTGTTTCTCTAGAGACCTATTTCTCACATTATTTTCTAGCTATAATTTGATTAAGTGATCAAGAAAGTCTTTAAAGATACTGAAGTTTTGAAGCAGACTTAAGGTAGTTTTTTTTTTTTTTTTAAATAGCATTACTTGGGGCTTCCCTGGTGGCGCAGTGGTTGAGAGTCCGCCTGCCAATGCAGGGGACATGGGTTCGTGCGCCGGTCCAGGAAGATCCCACATGCCTCAGAGCGGCTGGGCCCGTGAGCCATGGCCGCTGAGCCTGCGCGTCCGGAGCCTGTGCTCTGCAACGGGAGAGGCCACAACAGTGAGAGGCCCTCGTACCGCAAAAAAAAAAAAAAAAAAAAATATATATATATATATATATATATATATATATATATATATATATATATATATATATATATATAGCATTACTTGACTTTATTTTTATTTATTTTTTTAACATCTTTATTGGAGTATATTTGCTTTACAGTGGTGTATTAGTTTCTGCTATATAACAAAGTGTATCAGCTATACATATACATATATCCCCATAAGGTAGTTTTAAAAGCTACAGTACTTAAGCATTATATATTGTGCTGAATGACTAAACTATTCAAAAACTTTAAAACATTATAAATGCTTGCTTGCTGTTTTGAAGTTGTGTTTTGCCATTTTCTGCTTAGAGGTTTAATGTGTTTGTTTAATTCCTTTTTAATACGTTATAAAAACTTATTTCAGGAAAGGAAAATGAACAGAAATTAAATAACAAGATACATTTAAGGAAAACTTTGAAGAATAACCCTTCCCTCACTAAGGAAATAAGAACAGTCTTGGAGCAGAGTTTGGTGGAGAAACTGGAAACCTTGGGGATTAGTGCAGTAAGTTCACCCACTTTGGGAATATTTGCTGTTTTGTTTTGTCTGTTCGGCTGCACCGCGTGGCTTGCGGGATCTTAGTTCCCCGATCAGGGATCGAACCCGGGCCATGGCAGTGAAAGCGCGGAGTCCTAACCAGTGGACTGACAGGGAATTCCCTATTTTGTTTTCTAAATAAGAAAGGATCAGAGAAGAGAAGAAGGCATGTCAGTTCTGTCACATGTGGAGATCGGAGGCTAATGTGACATGATGCATTAAACACTTCAGCTGGCATTCACTGGGTGCCTGGCACCTTTCAGAGAGCTTTCCAGATAGTAACTCATTTAAATATAGAAACTAATCTCTTAGGTAGGTGACAATATCATCTGTATTTTACAGAGAGGTGAAGTAACTTGCTTCAGGTCACATGTTCGTGACAAAGGAGCCAGGGTTTGCATCCAGGCAGTTGCAGGGCGGCTTACATTCTGATGTTAACTCCGAATTACTGCCTGTTACAAAATCAGCACTTAAGTTACCCTCATTAAATGAATGGATGAATGAATTGTATTTCACGTTGTTGCCAGATTGAGTCGTTCTGTACATCATGTTATATATACTCTTTGCTTTTTACATTTTTCATCGCATACATGAAATACACAAACTTAATTGAACAACCTGAATTTATATACCTGTGTGTGTATACATCACATGTGCATATATGTATGTGTATGCAAACGTATGTATGTGCATGGAATGTGCACAGGTATGTGCACATGTACATGTGTGCATAACGTACATGCAATGCATGTATGTTTATGTGTGGCTGTGTGTATGCAGGTCTGTGTGTATTTTCACGTGTGTGGATATTGTGTATACGTGTGTGTGTGTGCACAAATCTGTGTATGTATACATGTATATACACATGTGCGTGCATTTGTATGTATCTGAATGTATGTGTGTATATACACATATACGTGCGTATACAGATTTGTATGTACGTGGGGGGGGGGTTGTGTGTATGATCTGAACCACCACCCAGATCAAGAAAGAGATCCATCATTGCTAATACCCTAGAAGACTCTCTTTTGCTTTCCTTAGTCAATATAACTCCGTGCTCCCCAGCGAGAGGTAATGGCTATTCTGACTTAGTTTTTTTTTGTTCTTGAACGTCATAGGAGTGGCATCCTACACTGTGTTTTATTTTCCGTCACTTCATTTGCTTATGATTTTTCCTGTACGATTCATACTTACTGTTTCATTTAGCCGTAGTTTGTGGTATAGTATTCCATTGTATGAATATACAACATTTTCTCTATTCTCCTGTTGATGGACATTTGGATTTTCAGTTTTGGGCTCTTTTTGGCCATTACATTCTTGTGCATGTCTTTTGGTGGACATAGGCATTCCTTTCTCTTGGCTGTGTATTTAGGAATGAAATTGCTGAGTGTAAGAGTATACACGTTTAGTTTTAATAGGTGTAGCCAAATAATTTTCCAAAGTGTAAAAGTTTACACTTTCCCTATCAGTGTGTGAGTTCCAGTTCCAGTCTGCATATGGTTTTTGGGTTATATATTTTATTTGGAACGTTTCCTTTTATCCTAAGATTATAAAAACACGCTATATTTTTTTCCTAATGCTTACATAGTGTTTTTGTTTGTTTACTTATTTTGTCTATCTGGACTTTAACAATTAAGTTTGGAAACAATGAGTTAGAGATCTAACCTTATTTCCAGTTGGATCAGTTGTCTCAATATCTTTCGTTGAGTAATCCACCCTTTCCTCGTTTGTTCGAAATAGCAGTTTTATCATATAGGACATTTTTATGTACATTTGGACTTATTTTTGGACTTTCAGCGGTTCTGCCCTTTCAACTATTTTTTCTATTCCTTTGCTAACACCATACTGGTTTAATTTTAGTAACTTTGTCCTGTACCTTAGTATCTGTTATAGGTCATGCCTTTTTCATTAGTCTTATTTCAAAAGTTTCTTGGCAGTTCTTCCATATTTTGTTTTCCAGTGAACTTTAGAAACAGCTGCTGAAGTTCCAGAATAACCCCTGTGGGGATTCTGATTGGAAATGCCTTAAATTTTCTGTATTATTTAGGAAGAACTGACATTTTTACAGTATTGGGTCTTTCCATCCAGCTGCAGGGTACAGGAAGACATATTGAACACCTGCTCACACAAACAGATGGTAGATCCATAATGACAGTCGATTGTAGGATGTGAAATGAAGGAAAAGTAGAGGGGAATGAATAACTGAGGTCAGAGAAAACTTCTTCTTGGAGGTAGCAGTTGATCTGATGATGGAGATTTCTGTCCCCTGGGCTACTGGGTGGGTGTTGGAGCCACTTCCTGGGATGGGGAAGACTGAGGGGAATGGTTGGGAGGAGATGAGAGTATGTGTGTGACACTGATATTGAATAAATGAATAAATAGCTCTTTAACTGGTTTTCTTCTGTCTAGATACCCTTCAAATCCAGAAGAATTTTGTCAAATCACCTCTTAAATTATGGCATTTTCCTAATTGAAAACCTCTGAGGATTTTCGCTTATCTGTGCAATAACCAACCTTTAAGCTTTTCATTTTGGCATCAGTCTCCTTTTCTGCTCTCCTCACCCATTCCTCTGTAGCATTAACCACTAGACATGCCTTGACTGTTTCTGTCCCATTGCGTGCCTTTCCCACAAGGTGATCCCACCCATCTGGAACACTCCCTCTTTTTACTTGTTTCACTCCACCCATCCTTCAGGCACAGCCCAACCTCTCCCTTAAGGCTTCTTGGCCCAGTGGGGCCTCTGACAGCCCCTCTCCCTGAATTCTTCTAGCCCTTGTGGACTCATTCAGTCCTTGTCACACACCTTGCACTGTTGGTTAATCAGTCACACACACGCCTTCCATGCATTTGGTCCTGGCCCCTACAGCCCCGTACCTTAGCCAGTCACATACAATCATACACACACGTTATGTGTCCCACTGCCCTGTGAGCTCCTTTTGGGACCGGGACCGTGTGTTATATGTCAGGGCATCCCTCACCTTACATGCAGCAGTAAGGACGAAAGGTTGGCATGGTTAATGCTGACAAATGTCCATGAAATGAAAAACATCCCAGGATAATTGATTAACTTAACATTTTATTCCTTCAGGATATACGCGGAATTCCAAGTGACCACTTGAATAGAGTGCTAAGAACCGTAGAATCAGCAAGACATGAGCGAGAAAGACAAATACCTAACATTCAGCAAATTCGTGAATTCCTTGAAAATCAGGTCAGCCGTAAAACTGAGGAGAGAACACTACTGTCCACAGGTAAGCCTGCTACCAACTGCCATTTCATTTCTGCAGATGGGAGCAAAATAGAACAACCGTTTCATAATTTTCGATTGTTCACAAACCTTGGAACTTAATTGGCAACTCTATTATTGTTTGAACCATGAAATGTTGGGTCTTAGATTGTGTTTTTTACATTAAAAACCCCCTGTAGTGTGCAGTCTAGACCCTTGAGACAGGCTTGTTCGTTTCAGTGCCAGCATAGACAGTATTGTAGTATTTTATTCTGCTTTTCACATCATAGAGACTCACGAATGACACTATTCCAGACAGGTACAGTGCTTCTCAAGTGGACACCCTTTCAACTGGAGAAATAGCCAAAGCAATACATCTTCCTCTCAAAAGCAGACAGTTGGTTAGACAAAAACCTGTTTTTACCGATAGGACATCTGTTCCAAAGTGAGTATTTTCAAGCCTAAAATTTTTTTATTAACGTTCATCTCAGTCAGCTCGGGCCACCATAACAAACTACCGTAGACTGGGTGGCTTAAACAACAGAAATTTATTCTCTCACACTTCTGGAGGCTGGAAGTTTGAGATCAGGGTGCTGGCACAGTCAGGTTCTGGTGAGGTTTCTCTTCCAGGACCCACAGATGGCCACCCTCTCACTGTGTCCTTACATGCCAGGGAAAGCAAGAGAGCCCTGGTCTCTCTTCGTCTTCTTACAAGGACACTAATTTCTTCATGTGGGCCCCATCCTCATGACCTCATCGAAACCTAATCACCCCATCTCCAGATACCATCACACTGAGGGTTAGGGCTTCAAAATATGAATTTTAGGGGGTCACAAACATTCAGCCCACAGCAATGTTTGACCCAACAGAGAATCACACTTGGAATGCTTACCCATCTCTCGTTGTCTCAGGGAGAGTTGCTGCTGCTCACCCTTTAATAAAGCAAAAATCACCAATTCCTTAGAAATATATATATATATATTTTTTTTTTTTTTGGTACGCGGGCCTCTCACTGTTGTGGCCTCTCCCGCCGCGGAGCACAGGCCCCGGACGTGCAGGCTCAGCAGCCATAGCCCACGAAATCTGTTTTAAATTACATTATTCACCTACACCAGAAATATTTTTCTCTTGCTTTTAGAGTTAAGAAAAATATCACAGAAGATCATTTTCCCAGAAAGTCTTCAACTGTTGCGTGAGTACTGAGGGAGCAGGGGGTGGTGATGTTTAAAAATTCTTTTCACTGAACATTTCTTTCATTGTAAATTAGTATATTCATTGTGGTTCACTAGAGCCATAATTAGTACACATCATATTTAATCTGTGATTCCTTTGTTACATCTTTGTTCCTTTATCAGATATTACCTGGGTCAACAGTACTTATCCTGTGTGGCCTCCATTAACAAGGGGGACCACACCTGAGTCATTTCTGTTATTTTTTTCCCCCAACTGCCCACCTCCTGCCCGGTGTCTAGTAATGTTCGATAAATGCGTGATGTTGCTTTTTAATGTCTGGATCCATGATAGTGTAGCCGGATGATGTTTTAGTGTTCTAGCTCCTTGTGGAAGTTGATAATGGCCCTAGAACTTACTCTCTTAGGCTCTCTTATGATACTAAGAACCCTAGCTCAGTCATTCCTTAACTGTGGGACACTGATTCAGTGGCTTGCCTGTTAAAAAGGCTCTGTTTTCTTATCTGTAATATGGGATGATGCTACCTTTTTCCCAGGATAGTTCTACAAATTAAATGAGAACATATGAAAAGGGCTCAGCCTCAGTACTTGGCACATGTGGGTACTCAATAAATTGTAGGTATATTATTGTTATTAATTGAGTAAAACTAATTTTATAATAATTGAATTCATCATCATTGACTTGTTCTGGCAATATCGATGCTTTATTTCTTCATTAAGGCATTTTGTATATATACTAGAGACAGAATAAATATATTAAAGACAGTGTAAATAATAATTCACCCTTCAGAAGTACTTTTCATGTACATAATCTCATGGGAAGAGCCTTATTTCATGGGATGTAGTGTAACTGAACGTTGTATGGAATTTAGGTGCTCAATGAATTTTTTTTTTTTTTTTTTTTTTTTTGCGGTACGTGGGCCTCTCACTGTTGTGGCCCCTCCCGTTGCGGAGCACAGGCTCCGGACGCGCAGGCTCAGCGGCCATGGCTCACGGGCCCAGCCGCTCCGTGGCATGTGGGATCTTCCCGGACCGGGGCACGAACCCATGTCCCCTGCATCGGCAGGCGGACTCTCAACCACTGAGCCACCAGGGAAGCCCTCAATGAATATTTTTTAAATGAGTGAATACCACTCTGAATTTCTGTTTCACTTTAAAATGGGGTGATAATTCACGTGATGATACGAATGAGATTACGTATTTATGTAAAAGTCCTTTGTAGGGTGCCGTGTAAAGGTAAGCCGTAAGTAGTGACACTATTTTAAAAGATGACGTAGTCTTATTGCAAAAATATTTTTTTCCACTGTGAAATATTTTTCCTAGGTGTGTGAAAACCAATATTAAGAATATACAGATTTGGGCTTCAAGGAGTAATGTCCTAACTTCAGCACGTTTTGGTAGATACGCCATGTGGCTGGCAGGTCTGGATTTGAAATGACTCTTCGGCCCTTTGTGGCCCTGGCTGCCATCTTGTTCTGTGGCCACATGGGTGTCTATTACGCTCTCTGGAGAAGATTCCCACTGCTTTAAGGGACACATGGTAAATCCTGAAGCTTAGGGAAACAGCGTCCCCTGTTTGGGTTTTGATTTGTTTAGGACCCCTCCCTTCAGTTCAGAGGAAGAGCTGGACGATGGGGACCTCCTCCAGGCCTGTGTCTCGCCAGACTTACTTCCTGTGCTGTCATCTAAAAGCAACAAGAGTAGCTTTGGAAGGAACACCGTCAAAAGCGACACTGACTGGACCGAGGGAAGTGAAATTGAGGACTCTGCTATTTCTCCCAAGCCCACAGGTAAGCTTTTGTTATTGAAAATCCCTCTGGAAATTCTGTTTAGGACAGTGGTTCTCATCTGGGAGCACCAAGCACTGGGGAGTCTGAGCTGAGAAAGTGCCCGAGGAAAGGATGGGGCTAATCCAAAAGCTGCTGCCGCCTAAAGAAAATGGACAGGGCTTAGCAGGTAATTGATATTCAAGTGGAAGGAGAGGAAGGGGTTGGGGATGCCTGGATGTATTCGTAACAAATATAAGGGCTGCTGAAACAAACTACCACATACTCTGTGGCTTAAACTACAGAAACTTACTGACAGGAGCTGGAAGGCCAAAATCAAGGTGGCAAGGTTGGTTCTTTTTGAGGGCTGTGAGGAGAGGATCTAGTCTGTGCTTCTGTCCTTGGCTTGTGGATGGCTATCTCCTCCCTGTGTCTGGTCACACTGACTTTCTCTGGGCGTGCATCTATGTCCAAATTTTCTGCTTTTGTAAGGGCACCAGTCGTATTGGATTAGGGTCCACCCTAATGACCTCACCTTAACTTGATTCTCTCTTTAAAGGTCCTACTTCCAAATAAGGTCACATTCTGAGGTAATGGGGGTAAGGACTTCAACATATGCATTTGGGACATGATTCAACCCCTAACACTGGGTGACCTTGAGAATAACTGTTCTAATACACTGTGCTGCCTTTTGGATATGAGGCAATCCTAAAAGAACATAAGGTCCAAGTCGGTAACTGCTGATAATTTGCTAAGGAGAAGTGACGCTGAAGGGTCATTTTTTTTAAAAAAAGAAATTCTGTTTAGTGCAATGTAAAAATTATATATTTTAAACATATCATATATAATTATTGTATATAATTTGTATATACCATGTATTTATATAATTATGTAAAATATAACTAATCATTTAAAGACAACTGGTTTTGAAAACAATATATGAATATCCCATTCATGCAGGCTGCCTCACTGAAATTAAAGTTTCTGACCATGTACTTGAATGAGACCATCCTTCTCTGATTTAAAAATTTTATTCTTCTAGTCTAGAGGAGCATGATTTCCTTAAAGGAAGTATTTGCAAAGCTTAGACTCTCTCAAATTGTTTGTAAGGCTATTTTGGAACTGAAGATAAATATAATTTTTTTTAACTTCACCTATTTTCTGTGGGTCCTATAGGAACCTCCATTAAAACATTAACTGGAAAAGTTGAAAAGACAGTTTCAAATCACAGAAGTGTGAATAAGCCAGTTGGTGGGCTTAATGTTGCTGAGGCGTTCATCAAAAAGGCACAAAAAGAAGATCTAAAGGTGAGATCACTTTTACTCGCTAAGCATACACAAATTCATCTTTTAATGAATATACCTTAATAATTGTATTTTTTACAGTGAAATGTAAAACAAATATAATTATTTAGTATAGTAGAGGTTGAGATTTTTACATTGTCTTGTTTTCAGTATCGTATTTCTTCCTATTCCATAGAGGATCAAAGATAGTGAAAGGATAACTGGTAATCATGTCCTATGCTTATCAAGTTCTACAGGTTTTCACAATCCTGTCACGTGTATTATTTGACGTTTGCAGATATTAGGTAGTTTGTTCACAGAAACTTGTGACTGATTAGAAACTGGGGACTTCAGATCTGAGTCTAGGAACCTTTCTGCCACCGTGGCGAGACCTGGAAGTGAAATAGGGACTTTCAGGGTTGGGAGCCAGAGTCGGTGGAGAGATGCTTCAGGTCCATGACCCAAGCACAGGGCAAAGCCAAGCTCCCCTCCCCGAGTGGAGGAGAGGCCCTGACACACTCCAAGGTCCCACACCAGGCACCAGAAGTGCTTCTGTGGACAGAGACCTGGGCAGGCTCGTCTGTTTTGATGGGGTCTGCCAGTAGTAGTTGCTCTTTTCTTAATTTTTCCCTTGAATTAGATTTCATTCCTCCCCTGCTCATGTGTGGAATCCAGAGCATTTCGTCAAACTACATTCGTACGGTAGTGCCATTTGTGTTACACAGCCAAGAATGACAAAAAGTCACAAAAGGTCAAGAGAGAGCCACCGCGTCTTCCTTAGAAGGGGCGCCCGAGAAACACGCGCTCCTTTAGGTCAGGGCCGTTTCTGCAGGGCCCGCATGTGATGACTCCTGCAGTTAAATGTCTTAGTATCACAGAGGTAAGAGCCCCAGAGCCAGCCTAGCTGCTCCTTGGGGAGCATCCTGACTTGACTTCTACGACGTAGTGTTCCTGGAATTTGCTAAATTCATGATTGCTGAGTAGGAAACGTTCATTTCCACAGCAAGGAACAGAAAAAGAGGTGATTCCCTCTGCTTTCAAAGCACAGATTTCCAAATCCGTTTCATTTCCCCTCCAGAGATGACCAAATGACCAGATTGGGGGATCCTTTGAGGCTCCCAGCTTCTCATCCTTCAGTGTCTGCGGCTCAGTCTGGCCAACAAAGCGGTCAGGGGGCTCTAACACGCACAGTTTCTTTAGGAAACATTCATTATTCTCCACGTATCTTTTTCAGTGTGCAGATGTGGACGATAATGACTGGGACATATCATCCTTAGAGGAAGAGAAATCTTTGGGGAAAAGAATTGGAAGAGAACAGAAGGAACCTCCACCTGTGAAGAATGAATCAAATGCTACTCAAGTGCCAAGTGCCTGGGGTGCAACTAACCAGAAAGGGCCAAAGGGAGAAGGTTCGCTGCTTTGGTGTCTAGCAGAAGCCTCTATAAATATCTAAGCTATGCTAATATATTATCAGACAGAAACACTGTTGGCATAACAACGATCTTGCTTTCCTTACATTATTTTAACAAGGACTGAATGTGAACAACTTACTAATTTGTATATATTTACTAATTTTCTAAAGTTTAATTTTAGGTCTAATCCTTAGTCTTTAAATTTCTAAAATATCTATTTTTGAAAACGCCCATATAGTCTCTTCGTGCAGATGCCTCAGGAAATTTAAATTTCTGATCATATACCTAAATGAGGCCACTTTTTCTGTCTTCCTGTATTCATCATCCTACATACATTCATCATCATAAATATTTTTATTTTCTTCCAAGGAAGATTCTTCTTGTAGCACTGTAGCCAGTGGGATGAATGACACGTGAAACCGTCCACTGCTATTGTTCCTATCCATCCAGGCTAGAGTATGGGTAATAAGTCCAGTAACTTACCTCTCAACCCATTTAATTTTTAAAATCAGAAAATATAATTTGTATTTTTTTCTATCAGAGCAATTCTTCTCCACGCCACCTCTCAGCCTTTCTTCATCTGTGCGTCCCATGAGCCGTGCCTCTGAGTAACGGGCTCAGACCCCTATTTCTAGGCTCACTGACTTTAGACATGAACTGTGGAAGTTCTGCTAAGACAGAGGAGGATTTGACTCCTTCCCCACTCCCTGCACCTCTCATGTCCCCTCTTCAGGACTTTTGTTCCCACATCTGTAATTTTAACAAATACATGCACATCTCTACTTGCTCTGTCTGTCTGTAGCAGGGTCTCCTGCCTATCCCCACCCCACCCCCACCGCCCTTTGTAAGATGAGCCATCGCTGCCTCTACCTTCACTTGACCTCTTTTCTCCACCAACGTGTCAGTCATAACACTGACCTTCTGTTCTGTCACCGTCATAAGTTTTCTGTGCTTTGTCTCAAGATCCATCCTAATCTTTGAAAAAGCAAAAGACATGTTTATGCTGTGGCGACTCTGTGAGGACACAGGGCCAAGAGGATGCCCTGAGTACATTTCCTCCCTCCGCCCCAATGTCATGGCCCTACACCCCTTAAAGAAACATTTCTGGAGTCACATGCAAGTGGAATTCTCAGCCCTCTCCTGTTTCAGTGGCTCAAGGCACTTTTGAACTAGCTTCATGTTTAAGCTCATCTACCCTAGAAAACCTGGGGTACCGTTTTACCATTTAATCCCTCCTTGGCTTGTTAATTTTATTCTCCTCTCTTTACCACTGCCAGCCTCCAGGCCCTGTGCTGAATCCTGGCAGGGGGAGGCCGGGCGGAAGCTTCCCTACGAGGGCCCCGTGAGGCTACCCCAGAGACGTGGTGGGACTGTCCGCAGCCTCCTTCACAGTTTGTAGGAGCCAGGGGTGGGGTTGCGAGCAGACTCAGACACGAGTGATGAATTACTGTCTGAAGTGGAGGATTTTTTACAGCCTGGACAGTGTGCTTGTTTCATCACTGGGGCCTCCCCTCCCGCCCTCTCTCCCTCCACAGGACCTCAGGATGAATCCAGCACATTGAAAAGCAGCTTAGTAACCGTGACGGATTGGAGCGACTCTTCAGATGTGTAACTGTCACCCCACGCATCAGGAGGCCCTTCCAGACGCCAGCAGTATTGCAGAATCACAGTATTTCAGTGCTGCCTACACGACTCTGATGCTCCTGCTTGGCAGTATCTCCTACAATAACAAGGAAGCTGACTCTCCAAGAACCAGCGTCCCTTTAGTGGCACCTAATGCAGTTATTACAAAACAAACTCAGCAGTATCTTGAAGCACATGAAGGTGTTGAAGACTGCTGCTTAAAAATAATGTGTCGTTGAAGTCATAAAAAGTTTTTTCTTCAGAACGGTACTCTAGTGTTTAAGTGTATTTTTTTTAACTAATCTTTAAGTGAATTTTTTTTTAAACTTCTTATAGCAGGTTTTGGTTTGACTTAGAACCTTTTTTTATATCTTTCTTATGTATGTTGTCACGTTGGAAGTGTTTTATTATAAAGTTCTGTTAGTATCCTTAAAATTGAATTAGTGGAATCAGTGAAATCTTAAGAGTAGATTGCTTATTTTTCATATAGAAGTTTAGAGTTATAAAAATAGAGCTAGGCCCACGTTAGATAACTCCATTTTCCAGAAGTACTTTTACCATATGCAGCTTTGAGCCGTTGTAAGCATGTCGTTTTATTTTAGAACTTTAAATACCATTTCTGTGGCATCATCTTTACCTTGGATATTTTATGAATAAAATGTAGCCAGTTTAAATGTCAGTTAATGTATCTATAAACAGAATAGATCGAGTCAATACTGAATTCATATGTGTCTGTAGTTTTTTTCACTTTTCTTAAATGCCCAACCCGTATCCTAAAGTACCTCAAAACTAACTTAATTTTATTCTTATCAATGACATTGTCAACATTCAAAAAGTTCATATAAACTGTTCTCTGCATTTTTTATACTTTGTGGTACTATCTGTACTCTGCTTCCGAAAAAAAGTTACATTTTAACTAAATGGTTTTTTGGATTTTGGATCTTTCTTCATTTTGCCAACCTTTCAAGTAAAGCCCTCCATTACATCCTTGTGACTGTGGCTGGGTTATTAGAGCTGGTTTCTGAGTTAGGCTTATCTCGTCAGAGGATTTAAGCTTGCCTTGGTAGCTGTGCCGTGCAAACACACTGACCTAAAAGTTAAAACAATGTTTTATCTGTTTCTGCCCCACCAGAGTCCTTTATACATGTGGGCCACTCTCACCCTTTTAAAAACTTCCCACAAAGGCCAATTTTATGCAAATGTACTCACTTTACATATGTTTCTAAAAGCTCTAATAAATGCTGAATCAAATCTTCATTGTAGTAGGACAGAGATAAGCAACCTACAACAACGCCTAAGAAGAAACCCAGGCCCTTACATTCACTTACTTATTCCACAGAGATCTGTTGAGCTCCTTGTTTGTTTTTAACATGCATTATTAGTTCACTTATAGAACAACTTTGAGACACAGTTATTATAATTTTCTTGACGATGTGAGAAACAGTTATACAATAACTTGCCAAGCCATACACTTAGAAAGTGACAAAAGTAGGCTTTAAACCGGGTCTCAAAGCCAAGTCCTGGGTCTGCCAGGTCTTTAATTCCTGAGCAGAAAGGGTTGGGGAATAGGATGAATGTCCGCTAAGGAAACCCAACAGTTATGTTGAAAAGACCGATCCTTTATCTGTTTAGTCCTGTCATTTTAGATTGCACTAGAATTGGCGTGTTCGTTTTCCTTTGGGCTATCGCCTTAGATTTCTCCTCACCGACACACAACGAATGTGTTTCTGGCTACTGACACAGTGTTTCTGTACTTTGACCCCTTCTCTCCGTAAATTCTTCAGAAGCTAGGACAGTTCAGTACAATCAAAATATTGTCTTCACCAGTACAGCTCTGAAATTTAAAAATTTGTTTTAAACACACACTCACAAAACCCGGCCCCGCCACTGGCCTGTAGCACCTGACCTCTCTCCACGGCCTTCAGTTCATTTGTGTCCCTGGAAAAGGTATTCAAGTATTATTATGGTCTGGAAAAAAAATCATTATATATATATACACACACACACACACACACACACAGACACACACACACATATATACATATGTACATACATATATATGTGTGTGTAATAAACTTGTTCTTTTTCTTGCATTGAGCACTTCCAAACAATGTGATTTTCCTTTTTAAGTCTTTCACGCTTGAGGAAAATGAAAATGTTACGGTCACCCATGCTGTGATTAGTATTGGAAAGGGTCTGACTCATAGATTTACACAGACTGCCTCAGTTCAAAGTCGTGGTTTTGTCACTCGCCGCAGCAAGTCACTTCAACTCTCTGCTTTCATTTCATCCCCTGCCAGCTCAGGTTGCTACAGCACTTACCTCAGGGGGCAGTTATGAGGATGGAGTGAGTGAGGGCACACGCAGACTGAGATAACTATCGCCCTTACAGGCATGAGGTAAAGGGGCTGGCTGGCCCTAGAAATAAAACGGCGTCTGGTCAGAGATCACTGGAGCAACTTAACACGTCTTGAAAAATGCTGTCTCTCCATTACCGGTTAGTTCCACGCACATGACCTGAGCGACACACTGGAACTTGGTCCGTTATTTCCGAGCGGGGCGGGTACAATGCAGCTCCAGGCCTTCCTCTGTTGGCCCCAAGGTCGGCCATGATGGGCGTCTCCAGCTCTGCTCTTGCCGATGCCCCACCCCAGGATCTGCTCTCTGTACTGGAGAAGCCGGAGCAGTTACTTAAAGCGGACGTGCCAGGCGATGGGCAATAGCGTTTGGCCCTGTTAGCCCTTGCTGGAGCAGCCGTGGAGAAGTACGGGGGTGACAGACGCCAGTACATGTTCGTTCAACCCAAACATCTGAGGAATAGTCTCAGATTGCCCCCATACTGTTTACAAGACACGACTCCTTATACACCTTCTGTTTAATATACGAAGAAAAAGAAACATAAAAAATGGAGACAAAGACTGCAAGGTCTGAATGATTAAGAAGGCTATGTTATGAATACTGGAATCTTCGATGCTAAATACATATACATATTTTAACGATGTATAAAATATATACAAATCCTGTAAATAGCCTGTTTATTTTTTTATAGAAAGCCACAACAGAAGATGATTAGTATGTAACTATGTAAGAACATTTACATCCGATAATCAACAAGTTCTTCAAATTTGTATTTTAAAAATAGTTTGAGTGTTAATTGTAGGAGGGCCTTGATGGCAGCATTCTGTGAACAGTTCACGTTTAAAACAAGCTCAAGACACGGCTAGCGGGCAGTGCTCTTTTTAGACGTAAGCGTTTTTATCAAACTGTTTTGAAGGGTTCGTGGTTTTAAAATCTTCTCCACCGTGATACTTTGTCCGAGAAGACATGATAGATGTGGCCCCATTGTAGGTGTATCCCATTCTGCAAGGCAAAACACAGTTTGGTAGATTGTCTTTTACACGTAGGTCAAACAAAAATGGGAAGAAACCATTTTGCCCCTACTTCCATCAGCTAAGTTTGTCTCCCTGATGACTTTTAGCTTTCTTCCCTTCTCTCTCTCCCCAAGAAATATTTCAATGTCATTTCTGAACAGCTGGTGTGACCAAGAGAATCTGCAGAAGAAACTCACGGCTTCTTAATTTGTTCAGTGACTCTCCTTCAAAACTTATTTAAGGACTTCCCTGGTGGCGCTAGTGGTTAAGAATCCGCCTGCCAATGCAGGGGACGCGGGTTGAAGCCCTGGTCTGGGAAGATCCCACATGCCGCGGAGCAACTGAGCCCGTGCGCCACAGCTACTGAGCCTGCGCTCTAGAGCCCGCGAGCCACAACTACTGAGCCCATGTGCCACAACTACTGAAGCCCACGTGCCTACAGCCCATGCTCCACAACAAGAGAAGCCGCCGCAAAGAGAAGCCCGCGCACCGCAACGAAGAGTAGCCCCCGCTCGCCGCAACTAGAGAAAGCCCACGCGCAGCAACGAAAACCCAACGCAGCCAAATAATAAATAAATTTATAAAAAAAGAAAAATACTTATTTAAAACTCATCTTCCTGGAAACTAGGAGACTGTGGTGACCTTAATCAGCAATTTCTGCCTATGTGAAAATTCTGATGAGGCCAAAGTGAAGAATATACCCCCAGAGTTAGACCCAGATTTCTACTTACATCAATAGCTTTGGAATGTAAGAATGTCAAGCTCTGGGTTTTTTTTAATGAACTATAATTATATTTATTCTATTCAATATAATATTTACTATATTAAATGTCATATTTAGTATATATTCCTAACCTTTCCCAATTCTGGGGGGTTTTGTTTTTGTTGTTGTTGTCGTTGTTTTGCGGTACGCGGGCCTCTCACTGTTGTGGCCTTTCCCGTTGCGGAGCACAGGCTCTGGACACGCAGGCTCAGCAGCCATGGCTCATGGGCCCAGCCGCTCCGCGGCACGTGGGATCTTCCCAGACCGGGGCACGAACCCGTGTCCCCTGCATCGGCAGGCGGACTCTCAACCACTGCGCCACCAGGGAAGCCCCAATTCTGGGTTCTTGAAGTTTCTAAGAATCATATGAACTATCTATAATTTGTCCCACGTGTAACAATTTAGAATAGTACTGTACTTTTTAACAGGTCATTTTTGTCTCTTTTTCATACCTGGGTGCTTTGTTGTTGTCAGATATTGAAAAGCAAAATATGACACCACCAATTATGCAGAGTGAGGCTCCTGCCCATCCAATAAACAGAGCAGCTCCTAATTCATACCTGTGAAGAAGTATCACACAAGTATAAAAGCTTACTTATTTGGGGAGTAAACAGCGTTTAACACTACTAGCCAACACTTATTAAATGCTCATAATACATTTTTGCTATTGGAGCTTGTACAGGAAGTAATGACATCTGTATAATGCTTTAAACTTTTCGCAAAGCGTTTTTATAGCCATCACTTGACTATATCTTCCCAACATCCCGAAAGGAAGATGAAAGCATCGCTGTGGGCAAAGCAGGAGCAGTCAACTCAAGCTGGGGCCTCCTGGCCAATCAGCATCTTTCCTCGGGGCTCTGCCTGAAGCTCACAGAGGTTTCCATCTCTTTATTCTGTCACGCGGGCTAAACCATTAAGGCAGACTCCAGTTAGAAAAGGGAAAGTTGCCTGCCTTTGCTTTCATTTTAGTACAACTCAGTGTTTATCAAGCACCCGCTGTGTGCAGTCATGTGCAAGGTACTGAAGGGTGGCCGAACATGCCACCCCAAATGTGCCACTTTGGCAACAAGGATTATTTTGAGCTGAAAGCAACTGAGAAGAAACAGATACGGGGAAAGCTCTCTGCCTTCCCCCCATTTGCCTAAAAGCAGGACATAAATTTGTAAAGCTCTTCCCTATCCCCTCTCTGCCAGGAAGGACAGAAGTTAATTCCCAGAGACACTGTACATGTTGCTCAGCCCACAAATGGCACCAGAGCGATCTATGTGACAAACTTCACTCGCTCTCATCTTCCATTAGTTCCCTCATCACGTGCCTTCCCATCATTCGTGCCTCTAGAAGCTCAAAGTCCTTTTCCTCTGTCTTGTCGCTTCTCTACAAATGTATTGTTCTTTTGTTAAGATGCTACATAAGCTCAAGTTCTAGCCACCCCTTTGAGTTACGCATCGCTGGGTACTCCCATGTGTATGTGTGACGCACATGTTAATGAACTCTGGTTTTCTCTTATTAATCTACCTTTTTTTCAGTCTAATTTACAGCGTCCCAGCAGAGAATCTAGGAGAGTAGAGGAAAAAATAGTTTTTCTTCTTCTACAGTGTCAGTGAAAGGTCAGTGCTAGGTACAGCCTCATCTTGCCTATCACTACAATCTAGTGAGAGATGAATAAAAAATAACTATAAGTTAGTGACAGATGGCTGTGAAGCATCTCCTAGACGGCAGGCCATGTACTCTGCTCATGACTAGAACAGATGGGAAGATAAGCAAGACAGCCCCTGACTTGGAAAGGTCACCACACAAATGTACAAATATCGCTACTGAGAACAACAAAGGAAATCACAGCTGAGTGCTGGAGGAAATCCTTTTAGGGGAGGAGTATATATACATTTTATATATATATATATATATATATATATATATATATGTTTCAGAGAAACAAATAAGGAATGAGGAAAGTATACCAAATCTCGGGCTTTTTTACTTTTTTTCTTTTTTTTAAATAAAGAAGTGATTCTCAAACTCTTTGAGCCCACAGACCGCCATCACAAGGCAAAAACTGATGGACGACATTCCCTACCTAATGGTGCTTTTCAGTGTCAAATGAAGTCAGAGTGGGAAGGGTCTGTTTGGATCATACAGAATCCACAGAGGGGCTGAGAACGGAAAGGAAGAGGTGAGAGTAAGAGGGAAAAGTCAGGGCCAAGGTCAGCTTGTCCCCCTGAACCAAGTGCAGGGCCAGGGCCAGGCTTAGGTGGCCAGCAGCTGGCGTGAGTGACCTGTGCCCGTCCTGAGCTTTGCCTCATCCTTTTCTACATGCTGTGGTGCTACGTCTGAACTCCCATCTGGGCAGGCGCAGGCAGCAGTGGTGGTGTGACAGTGTGGCCCTGGCCCCCAGCCAGCAGGAGCAGGAAGCAACATTTACACAAGATGAGGGCCGTGTGGTCCACGTGCCCATTTCCAGATCCGGCTTCTGAGGTACTTCACAGCCTCCATTTGCAACTGGGAATGGGTGACGTACACAGTACACGCTGCCTTGTGGTCCCTTCTTTTCTCACTCTTGTGGTGCCTTCCCTGGGAAATCAAATTGAGAGCTAAAGGAAGGAACAGCTGTAAGCACCTCACCCTGCCCTGGAGAACTGATTAAGCTCTGGCAACCGAGAAACTTCTTGAACTGTTCCAATCAGACACAGTAGCAGAAACAGAAGGTTGACGTAAGTGGGGAAAAACCCCTTCGGTCTGCACAAAAACCAGCTCAAAAGAGGACTGAAGAGTGAAGGGCACAGGTGAAAGCAAAAGAGCTGGCCAGATCAAGTGTTAAACTGGTAGTTTTATAAAAGATACCTTCATTAAATATCATGTTACACATCTAAAAAGGATATCCTGGATGTCCACAACCAGCCCTTCTTGTGTGATGTTTGGATGAGATTACACAAATAAAACGAGCAGAGGGGCTGCCAAGGTGTAGGTGCCTGTCACCGGACCTCTTTAAACATCTGCAATTCCCTCAGCAAGCTGGCATCAAGTCCGTCTGCTGTCATCCTTTTACTGCAGAGACAACTAAAGGATGAGCGTAGTGAAAATTTCTACTTGGAGGACATGAATATAGGATTACAATTTAATGATACTTTCTATTTTTCTTTATTTTTCCCCCTAGAGCTTAGGCTGTTTTCTCTCCTGAAACTATGCATTAGTATTTAACTCTCAGTATAAATACTCCTGGAAGAAACAGTCTGAGACTTTTTCCAAAATATTTAGCTTTCTAAAATAGGATGCCAGTGCCAGGCATCATGGTTAAAAGTCAGTCTCTAATTATTAATAATAGTCCATTACGGGTTAGGGTGGTAGAAATCAAACCACAGCTCGGCACTATCAATTCATTTAAAAAGAGCAGGGACTTCCCTGGTGGTCCAGTGGTTGAGAATCCAGGCTCCCAATGCAGGGGGCCCGGGTTTGATCCCTGGTTAGGGAACTAGATCCCGCATGCCACAGCCAAGGTCCTGCACACGGCAACAAAGATCCAGCAGGCCACAACTACGACCCGGAGCAGCCAAATAATAAATAAATATTAAAAAAATAAAAATAAAATAAAAAGAGCAGAGGCTTCCCTGGTGGCGCAGCGGTTGGAAGTCCGCCTGCCGATGCAGGGGACGCGGGTTCGAGCCCCGGTCCAGGAGGATCCCACATGCCACGGAGCGGCTGGGCCCGTGAGCCATGGCCGCTGAGCCTGCGCGTCCGGAGCCTGTGCTCCGCCCGCAGCGGGAGAGGCCGCAGCAGTGAGAGGCCCGCGCACCGCAAAAAAAATAAATAAAATTAAAAAATAAAAAAAATAAAAAGAACATACAAATGTGTAGAAATCAGAGAATAAATTACCCAAGCAGTTCAAATGTTGGAAACTCTGTCTTTATATTCATTTAAGCATCTTGAAACTTTCTGAGGGGACTTAAGAATCATGAGTTTGGCTTGTATCAAAAACTGGTTCACTTATTCCTGTTTTTAAATATATTTTTAGATTTTCTTGAGGTCACTAAACATAGACTCTATTCCAAGGAGAATATCATTTCCTTTTGAACTTCTTATGAGTTCTGTCAGAGACAAACATCTAATAAACAGAACCATTTCAGAGCTGAAGTCTTTAAGAGATTCCACGTCTATACCAATAATTTTTAACAATTTGGATGTGAGGGCTTTTGTGACTTGGTTCTTTCTCTTACAGAGACTTTTTCTTCTTCATTCTGTTGAAAGACACGTATAGCAGACTTATTCAACAGTGACTTGAATTCACACCCATCAGTGTACGTGATCTGGCAAAAATGGCCTTGTATTATTGAAAGACAGGATTGTAGGTAACATCCACTCGTTTGTTCTGGGCAACGTCTCCTTTAACATTTATCAGGAAACTCTCGTCTCTGCCTGGAAATCTTTCTTCACTTTTGGTAACAGGAAGAAGCAGACTTCAACACGTCAGATGATTAGCCAAATTTCAGATGATCTGTTGCAGGTCTGTCTTTTGTTAACAATATCCTCCTGGCCCTAGACCAGCTTTCCCACTAGGAGAGCGGCCTCTTTATTGAGCTGTTAAAATCACCAAAGTTTCTTCATTATTCTGAAAGGCTATCAATTTGCTTAGCACCAGACAGATCCAGGACCGTCAGGCTAGGGACATAACTTCGTTTTACAGATCAGAACACTGCTTTTGGAATATCTCTCAGACATTCTGCTCAATGGATAGGACTCATCAAAGCTGCCTTATTACCTTAATTCATGTATATAATTGAATGTGAATCTAGTAAACAATAGGGAAAACTTTCTCTTCTATACAGAGAAAGTAAAACACAGATTGATCACTTATTATTTTCCCAAAAAAGAACCATAAAGTTCTAAGGCATTAAAATGTACCCTGAATTACTAGATGAAGTTAATTCTTATTCACCTGGCTGTACCTGGGGCTCCCAGCTACTGGTCACATCTTCATTTCCTGTTGAGAGAGCCTGAGCTAGAACCACACCTGGCCTACATTCTGATGCATTTCATACTTCGCCTCCTATTTCAGCCTTGTAACCTGCACAGTAGTCCTGAGTGAACGGATTGAGGGACACCTCTTATTTTCAGCTACTCCCTCTGTCTTTCTTGCACCCAATCCCCTGTTGTGACTTGATTTGCCATCCACGGGGAGCTGGTGTAGCCTACCCTGGTCACCAGCACAGAAATGACAGGCCAGGCATTGTGCAAACCATGTGTTTCAGGACGGATGAGAGAACACAGCTATGGTCTCAAGGATCTTACAGTCTAGTGGGGATGGTCAGACATTAAGCAAATAATTATAGTAAGCTGTGATGAAACTTAACAAGAGAAGCAGAAGAGCATGTTTTTGTAAAGTGAACATCACCTGTTCTCCCAAATCTGTATAGATGTGATTCAAGTAACAGTCCACCACAACAATAGCTACTATTTCTATCAGCTCACTGTACTAGGATTTTGTTTTGTGTGCTAAGTTGTTTTGGCATGCATTATCATATTTGATCTTCATTACAATCCTGAGAGAGAGGTCTTCCTACGGTCATTCTACAAATGAAAAAACTGGAAGCTGAGGGAGATCAAATTACTTTCCTCCCCATACCTCAGCTAAGCGAATAGTAGAACCAGGATTTAAAACCCATAACTATGATCCCAGGCCCTGAGCTCTTAACCAACACTCTTTCTCCCTTTTGTGTACACCTTAGCTAAGTAAAAGACGGGATCAATGTGAAAAAACACCATCAGTACAATGTGTTTTCAGTTGTCATTTCAGAAAGATGTGTTTTCGCTCTCTCCGGCTCACTGCGTTCTCAGTGGCTCTAGGGTATGGAATTTTTTCAGAATTCCCTCAGGCTGTCTTTTCACCCAGCACAAAAAGAGGCGAGCGTAATAATTAAAATCAGGGCTTGTTGGACTTGAAAAAAGAAAATGCAGCTCCTCCAAACACAAAACAAAAACTGTTTCACAGATGAAAAACTCCTCATCCTTTTAAGATCCCCAGAGAAAAGTCAGCTTGCTGAAGGTCACAGAGTTAGGTGCCAAGTCTTTTGACATCAAGGATAGTCTTTTTTCAAACACACTGTCTTACTCCTCATTTTAATCAAGGGTGGTAGCAGCCAGAACATTCCAGTTACCTTAAAACAACTAAATATGTTAAAAAAAAAAAAAGTTTAAAGTTTAGGAAGCACACCCATATATTATCAATGTTAACATTTTAAAATTGAATTCCATTGGGATACCAATCTTTTAAAGATTACCAGCAAAAAGAAACTTTCCTCAACTCATAGGCTTATATAATCCAAGGTCTATATAACCGCATGGATGGGTTTTACGTAAACAAGCGTTCTACAGGCATTATCTACAAACATACATTTCCCCCAAATACTCCACATTCTTTTGGGGTCCCAGGCACCGGAAGCAGGCTGTTCAGTGCCCACCGACCCGTGTATCTCCCCAGGCTGCTGCAGTCTCTCCTCTCCTTATGCAATTCACATCAGTTAACAGTTCGCTCAACGGTCTGGAAGATGCCACAAGATTTCCTACCCAAAGCTTCCTACAGGACTATGAACTAACGGCAGGTGCCTCGCAAATGGTGGCTAGAGTAGAATGGGATCATTTAAATAATAAGCACCTACTTGTATATGGAACCTTCACAGAGAATTCTCAAATTTAGGAAATGCAAAATAAAGACTGATTTGTGTGTGTGTGTCAATTCTAAATTGCTTTTCAATGTTCGTAACAGGCACGCATTCTTTTCTCTGGTTTATAGGTTACAACAGACATGCGTGCATTACCTTTCCGAGTGTTATGAGTTATCATTAGGGTAGTTCAGAATTCTATAGACTGTATGTTAAGAACAGGTAATCACCTACCATATGCCACTGTCGGGGGTGCTGTCTATATGTTACTTTCTTTAATCCCCCTAACATTCAGAAGCAGCAGGTGCTATCCCCATTACCTAGAGGAAGCAACTGCATCTTCCCTAAGATCACAGAGGAGCCAGGGCCAGGGCCAGGAGCTGAGCAGAGAGTGAACTCGAAACCCCGCCTCTTAACCCCTCTGCCTCCTTCCCTCTCTAACCGTGTGTAAAGTGCACAGTGAGTGTCCTTACAGGAGTTCTGATTCTTGCCGATTACTCATGGAAATTTTATAAACCATCCACAGTATAACTTAATATAATATTAGTCAAAGTAAATTATAATTTAAAAGGACCACCTCCTGTTCCCAAAATTACACAGTTCAGTTCAAAAACAAATCTGTTACTGAGCAACGTCCATGCCATTGATCTCCATTCGTGTGGATAACTGGGGGTTTACTGGGCCTTGATTTTAAGTGGGAAACGATGTGCTGAGTCACAACACTCAAAGTAGGCACAGTAACATGTTCTCACGCAAACTTTGAAGTCTGAATAAACTGACACTGCAGAGGGGGGCTGTGCTCCAAGATGGGAAATTCCTAAAACAACCAGGGCTGTCCTGTGACACCTGGGGCCATGACCAGCAAGAGTCTGTGGGTGTGAAGGTGGGTTTGCACAACGGTTTGTGTTGAAGGAAGTAAATACAGATGGATTTGCAGCAAAAAAGCGTGGGTCAATTAAAAGCATACCCTAGGGCTTCCCTGGTGGCGCAGTGGTTGAGAGTCTGCCTGCCGATGCAGGGGACACGGGTTCGTGCCCCGGTCCGGGAAGATCCCACATGCCACGGAGTGGCTGGGCCCGTGGGCCATGGCCGCTGAGCCTGTGCGTCCGGAGCCTGTGCTCCACAACGGGAGAGGCCACAACAGTGAGAGGCCCGCATACAGCAAAAAAAAAAAAAAAGCCTACCCTACATGATCTTCTGAATCCTCAGCAGACTGCCTGAAAACAGTTTAGAATCGAACCTGGAGTTGGGAAATGAACATAGGATGAGTTCTCATGAGAAGGGTCTCGGGAGTGTCTATCCATTTGACAGTTTCAAATTGCTGTGTATCTCTAACTCAAAGCTGTGACGGAGATGATCAGAAATAAAGAGAAGGAATTACACAAGCCTTGTTTTTTTAAATGGGTTCATGCTAGGTCCCTTACCTGCCTTCCACTTGAGAGTCAAGTGTCTTACAACAATTTTCCTTTCCACTAGGCCTCCAACATTTCAATATACATTTCTCTGTGGCCACCCTTAATACAGCATATAAGATAATGACCTGCTACCTTAATATCCTCTGCTTAAGGGTAAGTACCATTAAAATTAATTTACTAGCATTTACTGAGTGCTTACTATATGCTAGGCACATTCTAAATAGCTGAAATGTACCATCTCCTTTCATCCTCACAATAACCTCATAGTTATTGAGGACACAGGACACAAAAAGGAAAGTAATTTCTTCAAGGTTACACTACTAATAAATGGCGGAGCTGGGGTTCCCTCCCAGGCAGTCCTGATCCAAAGTCCTCATTTTTTTTTTTTTTTTTTTTTTGCGGTACGCGGGCCTCTCACTGTTGCGGCCTCTCCCGCTGCAGAGCACAGGCTCCGGACGCGCAGGCTCAGCGGCCATGGCTCATGGGCCCAGCCGCTCCACGGCACGTGGGATCCTCCCGGACCGGGGCACGAACCCGTGTCCCCTGCATCGGCAGGTGGACTCTCAACCACTGCGCCACCAGGAAAGCCCCAAGGTCCTCATTTTTAACCAGTGTGTAGGCTGCCTTCCTTCCCCATTCCTTTAACCAAATCTCCCCAAGCATACAGTCTTTCCACTCTAGAAGAGGTGCAGACAGACAGTTGTACACCACTGCTGACTGACCATCCCTGCTGGAAATGTCACGGAGCAGGGACTAGCTACAAGAGATGCCCAAATCAGCAAGACGTGGTCTTCACTTCGAGCTGCTCCTGACCTGGTTTGGAAGATGGACCGATAAGCAAGTGTCACTGCCCAGTAGGATTATAACCGGAGGACAAAAGGCAAAGGGAGCACGGAGGTGGGCACGTTACGCAGAATGCAAGTCCTGCAGGATATGCAGTGGTTAGCTGGGATGTGAACAAAGGGAAGGAACGGGGTGGTGGTGCTAAAAGCTGAGTCACCAGAAAGGCTGGCAAACTGGAAGGAGTCGTGACTTCATATACTGGTCAGTGAAAACAAAACACAGTTGCCAAACACTTGATTTCCAAGTATATTTTTAAGTCCTGCCAGCGTTAACAAAAGCATCAGAGCAATTCTGATGATCTGAAGTGGCCAGTGCTACCACAGAACAAAGTGAAATCACAGAGTAACACCTTCTTAATATTTAACAGTCAAATTCTGTTTTGCTCCTAACACTTGGCACTTCTATGGAATCCCTTATCTGAGAATCTATGAGCCTTTTACCCACAATAATTCATTCTCCAAATAACCTCATGATTGCAATAAGCTTAAGTACACAGACATCTATAATTCATTAAATTATAATAAGGACAGAAGAGAGAAGTTAAATATCTAGGCAAGGTCACCTAGTGAGATCGATATTCCTTTCAGTTTCACCCAGGAAAATGTGTGTAACCTAGAAACGTCCTTCTTGAATTGTCTCTTGTGCATTGAACTTGACAGATAACAAGAATGAGGGAATCTATCGGGAAGTAGACAGCTGTTTACTTCTCTAACTACTAAGTAACCACAATGATGAAAAGATTTTACCAAAGTAAAACTTAGATTCTAAAGTAGAAACTAACTGAATGCAGAGTGCTAGAGACAAATAACTCCATGGTTTTAAAAGCTCTCAAAATACAAAGGCTGGAGTATGCTAAGACCCAAATATGAATATCTGAGCCAAAACGTTCATGATCAATCTCATTGACTAAAAGCGAATAAATCTAAGATCACGACGTCCTGTTTCCTCAATTAAGGAAATTGGTTCAGTGCCCCAACTTTGCATGACTTGAAAAGAAGTTTCTTTATGCAGAACAACTCTTTAAGCCAATCAACTCTTCAGAACAGTCTATTTAAGAAAAAACAAAGCAAGACACTCAGAAGTTAGTGGTTTGGACAACAAAGCCATGGGGGGAATATGTAATTATATGTCAACACAATGATATGGTGAATCACGCTAAGGAGTGCTTGTGACCGTAAGCTTGCAAGAGGATAGATTTTTTTATGTAGTAGGTTTTGCTTTAATAAAAAGGAGGAAGTTGGTTGAAACAGCCCAAAGGGAAGAGTTGAGAAATAGTTTTAAAGGCTTTGCAGGAGCCCATCCTGGAGCCATAAAACATAATCACAACTTGAATGGACGCAAGGAAGTAAAACAAAAGGAAAAAATGGAGAAATGGCAGAAACAACCACAGTCAGGTGAAGCTCTTTAAAGATTGCAGTTCTGTCAAATGATTGTAGGCAGGAAGAAAAATCTTCCCATATGAGCTGTGGGAAAGGAAGGGTTTCAGAAATAATTAGCCACTGAACACAAAGCCTACTACTGTTTGCAGCGCTACTGCCACAATCTTTATGCCAACGATACACCAGAAGCCACTCATTCTGTTCCCTCGTCAATAAAGCACCTACAGAGTTCCCTGCACATAGTAGGAATGTGGTGGGAGCTCTGTGGATGAGCTTAGTTGTGTGTTTGTAACTTAGGCAACCGAGGTGAGTCTTATATAGGGATGTCCTTGAAATCCACAAAGAAGATTCAATTTACATGTTAGAGAATGCTTAAGAAAAACAGCTACAAAACTAGGTTCTGAGGCCTGAACTGTTTTGCAGTGCATTTTGGGACAAGTATCTGCTCACCAGAAATTTAAACTAGACCCTGTGGCAAGCAGGTGTGCCTCATCGCCCTTCCTAAGGGCCAAACACACACATGCGTATGCCACAGCCAGGCCATCGAGGACCGGAGGGAGCCACGCTGCTGGAGAAAGATGAATGCATGATAAGGGTGCGAAGAGGAGGGTAAGCCTGCCTCCTAGCTCCATCCTCTCTGAGGCTTCCTCAGTCTGCTGAGATAACAGAAGGCTTTTCTGCTAATCCTGAAAGGACTAGTTCTACAGATCAGGATTTCACATACCGGGCACCATGCTAGGCAAGTAAGAGATGAAATAGATGTTTTCTGACCTCAAGGAACTTACCCTCATGCAGATCCATGAAGACACCAAAGAAATAGTCAGAACCCCCTAGTGCGGTGCCCTTATCCCAACTCTTCCAGGGCTGGCCCTGCCTTTGGCAGTGATTCTCCAACATATTCCTCTGTGTGTTCACGCACAAACTACATCAGAGGTACCACTTACTAAGTTCTAGCAAATGCCAGCTAGGAAGCCCTATCCCCTAGCATATGCCAAAATCAAAATCTCACTTTAAAAATTATGATATTTTGTAATACCTAAGGAGGGACTTCCCTGGTGGTGCAGTGGGTAAGACTCTGTGCTGCCAATGTAGGGAACACGGGTTCGATCCCTGGTCAGGGAACTAGATTCCACATGCTGCAACTAAGAGTTCGCATGCCACAGCTAAGGAGCCCTGGAGCCACAGCTAAGGAGCCTGCCTGCCATAACTAAGACCCGGTGCAACCAAATAAATAAATAAATATTTTAAAAAAACCAAAAACCTATGGAATCAGTCTACTTTGTGTTGATACCCAATTTGCAGCTTATTAATCTTCCTAATTTCCATCTCCTTCTCCTCCACTAGAGGTGCTGATAAAAGGAAAACAGATGACAGCAAGTTAGTCAACTGGTTGGTTTTTATAGAAGTTTTATTTAAATAAAGTTTGTGAATTCCTGTAGGTGTCACATGTCATCTTCATGCCTCTTTTCTACCATTGTGGGTAATTAGCATCTGATCATATTTAACAATTCTCAACAGGTGTTGATAATTCCTTGTACATAAGTCATGGCCTTTCTTTGTGCCAGGCATTGCTGGGATAGAAATGTGAGTGAGCTCTGATCTCAAGGAGCTAAACATGTTCTCAATATGCAGGTTTTCTTTTTTTTTTTTTAATAAAGTCTGTATTTTTTGGTGTGAAGGACCTGTTATTTGCACATATTACCAATTTGTAAGCCATGGTGTTTTTCATAATCCCTCACTCTTGTGTTTTTAATGACCTAAGGTAAATTGGCAAATTGTAGGTGTTATATTTTTAAGTCATTGCAGAAAAGAGCTAATAAAGACATCCATAAAGACAAGGTACATCTTAACTACTACACACAATTAAAAAGCAACCTTAATAATAGCTGACACAATACAGCTATTAATACAAGGCTTTTGCTCTTTTCTAATCAGTTCTGAGGGTACATATACACACTCTCTTAACTCTCACAGCAACTCTATGATTATCCTGATTTTCCACATGAGAAAACAGAGAGAGAGAGAGTAGGCATAGACAGAAAGAGGGATGCTGGGAAGCTCACAGTGGGAATGGAATAGTTCAAAGTAGCACCAAGAATGTAGAAAAGAGGAAAACCTCTCACAGTCCATAATTACCGAACTGAGTTTAACGAAAATCTGAAAGAATAAGAAATTCCAGTGGTACTAAACTGAGTGAGGTGACTGAGCATATAGCAAGCACAGAACACAAAGGAAAGGTTTAAGTTACTGTGCATACAGATACAGATATTAGCCTCGGCCTTGTGAGAAAAGATGAAAATGATTTTTAAGAGTCTGACAAAGACATCATTAATGATTGTCAGGAAGACAGAACAGTGATGTACGAAAGGTAATCCAGAAAAGTCAGCAATGTCTTTAATAAAATAAACTGTGAGAAATATGATTTTGTGGTATATTTATGATATCAAACCCTGAAATAAAAATATCATTTAAGTATAATATTTAAATGAAAACTGATATTTCATTTAAATATCATTAAAATGGTTCTAATCTTCAGGAGAACCGTCTTAGTTTTCACCCCAATGTTTGGTGCCATGCACATCGGTGCAAATCTCATTATCAAAAATCAGGAGAAAGTTTACAAATCAGAACACATTTTCTAACATAGGTAGGGGAGTGAACATCATACTGGGGTCTGAAGCAGTCATTTTTGTTTTCCATTTAATAAAATTTCACAATAAACACTACTGCACAAAAGAAACTTCTTTGATGAAAAATATATGTGGCATACTGTCACAAAAATTACAAAATAGTAGAATATTATATATCATGCATTTTAGAGTTAAGTGTGCTGGAGTTTGGTTGCCTGGTTTGAATCATAGTTCAATCAGCCTATTAGCTTAGTCCAAGTTCCCCTGCACATATTCCTTGAATTCTTTCCCCAATTTTAAAAAAGGGGGTACAGAGAGAACCTACTTCATAAGGATGTTGTAAGACCAAAATAATAAAATAATATTTGCAATGCTCTGCTTGGTACATGGTAGGGGCTCAACATGTGTTAGCTATTATTTTCATTAGACATACATTTACTATTTATGCATAAACTAAAGACAGTACTAGAAAAATCATTTCCTAAAGATTCCTAAATCCACCAGAAAAAAGTAATGGACCCTGATCAGCCATTTTAGTAATTACTCTTTTAAAATTCCATAACATTTGATCTATTATTATTTCTAATTTGGTATTCCTTGGGTTTTCCCAATGCAAAGAAATAAGCCTAGAGAAACTATAAAAAGCAACAGCCCATAATTAAAAACCAACAAACAAACTGGTCTGTAAGTGCCAAACCATTCATCCGCAGCTGAGACCGGTCGCATCTGGGTGTCTGTGCCACTCTTACACCATTTTTTAAAGACCCTGAGTCATGTGCGATTCCTTTACAAAGGTTTATTAGGTGGCACGTGTTAAGGCCGTGGTCAACAGAACAAATGTAAAAGGCTAACTAAAAACGAAAAATAGTATTTCATTCAATATCACTTAAACGTTTCTCATCTTCAGGATCACAGTCTCCGTTTTCATCTCAATGCCTGAGATTGAAGCTGGCCCAGAACATCTGGCAAATATCATCTTGGATGGACAACAATCGAGGCGAGCTCTTAGTTTTCTGCCGTCATGCTTTATCCTTCTTTCCTCCCCACCTTCCACCTCCCTTGCACTTTTCCTCTACGTGACTTCGTACAGTAGATGACATTTAGCATTCTAAGTCCTATGCCTTGAGCTATTTAGAGACAAGACACTACGTAACCCTAATGCAGTGGTTCGATGCATCTTCTGCCAATGTAGCGTATAAAACGTTTGCTCCTGCATGATGTCATCAAACATCATTTATCAGTATGTCTCACTTTCATGAGCCATGGAGGAAATTTATGTAGCTTAATTTAGAAGATGATTTTATAGCCATTTCCTGTGGGCCACAAGCATACAGACTTAAGAAGAGTACTTACTTTTGCTCCACGAAGAGGGGATCAAAGAACTCTGTTGTGATTTTGTTTGCATACAGGGAACACCCGGTCATGGAGCACAGCCCTGAAGAGCATCAGAAGGAAAGGGCTGTGATTACTGGTGTTTCAATAACATCCTGAAGCACCTTGTTTGGAAGAAAGTTACTATTTACCTGACAGTATGAATACAATCCCGGCCAAACAAGCAATTTTAGCTTTGGCTTTATCTGAGCCTCCGACTTTGGTACATTTCATTCCAAACAGGGCAAATATGGAACCAAAAAAGCCCAGGCTGACGGCGGCAATCATAAGTCCTCTACATGCCTGGATATAACCTGCAATTAGAGTAGGTCATTTACATTAACATAAAACACGTGGTTGCCCAGGAAGAAACTCATTTTACACTGTCCTCGTGAATGAGTGTTCTGCTTTCCAAAAAAATAACCATAATGGTTAAAACATACGTTAAGCAAGAAAGAAAAGCAAGTGAATCTGTATGGAGTGCCTGTTCTACGTCACACACTTTTCAGTTTGGCACATGCATGATCCTCAGGATATATCTCTGAGTGTTATTATTCCCATATTCACAGATGAAGAAACTGAGGCGCACAACAGTTACATAATGTGCCAGAGACGAGTTAGTAAGGGGCTGAAATGAATTCCATCCAGCTCTGACTACAAAACCCATGCAATACTGCCTTTCACCCTGAGAAACCTCATCTGCCACTATCTCAACCCTGTTACTCCTCTGCACGTCAGACCTTTAAAACAGATGTTTTAATGGTTTTGACGTTGTAATCTTTATAATCGAGCAGAGCTCCCACAGAGTCACATCTTCTAATATTAGTGAAAGATTATAAATGAGACTGACTGGAATGTCATCATGAACCATGAGAAGTCTAAATCAAGATGTATTTTCATGACCTTTTGAAAATTTTCAGGGCACACATAATAACATTGGGTTTAAATAAGCACTGGTTGGTTCCTAGAAGAATATTTTATAATTATGAAATTAACTGTTTGCATATAAATGGATGCTTTCAAAGTATCCTGAAAGCTTGTTCTGTTGGTTTGTTTGATCATTCCTCCTACACCATTCATTTTCTTAGTCACGTATTTTTATTTGCACAGCCAGGGTGATGGTAAACTTCAGCCTGGCTTTTGTCCAGACACTAACAAGTTTTAAGTTAACAGGATTTAAACTAATACATTTTTACCACATGCCGTCATTTTCATTTCAGACTGAAACAGTGCCGTATTTCAATCTGAAATAATGACGGCACATACTGGTGTGTTCATTTGTTAAGTCAATGAACGTACATATCTCTCAGGTTTACATTTGGCATTAAACTTTTTAATATGAAAAAACTCATAAGTGCCAAGATACACCAAGTCATTTATAATCGTGTTCAGGCAAAGTCAATGATAAATAATAATTCTAAGGTGACGATAATCATATATTCAGGGAATAATGGGGGAAGGTGGCCTCCAGTCTATGTTTCTCAGGGAAAGAATAAAATTTTAAGTTTCAGTCCTACCCCTAGGATCCGTTGTGAAGAGTACCCAGAAGATGCTCTAATTAACTGAACAGATTTAGGTCCCTACAAATGCAGAATGCAGTGACAGTGATCTTCTATTTTATAGGGTGAACTACTTCCAGACAGAAAATAATTTCCCTGATGGTAAGGCTGTCAAAAACAGCAAAAGAAACTTATTTTTAGCAAAACAGGATAATGGAGGCTTATTTTGGTAGCTACAGTAGTGCTGCAGGGCTATCTGTGTCTCTGCTGCTGAACAGTGACCCAGCTCTATTTTAAACTTCAACCCTCAAGTCCCCCAACCAGAACCCAGGGAGCAATAGAAGCATAAGGGGAGGAAGCCTGTTAGTTCCTTGCAAGATTAAAGACAGTCCTCCAGGACAACCACAACTGACTCATCATTTACCACCAGAGCTACTGGGACAGTGTGGTTTCATTATTTTTTGAGATTTGTTTTAACCTGTGGTTTTGAGGTGTTTTAGCTAACTCTTACTGCAATCCTAAACAGACAACAAAGTGTGTGTGTGATATAACTTCTATCCTATATTTAAAAAACTATTCTAGAAAACCTTATCATGCACCATAATTTGCATTATTTTAGGAATCTTACAGGCTTTATGTACAGAAAACACACGAGTCTTGCAAAAGGTTAAGTCTATGGTCTGATCACTAAGAACATAAAACACATTTTCCCAAATGGTACACAGTGGTCAGAATCCCAGGCTGATGAATTCAATCCTTAATGTGACTGGAAAAATAACAGTAGGCTTTAAACTTTAACCACTACTCATACCATTTTTTCCCCCGAGTGTCTCACTCAGTTCTCCGGTCTCAGCCCTGGTACCTACAGCAGGATCAACTCTGCCCTCTCAGCACAAGAGGAGAGATAGAGAGCAGGTTCTGATGAGGTCAGGTCTTTCCTCAGAACCAACCAGAACCCTGATTTGGTGGGGAAGGTAACTCTCTCTGATGTGGGAACAGTAGCGATAAATTGCTAACTCATCGCATGCATAAAAGAAGGGTTTGGAGTTCCTGGGGATAAACTCCACTGTCAGCCATAGATGGAATCGAGTTGTTGGTAAGCCTGAGGTCTGTAAATTAGGGGCTACCAGTCCTTAAAACACCCACAGACTCAAGCCTTGGGTGACTTCCCACAAACTCTCTCAGAGTTTATCTTTTGCAAGGCAGACCTCTACAACCTTGCTTTTTTAACAGTTCCGGAGGTCAAACCTTATAAGTAACACCCTCAAGTGAAGTGGTGGTAAAAACCTAGTCAAGAAGGCCATTATTTTTGGCAGGTCTAATTTACTGACACCGTTAATAGCTAATTACCACATTAAAGTGCTGGGGCATGAACATATTTGCTCAGAAGTTCTCTGAAGTATAATTTATAGTTAACTCCTTTGGAAGAAATGGCAAACATTCCCACTAACAAAAATAGATGGCATATACTAAAAAAAAAAAAAAACCTGGCTCAAAATGTTCAGCTGCAGTTCAAGGGGTGCTTTGAAAGGAATATGGGTTAGCAATAAACAGAAATCACCAGCTCATTCAACGGTGAGTTTTTCAATTAGTAAATTACTGTGACTTTAAATTAATGAATTCTGTTGGAGGAAAACTTCAAGGTGTCCCTTAAAAGTTAAAATGGTTTTCCAAATGTACCTTATTTTCCATTTCCAACTAGCAAAAATGAAAATATCCACTTGGTGGAGACAATTCCCTAGCAGTACGCCTGGTAGCTTCTGATTGAAGGAAGAAAAAAAGGACGTGCTTTCTCATGCTAGTACCTTTGCGTACTTTTTGCAAATCCTTGGAGAGAAGGGTGGTATGAGGGGCAGACACGAACTCTGAATTTCACCTCTGGTTCTTCTATTTACCTGCTGTGTATCCTCGACTGTATTACCTAATCTCTCCAAGCCTGTTTTCTCATCTGTAAGACCCAAGGATAACAGCACTTCCTTCACAGGAGGAATATGAACCAAGCGTCCAGTGAATGGTAAGAAACACATCAAAGCTTCCCTTCCATAACACTAAGATTGATTCTAAGCAGAAATTAGTTGGAATCTTAACATGGCCTAACATTAAACTGCACATTTAGCTTTTTCCTTGTAGGGAGAACTGGGGTAACAATGATACCCCCGGATGATGAGCAATCAGAGCTTTGACCTCACATAGGATTTTCAGAATAATGACTCCATCATCTGTGTCCAAGAGGCATGTTCTTCCACTTAAGACTAGACGGGAGAGCTGTGAGCCTTCTCTCTCCCTTCTTGGATTTTTCTGCTTGGTTTAAGGAGAGGACTGGCCTACTCAAGCCTGTGGTCACCACAGCCCCTGGCAACGTGGCTTTCTCCCTCCACTTCTAGTGCAATAACCGGGAAATCCACATGCAGCGTGCTGTAGGCAGGGCCTGCCTTAGGCCCAGCAACCAGCAGATGCGGCTGCCCAGAAAATACACGGCAGAGCGCGAACAAGCAGAGGGGCCTCCTCTTTGGGGGAACTGACTTACCTCCACGTGAAAATGTAGCTGTGTGGTTGAACTCCCCCCAAATATTATTCTGAGAGATGATGAAAAGTAAGTTTATAACTTTGTGATAGGCAATGCTTTCTTAAGCCACAAAAGGCCAAGCCAGCAGGAAGAGACTGATAAATGCGATTATAATACACATTTCAATGTTCTGTATGAGAAAAGACATCACACGTTTAAAAGACAAGCCATGGGCCGAGACTGCAACATATATAATAAATCAAGGACTGATTTCCAGAATTTAAAAAAACAAATCATTTAAACCAAGAGGAAGCAAAAGAACCATGGGCATAAGATATGGACAGGCAAGTCACACACACACAAAAAGGGTCAATAAATACATGCTAAGGTGGTCAAAATCACAGTGATCAGGGAATAAAATAATAACATGATAGGATGTCACCCATTAAACTGGATGAAAAACTTGGTGGTGAGAATGTGGAGAAACAGGTATTCTCATACACTGTTGGTGGAATGTAATTGGACGATTTAAACTGAATAATAAAATGAATATTCTACTGCTCTGACAATACTACTCCTCAGTATCTACACTACAGATACACACATACGCACAAAGAGGCAAATAGAAAGGTTTTCAGTAAAGTGCTAAGAACAGTGAAAATCTAGGAAGGGTCCAATGTCCAACAATGGGTAAGTCGTTAAATAAACCAGTTTGTCCAGAGTAATGAATACCATGCAGTTGTTAAAAAACAGTTACTTCTATATGTACTGACTCGTAAAGCTATGTTATTAATTTTAAAACAATGCAGAACAAGAGGTGAAGTCATTTACGTCTCTTAAAGTCATTTTCTAGACACACGAGCACACGCGGAAGGCCATTTTGCAAGCTGGGTTGTATACAAACGTCACGCCTCCTCTCTAGGGCTGGATGGTTGAAGGCTACGCTCTCCTTCCTCCTCATTACCCCACCTGTCCCCAAATATTGAGACCATGACGTCCATTCTCAGCTCAGACACATAAGGTGCACACTATTCTGCACCCAATAACCTTCATGGAGTATTCATCTCTCCATCCCCTCCCTTGTCCCCCAGCTGTCCTGTAGAAGGAAGCGTACCTATCTGGCAGGCTATCTCGGTGACAGTACAGTTACAACAGAAGAATGTGTTTAGGACAGTAACTGTCAATCCCATATTCCTGAATGTAAATCACAGAAACAAGAGCCTGCCTGTTCAAACATCTACCTGGATGTGTGCTCTGCAGCGCACAGGAAATTCAACCGTAATTCTAGGGAATCAAGAGCGTACCAGCTACTTATCGTACACACACCAGGACACAGACCCAGGTGTCACTCATCTAAAACCAGACACGTATTCCCTTATACGGAGTTTCCACCAAATACCTCCATCGAGCAGCAGTTTGCTTTTCGTGGCAAGCACCATCTTAGGGGGATTAAATCTTGTCCTTTATTTACTCAGTTATGCAAATAAAACCTTGCAGAGCAGTAATAAAAGAAAAAGAAAACACCTCAAATCGAGAACTAACGTAAATGACTCTCAAGTTTCTGTCGGGATCCACCTAGTCACGTGCTGTAAAATCCTGGAAGAAAGGAGCCTAGGACTTGAGCAATCAGTGTGACCGGGTTGACATCCACTGTCAACTAAAAAGAGCCCGTCTGAAACTAAAAAGAGCCAGTTTTCTTCGTGAACACCTGTTGAGACTAAAAAGAGCCAGTTTTCTTTGTGAACACCTGTTGTTCTAATACAATACAGTATAGAGCGTTGCTAACAAGAACTACGTAGAAAACAATTTACTAAAGAACAACGCTGAGGGAGACGCTGAGAATGGGCTTGGGAGGCGCGACACAGAACTTGTCAGTCTCCCGCACAAGATTCCTGCTGGCCAGAGTTCTCTACTTTCTGCGGCACAGGCTAGGGCTACTTACGTTCCTAACGTTTAGAGGCAGAGTTAAAGCCCAGCAGACTCATTTGTAGATGCGGGCCGGGGGGGTTTGGAGCGGGTGCTCCTGCAACGTTTCCTTTCCCCCCACACACACTTTTAAAAGAACTAACGAAATGGCTAAAGGGAGTTCAGAGCAAGCAGATTTCGCTCTGACAAGTCCATTTTAATCAGAATCCAGCCCTTCTGGGTAGTGCTGGCTGGAGAAGACAAGCCCCCTCTCGTGACTCCGTGTCCTAACAGTCCCCAAGAGAGGGGGGTGCCACTGCCCTGTCCTCAACTCTCGAGACAACATAGTTGCTTCCCTCCATCCCCGTCGCCTGAGAGTCACCTACCCCACCCAGGCCTGTCTGCGTGCCCCTCTCTCCCGCCCCGGGGTTCCGGGCTCGGTCAGGCGCCCCCCGCGGGACAGACGTCCGGGGAAGGCGGGCCACGGGCACCGGGGACTCTCCCCGGCTCCTTCAGGCACTGAGGGGGACAGCGGGGCCGGGTTTTGGAGGAGTCCGGCCCGGGGGTCCCGCCGGGGGTCGTTGGGTCAGCGGGAGCCCCGCCGGCAGGCCGTGGAGGAGCGAGGGGCAGGGGCGGGGGGCGACGGGATGCAGACCGTCTAGAGCCAGCATGGAGGGGAAGTCCTTGCAGTTGGAGACGCCCGTGGAGTCGGTAACGCACATCTTCCAAAGGTTGGCCCAATAGGTGGCGGTGGTGATGACCGTGCCGTCGATGGTGGACACCTTCCAGTAGTCGGTGGGCAGCGTGGAGGACACCAGCACCCAGCCGGAGATGGAAACCATGAAGGCAATGATCTCCGACGCCGTGCTCGCCATGCCGCCCGCTGTAGCAGCGCTCGCTCTCGCGCACCTGCTCGGCGCCGCGACCCCCGCAAGCCCAGCCGCGCGGCTCCGCCCCCTCCGCCCCCGCCCACCCCGTCCCGCCCCGCCCCCTGCAGGCCCGGCGCTAGGGGGCGCGCGCGCGGACCCCAGGACGCGCCCTCTGGGGCAGAGAAGGCTCGCGGGGAGCTTTTACGGTCGCCACCTGGGTTCTCTCGAGCCAGCTGGCCCGGCGCCCGCGGTCTGGAGGAACGCACGCCTGCGCGTCCCTGTGGCCCCCCTCCCCCCCGCGCCCCCATCCCCGGGGCCGAGGCACAGCCGAGATCGGCTCTCCTGTTGGACAGACTGGCAGCCGGACGTGGACAACTTGCTGGGTTCGGGCCCTCTCCCCTCCCCTCCCCTCCCCTCCCCTCCCCTCCCCAGCCCTACCCATTGGCAATAGCTTGGCTTCTAGGATACCTTGTAAAAGCAGAGCAGAAAAAGCCTTTTGTGTGCCCGGAAAGGACGCCAACTGCTAACGCAGCCCTTGGCCCGCTGAACTCTAACGGTGTAGTGCCACGCTCTTTTGAGTGACCCAGTTCGGCTTGTCAAGGAGGGATCACTACGGTCCTGGGCTCGAAGTCGGCCTTGAGCTAAAATTCTGCAGTTCCTTTTGACCCGGCGGTATGCGGAAGGTCACTGTCAAGAGGTGCGTGGCACAAAGCTACATTCAGAACAGCAGCCCATGGAGAGCACAGGCTGCGTCGGGGCCTTCTTTACAGTCCTGGTCGTGACTGTTCCAGCCACAGTGCTGGCCTGCTGATACCAACGTACTACACGTAGGACGTGCATTTAAGACGTTTCTCCTGTGGGTCCCTTCCAGCTGCCAGTTCTGAGTCTCTTCTATGAGCCGATGGGCTGTCACAGCTGCTCTGTATCTTGTTTAACTTTTTTTTTAACCACCTCCACGTTTTGCACCTAATTGAGGGATAAGCTCATTCCTTCATTGCTGTTTCAAAGCAAACTTAAAGATCAGGGTGTACTTTTGGCTCCAGAGTTCACACAGTTGAGCATAAATGAGAGAAAAAAGACTCTGACTTTATTATGGGTTTATTATTTGTCCGTTTAAAGGTCTTGCAGTTCGTGGTATGAACTTTCAGGATTTACTTCTTCCCCAAAGTAACCAAGGTCTAAAACCTCTAAATCAGATCTGCTATAATAACGCTAGTTGCTAACCCCCAAATTGCAGGGACACTTTGGTTCATTGTGAAGAGTTTCTCAATTCCCCTTTGTCACTTAAAAAAACAAAACAAAATTGGTACAGAATAAAATTAGAGGTGATTCAACATCTGTGAAGAAGAAAGGAGGTTGAATTACAGAAACACCAAAATAGATTTGGGAGGACCATTGGAGATTGTATGGTTATACTCCACACTCAACAAATCATTCTATTTCTTTTTGAACTTCTGAATTTTATTTTATTTTTTATACAGCAGGTTCTTATTAGTTATCTATTTTATACATATTAGTGTATACATGTCAATCCCAACCTTCCAATTCAACCCACCACCACCACCCGCCCCCCACCCCCCACCACTTTCCCCCCTTGGTGTCCATACGTTTGTTCTCTACATCTGTGTCTCTATTTCTGCCCTGCAAACCAGTTCATCTGTACCATTTTTCTAAGTTCCACATATATGCATTAATATATGATATTTGTTTTTCTATTTCTGACTTACTTCACTCTGTATGACCGTCTCTAGATCCATCCATGTCTCTACAAATGACCCAATTTCGTTCCTTTTTATGGCAGAGTAATAGTCCATTGTATATATGTACCACATCTTCTTTATCCATTTGTCTGTTGAAGGGCATTTAGGTTGCTTCCATGACCTGGCTATTATAAATAGTGCTGCAATGAACATTGGGGTGAATGTGCCTTTTTGAATTATGGTAGTGGGATTGCTGGGTCATATGGTAATTCTATTTTTAGTTTTTTAAGGAACCTCCATGCTGTTCTCTATAGTGGCTGTATCAATTGACATTCCCACCAACAGTGCAAGAGGGTTCCCTTTTCTCCACACCCTCTCCAGCATTTGTTGTTGGTAGATTTTCTGATGATGTCCATTCTAACTGGTGTGAGGTGATACTTCATTGTAGTTTTGATTTGCATTTCTCTAATAATTGGTGACGTTGAGCAGCTTTTCATGTGCTTCTTGACCATCTGTGTGTCTTCTTTGGAGAAATGTCTATTTAGGTCTTCAACCCACTTTTTGATTGGGTTGTTTGTTTTTTTAATATTGAGCTGCATGAGCTGTTTATATATTTTGGAGATTAATCCTTTGTCCATTGATTCATTTGCAAATATTTCTTCCCATTCTGAGGGTTGTCTTTTCGTCTTGTTTGTAGTTTCCTTTGCTTTGCAAAAGCTTTTAAGTTTCATTAGGTCCCATTTGTTTATTTTTATTTCCATTACTCTAGGAGGTCAATCATCCTATTTCTAGAGATAATATTCAGTTCATGCTCTCACCTTCTGGACTTAAGATTCAGTGCATGGCAAGGTGTGTGTTCTGGTTCTGTTTTGTACTGACAGCCTTTTAGCAAGTTTTTGTTTCTATTCAGCCCAAATCTGGCTGTCTTTAACATCCATCCACTGCCATGATTTACACTGAGACGACACAGGGTAAGTCCTACTTGGGGCCATGCAGCAGCTCTTGGGAAGTGTGTTTGTGTGTGCATGGCCATCTCACGGCTTGTGTGAATGGGAATACGGGTGAAGACCCGTTTGCTTAGTGGGATGCAGACGTAGTTCCACTACTGTGATCCTCTTGGTCCCAGTTTGTCCTGTTGTGTCATGTTGGGTTCATGGTGGGGGGGGGGGTCAAGCTTAACACTAGTTTGGGAAGCACCTACCTAACCTCATCCTTCTCATCTTCCCTTCTATTCAAGTCAGTCACCTTTGAGTATTGACAACAAGTGTCCTCTATTCTTTTGTATGATTTGCCTTTTTAAAGTGCTTTTATTGTCTTGGTTTCTTGTCCTCCAGCATATTTCCACTATTATTTCTGTGCCATATTTCTTTCTGAACGATATGCTTATTTCTAATCCAATTTATTATTTAGACAACACAAGAAGTCGTGAACCAGGACAGTCCTATGGAGTTTCCTAAAGTTAAAATTTGCACAAATGTTGGTTTTATACTTTATTTCCTGGTCTTGTTTAAGTGTCTTTGTTTGCTTGTGTCTTCCTCATGGTAGTTTCTCACTAAAATTGTTGATTCATTTTTTTGCAAGACAAAACCCTGACTTACTTTTGACACAAAAAAGTCTAGTGTTGTGACCTTGAAGACTCACACAGCTCCTAATTTATCAACAGATTGGTTGTAAATTCCATTGTTTGGAACCAAAGGTACATTGTTTTACAAAAAAAACTGTGAAGACTGATTCGGTGTTTCAGACCATTCCCCCCAAATTTAACAGATAATGTAGTTTTACCTATTGTATTTAAAATATACACAAACCCACCGTTGCAACATAGCTTCCAGAGAAAACAAATTCTGAATTCTAACTTGAACCTCCAAGAAAGACCCTCTCTCTGCTGCATCACCAGACCGTTTAAGCCAGGATCTCTGGAGGTGGCTCTGGTAGTGATTTTTCCAAAGCTTCTAAGGTACAGCCAGGTTGGAAACCACAGCACTGATCAGTTGAGACGCATGTATATGTGTATAAACAGTCAATTAAGCAAACCAGATGGTGTGTGTCATAGAGAAAAAGAATATTCATCTGTTGGTTGAAAACTTTGAGAAAAGAAATATTCTTTTACTGTAGAGATGGTAACACACAGCTTCAACTTAAAAGGGTTGAAAATACCACAAACAACCCATAAATTATGACCTGGGTGGCAGCACTATTAGTTCTTTTGCCAGCTGAAACAGACTAGGGTCGTCATGCCTGTGGACTTGATTAATTTTCTTTTATTCTCTGTCTGTTCCGTGAGGTTTGACAGCCCCAAACTTCTCTTCCCTGGCATGTACTGCATATTAACTGCAGAGAGTTACATTTAGAGCCCACAAGTGCCTGAGCAAAGGATGAAAAATGTTAACTTTCTTTAATACCTAAAGAATATTATGTAAGGAATCAAGCATTTACTTTAGAATGTCTTACATCTTAAGCTTTTCAAAACTAGTTTAGTCAGAAGAAACTACATAATCCAACATAAGAATGTCCAGAAAAGGAAAATAGACCGAATAGATTTTTTAAAAAGAAGTAATGTATAAATGACCTGTTTCACTTTAAGATTCTAGAGTCCCAAGTAACCTTTGCAGTTGATCTGCAAACCCATTTACAGAGTACCTTTCAACTGATAAATACTTCTTTATTTTCTTTAGGATTCAGTTCACTGACATTTTTATTTAACTATTCATAAAAAAACATTCTTAATTTAAATATAAAAGTGAATACCGTTAGAAAGTTACTTCTCCAAATTATTCAAAGTAACCTCTTAATTAACAATGACTTGGCCTTTACAAAAAACTGTAGTTTTTTTCCAATATGAAAAGTACTAATTTATCTATAATAAATTTGACATGAAGACATTTACTGTCCTGAAATATATTCTGAGCCTTTGCACTTTTGAGACCTAAAGCACTGAGATTTAGCATTGGAAGTTATTTCTTTGGGAGTAAAACCAGTTTAGCCGACTAAACCAGAGATTTGCACAAATTCTTTGAGATTCAACTCACCTGCCAAAACACACAGGTGTGCCTTTCAACAGCTCAAGGATTTTCTAAGCATCAAATTTGGTTTCAGTATACATTAGCTCCTTCCTAGATTCCAGTGAGGTGGCATGCTGACGATGAGGTGGGAAGAAACTAAAGTCCTGATAAACACGGTATTAACTAAAAAAACAACTTCTCAGGAGCCAAATATCGTTAAAGAAGACATTAACACCGATACTAAGATAGGAAAATAGCATATCTGTATTCTTTTTCCTTCGTTTTCTCTAACACTCTTCGTTTATCTTAATGCTCTACACTAATTCTATGATACTTGTAACTACTTAGCATGAAAGCTGCAGCGTAGGAGGAGTAGTTACGGGAATGGATCATCGATCCATTGCATCATCGATCATATATGTGAGTATATATTTATAAATTTTTTTTGCAAATTATAAGGAAATAAACTGTCTTATTTTGACATCTGGTACCCTTTGAGGCTGTACTGCATCAGAAGATGCCATATATATCTTATGAACCTGTCTTTCATACATTCATTTGAAACACACTCATTCCCAATTCTTGTGACCGAGCAGGACCCCCTCCCCCAGAGCCTCTGCTGTCGCTCCTCTCTGAAGTACCCAGATAATAGTATCTCATGCATCTTTCCTGAGTTTTTCGGATCCTAAAAACCACCACCAAATGGAATAAATTAACTACTTGATGATCATGAGCCCGCAGACCTACTGGTGCCTAAGGATTGATAAAGTTAGCCACTCTCTTACCTCACCATCAACCAATCAGAGAATTGTGCACGAGATGATCACGTACCCTGTGACTCCACCCCCAACCTGGCCTTTAACAATGCTTTGCTGAAACCCTTCCGAAGGTTTGGGGGTTTTTTTTGGGTGTAAGCCCTCAGTCTCTTTGCGTGGCCCTGCAATAAAACTTTCTCTGCTTCAAACTCCGACTTTTCCACGTTGTTCGGCCTCACTGTGCATTGGGCACATGAACTTGCACTTGGTGACATTCTGAGGTGTGTTAGGACTGTCTAGTTTTCTCTTGAGCACCTGGAGAGGTAAGTTTGGGGCCCCAGCAGCTCACAGCTGTCTTGGTGAATACTCCTCCAGCCTGGAAAGACTCTCACTCTGGGATGCTGGAACTTTCTAGGGCTTGCAGATGGGTTGGTTGTATTTTGCTGGTCAATAAGCATCTTATGAGTATTAATTCAACCTACCCACCCAGGTTGGGCAGCAAGTAAACCTATGTGGTTTAGGCAAGCCATTTATTGCTCTGAGTTGCACCTTCCTCGTTTGAAAAATGAAGGAGTTTGTTTTTTGTTCGTTTTTGCGGTACGCGGGCCTCTCACTGCTGGGTCCTCTCCAGTTGCGGAGCACACGCTCCGGACGCGCAGGCTCAGCGGCCATGGCTCATGGGCCCAGCCGCTCCGCGGCATGTGGGATCTTCCCGGACCGGGGTACAAACCTGTGTCCCCTGCCTCGGCAGGCGGACTCTCAACCACTGCACCACTAGGGAAGCCCTGTCTTTATTTTTTAGGAGAATGGCTTTTATAATCAGAAACATTTGAACAGGGTACCTAATGTCCTCATTTAATTTCATTTTGTGACTATATCTTGTAATAGGTGAATTGAAGTTCATTAATATGCTATTTAACAATGTCCTGAGCAACGCTAATTCATTATATCACAGTTTGTATCTAGAATATTTTTCTTAAACTGTATATATGTGTGTGCATATGTATGTATATAGATATGTGGGTATAAATATGTGTGTAGGCACACGCACACGCAAAACAAACAGGTCATTAGAGTACTCCTGTCTTCTCATGCTTTAGGTCCTGTACTGGGCTCTCAGCCAGTCGGAGCTAACACAGCTGACTCCCATATGAATGCTTTAATGAGCCCCCATCCTTCTACCTTGCTAGCCTGAATTGGGGGAGTTCTGTGGTGTGTGTTGTTTACTGTGCATGACCTACACTTCTTACGTTTGTTTTCTGATTGAAGTTTTGACCCATATTAGCCTACAAAAGGTGCGCCACAATTCAGATGTTAAAATGCAAGTTTGTCTTTCCCCACTAGGTATTGCCGTGTTGTTTCTGGGATGGCTGTACCCCATGGCATGCTCACAGCAGTGCAGGATGGTTCTAGTTTTCTCATATTCTCCCCAAACTTATTTTCTCTAACTACATAATTGATACATTACTGTAAAACCCACGTTTATCTCCAAAGTTCATGTTCTTCTATTTAAATGATAAGTCATCCAAGTTTTGAAGACATTCGAAGACATGTTTTTAAAGATTAAACATAGAAACACTATAAATTTGCAGACATTACTGTAACCAAAGTTAAAAGATAAGTCATTATCTGAATATTTTTTGGTCCATTACTATTTATTGCTCTCCTCAGCCTCCTCTTACCTGATTATAAGAGAAAAATAGGGGTGTGGTAAGAGAGAAATTGGCGTATTGCACTGAGGTGTCAGAGAAGCAGGTGTGTATGTGTGTACATGTGTTTGTGAGTGTGTGTGTAGCACATACACAAAGGGCTAAAGGAATAGAGGCTAAGAGATGAAGGTAGAAGGGAGACAAGAGGGACACGTAATAACAAAGGAAGATGTTTTCTCTGTAAAACATTGATTGGAAGTGAAGGTGATAAGGGTAGATGGCAAAGGGATTTTTAATATAAGCTTGTATGTCTGTGTGGAATGAGTGGGGAGGCAGGACCACTGACCAGCTCCTGCTTCATCGGGTCACTTTAGCCATCTCCATATATAGACATATATATCTGAGCATTGGAGATTTAATTCATCTAAAGAGTAATATTAGTGCTGTTCTTGTGTGTTTGGGTTGATGAGGAAAAGGTAGAACACAATGACTGAATTAGGCATTTGGGTCATGTCAGCATGACCAACTTCTTTGCTTTTATCGTTTTGAGTTAAATTGTCCAGGTGTTGGGAAAGAAACTGGTAACCACAATCTCTTCATCACCAAATAGTGTGTTTTAATTGCTAGGTGTGCCAAAAATGCAAGTTTTCTTGCCCACTGATTCTTGCCTTCCATTTCCTCTACCATATCCTTGAAGGCAACCCCAGCTGCCAGGGAACTTGCTGGAGGTGACTTTAAGGAAATGACTGAGAAAACAGAGGTGATCAGAGACGTTGAACATCACTGAAGCCTGGGATGAATGACCAGTTATGGGAATAGTGGCCTAAAAAAGCGATAGCCAGGAAGTTGTTTTGGCTTCTAGGGGTTGGAAGAGATTGGAGGAGCCAGTGTAAGAGGTTGGGATTCACTGCCGTGAGAAGATTAAACAGCCCGTAGAGTTCACCCAGGTTTTGCTCCTGTCTCGAAAACAGCATTATTCACTCGTTGAAACAAGTCATAATGCATTTATTGAGTGCCTGTTATGCTCCAGGCATCATCCCACACAATGTAGACACGGTGAGCAAAACACACAAAATCTCTGCCCTAACACGTCTGACATTCTACTGGAGGAAATAAATACAAGGTACAAAAAAGATTCAGTATAGCAGATGCTATATGCTAAAGAGAAAACATAAGCCCGCAGGGAAGGGGGATGTTATGCAAAGGGTGTGGCATGGGTAGGTGGGTTACATTTTGGTTAGGTGGCCAGAGAAGCCCTCCTTGAGAAGACGACTTTTGGGTAAAGACAGGACAGAAATGAGGGAGTGAGCCGTGTGTATAGTTTCAGGCAGAGCATTTCTGGATAGCGAGCGCATCTGACCTGACCAACACTGGGGAGGCTGGAGTGGCTGCAGCAGAGGGAATGAAGGGGAGGGTAGTGGGAGATGAGGACAGAGGTAACAGGGTGTCTGCGTGTGTCCACGTGTGTGTGTCCATGTGACTGTGCGTGTCTGAGTGTGTGTGTCTGCTTGTGTGGGGGGGCAGGGGTGCATGTAGATCTGGGCAGCTCGTGGACAGCCCTGTAAGTCCTCATCACAACTCTGGCTTTTACACTGAGTGTGACGGGATGACATTGGCAGGTTTTGTGAAGAGAGGGGATATCAGACTTGGGTTTTAGGATCTCGCTGAGAAGAGCCTGGAGGCAAGTCAGTGCAGAAGCAAGGACACCTGTTGGGAGGTGAGTTTAATAGTCCAGCTGAGTGATGATGGCGGCTTTGACCAGACTGGACATGGGGTGGTAGGAAACGTCAACTTTTGTCTTTTGGATCTATTTGGAGGGTAGAGTTGACAAGATTTTGCTGATGACCGGCTGAGATGTATGAATGAAAAGAAGTCAAGGAAGACACCAGGGGTTTGACCTCAGCCATTGGAAGGCTAGAGCAGTTTCCTGAGATGGGGAAAGCTCTAGGTGAGCAGGTTTGAGGTGAATATCAAGAGTTCATTCAGTTCTAGACACGTTGAGTTTGGGGTGCCCAGTAGACATCCAGGAGGAGAAGCCAAGAAGACAAATGAATCTACAAGTTCAGGGCAAAGGTTCAATCTTAAAATGTACACTTTGGAGTCTCCTGTGGTTAGGTGGTATTTAAACCATGGAACTAGCCAGATCCTCTCTGGCAGGAGTGTAGACAGAAAAGAAAGAGTCTAGGAGGCAGGGAAGAACCAACAAAGACTGAGATGGTACAGCCACCTAGGTCAGAGAGAAAACAGGAGAGACGGTTCTGGAAGGCATGTGAAGAAGCTGTTTAAAGAGGAAGAAACGGAGTGATGTCAGGCAATGCTGAGGATGAAGCCACGGAAGACTGAAGAAGAAAGACCACGGCGGTCCCGGAGGTCCTTGATCGGAGCTGATTTGTGGAGAATGTGGGGCAAAAACCAGATGGGAGTAGGATCAGTGGACGATGGGAGGGAGAAATGCAGCCGGGAAGAGGAAGCGGCTCTTTAAAGAGAGGAGAGAAATGGCGCAGGGACTGGAAGGAAAGTGGGATCATGAAAGGCTGTTCTCTTTTTAAATTTTGTATTTTTTAAGATGAGAGAAATAACCACATTTTAGAGCTTCCTGTTGGCCTGTAAGGTGCCTTTGTGTGAATTCAAACATGTTCCCTTTCCCCTGTGTGGCTGCAATCCCACACCAGGGCACGCAGCTGGGAGAGCAGAGTGTGGGCCTCGAGTCCCACACCATAAGCAGCCACTGTGCTCTCATGTGGTTAAACTCTATATGAAATAGAATTCTATAAAAATAGTTCACATGGAGCTTTTCCATCTACATTTATGTCTGTTTGGCTTTGTAGTAAAATACAAATTGGTTCCAGGACCGCAGATTCCAAATCTGCAATCGCTCAAGTCTAGTAGTCTGCCCTCCATATTCGTGGATGTGCAACCCACGGATCCCGAGGGCCAACTGTCTAAGTCTTAGTTTGATGTCATTTAAAAACAATATGGTACACATATTTTACAGTTCTAGAAAATGGGAGTTAGAAAGTACTTTGAAAATTATTTAATTCAACATCTTACAGATGAGGAGACTGGAGTCCGTAAATGACTTCTTAATGTATATTAAACTGTAGAATGTATATTGGAATATTGTATCAATTGGAATAATATGTTGTGTGTGTTCTTCAAACGTGTGAATTCAAAAAATGATCCAAGTTGAAGAAAAATCTGAATTATAATCAAGGTTTGAATACTTGAAAGTTGAAAACTATTGTATTTCATACAGGTTCTCCTCAGTGATATATTAGTGCCCATAAAATATTTAACAAGTATGTTACTAGGAGGGTTTTTCGTTTGTTTTAGGTTAATGCAGAGTCATCTCTACAAATGGCTTTTGAATAGTAACATGAAAAAAAGGGAAATAACAATGGAATTGTATGCTGATAATAAGGTAGACAGATAATAGACACACCTCTTTCTGTGGTTCAAAGCAATAGCTGTTTCTATGTTTGATTTGGCTTTGTGAAGAGTTAGTAAAAAGATGTAAAGAACAAAGTTGATGTCATGTTTTGCCTACAATTATTATAACTGCCACGCCTCTAGGATTTCGGACATAAATCTTTCTGACAAACAAATGTGCCCTAAGATGACTACTTCCCCACATATAATTCACCCATATATGTAATCCTATAGAATTAAGCAATGTTTTGTTTTCCCATCAAAAACACTACATGAGGGTTTCCCTGGTGGCGCAGTGGTTGAGAGTCCACCTGCCGATGCAGGGGACGCGGGTTCATGCCCCAGTCCAGGAAGATCCCACATGCCGTGGAGCGGCTGGGCCCGTGAGCCAGGGCCGCTGAGCCTGCGCGTCCGGAGCCTGTGCTCTGCAACGGGAGAGGCCACAACAGTGAGAGGCCCGCGTACTGCAAAAAAAAAAAAAAAAAAAAAGAAAAGAAAAAAAAAGAAACACTACATGAAAGATTATATTGTGATTTTTTGACATGGTAAATAAAGCATCCAGTGTAATTTGTTTAAGCAAACTGAATGATAATTGTGTTAGTTTCTAGAGTTTATATGCTATAGAGGAGAAAAGCAGGTAATAAAATTCCATTATTTTATACTAATTTTCAGATGCAGTTGAAAGGATCAAATAAATTAAAGCATGGATGTTATAAAACTGGATGTATTATGGGTATTTGATAAATAGTTGTTGAATTTAATTAGTCAAAAAGGATAAATGGCTTAAAATATTGGATGGAATGTTAAGCATAAACTCTGAAAAATTGTCAATGTTTAATTTTTATTTGCTCTTTCAAGTAAGTTATGTTTTTATTTTATTTTTTTGCAGTACGCGGGCCTCTCACTGTTGTGGTCTCTCCCATTGCGGAGCACAGGCTCCGGACGCACAGGCTCAGCATCCATGGCTCACGGGCCCAGCCGCTCCGCGGCACGCAGGATCTTCCCGGACCGGGGCACGAACCCGTGTCCCCTGCATCAGCAAGCGGACTCTCAACCACTGTGCCACCAGGGAAGCCCAAGTAAGTTATGTTTTTAAATGATGAAAAATCATGTCCTTTCAAATTACAATCTTGCAACAAAAATAGGGCTTTATTTTATACTTCAAATGATCAAATTAATCATCGGATAATTGTTTTTTTTTTTAAAAACCTATTATATATACATATATATATAAATAATATACTTATCACTGAAGAATTTTTCTACAGATCGTTAGGAATCACACCATATGGAAACGCAGTGTGTTTTTTTCATTGGTTTGTTTTGCTCTGTTTGTAAGCAGAGTTGATTACCTGTCATCTGCCAGGAATAGATACGTGGTAACTTAACTCACAGATTAGGATCTTAAGTTTCTTTTATCCTTTTTCCTAACAGCAAATTAATTTTGACGTTCAAGATGCTTGTTTTCACTGGTTTAGGGAAAAGCCCAGCTTGGCTCTAAGTAGTGTGCATCTCCACAGTCTTACCTATTTAAAAATGATACTGTTCTTCTTTCCTCACCGCATGGAAAGCTCTAGCAGACTCAGTCTCAGGGCACAAGACTTCTCAAAAGGGTGGATTTTAGACCCCCATATAGCCTAGTGTTTGCTTTACTTAATCACTGGACAAACGTGGGTCTTTACTGATTACGACTTTTTTTTATGATGGTTATGACCATGACTCTGACTTTACTATAACTTTTTTGATCATTTACTGAATGTAGCATACATATTTCTAGGGAAAGATTATTTCTGGCTAGAAGGGCCAAAGATGAACCACATTTGTGACCACAATTCAGAATCACATTACCTTTTGAAGTATATACATTCATATTCTAAATCAAATAATCCTTACATACATGAAACAGGGGAGTTTAAATGGCATCAAATCTTCCTCCTGCCCCTAATTCCTATGGTTTTAAAGTAATGAACATAGAATACCATTTTTACATATGAAAACCAGAAGGTCAAAGCAGTATTGGAAGTTTTGGGGGTTTGGGTTTTTTTAGTCATTACCCTTGGGTGCAGTTTACGGAAATAGAACTGGACTGGCATTTAAAGGACCTGGCAAGTGGGCTTCCCTGGTGGCGCAGTGGTTGAGAGTCCGCCTGCCGATGCAGGGGACGCAGGTTCGTGCCCCGGTCCGGGAGGACCCCACGTGCCGCGGAGTGGCTGGGCCCGTGAGCCATGGCCGCTGAGCTGCGCGTCCGGAGCCTGTGCTCCTCAGCGGGAGAGGCCACAACAGTGAGAGGCCCATGTACCGCAAAGAAGGAATGGGAGAGACAGAGAACGAGAGAAATAGGGTTGAAAAGAAGGTTCAAATACGAAGCAATAATGGCTACTGTGATGGCGTCATTGTACACATATGGAACCAGCAGCAGAGTTAGAATCACCGAGAAATCTTTCTCACCACCCCAGAGATTTACCCTTCAGTTCTCAAGTTTTGCTCAAGTTTTGTTCATCTTTACCCCCAACTGCCCCACTTCCTCCTAGTTATGTTCACTTGCTTCTGTTTGCCTCTTTTAACTGGAAGCAAAGAACAGTAACCTACAGCCTGGTCACTCCCTGTCCCCAGTAGCGTTAGAAGGAAAGGCAGGGTGGATTTCGGTTTTATGTGCACACGGTCTGATTCCCTTGGGTCTATTCTAGGGCATTGGTGCCTATGTTTATTTTCATGGCTGGAATTAAGCAATTTGTAGAAGGTCCCACAGAAGGTTAATGACGGAGGACCCAGGGTTAGCATGCACAGCTGCTGATTTCTCAGCGTGGGCCCTGGGCCTCCGGGCCCTGTGGCTGCCCTGCACGGCGTTCCAACTCACACACTTGTCAGCTGCAGGGGACTTCCTCTGCCCATTGTTGTGAACACGTCCAAGAGAGCCTACATACCAACACCTCGAAACTTTAAAAACACTACATATCTCTTTCAGTTCTAAACAAGAACGTGTCATGGGGTCAGTAGACGTATTGTCTGTGTCGGTGGGGAGACGCAAGCTTCCAACAAACATGAAACGTCTCTCAAGCTCTTAAGTTAGAGATGTGATATTTTACAGGTAACAAAGGGAGCCAACTCTAAAAATCAATATCATTTCTTGCAGCCACTAACCAGCATCTAATCTTTGTTTAGATTTTTTTCCCCCAAAAGGCTTCATGTATGCCACGTGTTTCTTATCTTATTTAGACTAGGAGTTAAAAGTAATCTTTTATAATTTAATATACATCCTGCTAGATTTCAGTGGTAAACCGTTCTTAATGGTAAATGTTTTTCAAAGGATCAAGAATATCCTTCGGAAGCTGGATAAGAACCAAAGGACTCATAGTCATTTGAGTTCAAAATAATGAGCATCTTCTTAGTTCCACAGTTTTTCTCAAAAAAAAAAAAAAAAAGAATATGTAAATCTTGTCATGACAATATTCTGGAAAGGTAGAAAATGTAACTTCCATAAGAAATAGAACTATCTTGTAATTAGCTTTTATTCCCCATTTACCTTTATGTATAATTAACGCTCTTAAATAATGCGACAGCTTTCTTTCAGCTGCGCATTTCTAATTGAATATTTTTTAAACTTTTATAAAGTCAGATTCATTTTATAAACAGTTTGATTTCGCTCTGTGAGCTTTACACCAGTGAATGTGGCAGACCTTTTAAAGTCAGGTACCAACTAGAAAATGATCATTTCAGAGAAGATGTATTGAAAAATGTGTATTCCCAAATGTCTCAATAGAAATACTGAATGTGAAAACAGATTGGAAATCCAGTCCTGTCACCAGGCTCCTCAGCCTTCCTTCTGTTATTGCTGTAAGATGTACACGTGTCTTCGATGCCTTTGTACCCTCCATTTTCACATAATTGTCCCCAAACATTTTTGGTGGTTGATTGATCTGGTTTTCATTGTTGAAGAGCGATACAAAGTTTCAGAAACGTAACAAAGTTTGGCATGATTAAATGAGTATTTAAAAATCGCCTTCTTGGTCGTCTATAGAAATGAAATATAAGGGGGTTTGGGTGTTGCCATAAGGGGTAAAGCAGAACAAGGGTGTTGGCTGTATCAGGGGCAGAGGAAAAGGAGGAGTCATGGGCCCCCAAAATCCAGAAAAGAGAATGTTGGTAAAGCTGTGCCCTAGAGAAGATGAGATTGAATCTTACGGTCAGAAAAGGCGGAAGCTGGACAAGATACAGCATGGGAATCTCAAGGTGAACACACACACGGACCTTGCAGTCAGATGGGGTGCATGATGAGGGGAAGTTTGGCCGGTCACAAGCAGAAATCAGCATGATGACTCAAATTGTAGCACTCTATGATCATAAGGAGGGTAGGTATGAGCACGTATGAATTCTTAGAAATAATTGGCAATGGGTCGGAGATTTGTAATTAAATGAAAACTGGAAATAATGCTTGGTTATTGTTGCCACGTTGGTTCCCTATCAAAAATGTATGCAGGTCTTGGCAATGTCCTTTTAGACTGGTGCGTAAAGAGGGACTGTGAATTCCGTTCCTGCTCTCACTTAGCTATTTGTATGTTGCTACTAGGGGATAGAGTTGTGTCCTAAGTAATAAAACCTCCAGTGACTAATCAATTAGCAAACAAAGTTTCAGTGATTCTCTACTGTCGTTGGTTTTCATTTTCAGGGGCTAGGAATCAATTAAAATGGTGGTGTTTTCCCTGGATAAGTGTTCATTGTAACCATGCACCAGCACATTATCTGGTCTGGTAGTCAGGGGATCATAGAGATAGAAGCTGGAGTTTGGACTCCAAGCCAGTTACAGAAGCAAGAATAAGCTGCTATATGCATAGGACCTTCAAGTTTGGAAGTGCACAGTTGAAGTTGTACCTTAATTTATACATTTTAAGTACAGAATCTGGTTAAACGGATTTCTGTTAAATAAGGGATGCCTATAGTACATTACCACCATTGCATTTTTCTTCTCTTTCTCTCCTTTTTTGGGGGGCCACACCATGCATCATATGGGATCTTAGTTCCCTGACCAGGGATCAAACCCACATCCCCTGCATTGGAAGAGTGGAGTCTTAACTGCTGGACCGCCAGGGAAGTACCTTGTATTTCCATAACCTGAATTTATGAAGCCCACCAGTACTTCAGCACGTTTGGCACATCATTCCCCTGAGAAAGTGTTTACAAACCACAGACCCAACCTGAGGGACTCGCTGAGATCGGAAATCACATTATCCCCTGTTCACAGTCAGACTGCTTCTTGCATGTAAGAAGAGCTGTATATACCAAGTGTTCAAAATATGAACAATTCCAGCTATGGCCAAAAAACCCAAAACAACAACAAAGAAACCCCATGATTACCTAAGAACCACCCACACACAGGGTCTGAACTATATTGCTTCACAGTCATTCTTTTTTTAAATTTTTTATTTATTTTTTTGGCCGCACTTCACAGCATGTGGGATCTTAGTTCCCTGACCAGGGATCAAACCCGTGCCCTTTGCAGTGGAAACATAGTCTCAACCACTGGACCACCAGGGAAGCCCTTCCCTGGTCATCCTTGAAGCCAGTGGCAGAATGGAAACACACCCTAAAATGAGAAGATTGCGAACAAACGTTTTTTAGTCCCATTTAATGTTGAATTTGAAAATGTCAGTTTAATTTGACTTGGCTGCCCAAAATAGAAAAGCGTTAGCTTCAACTTATTTCTTTACTTCAGCAATAGTCTGGCTCTACTCTGAAGAAGCAAAAGGCTCTTAATTAGCACTCACACAATAGGACTCAATTCATATGCACATGCCACCGGAATAACCTTTCTGCATTAAATTACAGCAGGTGTGAAATTTAATTTTAATTTTGCTACTGGGAGCAAACAAATTTTGTGAACTACGGTACGATAGTTCATGAAAAATGTGCGCCCTCTTTTGGATAAAGAGCGTTAAGACATTTCAATGTGAACTTTAAGTCAATGGCTTAAAAATAAACATAGTTTTGTTTTAAAGACTGTGGGAAAAGAGAAGAAAGAACAGATGACAGACACTGCAGTGACAGCACTAATGGGGCGGCAAGGCAAAGATTTTGCGACCGTAAAGCAAAAATGGTCATCTGGAGGACCCAGAATTAGAGGTTTTCTGATAATACTGCTACTATGATAATAGTAGTTATAATTATTATTATAATATTTTTATAATTATTATAGTTATTATATTATAGTTATTATAATTATAATAATAATAATAATTATAGTTATTACTGTGAATCCAAGATCGTACAAAATGCTTTATATAATGATCACCTTCTGAAGAATTGAGAATTGATTTGGTTTCAAATCTTCAATAGTTTGACGTAAATAGTTCTTTTAAAAAAAAATTTACTGAAGACGTTCATAAGATTGGCAGGAATATAATGAAACATGGGTGGACCGATTGACCTACAATGTCCCTTCCAGCCTAAGATTCTACGATCCTGTAAACATCTTCTTTCTTTTGACTTTAAAAAACATTTTCTTGAATTTAATAACAAGCTATCTTGGCAGTAGATTCATATTGTTATAACAGTGTGTGGGTTTTTTCCTCTCCTATTGAGAGGAAAAAAACAAACCCAACATTTTCTGTGTGTTTTCCTGTGTAACCTTCTATGTAACAGATGCTGCTAATTGCTGGGGATATGACTGGAATTAAAAAGGGAAATACAGTTTATTTGTCATGGAGTTTAAAATCTAGTAGAGGAAACACACAGTACTCAAAGGATCCCTCCAGTGACTGTAGAATTATGAACTGAATCAGTGCTCTGGGTCAGGGAGAAAGTTCCTGAGGAAACAGGCTGGAGCTAGGGCTTGATGAATGAGGTGGAAGGCTCCTGTGTGGTGTACAAGGACAGCCCTGCAGACGGAGCCAACAGTCTGTGTAGGGACCCATGGTGGGAGGAAATCAGAGCAAGACCAGTGTGGAGGGACCAGTCCAGCTGGGCTAGCTGCCAGCACTGCTAGGCCTTGAAGACTGTGCTGGGCATTTTGTGTATTTACCCTTCACCTGCATCGCCTCTAGGCCTGAACTTTGCTCCATTCTTCAGGGCTGCCCAATGAGAGTAAGGCCCCTGCAGGTAAGACCTAGGTCTTCCATATCTTCTCATCCCACAGGGTGTGCAGGTAGTGAATGCTTAATTTATCTGACCTAAGGGTTTTCCCTTCCACCTTCTTATACCTCTACAATTACTGGAAGGCACTCAAAAATGTCAACCTGAATTATCTTTTAATGGATTGAACAAATTCATCACTTATTTATTTTTATAAATTTAGTTTATTTTTGGCTGCCTTGGGTCTTGCTGCACGCGGGCTTTCTCTAGTTGCGGAGAGCGGGGGCTACTCTTCGTTGCGGTGCATGGGCTTCTCATTGCGGTGGCTTCTCTTATTGTGGAGCACGGGCCCTAGGCACGCGGGCTTCAGTAGTTGTGGCACATGGTCTCAGTAGTTGTGGCTCGCGGGCTCTAGAACACAGGTTCAGTAGTTGTGGTGCACGGGCTTATTTGCTCCGCAACATGTGGGATCTTCCCGGACCAGGGCTCGAACCCGTGTCCCCTGCATTGGCAGGTGGATTCTTAACCACTGCACCACCAGGGAAGTCCCCATCACTTATTTATTGTCAAATAGTCTCAGCAGAAAGCAATTCTGCAAAATAGTATTAGGAAGGTGGTATATCTAAAGACCACTGGAAGACCAAATCTTTTAAAAATCTACCTTCTTTTTTCTCAACATTTTCTTATGAAAATACATAAATATATAGCAACATTGAAAGAATTTTGCAGTGAACACCCACTGCTGTGGATTGAATTGTTTCCCCCTCCCTCAAATTTGTACGTTAAAGCCCTAACCTGCATTTGGATTTGGAGGAAGGGCTTCTCGGTGGTAATTAAAGTTAAATGAGGTCGTAATGGTGAGCCCTAATCCGATAGAATTAGTGGCCTTATCAGAAGAGGAAGCACAATCTCTCTGCCATGCGAGGACACACTGAGAAGGCATCTGCAACCCAAGGGGAGAGTCCTTGATAGACACCTACCAACTGTGCTGTCACTTGACCTTGGACTTCCAGTCTCCAGGACTGTGAGACAATAACGTTTGGTTGTTTAAGCCACCCAGTCTCTGGCATTTTGTTAAGGCAGCCTAAGCTGACTAATATACCTATATACTGTACCTACTACCTGGATGCTACCATTAATATTTTACTTGCTTTTCTCCCTCTTTTTTCTCTCTCTCTCTTCCCACCCTTCAGTCCCTCTCTCCCTCTATCCATCCTTCAATCCATATTTTTTTTTTGGAGCAGTTAGAGTAAATTGTAGCTATCAGTACAATATCTTCTAAATACTTCGACATGCATATCATTAGCTAGAGATTAAAAGGTGTTTTTCTTTTGCTGTAAAATTTAAATACAATGAAATGCATACATCTTAAGTGTACATTTACTGGCTTTTGACACTGCACACATCTTTGCAAGCAAAACAAGCCCCTACTGAGATATAGAATTCTACCTTCTCTCAGGAAAGTTCCCTCACACCTCTTCCCAGTCAATCCCCACCCCACCATTTTTCTTATTTTTTTCCACAGTAGATTAGTTTTGTCTGTTCTAGAACTTTATCTAAATTGAGTCAAATAGTATGCGTTCTTTTGTACAAGGCTTCTTTCATTCAGTATATTTTTAAGATTCATTTGTGTTGTTGTAAGTTTAAGCCCTCCCTCCCTCCCTCCCTCCCTCCCTTCCTCTCTTTCTCGCTTTCTTTCTCTGAACAGTATTTCATTATCTGGAGGTATCACAGTTTCTTTACACATTTTTTTCACAGATGAGCATTTGAGCTGTTTCCAGTTTTGAGTTATTACAAATAATGTGCTATGAATATTCTTGCACGTGTCTTTTTGTGAACATATGTTATCATGGGTAAATAGGCAGAATTACTGGCTTATCGAGTAGGTGTGAGTTTACTTTTGTAAGAAATTACCTGACTTTTTTTCCAAAACGTTGTACTATTTCACATTCCCATCAACAATGTATGGGAATTCCAGCTGCTCTACCTCTTTGCCGACGTTTGATGTTATCAGTATACAGTGATAGGTCATTGTGGTTTTAATTTTCATTTCCCTGATGACTAATGATGTTGATCACACCTTTGTGTGCTTATTACCCTTCAAACATTTCTTTTGTGAAGTCTCTGTGAAAATCTTTTGACCGTTCTTTATTGGGTTATTTCTCTACTGTTGGAGTTCTTTATGTAGTCTCCGTACCAGCCCTTTGACAGATATATGTTTAGTGAATGCTCACTCTCAGTGTGTGGCTTATTAAAGTCATCTTGGATGAGCAGAAGTTTTAAATTTTGATGAAGTCTAGTACATGATATAATATATAATATAATGTATATTACTTTTATATATATTGCTTTTTGTGTGCTGTTTGAGACACCTTTGCCTCACCCCAAGTCATGAAGATGTGCTCCTATATTTTCCTCTAAAACTTTATGGTTTTAGCTTTTCTGTTTAAGCCTATGATCTACCTCTAATTAATATTTGTGTGTTTGGTGTGAGTTCGGGGCAAGGTTTATTTTTCATATGACTCTCCATTTACTTCAGCACCATTTGTTTAAATTCCTATTGCTTGGGTGCCTTTGTTGAAAATCAAATGCTTGGGTAAATGTAGGTCTATTTACTATCTTTTAAAAAATATAAATACTGAGCAATCAACATCCAGAGGTTTCTTTCTTAAAGATGATCTCTTTCCTTAACCTGTACATACCATAATCTGAATAAGAATTTCATAAGGAGGATATAATGACTTCTAACAGAGTATTAGAAAAACGGAGACCCTGTAACTTTAAAGCATGAATCAGCTTCTCTCTCTTTCAGGAATTTCACATTCATACTGATCATCAAATATATTGGAATCCTTATTTGAAAATAAAGAAGGCCTTACAATGCAATATAAAGAACTAGGTTACTGCTATTATATCCTAATTTAAAGTTCACTATATTTTATTATTTAATCAAGATGATCCATTTTCTCTTATTAGAGTCTGATGCAGTTGAATGGCAAGGGACGTTTCTAAGAAATTAGTATATGAACTTAGGTAAGTGATTTCCTTTATTTTCTATTTTTAAAGAAAGGTATGAAAGAAAATAAAACTGTATGGGGTTGGATGTTAACTAGATGTACTGTGGTGATCATTTCACAATATACACAAATATTGAATCATTATGTTGTATATCTGAAATTATTACACCTCAAGAAAGAAAAAAGAAAGTAATTCTCAGTTCCTATTGCACTGGGACACTAAAGATAAGGGAGTTCAGGGAAATACTGTAGTGAAACATATGGATAGAATAGTCAAAAATATATAGTATGAGATAGTTGAGAAACAGAAGGTGTTTTCATCGTACAACCGTGTAGCAGGTATTCCCCCTTACAAGTAAAAGCTTGTTACCAGCGTATTAGCACCCTCCTTTATGTGAGAAGATAGGGACACACTGCTCTTTGAGACTGGAAGGAACAAGGCTGTCAGTCTTTCTTAGCAGCCTCTGCTCAGCTTGCCAACCCAGGTGGATTTGCCTGCTCTCGACTCCAGTAATTCAATAGCCTCTTTCCTTCCTGGAAGGATTGCCTGACCACTTACGCCCTGCTGTGAGTCTTTGTCTCATGCCACTCATAAATGCCACGGTTTAAGCACAAAGAATTTTAACATCCTTCACATCCCAAAATAAACAGCAGCTCTGGAAATGTCATAAGGCTTTCATTGTACAGGAAGTGGGTTGAAATAACTCACAGGGCACTGGAAACTTTCTGATTCTTCCCCCACCCTCCAGTTTTCAAGAACAGACCAATGTAAGTGATTGGAAATAACATACTCTTTCTAGTTGGGTGTTGATGGACATTAAACATCATGATATGAATGTGTCCTAATGTTTTAGTATATGAAATGTTTGCACTCCTACTATCTTTTTTTAAGTATAACAAACTCAGGGTTTTAAATAATGCAAGTGATCTTCCATAGCAATTACAGTGGATTTGACTCGAGGATAATGTACAACGTTTTCCTCACCATAATTATCAAAAACAGTCAGTACCAAATGATCAGATCTAATAAGCTAGTTTTAAGGGAGAGCTATTTCTTGCTAAACCAAGAAATAACAATGTTAAACCCAAAACTATTTGAAACGAATAACAGCGCAATCAGAATCCTAATTGTATGTATTACTTGTATACGAGCCCTGGATATGACCAGGGATTTTCGCACGCTTCGTGCAGAGAAGTGGGGAAAGAAAAAAGATTATCAGTGTCCTACAAAAGACTTTTGAGGAATGGAGAAGGACCACTTGCGCATGAATGTTGCCCTCATGAAGCCAAAAATAATAAAAGTTACAGGAAAGTCAGGTGACTAAATTATTCCAGCCTGGAGGCAGGCTCACCTAGAAGCTAAGAATTCTACTGTGAAATACTAGAGTTCTCAGTGCCCTTGACAGTACCAAAAAATAACGTATTAATGAGGCTAATGGTTCTTAACAATCCCTTTCAAGTCCTGTTTTCTGTGTAACGTGGTACATTCTTTTGAAAGAAGCGTGTTTATTCACTTCAATTAGTTGGAAATCTCACTCACCATGGAAGAAAAATTTCACGAGATCTGATGGAAACATTCCCAAACATGGAAAAAGGAAGCACCCCCTAACTTACTGGGTGAAGAAATAAATCTATAAGGAAAGCAAGAAGAGATTTTAATAGTTGGAGTTTCCTTCTCCTGATTATTTTGAGGACTTTGTTTTTCAATTTAGAAGTTTATAGGTATAGCATGTGTCCACAGAATCACATTCACACAAAAAGGAAAAAACTAGGTGTGGGCAGTAATATCTCACTGAATCAAGCAGTTCTACATTAAAAAACCTTTGTTTCAAAAAGAAACGAAATGTCCCAAAATGGCCACCAGTCATATCTGTTGGCACTTTTTAAAATTTTCTGTAGACACCAGTTCATGCTATATTCTAGCTCTGGAGATCAGTTTGTGTGTTGTCTGAAGGCCCTAGCTAATTCCTCTCTTTAACTTAACAATAAGTGTTACCAACTTATTGAATGAACTTTTTTTCCTTGCCAACTATCCATTTAATAAAATGGCCCGTTAATGCAGTCAAATCTCACTCACTAGTGTTGCTGTGGTGTCTGTTCTTGTTTCAATTGGCATGAGCTCCATACTTGACTGGTGGGGACATGTTCCCTTTGTTCAGAGTCCCCTTCACTCAACTGTGCTGTCCTTTGGGAGAAGAAAATCATCACATTCATTTCTCTTTGATTCTACTTGTTACCGATATCTTCTTTGAATTCAATCTTTAGCAGATGGTTTATTCACCCAGCTCCTGGCTTCCTTTAGCTGATATCCTTCTTTGCTATACTGTATGTGAAAACCAAGAAGTGTTTGACACCAAAATGTATGATTCATTTGCATATGTTGCACTATAGAGATAGTCACACCATGGAAGGAAAAAGATTTTGAACAAAGTATGCAAAGAAGTACTTCATGTAGCCCCCAAATACTTTCAGATCATAGTACCCATCATAGAATCAGAAAGTCTCGGGCCTCCCTGGTGGCACAGTGGTTAAGAATCCGCCTGCCTATGCAGGGGACACGGGTTCGAGCCCTGGTCCGGGAAAATCCCACATGCCGCAGAGCAACTAAGCCCATGTGCCACAGCTACCAAGCCTGTGCTCTAGAGCCCACGAGCCACAACTACTGAACCCGCGTGCCACAACTACTGAAGCCCGCGTGCCTAGAGCCCGTGCTCTGCAACAAGAGAAGTCACCGCAATGAGAAGCCTGTGCACCACAAGTAAGAGTAGCCCCAGCTCGCTGCAACTAGAGAAAGCCTGCACACAGCAACGAAGACTCAACACAGCCAAAAATAAATAAATAAATTTATTTAAAAAAAGTCTCCAAGTTGCCACTAATCTTAGAGGGAAGTAGTTCAGCATACCTCCAATTCAACTACAGCAGCTGATCAGCAAAAAAACTTTACAGATGCCACATTCCTCTTAGAATGAATGGCTGTAGCCAATACTGGATGAATGTGTGCTTTGCCTTTGGATACACAGAATTCCACGTGGCCATAGCGTGATATACATTGACCACAGACTTGTTTTTAGATCAGAACTTTGAAGAGAGAAGATAAACTTCTGGGTGAAGATGGTAGATGTACATATTTACGTTTGTTTCCTCCTGAAACTCCACCCAAAAGACAGTAAACAGATGTTTAAAAAATTATTGCATGAAACCATCAAGGTCAAAGAGGAGATAGAGGAAACGAGAGTATAAAATTTTGGAATCTGGAAATAAGATTCACAAATGGTAAGCTGCTTAACAGAACAGAAGGGTTGGCAGTGAGGAAAGCCAGTAAACTACCCAAATTACATTGTAGAACTGCCACAATTAGACAGTCCCAGGTATCTTCGGAGGAAGGAAACGAAAGTGGGGCCAAAGACGGGAAGTGGTTGAAAGTCTATTTAGAGATCTGACGCTCATATTCCCTACTCAGCCCTGCTCAGTGGGGCAAATGCAAATGGGGTGTGAGATAGTGTGAGTGCACAAAGCTAGATGCAAGTTGTTTAGCCAATTGTTATTAAGTTATTCTGCAGTCAGCGATTACCCAAGAGTTTCAGTGGCTTTCAACAATAAAGGTTAATTTCTCGCTCACATTACATGTCACTTTGGACCAGCAGACGACCCACAGAATTGAAGAAAATATTTGTAAATCTGATAAGTGTCTAGTATCCAGAATATATAGAGAGCTCTTACAACTCAATAATAAAAAGACAAACAACCCAGTATAGAAATGTGCAAAGGATTGAGACATTTCTCCAAAGATATATCAATGGCCAAGAAACACATGAAGTGATGCTCAACACTGTTAGTCATAAGAAAAGTGCAAATCAAAACCACAGTAAAATACCATTTCACACCCACTAAAGATGTCTTTAATTAAAAAAAAAACTGGAAAATAACAAATGTTGGTGAAGATGTAGAGAAATTATAACCCTCACACACTTCTGGTCAGAATATAAAATGATAGAGCCACTGTGAAGAACAGTCTGGCAGTTCCTCAAAAAGTTAAACATAGAATTACTATGGGACCCATCAGGCTCCTCTCTTAGGTATATACGCAAGGGAACTGAAACGATGTTCACACAAAAACTTACATACAAATGCTCTTAGCAGCATTGTTCATAATAACCATATGGTGAAAATAAACCAAATTTCCATCAACTGATGAATGGATAAACAAAATGTGAAACTGGGAAATTAGGAAGAAATGAAATTGTTGTGATTCACAGACTACATATGATAGTCTGTACAGAAAATCAAAGATAATCTACAGATAAGTTATTAGTATTACTAGAAGAGGTTAACAAGTTTGTGGAATCCAAAGTCAACATTTTAAAAACTGAATTTCTATGTAAATGTAGCCAACAGTTAAAAAAATGGCATTTCTCCATTGAAAAATAAAAACATCAAACAACTAGATATAAAGTTTAAGATAAATTTCAAGATCTTTATGCAGAGAGCCTTAAAATACTACTAAATCGAATTAAAGATGAAAATAAAAGCATCTGTCATCAGTCCTGCTCTGACTTCTCGTGGGACCTGGGGCAAGAATACCATGGAGGGCTGCATATCATATGTCTAAATATTTTAAAGTTATGAATGTAGCCAACAAATGGTTAAATAAAATATATTTCCCTGCATTGACAAATGTATGTTTACAACTACCTGGAAAGCCAGATAGTTTGGACTCTTCAGAATTCTTTGCTGGAACGTAGCCCCTCATTCACAGCCTACATGCTTTCCCCAGTCCCCCTTTCTCCTTCTACCCTGGCTCCATCTTATACCAAACCAGGAAGGAGTTGCATGCGCATGTGTGGACACAGCAACCCGCACATCCAAGTTCCATCAACAGCACCTGCATCCCTTGACCACTACTTGACCATCCCTTAATCAATTCTTAGGTCTAAGGGGGTAATTGGTGCATTTCTCTGCCTTTGGGAGGACAGCCCCAGAGAAGAGGCCTGTGCATATCCTGGAAGTGGGTTTGAGGCCCTTGGAACAGGAAAATCCAAGATCTTGATACCCAGATTATAGTCTAGAAGGAGGGAGTGATGGCTCCGAGGGACACGTCCCATTGAGCCACTGGACTCTTGACTCCATGGGAAGGGGGCACAATCCACAGAGCGCCTGAAATTGGAGTCCAGGGTAGAGGCCCCATTTCTTTGAATCTGAGGATTATATTTATTTATATGTTGTGTTCATTAATGGGAAGAATCCATATTATAAAAATGGCAATTCTTTTCGATTGTTCAATAAATGCAATGCTACCCCCAATAAAAATTCTAACAGGTGGTTGGAATCGACTGACAAGTTGATTCTAAAATTTACACGGTAATGCAGAAGTCCAAAATAGCCAAGATACTCTTAAAGAAGAACAAGTTGGACTCCTTACTTTACTAGCTATCAAGACTTACTACATGTAAAGCAATTATACCCCAATAAAGATGTTTAAAAAAATAATAATAATCATCCAACCTTAAGCACAAAATAAATAAGGCTAAAAAATGGAAAGATGAAAACAAACTTATGGTTACCTAAGGGGAAATGCACGGGGGAAGGATAAATCAAAAAAACCTATTGTATAGCACAGGGAACTCTACTCAATATTCTGTAATAACCTATATGGGTAAAGAATCTGAAAAAGAGTGGATATATGTGTATGTATAACTGAATCACTTTGCCGTACACCTGAAGCTAACACAACATTGTAAATCAACTATATGACAATATAAAATAAAAAATTAAATTTAAAAAAAAAGACTACAAATCTACAGGAATTAAGATGGGGTGATATTAGTCTAATGGAAAAGAATACAGAGCCCAGAAACAGTCCTGCAAATACATAGATAGATAGATAGACATGATTTTGATTAGCAAGTCTTGCAATAAATGCTATTGGGGCAACTGGGTATCCATATGGAAAAAATAATTAAATAGCTCTCTACATCACGTGACACACAAAACAAATTCCAGGTGGATTGAATATTTTAAGTGAAGGGCAAAACAATCCAGAATGTGGGATGTTCTACAAGACAAATGGCCGGGTCTTTTCAACAAATAAATGCCATTAAAAAGCAGAGGAAACTATTACAAATTCAAAAAACTTTAAGGGAAATAGCAACCAAATGCAATTTGTGGACTTGTTTGGCATCATGGTAAATATAAAAATTAACTTTTAGGGAATTCCCTGGCGGTCCAGTGGTTAGGACTCCCCGCTTCCACTGCAGGGGGCATGGGTTCGATCCCCGGTCTGGGAACTAATATCCTGCCTGGGATACTAATATCCTGCATGCTGTGTGGTGTGGCCAAAAATAAGTAAATAAAAACCCAAAAACAACTTTTGAAAAAGCTAAAATACAATGGTAGCACCATTCTGTTGTATTGAATCTTAATTGTATTGAATCTTAATTGTATTGAATCAAGCCAAAACTAGGTCAAAATTAATTCCAGAAGACCTTCCCCCCAGCTTGTCCAACTCTTCAGAGGCCTGAGGCCAACCTGTGGCACCCAGCTCCTTCTTTCACAGAAGAAGGTATCTTACAAAATAAGATGAATTCTGTTGCTGATAGTTCTTGAGGAATTAGTCTTTCATGTTTGAACTAAATGCTTCTGTAGTTCAGGAAACTTAAAGGTATGAATGAGACAGGCTGGGACCCGAAACCTGGGACCTGGGACCCTTTGCTGCAGTGCTTCCACCTGGACAAACATCTCCTCTCCTCGAGCTACAAAATACAAAGAAACTATAAGGGACTAAAAATAACTGTCTGCATGCAGCAGTTGGGGCATATTATGAACAGTAAGTTAGAAAAAAAGACCAAAAACGCAACTGCAACTTCTGAGGAGTCAGGAACAAAAGGAGGGTACCGCGCATGGTGTCTGCGCACAGCACTACCGAGGGGGTGGGCAGACCACCTAAGTCACCCCTCCAGCAAGACCCCTGAACCTGCCCCCTCCCCTCACCCTATATAAGGGAGCAGCTCACCCCCACCCCCTCCAGAGAGCTAGCAAGGGCAACTGTTACTTGTTTTTGCTCCCCCGTGCTGACAATAGGAGTGATTCTAGGTTTCTTATCTTATAAAAATGGACAGTGGAGTTTAAATGTTAAGGCCACTGTTGTAGCATTAAAATTAGTGTATTTTGAAACTTAGAGAAGTACTGTTGCACTTTAATTTTATAAAATATGACCATGAAATTATTTCTAAGCCTAGCCATACGATTAAGTAAGAAGCTATACCTTTTGGAATTTTAACCTTATTAAAAAATTTAGTGCTTTAAAATAAAAATCCTAATGCCAGTATTTGAGAACTTTTTGCCAATTCAATAAAGATAAGAAAAATTAAAATCCATTTACTGAAATAGGGAAATTTACTAATGTTGGATATTCTCTGTATGCCAGGCACTGTGCTAAGAACTTTATAAAAATTATTAAATCCAATTCTCAGAACAACTCTGTGAGGCAAATATCCCCATTTTACAGATGAGAAAACTGAGAGGAAACGAAAAATGGAACCATGACTTCGATCCAGGCAGCTCTCTTTTTTTTTTTTTTTTTCCAGGCAGCTCTCTTTGGTTACAATGTCCACCATTCTTTCTATTATGCTAGTTGTTTTTGTCAGTGAAGAAATGCTTTCATTAAACTTTACTTTCTGGTATGATTAATTTTTACGATAATTTCTAACTATGATAGTCCCCTTTTTTTTACCCCTATTTTAATATACACAAAAATGAGTTCTGTTGCTATGGGGTCATTTCATATAAAATATTTATTTAAATATTAAAAGTTGCTTAAATCATATCAAATGTAATGTACATGTAATATGCCATATGGAAAATCTATTATAGAATATTTTGCATAAAATCGATCTACACGGGCTGGAAGTTTTTATTAATCTAGAAAACTTAATCTGGTGTTATTTGTGATTTTATTAACATGGTTGTGTCTATTATCAGGCAGGCGGATGCACTCGAGCACACGGATGCACGTCCATCTATACACACGTGCGCACACACACATACACACGCACACCATTCGTCAAACTGTATTTTGAAGGAAAATAGAGTCATAATTATAAGAACAACTCTTTCTTTGCACTAGATTTTCATCTGCTTTTCCTATCTGATTTTCACAGATGATTTCCATAGACGATTTTCATACATGATTCTTATTTACTTCCGTCTTCATCTTTAAGTTCTGCCCTTTCCTCTCCTCTTCACCTAGACCCTGAGATGCTTAGAGTATCTTACAGCACATTATCTTAATTTACATTTAATGATACTGTCTTCCACTAGCCCCTTTACTGTCTTAAGACTCATCCACGTGCCTATGACAAAGAATTGTCCCTTGTGGCAGTATGGTATGCTGGAAAGAGTTACAAAGAGCTAGGAGAATGGTAGCCTGAGTCAGAAGCCTATCTCTGCCACTCACTACTGTATGGCCTTGGTAAATTTCTTCACCTCTCTAGTCTCAGTCTCCACATCTGTAAAATGGAGATAATACCTCCTGTGCCTACCTCCATGGCTAATAGGAAGGTTTGGTGTGATGAATTGCTAGATAATTAACAGCAACCTGCAGCAAAGACTGCCATATCAATTCTCCCTCTTTTGAAAAAACTAGCAGACCTCAGACTTTGATGTTCCTGCTTAAAGCTTGAAGCATAGATGCAATGGCTGTAGCAGGCATCTTGTGACCAGATGTGAGAGGAAGTCCCAGAGAGTCACAGAGACCTGGCTTCTGCCTTCTCAAGCCTCTGGACCAGCCCTGAGCCACCAACCTTCAGATTTCTTATTTGGTGAGAGAAAAACAAACCCCAGATGTTGAAGCCACCATTACCTGCGCCTTCTGTTATGTGTAAGTAAACTCAATCCCTACCTGACACACTGACCTTGGATGAGCTTATATTGGGTCCTGGGCACTGTGCTAAGCACCTGGCATGTGTTATGCTCTTTGATCTCCAGGATAGCTTCTCCCACAGGAGACTGAGAGGTAGAGAGGTTAAGCAAAGCACCCAATGTCACATGGCTTTGCTAACGGCTGTCACGTACTCACAGAGGCCTCAACAATTGATTCAGTTATTTAATTATTGTCAGAAATATGATACAAGATCACACCCTAAACCAAAACAGTTTTTTCTGGCCAACATCTCCCAACAATTCTATAGTTCTGGTCATATCAACCTGATTGTGTTACCTGGGGTCGATTTCCTGGCTACTCTGTCTCACAGAAGTGTCATCAGGAAGTTGCACTCTGAAAATCACACATTCCATATATGGCATTTTTTCCCTTCATAGTTGCAATTGGTAAGTCTAGGTTTTGCAGATGTTTCCATGTAAATAACTAGGGACATGATCTATGACAGAACTTTGGGAACTAGCTCGTCAATTTTTCGGGGCGTTAGAGTGGACCCAAAACTAACTGAGTAAAATCTTGGCCCTGTCCTCAAAGATTCTCTGTGAGGATGTGATAATGATAAAAATAATGATTCATTGGGCTTCCCTGGTGGCGCAGTGATTGGGAGTCCGCCTGCCGATGCAGGGGACACGGGTTCGTGCCCCGGTCTGGGAAGATCCCACGTGCCGTGGAGCGGCTGGGCCCGTGAGCCATGGCCGCTGAGCCTGCGCGTCCGGAACCTGTGCTGCACAACAGGAGAGGCCAAAACAGTGAGAGGCCCGCGTACCGCAATAATAATAATAATAATAATGGTTTCTAAACATTTTTTTGAGTGCTAAGTATGTGCTAGGCATGATTCAAACCACTTTACAACCACATTACATACTCATTCTGTCCTCACAACACCTCTGTGGCAGGTAATACAATAATCTCTATTTTTCAGGTGAGGAAACCAAGACCAGGAAATGTTGTTACTTGTCCCACATTTCCAAAGTGGGACAGAGTGACGCTAATAAGTGACAGAAAAGGAATTTGAACCCTGGAAGGCTGACTCTAGGAATACAGTTGTCCCCATATCTGAGGGGAATCTGTTCTACGACCCACACAGATACCCAAATCCAAGGATGCTCAAGGTTCGTATAAAATGGTGCAGTATTTGCATGTAACCTACGCACATCCTCCAGTGTACTTCAAATCATCTCTAGATCACTTATAATACCTAATGCAGTGTAAATACCATGTAAATAGTTGTAAATACAATGTAAATGCTATGTAAATAGTTGTGGGTACCCAGCAAATTCGAGTTTTGCTTTTTAGAACTTTCTGGAATTGTTTTTTAATATTCTCGATCTGAGATTGGTAGAATCCGCAGGTGTAGAATCCACGAATATGGAGGGCCAACTGTATGTCCTGTCTAATAAGAGACTATTCTTTGATTATCAAAGTATACACTTTATGTCTTAATTGGTAACACGGAATAGCTACAGTTCAGAGGCCCATCAGAAAACTCTCACTGCATGTTATAATTGTGGTACCAAGATAGAGTATTCATTGAGAATTTTCTGAAGAATATGAAGTGTATCTATATTCTTGGCTCACGTCAGCATCATCATCTGGGACGATGTTGCTTTGGTTCCCTTTAGGGCTGACTTTACTGTGCTTTGGTATTTTGCAGTTGACTTGTGTTGAGGGCTGGTACGAGAACGTTTTACAAAGCTTTTGTGGTTACTGTCATGATCTTTTCGGAAGTGTTTTCTGCTCCATCACATAATGTCATTATGTGAGTGAAGGACAAACAATCCAACACAAACTGGCTAAAGCAAAATTGGAAATTATTGGCTAATGGAATTGACAAGCCTAAATGTGCTTCATGGACAGCTTGATCCATACTCAAAGGATGTCGGTTCTCTCATCCCATCTCTCTTTATCTTGACCCCATTCTCGGACAAGCTGTGCTCTTGAGATCTCTCAATAGTGGCAGCAGCAGCTCAATGCTTTCTCACGTGCAAGTTCAGAATCTCTGTCCCAGAAGTCCAGGTGATCTGATTAGCTCTGATTGGGTCATGTGCTTATCTCTGCACCAATCCCTGTAGCCAGGGGCGTGCATGCAGTGCATTCAATGGTTTTGTCTGAGTCACGTATTCAACCTCTGGTCGAGGGGGAAGTTGGAGTCAAATCCAGAAGATGCATGTAGATCATGGGTGAGAAGAGGATGGCCCCCCAGAGGAAAATTGTGTTTAGTTATCAGAGTAAGAGTGGATGGGCGCTAGGCAGCAAAACCAGCACACTCCGTTATAGACCTCTTTACATATTTGTGGGAGAAATTCTGGCTTGATTTTATTTTATGGACACCATAACCATTGTACCTGATAGTGTTCATCGTATGCTAAGAAGGAGACTTGACACTCTCTTTCCTGACCTCCTCCACTAACTGTAAAAGACCCATGGCATGCATGCTGTAAGCTTTATTTCATATTCCTAATATTTTCTCCTTATATTTCTTGCCTCGTCTATTCATGTTTTCTTTTCTATTATGTATTTTATAAGCTGCTTTGAAATTCTTTTGGAAAAAGACAGCATATAAAGACTTTAAAATGTTATTTTTCATATTGGATATGTTCATACTGTGTAAATGTCCAAGCTGAAGTTTCCCAATATCTTCCCAGGAAAGATTAGCACAGCTATTAATATGATTCCTATTTCTAATTCTACCAGAAAAAAATAGAATATATTTTAGTCTCTGCCTAGACCAATTATTCTCCACTTGTCTCGCTGATAATTTTCTCTATATAATCTCTTAAGATTCAATGTAACTATCAACTTTCTCCCCTTGGTTGCATCCTCTCCCATGGCCAGATCCCCAAGGCCAGCAGGTGTTCATGCTGCTATCATTTGTTTGTCTGTGGAAAGAGCTCCCGGAGGGCAAGGGCTGCCTCATTCATGTCTGTATCTCCAAATTCTAGCATAGCACAGGAGTTAAGTACTCAGTAAAAGTCCATGAAAGAAAAGAAGAGAAGAAGGAAGGGAGGAAGGAAGCAAGAAAGGAAGGGAGAAAATTATCTTTTTTTTTTTAACATCTTTATTGGAGTATAATTGCTTCACGATACTGTGTTAGTTTCTGTTGTACAACAAAGTAAATCAGCCATGTGCATACATATATCCCCATATCCTCTCCCTCTTGCGTCTCCTTCCCACTCTCCTTATCCCACCCCTCTAGGTGATCGCAAAGCACCGAGCTGAGCTCCCTGTGCTACGCAGCTGCTTCCCACTAGCTATCTATTTTACATTTGGTAGTGTATATATGTCAATGCCACTCTCTCACTTCGTCCCAGCTTACCCTTCCCCCTCCCTGTGTCCTCAAGTCGATCCTCTACGTCTGTGTCTTTATTCCGGTCCTGCCCCTAGGTTCATCAGAACCATTTTTTTTTTAGATTCCATATATATGTGTTAGCATATGGTATTTGTTTTTCTCTTTCTGACTTACTTCACTCTGTATGACAGACTCTAGGTCCATCCCCCTCACTACAAATAACTCAATTTCATTTCTTTTTATGGCTGAGTAATATTCCATTGTATATATGTGCCACATCTGCTTTATCCATTCATCTGTCGATGGACACTTAGGTTGCTTCCAAGTCCTGGCTATTGTAAACAGTGCTGCAATGAACATTATGGTACATGACTCTTTTTGAATTATGGTTTACTCAGGGTATATGCCCACTAGTGGGATTGCTGGGTCATATGGTAGTTCTATTTTTAGTAGAAAATTATCTTTTAACTTAGAGAATGGCTTCATTACAAATGACTCTATGGGTGAATACTGCCTACGGTTAGTCAATGTGGTTAGTCATTTATCTGGCAGAAAGAGATCTCCCCTAACCCCATCATAAATTCTGATTAATTTCTTAATTTATATAGTAAAGGATTCATAACACAAGTATGAAGACCATAAGAAGATAGGCTTCCCCTTGGCGCCCTTCTATGCCCACACAGAGATCCAAAGTTATTTTCCTAGCTGCCTGACAGGTTTTGTTGCCACCCCCAAACAAGTCCTTGAGAATGGCAGAGGGACGAGAATCTCCGTATAGCATTTGTTTGCCTAATAATAGAGGCTTTAAGGGGGTTTTAGAAATTGGTTTTCTTTCGGAATCACTTAAGTTTCCCATTTCCTGGTAAATATTTTTGGTAAAGACATTATCCTCTTGGATTTCAGAGGAAGTTAAAAAAAAAAAAAGAGAGAGAGCTTGAAAGCATTCACAAAGTAATGGGCTCCCCTAACACAGCCATTCATTTGAAGGTATGTCTCTCTAGTCTAAATCCAAATCCTCCAGTCAACACAAGCTTGAAGTCTACTGTTCCTTCTCTGTGAATCCTTTCTGCCCCAAGGTATGATCTTCAAAGTTCTCAGAGGGTTGGGCTTGCATGTTGTTTCTTATATTTTTATAATACTGTTTAATCTATCTGAAGATTTAGAATGTAATGATACTGTACAGACATCATGACGATGGGCCAACTGATACAGATGAGAAATATTCTATTATCATGAAGTTCTAGTTCTTTCCCACTGTTTATTCAACGTACATTTATAGCAGTTATTTATTTGGATATCTTAGCACATATTATCTTTTTTTTTTTTTTTCTGGTACGCGGGCCTCTCATCGTTGTGGCCTCTGCCGTTGCGGAGCACAGGCCCTGGACACGCAGCCTCAGCGGCCATGGCTCACGGGCCCAGCCGCTCTGCGGCATGTGGGATCTTCCCGGACCGGGGCACGAACCCGTGTCCCTTGCATCGGCAGGCGGACTCTCAACCACTGTGCCACCAGGGAAGCCCAGCACATATTATCTTGAAGTTATAAAATAGATCTTCATTTTAAAAAACTAAAAAACAAGCCAGCTTGGGATTCTATTTTCCCCAGCTAATAGGTATTAGGAATGGGCTTATCTGACAGGTCAGTTCCTATTATTCCTGAAAGGAAAAGCTTTATATAAACACTGGTACAAAATCTTCCCCTAAATAGCCTGCCAACCCCTCCTTACCCAATACAGACGAACAACAAAAACAACAAACTCCAGGGACTTCCCTGGTGGTCCAGTGGTTAAGAATCCGCCTTCCAATGCAGGGAACACAGGTTCGATTCATGGTCGGGGAACTAATATCCCACATGCCGCCAGGCAACTAAGCCTGCACGCCACAACTACTGAGCCTGTGCACTCTGGAGCCTGCGGGCCACAGCTAGAGAGCCCGTGTGCCACAACGAACAGCCCATGTGCCGCAACTAAGACCCAACGCAGCCAAAAATAAAATAACAAAAAACAAACAAACAAAACAAAAAACCCCCACCAAACTGCAGACCCTCCTTTACGTATTTTTCTTCCAGTGAGTTGAATATTTGAAAAATGTGTCAAATAGCAATATTGGACCCATTGTCTGCGTTGTGGCCACCAAGGACCACAATAACTAGAACAAGGAACACAACATCATTTTCATAAGTAAGTTTCCTTATGTGAGAACTGAGTTCTCTCAGAAAAGTGGTACATACTAGACGTAGACTTTCAAGTCAATTTAGAGCCAAAGAAGTACAAGATCGGTAGAGGATTGGAAACTCTGTTCTCAAGCCAGTCAAGGTCCAGGGTTTCAGCAGGTGGCGCTTGTCCCTGTGGACCAGTGTGTTCCTCCAGCCGCCATCAAAGGAACCAAGCTGGAACTACCACTTCCCCAGTGTGTGGAAGCAAAAGGAGAAGTCTGGGTGATGGGACAAAGAGAAGGCAAGCTCTGAGGTTAACCCAAGGTGTCTCAATTACCCCAGCCACTCTTCCTTAGGGAGGCTGACTCATAGCCTCACTTTATGCAGCAGGAAGACTCACATTCATGCCACAAAAAGTAGTTATTCTGTCCTTGTGTGTGACATTTTTCTTTCTGAAAGAATACTAGTAATGATTGCAAGTTGCAGCCAAGTCTCTTGCCAGCTCTTCCTCCATGGTATCTCTCAAATCTGTCTACTCTTTTCCACCTTCCGTGCCACCTCCACATGAGTCCATGTGACATCACCTCACACCCGAGGTACTGCCTTGCCTGCACTCTTGCCCCATCCATCACCTTAAAATTCATTCCCCAAACAACTATACTCCAATAAAAATTAATTTAAAAAAATTCATTCCCCACACCATAGCCCAAGTGAGGCTCTTAACATAAACATCAAAACAGGTCACATACAAAAACAAAAAAACAGGTCACATACACCTCCTTACCTGCTTAAAACCCTTCAATGGCTTTCCGTTTCTCTTCAAGTAACACTAGATGCTTTGCCTTATTTACAAAGCCCCATATTATCTGATCTGTAGCTCATCTTGGCCTATATCCCCCTCACTGCTCTCTAACCGCCCTCACCTACTCATAATTCCTACAAGACCCTTCAGGTCGGTCACCTGTGTTACTTACTGCCTTGCCCTTCTTGAACCTTCTGTCTGAAACACTTAACGGGACTCTCAACAGGTATCCATTTAAATGTTATCTCCTTAGACAGGGCACCTTCCATTTAAAAAGTAGCCCAATTCCTCTACCCTGTTATCAGTGCTGTGCTGGTAAATGTTTAACAATCGGCTCTCAGGGGAATAGGAGGAATCCCTGACTGCTGGGGTTTGCTTATTTCTGTGGTGTAAATACTGCTACCATAGCCGCTTTCAGGCTACCAATGTGAAGTCCTTGGGCCTGGTAAAACTTTTTTTTTTTTGCGGTACGCAGCCCTCTCACTGCTGTGGCCTCTCCCGTTGCAGAGCACAGGCTCCAGACGCGCAGGCTCAGCGGCCACGGCTCACAGGCCCAGTCGCTCTGCGGCATGTGGGATCTTCCCGGACCGGGGCACGAACGCATGTCCCCTGCATCGGCAGGCGGACTCCCAACCACTGCGCCACCAGGGAAGCCCCCTGGTAGAACTTTTGAAATGTAACAGTCGGCTCTTGCGAGCTGGTGAGAGCTGGATCCAGCCCACCCCTGCATTATTCTCCCTCACGCATGTCTGCTTACTTCCTTAATGGCACCCATGGAAACCCGTAACACTGTGTATTTGTACGTTTGTTTTTGGTTTGTCTCTAAAGCTTATAGACAGAGATTAGAATGTATGGTCTAAGAAGGAGGGTCTATTTCAGCCCTAGCCCAATTCTTATCAATTATAAGTTTTCAAAAAATATTTATGAATTAATGTTAAGTGCTCATTCCACACACAAGGGTTTCTGGGTTTTTTTAAAGCCTTTTCCTTTTCTTAGTTTTCTTAAATTAAAACAATTTTCTTATTTCAGAAAAAAAAAATGTTATTTTACTGCTTTTAAAATTCAGAAGGCCAGGGACTTCCCTGGTGGTCCAGTGGTTAAGACTTTGCCTTCCATTTCAGGGGGTGTGGGTTTGATCCCTGGTCAGTGAGCTAAGATCCCACATGTTTTGTGGTCAAAAAACCGAAAGAAAAAAAAAACACAAGAAACATAAAACAGAAGCAATATTGAAACAAATTCAATAAAGACTTTAAAAATGGTCCACATCAAAAAAAAATAATCTAAAATTCAAAAGGCCAAGAAGGAGCTAGGGTGTCGGGCAAGGAGGGCATGGAGGGAGGAAGGGCTGAGTGTAACAGGAGGTACAGGGTGTCGTATGGAATTAGTTTGTGGTTTGAAATTCTCAAGTGAAATGATTTTTAGTCTTTACGTTAGTTAGAAAACAAGCCTATCTTCAGTGTAGAGCACGTCTGCCTTTTGTTACGTAAGATGTAAGTTTCTCCTTCGCACTGTTAGTCCATGCCCAGCACGGTGCCTGGCAGAGAGTGGGTACTCACATATTTATTGAGCAATGAATAATGTGAAAGCTCTTGATTTTGAACTGTAAGGGCCATTCTACAATGGTAGGAAAGTTCCCAATCAAGTTAATAAAACTCTTATTGAGTGTGCATCAGATATCGTCAAAATATTTTAGGCACTTTCTATGTTCAGAAAGCTAGAGTTTCTACGTTCTGGTTCAGCCCATTCTCCCAAGTAAGCCTGTAGGCGCACAAAGCCCAGACACAGAAGCACCTGCTTCCAGCTCACCTGAAAGCACAGGTGGTGGAGATGGCAGAGAGAAGATAGCACCTGGTGTCTAGGGGTGGATGGGCCCCTGGGGAATTCCCAGGACAGCATCCCCTGTGGCAGAAACTAAGCTATCCAATGAAATCACCTACCTCAAAGGGAGTTAAAACATTCACCACTGCTGCATTTGCCCATGTCTCGCCTCCAAGCTTTGTCCTGGGTTGGCCAAACACGCTGCTCCCATTTACATCAAAAATAGAAAGAGGAAGGGAGGGAGGGAGAGAGAGGAAAGGGTGGGAGGGAGAGAAAGAGAGAGAGAGAGAAAGGAAGGAAGAGTGAATCTTTACATTAAACAGCTTTTTCTAAGTCTACTGTTGGCCTGGGTCTGAAACACCAAGAGGACTCCTCAGCTGTTTCACCTTTGCCTACTGCAGAAAACTCTAGCACGAAGGAACACTCTTCTGTGAAACCAGTTCCCTTCACATCAGCCAAGTTTCTCAACGCTTGTTTTTGTTAATAAAGAGACGTAGGTTTGAAAGGCCTCCTTGTTTCAGGCATCTTTTTTTCTCTTGCCTTTTTGTTCTCTGACATTCTGTCATCAATTTTGCTTTTTTCCACCTAAAGAAAATCCCACAATGGCTTGGACAAATGATACTAATCTGTATTTATAGTATCTCACTTCACTTAATGCTGCTGGGGGTTCTTACAGTTGACTGACTGTTGGATGTATGAAAAGATTGGACCAGGTTCTTGTAAAACTGGTTGTCAAATCCTAAATTTTGTAGCTCTTCCAAGAATCACTGAGTTTTAAAAACGATCCCTGCAGTGTAAAATGTTTTATTGTCTATAAAATTCTTATGTTTGACAAATATATCATAGAGTACTTTAACACTAGAGTTCAACTACTATACATTTTTTAGCTGACATAACCTTTCCAGCACCCTGAAAGTTTTCTTATTACCCCCCTTTTTTTTACCTGCAGGGCTGAGGCCTGAATAACTTGCCCCAGGTAGCAGGCCAGTCAGTAATGGAGGGAAGTCTCCAATGAACCAGAATATCTTATCACTTTTATTTCTCTGCAACATAATTTATGAATTTACCAACACTGAATGATTTCTTTACTGTGCAGACATCTTACATGATTATAAAAATAGTTAAATTTTCATTGTATATAAAAGACTTTTACATGTGGCTTAATATTAAGCTATGAAAATAATTTTTAAAATCCAGGGCCTAGTAAAGATTAGGATAAGGCAAAGCAGGGAAGGGCTTAACAGATAAGCAGTCAATCAAATGCTCAAGAATCAATCATGGGGCTTCCCTGGTGGTGCAGTGGTTGAGAGTCCGCCTGCCAATGCGGGGTACACGGGTTCGTGCCCCGGTCCGGGAAGATCCCACATGCTGCGGAGCGGCTGGGCCCGTGAGCCATGGCCGCTGAGCCTGCGCGTCTAGAACCTGTGCTCTGCAACGGGAGAGGCCACAACAGTGAGAGGCCCACATACCGCAAAAAAAAAAAAAAAAGGATCAATCGTGTAGAGATAAGATCCTTACTCTTAAGAAGTTTACGATCAATCTGAGAAAACAGAGAATAAACATTCTCTAACTGATGCTAGCACAAAGAACTAGTGTCTGTGCAAAATACAAGGGTCTGCAAAATAAGGATAAAATAAATATCCTTAAATATTTATTTTTAATTATTTAAATAATTCTTATTTATAAAATAAATAAGAATTTATAAACATTAAAGTGTGCTGAGAAGGGTCAGAAAAATCACAAAGCTTTTCCAAAAAGATCGTGGTGAATATGCGCATTGATGGGGAAGGAGGAGATTGGTCAAGGCAAAACTCAAAGGTAGAAAATTTCAAATTTCAGGGGCTTCCCTGGCAGTCCAGTGGTTAAGACTCCGCGCTTCCACTGCAGGGGGCATGGGTTCATCCCTGGCGGGGGAACTAAGATCCCCGTATGCCGCGTGATGTGGCCAAAAAATAAAGAGAAAAGAAAATTTCGAATTTCGTCCCCTGAGAACATCGTCACTTGTAAGCTATCCATTTCACTTCAGCTTCTCCCCCAGGAAGGGAAGGGGCACTACCGCGTTCAACGTGACTCTTCTTCATTTCAGCAGCAGGGGGCGCGCTGGAACCCCTGCAGAGGGTTAGGAGCGCTTGCCCGTTGTTAACATTTTAGGAATTTTGCGAGGCCATTGACAACATGTCATCAGAAGTTTGCAATCTGCCAGGGTGGGAGTGTTTACACCACAGAAATTGGCAAATGCTACAAATCAGCCCCTCATGCCCACTCCACCCACCAGTTGTTAGACATGTACCGGCCCACCTTGAAGATTGGCATTTTACAGTCAGCGAGCTCTTAGTGTAGTCGTGTGAGGAGGAAAAAGGAGATCCATGGGAGGGAGCAGGAAAAATGAGTGAGGATTCAGAGTCGGGAGTAAAAAAGAAAAAGGTGGAGGAAACCGCGTTCAGGAAGAGTGAGGGAGCGAGCTGGGCATCAACAGGACAGAGACATGTCCAGAGGCGTGTGGAATCACCTACGTTATACCTTTAGGTGACCGTAGGGTGGCTTAGTGCTTTGTATTATGTGAGTGCTGAATTAAGGTTTTTTTTAAAACATCTGGTTATATTGTGCCCCACTCCTAGCATTTTTATGAAGCTAGAAGTATTGTGGCTTTGCTGGGCGGCCTGACCATTTGTTTCTCTGCTCATTGCAGCAGGTCCAGAACAATTCTTTTTTTTTTTTTTTTTTTGCGGTACGCGGGTCTCTCACTGTTGTGGCCTCTCCCGTTGCGGAGCACAGGCTCCAGACGCACAGCCTCAGCGGCCATGGCTCACGGGCCCAGCCGCTCCGCGGCATGAGGGATCTTCCCGGACCGGGGCATGAACCCATGTCCCCTGCATCGGCAGGCGGACTCTCAACCACTGCGCCACCAGGGAAGCCCCAGAACAATTCTTAAAGAATTGGGGCGCTGCCTGCAAACACTCCCGCTCTTCACTGCATCAAGGTAGCAATGATTCATCACGCTCAGTTTTCTCGGGAGGACGTCAGCTCTGTCCCCAGATTCCCTGTGAGGCATAGAGGTCCACAGTTGACCGGCCACATAGTGTTCTGACCCTCACACACTTGCCGTATCTGTACAGACCTAGCACGTTCAACACCACATTCATGGCCTCTCCACACCTGCCTCTTCTCCTGCAACCCAAGGCTTGTGCATTGTTATCTAAGCAGTTACCCCAAATAAAAAGTTGGGCATCATCTCAGGTTTCTCTTTCTCCCTTGTCACCCATGTCTGATCCAGCTGACAATACCTTTAGAATCTGTTTCCAATTGCCACTGAGACTGCCTTACGTCAAGTCCTCATTGCTTGTTCCCTAGAGTCCCACAAAACCTTCCTAATTATCTGGGGTCTGTGCCCTTAGCCTCCCCATCCTTCAATCTATGCTCCATATTAGAGACATGTTTAGAAAGCACAAATCTGATCATGTCATTTCCCTGTTCCTCCACAAGTGTTCTAGAATTTTCATGATAAAGTTCTAACTCCTCACATTAGCCCACAAGGCCTCATGAAACAAGACTTATCTCCTGCTCTGGTCTCATTCCTATGACTCCTCCAAAACCACCCTTCAGTCCAGCTCCTCAGACCTCTTTAGATATGCCCTGCTGTTCCTACCTCAGGGCATCTGCACATTCTATGCCTTCACACTGGAACTCCCATACGACTCCCACAATCCCTCCACCTATTTGTTATTTAACGAACTCCTACCAATCCTTCAGAATACAGCTCAAAAGCACCTCTAAAAGGAAATCTTTTATGACACCCAGATTGATTCCCAGGTCTCTCTCCTGTGCTCTCTGGTCCTATGGAACCTGAGTACATTTCAATGACTCTTCCTGTCACACAGTTGGGAACCTATCTGCTTCCCTTACTACATGGCAGGAATCACGTCCTCTTTGGCCTTGAGTCCCCTTTGCCCAGAACTTAGCTGATGCTTGACACAGGATTGCATAATTGTTAGTTGTGGACCTGATTTTCCTTGTAGCTGAGGCAGGTAGCTTGAGAATGCAGGGGTTAGATATGATGCAGGCAGTAACACGATATGGGGAGTAATATGTATTTGGCTCCAAAGTGTTGGAAAAAGGTTGGAAAGACAAATGTTTCATGGTGGATTGCCTTATCAACAGTACTGATGCAGAGAAGAGATTTAGAGTGAAGGAAAAGCTGGATTTGGCCACAAGGACATTAATGGAGGCCTTAGGTCAGGTCGCTACAGAGGAACAACATGAATGGGACAGAGGGATGGGAATTGGAGCAGAAACCTAACGAGCATTTGTTAGTTCTGGGTGTTCGAGACGCTTTACATGCATCATTTCACATCATCCTCACAACCACTCTATGAAATAGATTTATCCCTGAAAAACTAAAAGTAAAAAATAAAAAGAATTACCAATAAGGAAGCTAAAACTCAAGGTGACGGATGCAATTACCAATAAGGAAGCTAAAACTCAAGGTTCAAATGACAGATGCCACCTTTTCAATGGTTGAGCTAGATTTAAACTGATTTACTCCCTCATAAAACCACGCACTTCCCCCTGCCCCATACTCCTTACTGAAGTAGAAAAGGATGTAGGAATAAAGGTGGCAGAATTTAACTTCAACCTCATTCTTCCCTCAACTCAAAAACGTTTATCCATGGAAGGTGGCAGGAAATTAGGATAATAGCTAAAATTCACAACTGGATCAATGGAATATTTTTTTTCCAACAGAGAAACTTAGGTTATTTAAAAGGCAAACACGTCTTTCTATACTTCTGTTTAATTTCTATGAAAAGTTGTGTTCATTGGGATAATTCTAACACTGCGTTGAAGCTTTGCAAGTACACGTGACAGAATAGCATCAGGGTCCAAGGGCCAAGGTGAGAAAATAAAGAGCTACGTCCCACTGTTCTCTGTTCAGACCTGCCCCCATGCCTCACGGCCCACTGAAAAACCCGTTCCAAGAGCTCTGCTGCCCTCAGACACCTCACTCTTCACATCAGTGTGAGAGGAGGACAGGGAGAGAGAAGGGACATCGCCTTCTGGGGGCATGCTGAGTTTGTAGATTGGAACCCTCCCTTTCCCCTCGCCTCCCTTTTGGGGAGAGAGGGGCTTTAACCTGGTACTTCCTGCAATCTTTTTACAAGGTTGGCGGAACCTAGAACATGTGTCTCATCAAGATGGGACTGATGATTGTCTCTTATCAGAAACTGGCTGAGCTGGATGGTCTGAGTGCAGAACGCTGATGGGATATGAAAGAAGATGGGGACCCTGGAGAGAGTGTGACCGTGGGGCTGCCTCAATGCCTGCTGTCTGGTGTGACAAGGGAAGGTGAGTTCCCATGGGCCAAGTGATAAGAAAGCAATGTTTCTTTGCCTCAAAAAAAAAAACAAGTTCACTTTAGCAAGGTGTTCTTATTTCTGGATAAAACAGTGAAGAAATCAGCTGTGCTGCTAAAGAGGCTGAGCTAGACTTGGCCCACTGCCCCTGTCCTCACCAACAGGACCAGGCCCACCTTCCCCTTTACTGAGCACAGAAGGGCCACCATGAGTGAGGATGCGCGTATGTGGCCTTCCGTATCTCAACAAAATGAACTGCACTCTATTCCCCTCTTCAATAACACCCCAGCAGGTTAGGCTCTGGTTAACTAGTTTCCCCTGAGGGTGGACCTTGTTAAGAAGAACGGAGTGTGCTGGCATGTTTCAGAATGGTTCCTTTGCCCCTCTCCCTGCTGGAAGCACAAGAGGATTTTTCCCCAGTGTGTGCTGTGGGAAGCTGGTCGACTTCTTGGAGGTAAATCTCAAAATATTGCAGGGCTGGGAATTCCCTGGCGGGCCAGTTGTTAAGGCTCCGCGCTTTCACTACCATAGGCTCAGGTTGATCCCTGGTCGGGGAACTAAGATCCCACAATCCATGCTACACAACCAAAAAAATAATTTATATATATATATATGTATATATATATATATATATATATATATATATATATATATATATATATATATATATATATACACACACATATATATATAGTGAGGCCCTGTTATTACTGGGCCCCCCTGGAGTGTTTTTTTTTTAATTTTAGCGAAGTGTGGTCGATCTACAATGTTTTGTTAATTTCTGCTGTATAGCAAAGTGACTCAGTTATATGTTCATTATGGTTTATCACAGGATATTGAATATAGTTCCCTGTGCTATACAGTAGGACCTTGTTGTTTATCCATCCTATATATATTAGTTTGCATTTGCTAATCCCAAATGCCCAGTCCTTCCCTCCCTGACCCCTTCTCCCCCTTGGCAACCACAAGTCTGTTTTCTATGTCTGTGAGTCTTTTTCTGTTTCGTAGATATGTTTATTTGTGTCGTATTTTAGATTCCATATATAAGTGGTATCATATGTATTTGTCTTTCTCTTTCTGACTTACTTCATTTAGTATGATAATCTCTAGGTCCATCCATGTTGCTGCAAATGGCATTATATTTCATTCTTTTTTATGGCTGAGTAATATTCCATTATATATATATATATATATATATATATACACACACACACACACACACACACACCACATCTTCTTTAACCATTCATCTGTTGATGGACATTTAGGTTGCTTCCATGTCTTGCCTATTGTAAATAGCGCTGCTATGAACATACCCCCTGGACTGCACTGAGCATGCCTGCACTGAGCCCCCAGCAATTGTCAGGGACAGTTCTGGATCTCCTCCCTGAGCACACGTTCTACTCTGCTTCTACTTGGGGAGTATCTAATGAGGATCTGAGTTTGGCATTGTGGGTCCTGTGAGAATTCAATTAAATAATAATGGGGCAGGGGCAGGGGGATGCTATGATGCTAGGCGATGAGAGCTGCATTGTGAGTTTGAAAGAAGTACTTGCCTCAGACCATGACTTTGTGCTTTTAGATCATTTCTCAGGAAGAGCCTGACTCTGTAACTCTGAGTGCCCTAAAGATCTCTAACAAAGAATCTCCGCTTTTGTTTGATTACATCCAGAAGTTAATAGATTGTAAAATTTTCTCTTGGTTGGTTTTTTAAAATCAGCTTATTCTGTTTCTCTCTTTGTGTGGTTTTTGAATATGGTCAAGTTCAATATCATCTCAATTTAAGTTCATCATCATTTTGAGACATTCCTTTCCTTCTCTTCTTCAATTTCTTTCAAGAATTCCCTTGTCTAGAATTCATTCAGTGGCCTGCTTTCTTTTGAGAGAGGAATGTTTAGCAACTATTCTTTGGCTGCAGAAATGCTGAGCAAGTTTTTTTTTTTGTTTTAATAAATTTATTTATTTAGGGCTGCATTGGGTCTTCATTGCTGTGCGCGGGCTTTCTCCAGTTGCGGAGAGTGGGGGTTACCCTTCTTTGCGGTGCACGGGCTTCTCACTGTGGTGGCTTCTCTTGTTCGGAGCACAGGCTCTAGGCGCGTGGGCTTCAGTAGTTGTGGCACTCGGGCTCAGTAGCTGTGGCTTGCGGGCTCTAGAGCGCAGGCTCAGTAGCTGTGGCGCACGGGTTTAGTTGCTCCGCAGCACGTGGGATCTTCCCAGACCAGGGCTCGAACCTGTGTTCCCTGCATTGGCAGGTGGATTCTTAGCCACTGCGCCACCAAGGAAGTCCCTGAACAAGTTTTAAACACTTGGATTTCCCGGCTGGCACTGATCCCTTGCCTTGTTACATAAAGGGACCCCCCCTACATCCTTGAAATTCCAGGGGAATATTTGTGTTGAAGTTTCACTGTTCTAGGATTATTGGGTAAGGTAGATATGGATGAGTAATTGCTATGCAGTTCAAAGATGATGCAAACAGCAGTATTATTTACAGCAAGCAGGAATATGTCTGCTGAGAGCAGAGGGTGATGGGCAGGCCTGCCGCCCTCATTGGATGGCTGGTCTGTCCTTTGCAGGATCACAGCTTGCTTCCTGCCAGGGCTATGGTGGTTGGCACGGAGCTTTGGCACCAAGGCCAGAGACCCCTTCTCTCTTAAATCCGGCCACATCACTTCAGATTCCTGGCACATGTTTTGGAGGACTCCTCTTGCTGTTTGTCTCAGGGCTACTTTGCCCTAGGAGTCTGCAGTTTAAAATAGAAGCTTGACCTAAAAAAGAACAAAATGTTGCCATTTGCAGCAACGTAGATGGACCTGGAGGGCATTATGGTAAGTGAGATAACTCAGACAGAGAAAGAAAAATACTGTAGAATATCACTCATATGTGTAATATAAGAAATACAACAAACTAGTGAATATAACAAAGAAGAAGCAGACTCACAGATTTAGAGACCAAACCAGTGGTTACCAGTGGGGAGGGGGAGGGGGAGGGGCATTATAGGGGTACAGGATTGAGAGGTACAAACTATTAGGTATAAAATAAGCTATAAGGATATATTGTACAACACAGGGAATATAGCCAATATTTTATAATAACTACAAATGGAGTATAACCTCTAAAAATTGTGAATCACTATATTGTTTACCTGTAACTCATATAATACTGTACATCAACTATATACACGTCAATAAAAAAATAAAATAAAATTAAGAGGCTTGACCCTGCCCCGGTGGTAAAATGCAATATTCAACCTAAACAGAAATTAAATGTTGCCACCTAATGTGTTAGTAATTATTAATATGCTCAGTAATAATTCATATGATAAATTGGTTAATTATACAATTCATTGTCAATGATAACACTTCCCAATTAACTTGTTTCAGGTGCTTACTCTGTGTTGCGCTTTATTGGTTTGTATAGACTCATTTAATCCTCACAACAACCCTGTGAGATGGGAACCATTGTTAACCCTGTTTTTTCAGGTGAGGAGACTCGAGCAAGAAGATTTCAAGAAACTTGTACAGAGTCCCAGAGTCAGGAAGCAGGGGAACTAGGATGGAATTTGAGTGGTCGTTTTTCTGACTCAGGCAGGCTGACTCCAGAGCCTGCCCCTGAGTATGTGTCCCAAGGTTTATCCCATAAAACACACTACAGACGATGCAATGAGAAAAATGAAAGGGGGTGTTGTTATGGACAGAATGTTTGTGTCCCCTGTCAGCTACAAACTGGCATTTTCCATTGCCACTTGCCACCTACCTCTACAAGGATTAAATCATGTGTTGCTGCAGCCGCTGACCTTCAACACCCACTGAAAGGAGTTCAGGTGGAGAACAGAAATGAGGAACTCTGTGCGCTGGGAAAAACTGGCAGAACAGGTCTTCAGATAGATATTTTCAGAAGCCAATTTTATGAGCCCAATTCTTATTTCTCCTCTTATCTAGAAAAGCACTAAAATCCTTCATGGTGAAGTCTGCTCCTCGTAACCTTCATGAGACTAGCAGAAACCTTTTACAAAAAACATGTGCTTGATGGCATGTATTCCCCGTTCACCAAAATCACATATATACTGGCCTTCCCCCCGCCTCTTTGGAGCAGTTTCTCTGAGCTATCTGAAATGCTGTCTCCTGGGCTGCAGTCCTCATTTTGCCCCAAGTAAAACTTGACTCACAACTCTCACGATGTGCGTTTTTTTAAGTCGACAGTTATTACGCTCAAATTCATATGTTGAAGCCCTAACCCTCAGTGTGATGGTGTTTGGAGAGGGGTCTTTGGGAGGTAATTAGGTTTAGATGAGGCTTGTCTCTTCTCTCTCTGCCCTGTGAGAACACAGCAAGAAGGTGGTCATCTACAAACTGTGAAGAGGGCCCTCACCAGGAACCCAAGTTGCCAGCACCTTGATTTTGAACTTCCCAACCTCCAGAATTGGGGGAAATAAATGTCTGTTGTTTAAGCCATCCGTCTATGGTTTTTTTTTTTTTTTTTTTTTTTTTTTTTTTTTTTGCGGTATGCGGGCCTCTCACTGTTGTGGCCTCTCCCGTGTGGAGCACAGGCTCCGGACACGCAGGCTCAGCGTCCATGTCTCACGGGCCCAGCCGCTCAGCGGCATGTGGGATCTTCCCAGACCGGGGCACGAACCCACGTCCCCTGCATCGGCAGGCGGAATCTCAACCACTGCGCCACCAGGGAAGCCCCGTCTATGGTTTTTTTGGTTTTTTTTTATAGCAGCTCAAGCTAATACAGGAGGATGCTCTTTAAGCAAATCTATTTAGAAAATGCTCTGTACTTACTCCGTATCTTAGAGGACTCACAATGTCTATTAGGAAATCAAAGGCTGTGAAAAGTCCTGCAGTAAAGAAAGCTATTTAAATTTGTTTAACCAATTGCTTCTCAAACTTTTTTTGACTATGGAACACCCCCACACACACTTATGAATCCTTCACAAAATACACTTGAAAGGGGCTACAGGTGAGACTGCATGCTTGTTTCCAGGTGGAAGTCAGAAGCTTGTGTAAGGGAGGCTCGGTAGGCAAGCCCAAGAGAAGTGAAGCAATGCAGGCAGAGCAGAGGGCTGCTTCCAAGAGGATGGTGAGAGGCACTGCAGGGAGAAGAATAACCCGGATAGTGTAGAACATGGGGAAGATCTATGATGAGGAAGGTGGTCTTTGCGTTAATCTGGTGAGAGCTAACTGTCAAGGGGAAAGTTTAGGGCCTGCCCTGCACAGAGGACTTGATTTTCAGAAGAGAAAGGATATTCCAGCATTGTGTTAATTTGAATATAGGAGGAGAAGATAACAAATGACACTCAGAATGTGTCATCCGCTGGAAAGAGCTGTCCCTTAGAAATATAATGCAGGCTGACTTCCTAAAGTTGTCTTAACTTCTTTCTAGGAAATTACAACATGTGAACTCAAATGGAAGACCCAGCTGAGCAAGAAAGCAAGATCTTGTTTGTCCATAGCAGGACCCAATAAATCTTTGCTGAATATATTTAAAGGACAAAAGGGGAGGATTAATTGCACAATTTGGATTTTGTGCAAATAAAATATCTACACTAAATATTTCATTAAATATTGGCATATGTTTCATAAATATAAAATATTTGCATTAAAATGAAATGTTTCATTATTATTGAATAGTTAGATATTTTTAATAGTTTACACTTATTGCAGGGTAGGGGTGGAGGGGAGAAGGGGAGATCGCTGGCAGAAAGATGGCAAATTGCACAGAAAACCATCACTTTGCTGTGTGATTTCATACTGAGATTTCAGTCTGCTGTTGGGCTCGACTAGATGGCCTTAAAATTCCATCCAAATCTCACATCCTGCTTCCTTGTTCTTCAGAACAGGCTAGAGCAAGTTTGGAAAAGAAACTGTTTTATTTAGAGGTAGGAACCCTTAATACAATTCAGATAGTATATCTGTAATGGGTATTTAACACATAGATCAATTGTGCAAATAGAATCGATTTGCGTTTTTCTTAAGCAGAAGAATATAAAGACATACGGACCTCCATTATTTAGCATTTAAAATGTTGATATAGTACACGTAAGCCTCCGTACACAGGCTTCCCATGTTCTCTTAAAATTTGAAGTTTGTTTAACATAAATATTTTTTTCTGGAAATTGGAATGTATTGAGCTTTATCACATGTTACACAGAGGAAACAGGCTATTTTCAATTTTCGTGTTCATATATTCACGTGTAATCGCAAATTGCATACAGCTGATGTTTTCTCTTGTGTAAATGCTATGTGGGGTTAGCAAATGTCATGATTATAGTGCCATCTATTGGTGAAATGTATTACAACATCCATGGGGTGCAAGACAACTGAGCTGCTTGGGGACAGGAAAAGGATAAAAGGACAGATTAGACACTGATTATATAGTTAGGAATGGGGTTGAATCTACCATGAGACAATTAGAAATTCAAACACTGAAAAGGTATTTGACGATATTAAAGAATTATTGCTAATTATTTTTAGGTGTGATGTTTGTATTGTGGTTATGTTAAAGCATCCTTAACTTTTAAGAGATTTGGGCCCATGTCTGGTCCACTATCTGTTTCTTATGGCCCGTGAGCTAAGAACAGTTTTTACATTTTTAAAAGGTTGAAAGAATCCAAAGAAGAACATTTTGTGTCACAGGAGAATTATATGAAATTCGAGCTTCATTGTCCAGAAATAAGGTCTCACTGGAGCATAAGGTCTCACTCACCACGCTCATTGGCTGACATTTGTCTAAGGCCACATTTGTGCTACACCAGCAGAGCTGAGGAGCTGCAGAGACCACAGGTCGGCAAAGCCTGGAAATGTACTGCCTGGCCCTTTGCAGAAAAACTCCGCCCAACCTGCCCTACAGCTTGCCTACTCTAAGCGTGGCCTGTGGACCAGCAGCCTCCGCTTTGCCTGGGAGGCTGTTAGGAACGGGAATCTTGGTCTCTACCCCAGACCTACTGACTCAGAATCTTCAGATCCCAGGTGAGTCCTACTCACATTAAAGTTTGAGAAGCTCTGGTTTAGAGGGCCCTGCTCGGGTCATCCTCTGGTTGCACCCTCCCCAAGGTGCAGGCAGCTAGAGAGGACAAGGGGGTACATCCACCTGGAGACCCCCCCCGCCAGGCCATGCTCTGAGCACCTAAACCCTAGAATCCCTGCTCCAAGCACCAATGCAGGCCTTCTTCCTTCCTGGGGCCCATCTCCTAGCCCCACAGGTGGTCAAGATACAGCTGTTTATGGGGTGGGAGGAGGGTGGCCTGAGCTTGGACGTGAAGGCTGCTTGAGCAGCAGATTCCTCACGGCACAAAGCGGGTCAGAGGGCGGCAAGAGCAGGGGGAGGGCTGGGGGCTGGGGCAGTGCTCTCTCTGCTGTCCTACCTTCCGGCTTCGAGCTCCAGAGTCCAGGGATCCCAGCCTGCCGGGTAGTTACGAAGGTGCACTTGACAATTTGTTGGCTGGATTTGTAACTTTTCAACATATGGCCTTTCACTTATACTCTTGACCCGGGGCCCAGAGGGGTGAGTGGCAGGTCTGTTCTAAGTGTGTTCAGAGGACCCCTGCATCAGAATTCGCCGGGTTGTTTGTTAAAAATTCAAATTCCCAGGCCCCATTTGTGTGACCCCCTGGATCAGAATCCTTGGGGCCGGAGCCTGGGAATATGCATTCTAACCACTCCTCTGGTGATTCGGACCCACAGCAGAGTTACAGGAGCACTTGTAACGGGGGAGCGTGGAGAGGCGCCACCCCGAGAGGCAGCATGAGGGAGAAGAGAGGGAGGTCGCCAGGTCAGAGGAAGGTGCTGACCACGAGCTCACACTGCCTCCTGCTTCTCTCATGAGTTCTGCTCGTAACCTGGCCTGACCCCACCCCTGGGAGACGGCTGCAGGGAGAAGCTGCCAGAACAGGACAAGGGTGTCCTCCTGCCAATGTGGGGCTCTCGGGGGCTGCCCTGCAGAAGGAAGTATCCGAGTCAAGGCGCAATAGGGAGCAAAGGGGCTGCAGGCCCCTGGAGGGACCACACGGACTCCACCGGGGAGTCAAATCTCTGGGCAGGTGAGACCTCCTGGGCCCTGCAGGGGACATGGGAGGAGCTGGGACAGACTGTGTGGTCCCACCGGCCTGGGCTCAGAGGTTGCATCTGTCACTTACAAGTTGTGTGATCTTGAGCAATGTCATTAAGCTCTGTAGGTTTGTTTCCTTATCTATAAGATGGGGATCCTTTGGGCTTCCCTGGTGGCGCAGTGGTTGAGAGTCCGCCTGCCGATGCAGCGGACACGGGTTCGTGCCCCGGTCCGGGAGGATCCCACATGCCGTGGAGCGGCTGGGCCCGTGAGCCATGGCCGCTGAGCCTGCGCGTCTGGAGCCTGTGCTCCGCAACGGGAGAGACCGCAACAGTGAGAGGCCCGCGTACCGCAAAACAACAACAACAACAAAAAGGATGGGGATCCTAACAGCCTCTAGGCTTGTGTTAGAATTAAACATGATGATTAAGTAAAAACACACCCTGTGACACAGAGCAGAATAAGGGGCGGCGGCTGATTTGGGGGAAGCTTGTTACCTTACACCTCTGCACTTCCTGATGCTTGATATCATAGGCACTTGTCACTGGCCGTAAGACCAGTTTCTAAAACCCCAGGCACAGGAGCAGCCCTGTGACAGACCCGGGCTTGGCCAGTGGCCTAGAGCTCCCTGAGCTTCCCTGCCCCGGAGCAAGTCCTGAAGTGACTGCCGAGCTGCTCATCGCGTGCAGTTCCCGGGGTACCCCTCCCAGCAAACCACACCTTGGGACTCACGCTCAGGTTTGTGATGAACTAATGCTGGGCTTGTATGAAACCTCCAGGGACAGCTTGCCATACTGAAAACCACCGCCGGGGGGCAGCAGAATCCAGACGTCCAGGTGAGGAGCGTGGAAGGGCCGTGGACTGAGGCGCCCGAAGGACACACAGGGGGCGAGAGGGATGGAGGGCCTTAGCCTCGCCCTCCTCCCTCACCTCGCCCTCCGGACACAGAAGCGCACACTGCTGCTCCTGCAGAAGCTCCTGATCACTTTTACTGTCTCCTCGTCCAGGTACAGTCCTTTATATCTTCAATATGGCTGAGACCAGGGGTTTGCAAACTTGGCTGCAAATTCGAACCACCTGGGGAGCGCTGTAGACTCCCAGCGCTGAAGCCTTATCTCAATTCAATCAGAATCTCAGGGAATGGGAGGCAGGAATCGACACTTTAAAACACCACTGGTGATTCCATCCTGCAGCCAAGTTTGAGAACCACTGTTGGAGACAAAATATCTCATTTCTTCCCAAGTGGCACCTGCTTTCATTGCTAGACGCCTCCTCCAAGAAGCCTTCCTAACTAATCACCCTTCTCCTCCATCTGTCCACGGCTCTGTCTGCAGTTGGGGCCAGCACTTTCCATATTTGAATGCGCCTCCAGGTCACCTGGGGATATTGTTAATCTGCAGATTCGGACTCAGGAGGTCCAGGTGGGGCTGAGAGTCTGCATTGCTAGGAAGCTCCCAGGGGCTGCCCCCTGCTGGTGCAGGGCCCACACGTGGCGGGGTCTGTAGGACAGCAGCCTCTGTCTGCACAGGCGCCTTTGCGATTGTTCTTGGGCTGTCTCAGGCTGCTTTTCCGCCTTCCCTGCCACGAGGGGAGAGCAGCAGGTTTCCAGCTCTTTTCCATCCTGCCTGTCATCCCACTCGGGCCCATGGTGTGAACACAGACCTGCACACACACGGAAATCTCACCAATGACTGCTGAATGAATAAATGAGCGAACGTGGTGAGAACAGCTCTGAACTTGGAGTCTGAGACCTGCTCTGCCTCCTACAAACTATGAGAACTGATCAAGAGACGGCCTCTCGGAGACTCAGTGACTTCACCTGTTCAATTTCTGTAATTTCATTGTGGGGAGCAAATGAGATGCATGTGTGGAAGCTCCTTTTCATCCACACAGTAGCGTCCTCCTTTCCCTCCTTCTCTCTTGTCGCTCTTGTCTAGGGCTCCAGTCCCATGTCTGATCCCGTGTCTGTCCTGTCTGTTCCCCAGTCTCCATGTCTCCACCCCCGACTCAGACCTCCCTCCTGAGTTCCATACGTCTAACCATATACATGTGCGAGGCACGTTCTGTCTCAGAGATTGGCTGGAGGATCTGATGGGGCCACGGAGGTCATCTCCTCCCAACTTGTAGTAACTCAGCAGGGAGCTGGGGCAGCAGATTTAGTAGTGCCTGTTATGGGTTGAGTTGTGTCCCCTACCCCCAAATTCAGACACAGAATTCCTCATCCTCAGTCCTTCACAATGTGACCTTGAGGTGTTGCAGATGTAATTAAGGTGAGGTCACTAGGGCGGGTCCTAATCCAGCTGGTATGATTGGTGTCCTTATGAAAAGGGGACGTTTGGACACAGGGAGAACACCAGCGGAAGCTGCAGGCAGACATGGTGGTGCTGTGTCTCCAAGCCAAGGAACACCAGAGATTGCCAACACATCACCAGAAACGAGGAGAGAGGCAGGGAACAGACTGTCCTCACAGCCCCCAGAGACAGCCACCACTTCCCACACCTTGACTTTGGAGTTCTGGCCTCCAGAACTATGAGAGAATGAATTTCTGTTGTTTAAGCCGCCCAAGCTTAAACCTGCCGCGTGTGCTCCAGAGAACAGCCTCCAGACAGGTCTGTCCCACCCTTATGCTACCCCCATCTTTATCCCCTCGAACACCAGAACAATCCTCCCAAAAGGCAAATCCCATCAGGGTTCACCCACCTCAGGACGCTTTGCCAGTCTTTTTTTTTTTTTTTAATTTTTTTTTTTCTTTTCCTTTTTGTGGTACGCGGGCCTCTCACTGTTGTGGCCTCTCCCGTTGTGGAGCACAGGCTGCGGACGCGCAGGCTCAGCGGGCATGGCTCACGGGCCCAGCCGCTCTGCGGCATGTGGGATCTTCCTGGACTGGGGCACGAACCCGTGTCCCCTGCATCGGCAGGCGAACTCTCAACAACTGCGCCACCAGGGAAGCCCCGTTACTCCCTTTTTATTTCTCTTTCCTCCACTAGTGGGCGAGCCCCTGGAGGGCAGGAGTTTGTGTCCTCCAAAGCTTAGCAGCCTGGCACAGAGCAGCCCTTGAGCAGGTTTTGTGGAACAAGTTCATCAGTGATTCTCAGAGTGTGGTCCCTGGACCAACAGCAGCAGCATGACCTGCGAACTCGTCACAAGTGCAGACTTCCGGACACTCTCCAGACCTGCTGAGTCAGACTCCAGGGTGGGGCCCCTGGCTTCACAAACCCTCCAGGTGATCCTGATGCACCCTCAAGGTCAAGCTCCGCTGAGTTTTAAAAATGAGAACTTCAGGAAATAGGATGTCAGTGGAATGTGCTGTTACTATTCAGCCTAGACTTAGACATCACAGGGTGGTGCCTGGTTGAGAGAAGAGCTCTCCCCTGGTCCCTCGTCACTGGGAATCACTGGGCATTACAGCCGCCTGGGACGTCCGCTGCCCATCTCTTCCTCAGCCCTTGTTGTACTCTATCCCCTCCCCAGGGTGTTTTTAATATACGCGAAGGTCTCAGGAGTGTCCTGAGCAGAAACCCAATGGCCAGGGAGCCCTGGATGCTAAGCGCCATGGTCGGTGCAGTCAGGCCCCACGGTGTAGTCGTGGCACCGGGTTTCTCATCCTCACTCTTAAATTAAATACATTTTGTCAAAAATAAACAAAAACAAAACAAAACAAAATCCACATTGAAACAGAACTCAAAGCTACAAAGAATAGATTGCTTATTGAAGATGTGGGCAGGAAGGGGGAGGAACAAAGCGGGCGGATTGTGGGGAAAATGTCTTAAACTATATCGAAGTCATTATTGAACGGTAACCAAATAGTTTATGAAGTACATTTCTTCTTTTAGAGACCTTTGAGTTGATAAATGCAGAGGAATAATAGAATTGGAACATTGCTGTTTTGCAACCTCTAATGAAATGATGTATGAAGGCAAATGGTTTCAGTGCCTGCTAAATGATTAGCTGAAGCACTGATGGAAAGTTTACAATGAATGGACCAGGCTGTGATACCTGAACCCACCAATGATTCTTAATGCGGCTTCATGAGCCTCTTGGTGAGATGCAGTGAGAGCTCACGACACCAAAACAAGCAAAACAAAACCTGAATATGATGAAGTCAGCCTAGCTCTAACTGCCAGCTTATAGGAAATACGTCCCCATAGGGATATAGTCAACAACAACAAAAAAACAAGTATGGGACATTCTGCAGGCCCTTAGACACTATTGTTCTTCAACAAATAAATTGCATGGAAAAAAGAGAGAGAGAGAGGGACGGGGAACCTATAGATTAAAAGAGATTTAAGAGGCCTACCAGCCAAATTCAACATTGCAAATATAGGGGTCCTATATGGAGACTGATTTAAACAAACCAACTGTAAAAATTTTTAAATTATGAGAAAATGAAGGCTATTCGAAACGCTGCTTGGATATTTGATGGTGTTACGGAAATGTAAATTGGGAGAGGTGGCGATGATGTTTATGTGACTATGTTCTGGGGTTTTTTAAATTTATTTATTTATTTATTTATGGTTGTGTTGGGTCTTCGTTGCTGCATGCGGGCTTTCTCTAGTTGCGGAGAGTGGGCTCTACTCTTAGTTGCGGTGCATGGGCTTCTCATTGTGGTGGCTTCTCTTGTTGCAGAGCATGGGCTCTAGGCGCATGGGCTTCAGCAGTTGTGGCACACAGGCTCAGTAGCTGTGGCTTGCGGGCTCAGTAGTTGTGGCTTGTGGTCTCTAGAGCGCAGGCTCAGTAGCTGTGGAGCACAGGCTTAGTTGCTCCGCAGCATGTGGAATCTCCCCGGACCAGGGATCGAACCCATGTCCCCTGCACTGGCAGGCGGATTCTTAACCACTGTGCCACCAGGGAAGCCCGTGACTATGCTTTTTAAAGCCCACGTATTTTCAGATATAGACTGAAATATTTGTGGGTAAAATAATTTTGATATCTGACACTTGCTTCAAAATAACTCAGCAGGGGTAGGAATAGGGGTGAGGAGTAGAGTGGATATAGAAAAAACAAGAGTTGTCATGTGTTGATAATTGTTGAAGAATAGAAGATGAGAACATGGGGGTTGATTATACTATTTTCTCTACTTTTATATATTATTTCCATTACAAATTTTTTACAAGTACATGTTTTTTTTTTAAATGCTTACTTCTCCATTGACATATTTTTAAGGCACCAGTCAAAACCTATTCCTTGTTTGTCTGTTGCAAATATATTTTCATTTGCCTCCTAAACTATATGTTTTTTAATTCTCTTTATCTATCTTGAGGAGGGCTCTCATTTAAGTCATACTTACTTGTAGTGATTTTTAAAATTTTATTGAAATGCATGTTGTGTAGCATAAGTAAGCTTCAATATATCTTCATCACCTTGTGATAAAATACAGGTACCCCCTACTTTGACAAACAAGACCCACCATAATCAAACTCCATCCTACATGTCAGACAAACTCTTCCAAAGTATAGAAGAGAGGAAATACTTAAAAACCCATTTTATGAGGCCAATATTACCCTAATACCAAAACCAGACAAAACATCACAAAAAAAGAAAACTGCAGACCAATATTCATATTCAATGTATACAAAAATTCTTAACAAAATACAAGCAAGTCAAATCCAGCAACATATAAGAAGAATGATACACTTCAACATGGCAAATTTTATGTAATATATATTTTACCACAGTGAAAAAATAGTAAAATAATAAAAATAATTATACACCATGACTAAATGGGATTTATCTCAGGGATGCAAGGATGATTTAACATCAGAAAATCAACCAGTGTCATACATCACATCGCAAAAATCACATGATCATCGCAGTAGGTGCAGGGAAAGCATTTGACAAAATTCAAGTTCATGGACCTTCAGATTGAGAACACCCATTCTGGAAAGTCTCTAAACATAGCACATGACAAATAATAGTGAAGAAACACCCCAGGGCTAGAAGGTGGATTTAAGGGGCGCTACTGGGATAAAAATGTTCTTTTGAATCTACTGCAAAGAGTTTTCTTGAAACTGCCTTGATCATGAGCAATTAACAGTGTGAATGATTTATCTAAGATCTAAGAGGAGTACAGAGAGTAAACTCCTATAGGATAAGTGTGTGTATTCCTCCTATGCTACAGGCATAATTATTCCCCTCTAGGGGGGCATGAGTATCTTTGTGGTACCATAATTAAAGGGCCTTTGAGTGGCTTGGAGATTTAGGGCGAGTGGTTTAGACTTAGAATTAACACTAGCTGTGTGATCGTAGGTCAGTTATTTAAACTATAAGTCTCAGGATTTTTTTTTTAATTTATTTATTTTGGCTGTGACGGGTCTTAGTTGTGGAATGTGGGACCTTTTAGTTGTGGCATGCGGGCTCATAGTTTCGGCATGCTGACTTTTAGTTGCAATCATGCATGCGGGATCTAGTTCCCCAACCAGGGATCAAACCCGGACTCCCTACATTGGGAGTGCAGAGTCCTACCCACTGGGCTGCCAGGGAAGTCCCTCAGGATTCTTTTAATAGTTTTTATTCATATCTGAAGTTAGGATTCTAAGACCATAAGAGGAGAATTTAAAAAAATAATACCTATGAAGTATTTAGTGCCTGGGCCATGGAAGTATTCATCATGATAAACAACATCCAAGATGGTGTAAATCATGGGTCTGTGTTGAGACAATTATGTCTGCCTCTTAGATAGATAGATGTCAGGCTAGAGGACTTCATAACAGCAAGTTAAAAGGACTAATATTCTTGTTAAGGACTGGCCTTGCTGCTCAAATAACCTTGAAAACTGAAGAAAAGATTGGCCAGAGAATGAAATTTAATTTGGACAAGTTCAGCAGTTGTGCATTTAAAGTAAACACGTAAATGGCACAAAGAAAAGACAGCACTGGCCAGATGTTGCCAAAAAAGGGGGTTTTTCAGGGCAAGGCCTCAGCCTGCATTTTGGGTCCTTGACAAAGGGTGATTTTGTTCACATAGGGGCAGAGCTTAAACTTACTTCAGCTCTGGCTAAATGCTAGAAATAATGTCACACCACTGAATCTGTGTAAATGGTTTCAAAAACTGCTTAAAGATATAACTATTAGTCAAGGGTGCAAACTCAAATGTTTCCACGGGTAACATAACTGAAGGAGGCCCCATGGGCTGTTGCAGAGAGAAGGGGGCCTGTCATCGGAGGGCATGCCCTGTCTGAAAGTATTTATATTCAAAATGTTTCAGAAGCATCAACCAGCCAGACAAACAGGTTGTGGAGGCCTCAGTCCCGCGCAAGCAGCTTATAATCTCTGATCAGTGGAACAAGCATAAATTAAGTGTTTCTCTTTTGTATCCCTGAACCCATAGATGGTCTTTTCCCTTCCAATCAGATAAATACTTGGCAGGAACTGAACTGCTAAAAGCTCTGAATTGTAGCATCGCAGAATCCTTAGAGTTGCTTGTCTTTTCCCCATTTCTGGTTGCTTCCAGATCCCCTCACAAATTCTTCCCCCCCCCTTTTTTTTCTAGCTAACACTCAGCTGCTATTTAGAATAAGATGGTATTTGACCAACTTTTTTTTTTTTTGGGGGGTCTTCTTTTCTAAGCACTTAATGCCTCAAACACTTCAATGTGTTCTGGCCCAAGAGCGCCCTCCTCTGTCAAGCAGTCACCAGGCCCTGATTTCTTTTCCCTTCCTTCCATCTTCGGAGTGGCTCCCAACCACCTGTGCCAAAGGGGCGCATGTGACAGAACCATCTCCAGCCCTCGGTGCTATTGACTTCTCATCTGGAACTCTTGGTTTCCTTTGATAGCAAATTCTTTGCCTGTATGAAAGTTATTTACTTCTGAACAATATTCAGAGAATGGTCAAAGAAAATCAATTACAGTATTAATAAAATTTAAACACTTTTCTTTACAGGCTGATGAACAAAGTAAGCAGAAGTGATATAGGAACTGTAATCTAAAAGCAACTCAGCAATGTAGCATTAGAGGGTAATTTTTAAAAAGGTAAAGTCATGACACTCATGCAAATAATAAATGGTCATTATTAATTCATGACATATTTATTATTAACTATTATTAATTCATGATGGAATCAGTAAGATATTACAATTAGTTTTTATAGTCTCTCCCTGACAAATTCCTTTCTATCGCGATCGTTTGCACTGCTGTGAACAGGAATCGTTTGTATCACTATTAGTTTTCTACAAGTTAACTTCTACCTTAACAGAGTTGTAAAATAGCCTCGTGAAAGACAAAGGTGCTCAACTCTAGAGGATAAAACAACCCTGCAAAGATCATAATCCGGCATTCCACTGAAGAGATGTTCTGTGGCCTCTCTTGCCCTTCCAGCATCTTTCACAGCTTTTCCAGTCAGTGGTGATCATTTTATTAACATCTCTCCATCTCGTCTTCACCCCTATCCTGTGCTTCCTCCCCCAACCCACAAGGAATCCTAGGCTTGGATAAATGGTGTCTGTGTGTATTATAGACTGTGTGAAAATGTTGGGAAGCTTGTAAACATTTTACAAGGATGTGGAGAGGAAAAAAAAAGGCTGACCTAGTAATAGAGGTTTAGGGAGATGAGGCTGATAAACATTCGTCCAGAAAGGATGGTTATTATATAAATGGCATTTGAGGGCTGTTCCCCAAGCCCCCGTGTCTTAGTCAGCTTGGGCTGCTATAAAAAAGTACCACAGACTGGGAGACTTAGAAACAACAGAAATGTATTTCTCACAGTTCTGAAGGCTGGATGTCTGAGGTAGGGGTACCAGCATGGTCGGATTCTGGTGAGGACCCTCTTCATGGTAACGGACTGTCAACTCCGCACTGTGTCCCAACATGGTGGAGACAGAGGGGGAGAGCTCTCTGGGGTCCCTTTTATAAAGGCACTAATCACCTCCCAAAGGCCCCATCTCCTAACACCATCACATTGGGGGTTAGAATTTCAACATATGAATTTGGGTAGGGAGGGGACACAAACATTCAGTCCATTGTACCCCCCATTTCCTCCTCTTCCCACTCGAACATAAGCTCCATGAGAGCAAGGACTTTTTTTGGCCTCATTTTCTTTTTTTTTTAAATTGAAGTACAGTTAATATACAATATTATGTAAGTTACAGGTGTACAATATAGTGATTCACAATTTTAAAGGTTATACTCCATTTATAGTTATTATAAAATATTGCCTATATTCCCTGTGTTGTGCAATATATCCTTGTAGCTTCTTTTATACATAATAGTTTGTACCTCTTAACCTCCTACCTCTATATCACCCCTCCCCCCTTCTCTCTCCCCACTGGTAACCACTAGTTTGTTCTCTCTATTCATGAGTCTGTTTCTTTTTTGTTATATTCAATAGTTTGTTGTATTTTTAGATTCCACATATAAATGATATATAATATTTGTTTTTCTCAGTCCGACTTTTTCACTTAGCATAATGCCCTCCAAGTCCATCCATGTTGTTGCAAATGACAAAATTTCCTTCTTTTTTATGGCTGAGTAGTATTCCATTGCGTGTATATATGTACCACATTTCCTTATCCATTCATCTGTTGATAGACACTTAGGTTGCTTTTATATCTTGGCAATTGTAAATAATGCTGCTATGAACATTGGAGTGTGTGTGTGTGTTTGTTTCTTTCGGATGTATGCTCAGGACTAGACTTGCTGGGTCATGTGGTAGTTCTAGTTTTAGTTTTTTGAGGACTCTCCATACTATTTTCCATAATGTCTGCACCAAGTTACATTCCTGCCAACAGTGTAGAGGGTTCCCTTTTTTCCACATCCTCACAAACATTTATTTTGTTCTTTTTCATGATCACCATTCTGACAGGTGTGAGGTGAGATCTCATTGTCAGTTTGATTTGCATTTCCCTGATGATTAGTGATGTTGAGCATCTTTTCATGTGCCTGTTGGCTGTCTGAATGTAGTCTTTGAAAAAATGTCTGTTCAGTTCTTCTGCCCCTTTTTTAATCTGGCTGTTTGTTTCTTTGTTTTTTTTTTTGATGTTGAGTTGTATGAGCCGTTTATGTATTTTAGATAATAACCTCTTATCAGTCATATCATTTGCAATTATTTTCTCCCATTCAGTAGGTTGTCTTTTTGTTTTGTCCATGATATTCTTTGTTGTGCAAAAGCTTTTGAGTTTAATTAGGTCCCATTTGTTTATTTTTGCTTCTATTTCCTTGCTTTAGGAGACAGATCCAAAAAAATATTGCTATGATTTATGTCAAAGAGTGCTCTGCCTATGTTTTCCTCTAGGAGTTTTATGGTTTCCGGTCTTACATTTAGGTCTTTAATCCATTTTGAGCTTATTTTTACATATGGTGTTAGTGAATCTTTGCCTTGTTTTCTATTGTGTCTCCAGTGCCTAAACAAGGAATAGTACATGAAGGGGCTCCATTAGTATCTGTAGAGTGAATGAATGAGGAAATGAATGTTTCTCCTTCTCTGGATAAAAGAAATGTTGGCTCCAGTGCTAAAGACCAAAGAAAGAGAACTTCCTTGTTTCATCAGTGACTCTTGCAATCCCTGGCTTTCCTCTAATGTACTTCATTCATCCATCCAGCTAGTGTCTTTTACTGAATCTGCCTTGTTTTCCTAGTACTCTGCTACTTGTTGGTATTATAAAGATGAAAAGGATAAGATATGAGCTCTCAAAGACCATGCAATCTCAGTTCCAAGAGGAGATTGGGAGCAAAGGTAAGAGAAAGGAATCGATGCATATCAAATGTGAAAAGTAGAACTAGCAGGGTTTCTGAATAGGGAGGAATTAGAACAATAGTAAGTGAGGTGAATTATGACTGGACAAAGGTAAACTGTCCATCATAGGAAAGATCAAGGAATGGGGAGGTCTAATTATATGCCCTCACTCCCAAGAGTCCAGGACCATGGGTAAGTCTGAGTTCCCAGCTATAAGAAGCTAATATGTAATAGGAAAAATGAAATAAATGTACGGGTTATAGTAAGAAACAAAGTAGTGAGAGGGAAAGTCTAATAACCTATGAGGTGGATCCAAAGGAGGAAACGTTTTCTCTCTGTCTCCCACATCTTCGTGTCATATCTGATACGTATAAGCTGCTGCTGTGAAAAAAAAGGCAACTGGATATTGGAGCCTGTCCTTCTAGATCTGTGGTCGAGCAAGGGAGATAGAGCCCATCCATCCATCACCAGTGCTGTGCCGCGGCTGACTTACTCTGGCTCCTATCAGGTCTCAAGAGCCAATTGCTAAGCCAGTTTTTAAACACAGCCATTTTAAAAAGGTTAAATTTACAATTAAATAAATCATATTGAAAACAAAGGTAATAAATCCTCAAAACATATCACATCCTAAATTATCTGTGCTCTTGTGGATCTTAGGTTGACTATGTCTGTATAATTGTGGGCTAGTCTGCATATTTTCCCAACTCCTCATTCAGTGACATAACATTAGTAGCTTGAAATTGCCGTAGTGGAAGGTTTTACACCATTGACACCACAGAAATTGGCAAATGCTACAAATTGGGACTTTGCTCATCCTTTTGTTTTCTAGATTTAAGAAAATGATGTAGAAAATGTTTAAAATGTAGATTAAACTGAAAAGGATGTCATGTCTAAGCCATTACATTGTGAATAGCACAAAAAATTTGAGGAAATATTCTTCCAATATTCAAAACTATTATCCAAAGAAGTTACTTGTGTCGTTGACTATCAGGTGATATACCAACATGCTTCTTAGTTGTTTTGCTTTTACATGACTTGTTATGTATCAGGCAATGATCATGTAGGAATTACACTTGTTCATCAGTTGCAACAATTAGCTGGCCATGAATACAAAAATTCAGCTAAAAGCATTCTTTGAGAATCAACTGGCTACATGTAATTTATGATAATGAATACTGTGCATCTTATTACTATTTGTAAATTGTGTGCTATGTATTCTTTATATCAGTAAAAATCTATCATAAACATACATATGTATTTACATGTGCATGCATGTGCATATGTGTATATGCATCTATATCATTATATCTCTATTTATACTCATATTTTTTTGGAGCACTGGTTGTTAACATTTACCAACACACCACTGTCCAAAACCAAAAAACAGAGTGGACAGTAACAAATGCCATAAGGGAGTTGCAAGAGGCTGTGGAAGCAGATTCCCTGGGAAACGGGGAAGCTATCATGGGCTTCATGAAGGGGATGAGAGCCAATGGAGTCTGGAGGCAGAAGAACTCAAGGGAACCATTTCCTCGGAGGCCCTTGGCTTTGCTGGTCCGTGAGGGGAGAAGAGAAGTGCCTTTCTAGTAACAAGGGGGCCACTGCCTGCCTGAGGTTGTCACTGTTGTCTGTTTTCTGGAAACCAGAATGAGACACAGGCTCTGAGGACCACAAAAGGTTGTATAAGAAGACAGGATGAGCTCAGGAATCATCAAAGCCTCTAGAAATAGGAATGTTCATCTCCTTCTGCGGCTCCAGGGACTGGTCAGTACAGAGCAAACTGTAGAGAGAATGGCCTAGTCCCACTAGCAGAAAAAGTCCACTAGCCATTGGTTTCTGTAAAGGGGCATTTTTCTTTAACTGGACTTGGAGGCTTGGAATTCAAACTTTATTGCAAAGTAGGGGGTAGAATTAGGCCCCCAAATGTCCTTTTGCATTACATGTAATTATTACATATCCTATGGAGTTGGACAGCATCTTTGCCCTCAATATCTATTCATATTCGCAAATTTTCATGGGAGTCAAGTTTTCTGAAAGGCACTAGGACACTAACATCATCCCCCAGATCCCACTTCCATTTTTCCATCCTCACACACCACCTGCTGTACTACCGTCTCCACTGAACCTCTAAGATGAGGCCAGAGTGTAGAAAGGACAGCACTTCCCTTCCCACCCTGCCATCAACCCCATAAAAGGGAGGAGAGAGAAGAAGGGGAGCCTGAGCAGCGATATGGTCTCAGCATCAATTTTCTTCAAATTGTTGGAGGGGACAAGGTCTTGGTCCAATGTGGCACCAACATCAAAAGGTAGCCTGACTTGGCCATCCTGACTGTGGGTGTATTTTGTGGGAAACACCTACCCATAGGTGAATTGAAATTGTCTCCGTCTTGGGACCCTTGGGACAAGTGTATCTGCAGGTGACACAGGGAGGGAGGGAAGAGGAGACAGGGTGGACGCAGAGGCCAGCAGTGGTGGAATATGACCTTGAGGAGAAATGAGGGCACTGGATTTCTAGGTGGGAGGAGCTTGTGCACAGTGGTGTTGTTGGGAGAGGTATGCCTGGGAGTCTTTTCTAGAAGCTATGTTTGCATAGAATGCATAGCTTTTACTCTCCTTGTGTGTTTACTTAGAGGAAAGGCTGATGGAGTTTGAGGTGGAGCCGTGGTGGTGCTGGTGGTGGTGGGACTTGCACCCTATTGAGAAGAAACTGAGTTCTCCCCTGAGACAATAACAAGCACGAAATGAGATCATTACAAGCACTGCCAGGAAGCTCGGAGATATTCAGGGCAGTGGCCCGCGGAAAAGTCTGGAGTTTCTGCCTGGATTCCATTTGAACTGGGGCAGAAATGTAAAGATATAGCATTTGTTCCCATAGACTGATGTAGTGTAGAGTGTAACTTTTACGCATAGAAAAATATAAAATAAAAGTATAAGATATAAGACAGGATTGGATTCTATCTTATACTCAAAATGTATTAAAGACCTAAATGTAAGACCGGAAACCATAAAACTCCTAGAGGAAAACATAGGCAGAACACTCTTTGCAGATATTGAAAAATCCTTGCATCCCTGGGATAAATCCCACTTGATCATAGTTTATGATCCTTTTAATGTAATGTTGGATTCAGATTGCTAGTATTTTGTTAAGGATTTTTGTGTCTATGTTCATCAGTGATATTGGCCTGTCATTTTCTCTTTTTTTGTGGTATTTTTGTCTGCTTTTGGTATCAGGGTGATGCCATTTGCAGCAACATGGATGGACCTAGAGATTGTCATACTGAGTGAAGTAAGTCAGACAGAGAAAGACAGAATCGTAGGATATGGCTTATATTTGAAATCTGAAAACAAAACAAAACAAAACAAATGAACTTATTTAGAAAACAGAAACTGACTCACAGACTTAGAGAACGAACTTATGGTTACCAAAGGGGAAGGGTGTGGAGGAGGGAGGGACTGCGGGTTTGAATTGACATGTACACACTGCTGTATTTATAATGGACAGCCAACAAGGACCTACTGTGCCACACGCGGAACTCTACTCAATGTTATGTGACAGCCTAAATGGGAAAATAATTTGAAAAAGAATACATGTATAACTGAATCATTTTGCTGTACACCTGAAACTAAAACAACATTGTTAACCAACTGTATTCCAATATAAAATAAAAAGATAAGAAAAAAAACTAAAAAAAAAGGATTACAGGCTGATTAAGGGAAGAATCCAGATTTAGGATTCTTAGGAAGAGAAGGTCTGTCAATTAAGTTAATAATGGAAGATAATTACAAATATTTTAAGAAGCTAGTGAAGCACAGTTGAGCAGTCGGGTGTGTGTGGTCAGGGAACAGGGAACGAAGAGAAAATCCTGACAGGAAAAAAATTCAGGAAGGAAATAACTAACTGTTGGAAAATGATTTCCACTCCACATTTCAACTATTTGAGTTAAAAGAAAGTAAGACCCGTGAAAGACAACTACTTCCAAAGCAGTCATCCTCGGACATGCTTTGTATCGCAGATAACCCGGGTGGTACCAGGTTATCTTGAGAAGGTTCTGGCGTGTGATCTGGTCTGTTTGCAGTGAGTGGTGCTTTGTGCTCACCCTGCCCTTTTTACCCAGCTGCTTATAACGTGCAGAAAGTAAACCCTCAGAGAAACGGCCCCGCCGCCCAGCCCCTCTGCAGAGTCTATCGGATGAAGAGATGCAGAGCTCTGTTTTCTGCTGGCTGTGGTCACGCATGGCTGGAGGATTCATGGACAAGACCAACTGCTCCATCTGTATCTCAGAGTCACTGATTACCAAGAGAAGGACTCAGCCCAGAACCACGCAGAGGATAGAAAGTCCTCAGAGAGTGAGTCTGTTAGAGTAATCCGAACAATCAGAGCCATTCTTATCACATTCTGATTTCTCCGTTGCCCCTTTCAAATACAAGCCGTTTCCTAAGGTCCAAAGGGAACACTGTGAATGGTGCCTAAGATTTTTCATAATGTTAACATCTGAATGAAAGGACCAGATGTGACCTTAGAATGAAGGCAATGACCAGGGAGAAGGGCAGGGGTCAAGGGAAGGCCCCAAATTTCAAAAGGGTACATTTCAGAAATTGCCATTGGTATGCTTGGTAGCAAACTCCAGATAAATTCTAGAATGGATAATTAAAGGGATGGTTTTAGAGCTCTTAGTAAAGCAAGAAGCTCCCAGTAGGAAGCAGTATGATTCCCTTAGAGCAAGAAACATCATATTAGACAATTTCTCTTTTGACGAGTTTACTAGGATGCTTCAAAACTTCTATCGTGCTGTGCTGCTGGACAAGAAGGAGAGACACGGGGCTGGTCACCATGCAGACAGACTCAGTGATGGTACCAAGGATGGTGAACCACGCCCTATGGGCCCGTCCTCGCTCCCGTTCACTCACCTCAATAAAAAAACTCACTAATTCGACATACACCTTATAGAGCATGGACTTCATGGAGTTTATCTTCTGGGAAAGAGAGAGGAAGAAATTGTTCAATCCCTGTCCTCATGGGGCTTATAACGTAGAGGTGGGAAAGGACAAGGACACAAGTAACCACAATCCAAGCCAGAAAAACAAAATTACAGAAAGAAAAGTACAAAGCGCTATGGGGGGGATCAATGGAGACAAAGGTCCTATCTGGTTGGAAGGTTGAAAAGGCTTTGCATGGGAGATGGCACTGGAGGTGGAGTTGGAAGGAGGAGAGAGATGCGGGTGATGAAGAAAGGCATTGGCCCCACACGGTGTGAGCAGAGGCACAGACTAGGGAAAAGGTTAAGCACAAAGTCCAGGTTGATGGAAGCAGGGGGACGAGAAAGGCAAGTCAGGACTGCTGTGACGCATTCCTCTCGCTGGGAAGCGGCCGCGGGGAGTCCTTCCATCAGGTGTTTGGATTCAGGAGTCACACCGTCTGGCATGAATCTTGCCATGGCCACCACCTTCACCAAGAAATTAAGTTACGAAACTTCTCCAGGCGCTGGTTACTCCACCTGTAGACCAGGCCTGGTTACAGCAACGCCCCACGCTGAGGGTCACTGGGGAGTAGGCGAGATTCTGTGTCAATTCTGTGCCTGGCGCGGAGGGAGCGCTCTCTAAATGGGCTGAATGAAGCCCAGAATTAAACTGGAGGAAGCTCTGTTTTGCAAGTGTGATCTGAGAGCAAGTTCAAAGAGCGGAAAACGTCTTCCTGCTATTTGATCCCAATCTATGGAAAGCCATAGGCTGAGCCACAGAAAAGGCAGACCTCCCCGCAGGGAGAATGGGAGGGTGGGCAGGCAGATTCTGCGGAATTTGGCAACTGAGAAGGTGTGGGATCAGCAGTTTGGGAAAAGCAAGGAGGAGAAACGTGTGCAGCATCCTCTTGGATTTGGAGATCTGGGGACAAGTGTGGGACTGGGTGGAAGATGTCTTTACCTCTATGGGAGGAATTCCACAGAGATCACAGGGAGTGTGCTGAAGGCTTTTGGGTGACGCTAAACTGGGAGGTTGGTGAATACAAAGATGACCAAATCAGGATTCGAAACTGTCTTGAAGGCTAGAATTTGCGTTGGAGAAAACAACCGCAATAATAGCAAACTCATTTATTAGCTTATTTAATTTTTTTCATAAGGGAGATATTATTATCATGCTCATTTTACAGGTAGGGAAACTGTTGAAAGTCAGGTTTCAAGGTCTGTGCTCTAGAGGGAAGAAAGAAGGAAACTGATCTTTATGGATCAGTGTGCCAGACACGAAGTTTCACCCAAGGGAATACTTAGGAAGCTGGAAGACCTGCAAGGAGCTCAGATGATTTAAAGTAGGACCTGGGAGATGAAGATGACAGTGTGATGAAACGTTATTTCTAGGCGCTCCATAGGCCTGTGAGAGGCATTTGAGCACGAGGCAGAGAGCTGAATTTTCTGTGCTGATCCCCGATCCATGTGAATTATTTCCTACTATGGCGTGAGGAGCAGGGATCTTCAACTGTTTCTGTTCAGTGGGTCCACATTCCTGTCTGCGATAATCTTGGTCTCTAAGTCTGTCTTTTGACTCTGATGACTATGGTGTGGGATATGTGGGAGATGTCTACATGGTGAAGTTGCGTGTGTGAGTGTGACGTGTAGAGGCGTCTGCAGGGTGAGAGTTTGTATAGACGTGTAGTTAGCTGTAGAACCAGCTGCGTCTGTGTACATGCGTGTGCCCACGCGGTGTGAACACTCTGGTGTGAATCTGTTTTATGATTCTAGTGTAATTGGAGCACAAGCTGCATGGCTCACCACCTTGGTTAAAGGCACACCCCACCCTCACCCCCAGCACTCCCAGGAGGGATTAACGAAGGAGCAGGAGGCAGAAGCAGAAAGAACCCTGCAGAGCAGAGGCTGGGGTACTACTCACTAAGAACCTGCTGACCCCACTATAGGAAGAGCGTAAGAGCTGCAGCTGGAACAGGAATTTCCCTGCGGAGGGCGCTAATGTCTCTCAGACTCCAAACCCTCCCAGTACTGACTTGAATCTGGGATAGAGGGAGTCAGTAGGATAACGTGGGTATTTTCCCAGATGATATAAATGGATTCCAGATAATTCTCTCATAGCGCCTGCGGGCTCCTCTTTGTGGCTCCATCACCTACCAAGACCACCGCCAACTGCATTCTCTTTATCAATTGGGCTGTGGATGTGATTCCTGCTTCGCTCCTTCCCTCGCCCTCTCCCGTCCCCCCCAGTTCTCACAGCTTGCAGAACAGTCCTTCCCGAGGCACAGGGTGGGAGAAGACCATGTTCTGGTGAGGAAGCAGAACTCAGAGCAGAGGAAATGGGTGAGCCAGAGGGCAGACCAGCCAGGTCTGGAGCTCAGAGTTGAGAGCAGGCATTGGGTCAGGACTGAATGGCCAAGCAAGCTGCAATTAGCGGGTAGGACAGTCATAAGACAGTTGTACTGCCTGGAACCCAGACATCAGCCAGCAGAACAAAGTGAGAGTCTGAGGTCCAGGTTTCAGCAGGAGAGTGGGCATCAGCTGATCTCCAGGAGCTGGGAGGCTGAGCAAAGCAGGAAGAGCACAGAGCCAGGGCACAGGGCCAAGGAAGGGTCCTGACCCCTGCAATAGAGAATCAGCTTCGTGGAGAGTCCTACAGAGCAGGCTGAAATCCCCAAACACGACTGGCTGGAGGTTTGCAGGTTGGGCGTAAATGAGAGCATCTGCTGTAGTCAGACAGGGAGAAAATAGCCTTCTGTTTCCTCTGCCCACCTTGCCACATTTTGTGTTGTCACATTTTGTGCTCTGGAGAAAATCTGTCTCCCAGTAGGGTGACTGGTCTGCTTATTATACATGGACTATATTTGGTTTGTATAAATGAAAAATATTGATCCAAAGATATCCAGTTAAAGGCAGGATTTGTCCTCTCGTATTCCCCCCAGCCCAGCAGCACTTAGCTCTACGCCTGGATTTAGAAGCAGTCATTCCTTCCCTGGGAAGGGTTAGGGGGCACATCCCTTGGGTTTGCTTAGGACCTTTAAAAATATCAGTTCAAGATAGAGAATTGCATATTTACTACATTGATTCTAACATACATTAATATATTGATTTAAATATAATAACATTAATATAACATATGTATTATGACTTTTACTACTTTAACTTCTAGGCTATGAACATCTCCAGGGCAGAGACAGGTCTTTTTATTGCCTTGTTCCCAAGCAACCAGCACGGAGCCCATGAGTTGTCCAAAAATATTTAAGTCAATATGCAAGTCAGGAATACTGATGTTTAACTATTTCTTCTTCTTTTTATATAGTCACAGAATCTCAGATCTCAAACTGGATATGACTTTAGAGATTACCCAGTGTGTCTTCCCAACCAATGCAGGAATTATTTCTACCACCTTTTTAGTAGAGGAGCATCAGCCTCCTCTAGATACTTCTAGTCAGTTCTTTGTGGGACAGACCATTCCGTTGTTGGGCAACTCTGATAGAAATTGCTTCTTCAGAGAGCCCCTAACTCTGATTCCCTCGTAACAGCTACCCAGGGGTCCTACTCATCTTCTTCCCATTCCTCCATCCCTCTCACACCCTTACCCACCATATTCTTTTCCTTTTTTCCAGATGAAACAATTGCCCGTGTGAATTTATTTCAAGACCTCCCGCCTTCCTAGTTACCCTCCTCTCACATCAATGAATGTGGTTTGTATTCACATTCCTTAAGATATGGTGCCCAAGACCAGCACTGTGCAATTTGACTATGGAATATGCGGGAGTGAGGGGCTATTACCCTTCCAATGTGGACATTCTTATGCTATTATAGGCACTTCGGATTGCATTAATCTTCATGGCTGCTACCTTTTCCTGTTGTTTTTTACTAAACGTCTAAGAAGCACAGCTTTTTTTTTTTTTAATTAAATTCAGTCTAACTATTCTCTCTCATTCTATCCAATCGATTTTTAAAGCCAAACATTAAGTTGAGAATCTGACTGCTTGAGATCTTTGTATGTATTGGAAAATACTGTCCTGGGAGAAGGGATGGAACTTAGGGTGGGACCTGCTCTGCAGCCAGCTTCCCCTTCCACTGCCCCCAAGTCTCTGGGCAGGAACCTCGGAGCACCCGTGACCCCTTCATCCCTCATGAGTCACCAAGTTACTCGGTCTTATCAGTTCTACCTCTAAGTACCTTCCTTGTCTGTTCCCACTGTTGCCCTCACATGAGGTTCAGGTTCTCACATGAAATACTGCAGGATCTTTCTGAAATGCAAGTCCCGTCAGGGATTCTCTGCTCAAAATGTTTCAATGGCTTTCCGGCTCCTCTAGGACAAAGTCGAAATCCCCTCATAGAGCTTACAGGTTCCTTTGCAAGTCCCCCTCCATGTGCACCTGCACCCCATCTTGACGTCCTCCCTCACATCCACGTGGAGTCTTTCCAATGTGCTCGCTGGTCCCTGAGGCGCTCGGCTCCTTTCTGCTTGGAGGTCTTTGCTCGTACGTGCCAGGCCCTGCTCTGAACGCTCTACACAAATTAACTCACTTCATCCTCACCACCACCCTCTGAAGTAGATAATATTACTCCCATTTTACAGACGGGGGAGCTCATATGTTAAGCATTTTGCCTGGTGTCACGCAGTTAATAAGTTGTAGAGCAGGATGAGTCCCGTGACCCGAAATGCCCCCCCTTTCTTCCTCCTGGGTGAACTTCTACCCATCTTTCAAGACAGTTCAAGCACTGGCTTTTCTGGGAAGTCTGCCTATGCCCTGAACTTAACCACAGATAGCACTTATCGTTCTGGGATAATCGTTTGCTAAATGATCATCGCCCTCTAAGCAGCACATCCACGGAGATAGGCCCCTGTGCTTTCCTCACTGAGCCCCCAGAACCTATATTCTGTGCTGGGAATCTAACGAATGCTTTGATGAAAGGAACTCATTAATGAATAAGTGACTTAACTACTTACAGGGTTCCTTCTGTAGTTGTAATATGGCATCATAGCCATTTTTACCAAATTGTTAATTTTGGGTCATCAGTTTTTCCTATAATGTGTACAAAAATCTACGCAAAGCTTAATTGTAGATCAATTCTTAATTTTCTTAAGAAACAATTAAAAAATTCTTAATTTTCCCCTGAAATTCAGATCAGTTATCCTGGCTTTGTCTAAGAGCAATACTGTTTTCTGAAGTGCTCTGGAATTACTTAAAAACGCACAGCGGCAGTATGTTTTAAAACTACCAACCCCAGTTTGCTCTTTGCTCAGGTGTCCTTTGAGTTCATCCCCTTGAGATTGCGAGTTAGTCTGTAAGGGAATCGAGCAGAGGAGACTCAGGAGCGCCAGCTTGCCGCACGTGCGGTCGGACGGGCAATGAGCGAGAGAGGAGCAGTGGGCCCGGAGAGAAATACGCCTGAGGCTTTTCTACACATCATCATCATCTTATAGATAAGAAAGGGAAACAAAGTGAATTTAAGTGACTTATCCAAGGGCACACAAGAAATTAACGGCAGAGCTAGGACTTAAACGCAGGTTTGGGGCTGGTACAGAATGCTGAACATTTCCCCAAAAGCTCTATAGACGACCATACAAAGTTATAAATACATTCTCCTGTTGAGTCTCAGATATTTTGTCTGTAAAATGGGGATTATACCATCTTTTGGATAAATATGATAATATATGTGAAAGCACTTTGTAAAATGCAAATATGATTCAAATCAATATATTAAACTGTCTGTCACAAAATTTTTCCCAGTTCTTAGGGCCAGGAATATTTGAGTAAACTTTGTCCATTTTTTGACTGCCCAGCATACAAACGCACCTTAGTTCTGGTGAAGCTCTATCTCCCACCATGGAGCCCGAAATGGGCCTTTTCTCCTCATCTCCAGCAGATGCAACATATGATTGACAAAATGAAGAGGCCCACGTCTGTGGTGAGAACCTGACTTCTGGATGCAGTGTGGTCTTGCCTTATAAGGTACAGTAAATCCTAACCAGTAGGATAAGCATAAACTGTAGTCTAATGAGCGCAACAGCCTTTGCTTTGTTATAAATATGACATAAGACATGCAACAAGGCGTCAGAGTCATCCTTCTATTAGGTTCTGGATTCCAGGAAGCAGCTACTGCAGTCCTGGCTGGAAACAAATAGATGGAGTGGAAGTAACGGTCACCTTCCTGCCACTGAGATGTGAGCTCTCCAGGCACTGAAATCTGTATTCATAAGAATGATTGCTACCCTTTATGGTGTGCATCTCGCCTGTGTTATCTCGTTTCATCGCCATTTAACAAGTAAGAAAACTGAAGCACAGGGAGATTAAGACCCTTAGTTAGTAAATGGTGAGTCCATCACACTCAAAGTCTAGACTCAAAGATTCAGACTCTAAGCAGAATTTCTCACCCTTTTATGTGCTTGGGGGACACCTGGAGATGTTGTTAAAGTGCAGATTCTGATTCTATGGGTCTGTGGTGGGGCCTGAGAGTCTGCATGTCTAGCAAGCTCCCAAGTGACATAGATGCTGCTGGTCTGAGGACCACACTTCTAGAAGCAAGGTTCTAAATCGTTCTTGAAAAGTGCACTTGAAGCACTTTGAAAAGTGCTTCTTGAATCTCACCATAAAAAACACTCATGGCTCTTCAACTATGCACTTCCCTAGGGCTTCTCCTTTTGCCAGAGCTTGGTGACATGAGAGGAGAGTCCCTATGCATCTATTAAATGCTGATTTCTTCTTCCATTTGTTCAATCCACAAATTTTATCGAGAGCCTGCCTGGAGCCAGCCATAATGGTGGGTGCTGAGGATACCAGGATAAGTAAGATAAGGTCCTGGCCTCTAAGAGAGGAGCTACTGATGGACACAGGCTGTCCTGAAAACCTCTGAACACCCTGCAGCAGACTGACTTAGGACCAGGTCCACTTGTGGGCTGCCTGGGCTCTGGTACCATCCTCACCGCCACAAGGTGTGGGCATGTTTCAGCACGTGGGTCCAATCCTCTTGGCATAGAGACAACTTTCTGGCAGCTCCTCCTGTCCAGAGTCTACTGGGAAAATACAATTCACCTACCTTGGGTCATTGATTGTGTCAGTAAACATAAAACTATGCCATTTTTTTTGTTGGGATAAGAACGCACTAAATGTTTCTTACACTTCTTTTGGGGTGAGAACTGCCAAAGACAGAACTTGAGCTTTTCTACATGCTTTTAGATAACTTTACATGCATTTGGATCACAACAAGAAAATCACTCTGAATGAAAATTAACCTTAGGTTTATTTAACAAAATTAAGTCTCAGAAAGCAATCAGAATTTTAGCAAATGGACACCTATCTTGAGATTAAAGGTAAATGCCTTCTAAGGCTGCAGAGATCTATCAAATGTGTTATTTTGAAAATATTTTTGAAACATCTTAATTATGCAAGTCAATTTTCCGTCACTGAGGCTGTAATTAGTTTTCATTTATTATTACTGTTGTTTGAAATTTAAATGTACTACTGTTATTTAGTCATAGACTAAGGCACACATTTCAACCAGGAAGAAATCTAAAGTTATGACATCAGATGATTCCCACCTGTTCCCTATGTGAGAATAAACATCCAGAGAAACCTCTTTTCTTTAGCAAATGCCATTCCTTTCCCCTATCTTTATGGCCTGGCTGTTAAGGGGATGGGGAGAGAGGTGAAGGATAGGCAGGTGAGGAGAGGTCCACCTTTACTAAGTGTCATATGGTCGTTTGAGATCATTCAGACCTATCTCCACTCAGATGCAGATGAGATTCTATACTGTCAGGATCCAGGAAGCCAGCAAGATAATAGATAAGTGGAGAAAAAGAGGGACAATTCTCAGGAGGAATAATGTTAGAGGACCCTATTACAGTCATCATTCTTCAGTGAACTTCTATGGCGAAGTGGTGAAGGATTGTAAAGCTCTTGAGTGAACTTCAAGTTGAAACGGGCTTTAAGGGACTCCTGGCATCCAGCTCTTTCAATATAAGGGGGAAGAAAGTTATGAATGAGGCACAGAGTTTCATTACCAAAGTCAAGGTCTTAAGACTAGTTAATAAAAAAGTCAGAACTTGAAGCTCCATCTGCTGAATTACCATCCAGTCATCTTCCTTTTTGTTGCAGGAATACAATCTTGCCCTCATCACAAACTATCTGTCTCCTCATTATTTTGTTCATTCAGTCATTTTGCAAATATGTATCCAGAGCCCATTGTGTGCTTGGAGCACAAGGAGAACATCACAGACCAGGTCCCTGCCCTCGAGGCGACCATGACTCAGCTTTACTCTCTCCTTGGAGCAATGCTTTCTGGATCCAGCCTTCCCCGTCAGAAATTACTGCTGCTCTCCCTGTGAGAGATGCTTTGCTTTCACAGTTAAAACTCTACTAACATCGAGAGGAGAGAAAAACACAACACAACAAAACAAGAGACACAGCCTAGAGTGGCTATTGCATCTAAAGATAGTGAATTGCTTTTGAAATTGAGTCAAGAAGTTTTCAGTCCACAATGAGGATTGAATTACAAGTGTCCCTATGGTGTTGTCCTGAAATGGATTCCACAGAACTATAGTTGAAGGGGGCCTGTGTTTTTCACAACTGGAAATGCCCCTTGTCCAGCGAAATGCTGGCTTACATCAAATCTTTTAAGGTTGTAGTCACTACTAATGTAAATGGGTTCCTAAAAAACTGTAGCTATACTGGGTCATCTAAGAGGGTTAGTTAGCAACAAGAAGGTATGACTTTGACAGTGAAGTTATGTAACCAGCAAGGAAAAAAAAAAATCTAGCAGTTTAAAAAGATTTTCTGTTGTTCTTTCTTAGAGGAGGCTTAATGTGGCCTAAGTCTAAAAAGATTTGTCTCAAATTGACAATGTAGGTTTAAATCAATTTATTATTTTAAAACACACTATAACCATTTTCATTCCCCTTTGGCTTCTGAGTTTTTTTCTTAATTTGGAATTATTATGATGATTGAGAGCCTACTGGCATAGAAAGCTTCCCAACACCCCACTGTTGTGTTTTCAAATAAGAATAAAGGAAAAGCAACCGGCCTCATCAGCAATGACTCCATGTGAATGAGGACATCTAAATTGGTGAGTGTCCATTTTCTTGGAAATATGAATCAGTGTTCCTGATGTTGAATATAGATTTCTGTAGTAACCTGTATCTTTGCTAAAGATTTTGATTCAGGATGAAGGAAGTAGAAAGATGATGTTAAATGAATTTTACAAATTCTAATTGAAGCATTGTCAGTGGACAAGGTTTTCCAAATTACCTCTCGTGTGCAGGGTACAGAGCAGACATAGAATACATTATTTTTACTACTGAGAAACAAAATCAAGAGGATAAAGTTTTAAGGTGGAAGGTTATTTGGACCACTGTCAACACTGTTCATTAATTAGCCCACTTTGGAGCTAAGGTTGAACACCTATTTTTCACAATAACTCGGTTTCATTAAGGAATAGAGAATGAAGGGTAATAACACCATACATATATATAAATATATATATAAATATATATATATAAATATAAATATATATATATAAATATATATATATATATAGAATGAACCCAGTAGAGAACAAAAAAATACACTTAGCCGCATGACATAACTTCTACCTGCTGCCTCAAGGTGGGAATGGGCCAAGAGGTCTGTGGAATGACAACAGTGTCCCCATAATACTCTTCTCTTTTTACAATTTTCCCTGCACCTAGGGAAACCTTCCGTAGTAGAAGGAGAATTTTGAAATATCCTAAATAAGTTTAGAAGCTGGGACTGAAGAGAGAGTAGCACTGATTCCTCTAATGGGTGCTCAGGAAAGTCCATGTTACTTGGAGGCCTAACTGAGGTGTCCAAGCTTGAACACTTCCCTTTATTGTCATTAGACTCTCCTGGATTTAACTAAATATCCTCTCTTCATCCTTTGGCACGCACTGTGGACTAATGACGTGAATACTTGACACAGAATCCCATAAAATATGATGCTTTAGTAACTTCCTAGTTAAAATTTGATTTCATTTCCTTTATTGGGGCCAGGGTACAGTGTTGCCATTTTATTGTGAAAAGTCTATATATTATAAAACACCAGGGGCAATTTTTAATGTAATAAACCCACCACCTGCGGCTGATTTGTAAACATAATCAAATAGGCAGAAAGCAGGGGCAGGTAGCGATTCTTATAATGACATACAAGCAAATAGCAAATAATTGTTGCCCTGGAGGTATCCTGTTGTGTGAAAATGGCTTTTTTTGAAGTCTAGTTGATTTAAATATTATATTGGTTTCAGGTGTACAATATAATGATTTGATATTCTTATAGATTATACTGAAAATGCCCTTACAATTTTTCCCTCTTTAAAATACACAGTTTCTAATAGTTTCTAGTATGCCTAACATTGAAAGCTTGTCTACATACTTTTTTTTTTTTTTTTTTTTTTTTGCGGTACGCGGGCCTCTCACTGCTGTGACCTCTCCCGCTGTGGAGCACAGGCTCCGGACACGCAGGCTCAGCAGCCATGGCTCAGGGGCCCAGCCGCTCCGCGGCACGTGCGATCTTCCCGGACCGGGGCACAAACCCGTGTCCCCTGCATCGGCAGGCGGACTCTCAACCACTGCGCCACCAGGGAAGCCCTCTTAACTACTTTTTAAAATTTTCTTGCTCTGCTGTATTATCACTAAACACGATTTTTTAAAAAAATATGGAAACCCCTTTAAAAACCCCTACATCTCTCAACACTGTCCATCTTCTCATATGTTTCTATCACTGTGAATATAGACACGTATGTGTATGGATTTCATGCTAGAATGGCCTGAGGAAGTACAGGGACTTAGGATAACATATGATCAGGACTTCCCTGGCGGTCCAGTGGTTAAGACTCTGTGCTTCCACTGCAGGGGCATGGGTTCCATCCCTGGTCAGGAAACTAAGATCCCGCATGCCGCGCGGTGAGGCCACAAAAACAAAACAGTACAACGTATGATCTACTGACGGCGTGTGTTTACCATATGTATATATATGGTGTCCTCCATGACACAAGGCAAATCAAAACCTGTTTTAAAACAAGCCAGTCACTTCTGCCCTTTCCTTTGGAGTTGATTATTCGCATTAGGTATTTCTAAAAGATCCATGCAGTTATTTGCCATATGAAAGACATGATTTAATTCTTTCAGTCAGCATTCATACACCCCGTCCCTCCTAGGCAAATCTTGGCACTTGGATTAAGTACTCAGAGTTAACAGCCAACTGTATACGGACTCTTCAGCACAGTGAGGGGAAAAGTGACATTTTACCTCCACCCCAAACAAAGCTATTATATTTACCTTCTACTTTGAAGATAGTAAAGTGCGGTCGACAATGGAAAGAACCCAACGCGTTACCTGCGCAGTTCATCCACAGACCCTGGTAAACCCAAGTGGCCGTTATCACCGAGGATGCTCGGGTAGTTACTTTCCACTCATTGGATGCGGTGGCAGCGACGAGAGCACCAAAGCCCCCGACGCCAAACACCAGAGCCGAGATCTGTGCCCTGGACATGTCGCTCAGGCGTCTCCAGGGACACTGTCCGGACAGATCGCTGCAGTGGTCTAGGCATGCAGCGGACACAACCCGCTTGGACCAGTGTTGCAGCAAGTTAATGCGGGCAGGTGACAGTACTTCATGCTCGGGTGGCCTGAGGAAGGACCAGAACTTAGGATAAAGTCTGATTTACTGATGGCATTTTAAAGGTAGCCTAAGACGATCTTTCTAACTTCCTACATGGATATTTACTAAAAGTTTGTAGATGGATTCTGAAGGTTTTGAGTTCGCAGATTTTTTTCCTGCCACATAGTTAATATTTAATTTTCTGTTAGCCTGAAGCTTAATGAACCATGCAGGGACGAGATATTACAAAGTACAAATTATACAGTAACAGTTAAGGCTTCTTTGACCCATTGCTTTAGTCTTGCGTGCTTCTGAATCTTATATAAATGGAATCATAGCGCGGCTTTCTTCTGTAACCAATTTTTTCACACATTATGTTTGTGAAATTCATCTATGTTCAGCAATGTAGCTATGGCTCATTAATTAGTACAGCAGAATACAGTATTTCATTAAATGAATTTTGCTGGGTTACACATTCATTTTGACTCAGTACTTTGAAGATATAATTCTGTTTTCATTTGGCTTCCATTGTTGTTTTTGAGAAATCGAGCGTCTGATTTGTCATTTCTTTGGAGGTTAACCTGTATTTTCTCTTTGGTTTTAAGATTGTCTTTGTCTTTGGTTTTGGCAGTTTCACTAATTTTCTAAGTGTGGATTTAAAAAAAATCGTATTTGGGATTTACTGAGCTTTTTGAAACTGATGATTCATTGCTTTCATCAATTCTGGACAACCATTAGTCCCTTCCTTCTCCAGATATCACGTCTGTCCCTATCCTTTCTTTATCTCCTTCTGTGACTCTGACAAGCTCTATTTTTTTAGTTGGTCCTATGTCTCAAAATCTCTTTAACATTATTTACTTCTTTATTGCTCCATGATGAATTCTGGGAATTTTTTCAGACATATGTTCTAATTTTTAAATTTTTTCTTCAACTATATATAATCTGCTGTTAACACATCCAGAGTTTCTAATTTCTATTACTCTCCTTTTTAAAATAATTCTGGAAGTTCCATTTTATTCTTTTTCAAATCTTCCTGTTTCTTTTTCTAATCTCTTGTTCTTTAGTCATAATTCAAAGGCCATATTTTATTTTTTTAATTTTTTATTTTACTTATTTATTTTAACATCTTTATTGGAGTATAATTGCTCTACAATGGTGTGTTAGTTTCTGCTTTATAACAAAGTGAATCAGCCATACATATACATATATCCCCATATCTCCTCCCTCTTGCGTCTCCCTCCCACCCTCCCTATCCCACCCCTCCAGGCGGTCACAAAGCACCGAGCTGATCTCCCTGTGCTATGTGGCTGTTTCCCACTAGCTATCTATTTTACATTTGGTAGTGTATATATGTCTATGCCACTCTCTCACTTCATCCCAGCTTACCCTTCCCCCTCCCCGTGTCCTCAAGTCCATTCTCTAGTAGGTCTGCGTCTTTATTCCCGTCCTGCCCCTAGGTTCTTCATAACCCCCCCCCTTTTTTTTTAAGATTCCATAAATATGTGTTAGCATATGGGATTTGTTTTTCTCTTTCTGACTTACTTCACTCTGTATGACAGGCTCTATGTCCATCCATCTCACTACAAATAACTCAATTTCGTTTCTTTTTATGGCTGAGTACTATTCCATTGTATATATGTGCCACATCTTCTTTATCCATTCATCTGTCGATGGACACTTAGGTTGCTTCCATGTCCTGGCTATTGTAAATAGAGCTGCAATGAACATTGTGGTACATGACTCTTTTTGAATTATGGTTTGCTCAGGGTATATGCCCAGTAGTGGGATTGCTGGGTCATATGGTAGTTCTATTTTTAGTTTCTTAAGGAACCTCCATACTGTTCTCCATAGTGGCTGTAACAATTTACATTCCCACCAACAGTGCAAAAGGGTTGCCTTTTCTCCACACCCTCTCCAGCATTTATTGTTTGTAGATTTTTTGACGATGGCCGTTCTGACTGGTGTGAGGTGATACCTCATTTTAGTTTTGATTTGCATTTCTCTAATGATTAGTGATGTTGAGCATCCTTTCATGTATTTGTTGGCAATTTGTATATCTTCTTTGGAGAAATGTCTATTTAGGTCTTCTGCCAATTTTTGGATTAGGTTGTTTGTTTTTCTGATATTGAGCTGCATGAGCTGCTTATAAGTTTTGGAGTTTAATCTTCTCTCAGTTGCTTTGTTTGCAAATATTTTCTCCCATTCTGAGGGTTGATTTTTCGTCTTGTTTATGGTTTCCTTTGCTGTGCAAAAGCTTTGAAGTTTCATTAGGTTCCATTTGTTTATTTTTGTTTTTATTTCCATTTCTCTAGGAGATGGGTCAAAAAGGATCTTGCAGTGATTTATGTCAAAGAGTGTTCTGGCTATGTTTTCCTCTAAGAGTTTTATAGTGTCTGGCCTTACATTTAGGTGTTTAATCCATTATGAGTTTATTTTTGTGTACGGTGTTAGGGAGTATTCTAATTTCATTCTTTTACATGTAGCTGTCCAATTTTCCTAGCACCACTTATTGAAGAGGCTGTCTTTTCTCCGTGGTATATTCTTGCCTCCTTTATCAAAAATAAGGTGACCATATGTGCATGGGTTTATCTCTGGGCTTTCTATCCTGTTCCATTGACCTATATTTCTGTTTTTGTGCCAGTACCATACTGTCTCAATTACTGTAGCTTTGTAGTGTAGTCTGAAGTCTGGGAGCCTGATTCCTCCAGCTCCATTTTTCTTTCTCAAGATTGCTTTGGCTATTCCGGGTCTTTTGTGTTTCCATACAAATTGTGAAATTTTTTGTTCTAGTTCTGTGAAAAATGCCATTGGTAGTTTGATAAGGATTGAATCTGTAGATTGCTTTGGGTAGTATAGTCATTTTCACAGTGTTGATTCTTCCAATCCAAGAACATAGTATATCTCTCCATCTGTTTGTATCTTTCATCAGTGTCTTATAGTTTTCTGCATACCAGTCTTTTGTCTCCTTAGGTAGGTTTATTCCTAGGTATTTTATTCTTTTTGTTGCAGTGGTCAATGGGAGTGTTTCCTTAATTTCTCTTTCAGATTTTTCATCATTACTGTGTAGGAATGCAAGAGATTTCTGAGCATTAATTTTGTATCCTGCAACTTTACCAAATTCATTGATTAGCTCTAGTAGTTTTCTGGTAGCCTCTTTAGGATTCTCCTATATAGAGTATCATGTCATCTGCAAACAGTGACAGCTTTACTTCTTTTCCAATTTGGATTCCTTTTATTTCTTTTTCTTCTCTGATTGCTGTGGCTAAAACTTCCAAAACTATGTTGAATAATAGTGGTGAGAGTGGACAACCTTGTCTTGTTCCTGATCTTAGAGGAAATGATTTCAGTTTTTCACCAGTGAGAACAATGTTGGCTGTGGGTTTGTCATATATGGCCTTTATTATGTTGAGGTAAGTTCCCCCTATGCCTACTTTCTGGAGGGTTTTTATCATAAATGGGTGTTGAATTTTGTCGAAAGCTTTCTCTGCATCTATTGAGATGATCATATGGTTTTTCTCCTTCAGTTTGTTAATATGGTGTATCACATTGATTGATTTGTGCATATTGAAGAATTTTTGCATTCCTAGGATAAACCCCACTTGATCATGGTGTATGATCCTTTTAATGTGGTGTTGGGTTCTGTTTGCTAATATTTTGTTGAGGATTTTTGCATCTATGTTCATCAGTGATATTGGCCTGTAGTTTTCTTTCTTTGTGACATCTTAGTCTGGTTTTGGTATCAGGGTAATGGTGGCCTTGTAGAATGAGTTTGGGAATGTTCCTCCCTCTGCTATATTTTGGAAGAGTTTGAGAAGGATAGGTGTTAGCTCTTCTCTAAATGTTTGATAGAATTTGCCTGTGAAGCCATCTTGTCCTGGGCTTTTGTTTGTTGGAAGAGTTTTAATCACAGTTTCAATTTCAGTGCTTGTGATTGGTCTGTTTATATTTTCTATTTCTTCCTGGTTCAGTCTTAGAAGGTTGTGCTCTTCTAAGAATTTGTCCATTTCTTCCGGGTTGTCCATTTCATTGGCGTATAGTTGCTTGTAGTAATCTCTCATGATCCTTTGTATTTCTGCAGTGTCAGTTGTTCCTTCTCCTTTTTCGTTTCTAATTCTATTGATTTGAGTCTTCTACCTTTTTTTGCTAATAAATCTGGCTAATGGTTTATCAATTTTGTTTATCTTCTCAAAGAACCAGCTTTTAGTTTTATTGATCTTTGCTATTGTTTTCTTCATTTCTTTTTCATTTATTTCTGATCTGATCTTTATGATTGTTTTCCTTCTGCTAACTTTAGGGTTTTTCTGTTCTTCTTTCTCTAAGTGCTTTAGGTGTAAGGTTAGGTTGTTTACTTGAGATATTTCTTATTTCTTGAGGTAGAGCTGTATTGCTATAAACTTCCCTCTTAGAACTGCTGTTGCTGCATCCCATAGGTTTTGGTTGGTCATGTTTTCATTGTCATTTATTTCTAGGTATTTTTTGATTTCCTCTTTGATTTCTTCAGTGATCTCCTGGTTATTAAGTAGTGTATTGTTTAGCATCCATGTGTTTGTACTTTATACAGATTTTTTCCTGTAATTGATATCTAGTCTCATAGCGTTGTGGTCAGAAAAGATACTTGATACGATTTCAATTTTCTTATATTTATCAAGGCTTGATTTGTGACCCAAGATATGATCTGTCCTGGAGAATGTTCCATAAGCACTTGAGAAGAAAGTGTATTCTGTTGTTTTTGGATGGAATGTCCTATAAATATCAATTAAGTCCATCTTGTTTAATGTATCATTTAAAGCTTGTGTTTCCTTATTTATTTTCATTTTGGATGATCTGTCCATTGTTGAAAGTGGGGTGTTAAAGTCCCCTACGATTACTGTGTTACTGTCGATATCCCTTTTTATGGCTGTTAGCATTTGTCTTATGTATTGAGGTGCTCCTATGTTGGGTGCATAAATATTTACAGTTGTTATATCTTCTTCTTGGATTGACCCCTTGATCATTATGTAGTGTCCTTCTTTGTCTCTTGTAATAGTCTTTATTTTAAAGTCTATTTTGTCTGATATGAGAATTGTTACTCCAGCTTTCTTTTGATTTCCATTTGCATGGAATATCTTTTTCCATTCCCTCACTTTCAGTCTGTTTGTGTCCCTAGGTCTGAAGTGGGTCTCTTTTAGACAGCATATATGTGGATCTTGTGTTTGTATCCATTCAGCCAGTCTATGTCTTTTGGTTGGAGCATTTAATCCATTTACATTTAAGGCAATTATTGATATGTATGTTCCTATTACCATTTTCTTAATTGTTTTGGGTCTGTTATTGTAGGTCTTTTCCTTCTCTTGTGTTTCCTGCCTAGAGAAATTCCTTTAGCATTTGTTGTAAAGCTGATTTGGTGGTGCTGAATTCTCTTAGCTTTTGCTTGTCTGCAAAGGTTTTAATTTCTCCGTGGAATCTGAATGAGATAGTTGCTGGGTAGAGTAATCTTGGTTGTAGGTTTTCCCCTTTCATCACTTTAAATATGTCCTGCCACTCCCTTCTGGCTCCCTGCTGAAAAATCAGTTTTTAACCTTATGGGGATTCCCTCATATGTTCTTTGTTGTTTTTCCCTTGCTGCTTTTAATATTTTTTCTCTGTATTTAATTTTTGATAGTTTGGTTAATATGTGTCTTGGCGTGTTTCTCCTTGGATTTATCCTGTATGGGACTCTGCACTTCCTGGCCTCGATTAACTATTTCCTTTCCCATATTAGGGAAATTTTCAACTACATAATCTCTTCAAATATGTTCTCAGTCCCTTTCTTTTGCTCTTCTTCTGGAACCCCTATAATTCGAAAGTTTGGTGTGTTTAATGTTGTCCCAGAGGTCTCTGTGACTGTCCTCAATTCTTTTCATTCTTTTTTCTTTATTCTGCTCTGGGGTAGTTATTTCCACTATTTTATTTTCCAGGTCACTTATCTGTTCTTCTGCCTCATTTATTCTGCTATTGATTCCATCTAGAGAATTTTTAATTTCATTTATTGTGTTGTTCATCATTGTTAGTTTGCTCTTCAGTTCTTCTAGGTCCTTGTTAAACGTTTCTTGTATATTCTCCATTTTATTTCCAAGATTTTGGATCATCTTTACTATCATTACTCTGAATTCTTTTTCAGGTAGACTGCCTATTTCCTCCTCATTTGTTTGGTCTGGTGGGTTTTTGCCTTGCTCCTTCACCTGCTTTGTGTTTCTCTATTTTCTCATTTTGCTTAACTTACTGTGTTTGGGGTCTCCTTTTCACAGGCTGTGGGTTTGTAGTTCCCGTTGTTTTTGGTGTCTGCCCCCAGTGGCTAAGCTTGGTTCAGTGGGTTGTGTGGGCTTCCTGGTAGAGGGGACTGGTGCCTGTGTTCTGGTGGATGAGGCTGGATCTTATCTTTCTGATGGGTAGGACCACATCCGGTGGTGTGTTTTGGGGTGTCTGTGACCTTCTTATGATTTTAGGCAGCCTCTCTGTAATGGGTGGGGTTGTGTTCCTGTCTTGCTAGTTGTTTGGCATGGGGTGTCCAGCACTGGAGCTTGCTGGACGTTGAGTGGAGCTGGGTCTTAGTGTTGAGATGGAGATCTCTGGGAGAGCTTTTACTGTTTGTTATTACATGGAGCTGGGAGGTCTCTGGTGGACCAATGTCCTGAACTTGGCTCTCCCACCTCAGAGGCACAGGCCTGACACCTGGCTGGAGCACCAAGACCCTGTCAGCCACATGGCTGAGAAGAAAGGGAGAAAGAAGGAAAGAAAGAAAGAAAGAAAGAGAGAGAGAGAGAGAGAAAGAAAGGAAGGAAGGAAGGAAGGAAGGAAGAGAGAGAGAAAGAGAGAGAAAGAAAGAAAGTTATTTTAAAAATTATTAAAAATAAGATTTGTTTAAGTAATAAAAGAAAGAAGAGAGCAACCAAACCAAAAAACAGATCCACCAGTGATAACAAGTGCTAAAAACTATACTAAAAAAAATAAATGGACAGACAGAACCCTAGGACAAATGGTAAAATCAAAGCTATATAGACAAACTCACACAAAGAAGCATACACATACACATTCACACACACACACACACACACACACACACACACTATATATATATATGTATAAAAATAAAAAGGAACACAACAACCAAATCTATAAACAAATCTACCAGTGATAATAAACTCTAAATACTAAACTAAGATAAACATAAAACCAGAAACAAATTAGATGCAGAAAGGAAACCCCAAGTCTACAGTTATTCCCAAAGTCCACCGCCTCAATTTTGGGATGATTCATTGTCTATTCATGTATTCCACAGATGCAGGTACATCAAGTTGATTGTGGAGATTTAATCCGCTGCTCCTGAGGCTGCTGGGAGAAATTTCCCTTTCTTTTCTTTGTTCGCACAGCTCCCGGGGCTCAGCTTTGGATTTGGCCCCGCCTCTGCGTGTAGGTCTCCTGAGGGCGTCTTCCCCGCCCAGACAGGATGGGGTTAAAGGAGCCGCTGATTCGGGGGCTCTGGCTCACTCAGGCCGGGGGGAGGGAAGGGTACGGATACGGGGTGAGCCTGCGGCGGCAGAGGCCAGCATGATGTTGCAACAGCCTGAGGCATGCCGTGTGTTCTCCTGGGGAAGTTGTCCCTGGATCATGGGACCCTGGCAGTGGCGGGCTGCACAGGCTCCCGGGAGGGGAGGTGTGGATAGTGACCTGTGCTCGCACACAGGCTTCTTGGTGGCGGCAGCAGCAGCCTTAGCGTCTCATGCCTGTCTCTGGGGTCCGCGCTGATAGCCACGGCTCGCGCCCATCTGTGGAGGTCGTTTAGGCAGTGCTCTGAATTCCCTCTCCTCGCACACCAGGAAACAATCGTCTCTTGCCTCTTAGGCATTTCCAGACTTTTTCCCGACTCCCTCCCGGTTAGCCATGGCGCACTAGCCCACTTCAGGCTGTGTTCATGCAGCCAACCCCAGTCCTCTCCCTGGGGTCTGACCTCTGAAGCCCAAGCCTCAGCTCCCAGCCCCCGACCGCCCCGGCAGGTGAGCAGACAAGCCTCTCGTGCTGGTGAGTGCTGGTCAGCACCGATCCTCTGTGCAGGAATCTCTCCGCTTTGCCCTCTGCACCCCTTGTTGCTGCGCTCTGCTCTGTGTCTCCAAAGCTTACCCCGCTCCCGCCACGCACCGTCTGTGCCAGTGAAGGGGCTTCCTGGTGTGTGAAAACCTTTCCTCCTTCACAGCTTCCTCCCCGAGGGGCAGGTACTGTCCCTATTCTTTTGTCTCTGTTTTTTCTTTTTTCTTTTGCCCTACCCAGGTACGTGGGGAGTTTCTTGCCTTTTGGGAGGTCTGAGGTCTTCTGCCACCGTTCAGTAGGTGTTTTGTAGGAGTTCTTCCACAGGTAGGTGTATTTCTGATGTATTTTTGGGGAGGAAGATGATCTCCAGGTCTTACTCCTCCACCATCTTGAAGGTCTCCATATTTTATTTTTTAAGTATTAAAGATCCTTAGTTTATATTCTGTATCTCATTATTCTCATATCTGTAGTTTTTGATGGTGGGATTGATTATATTTTTTCCTATAATTCCTAAAAGTTTGACTCTCTTACTTTTAAGAGAGCTCATGTTCCTTGCAACTTTATTCATGGAAATGAAAGGGAGGGAAGGAGAGAGGGAAGGAAGGGAGAGGAAAAAGGATGCACACATCTTAACTTGGAAGAGCAATGTACTAAGACTTCATAGGAGGCAGAAACTCTAGGTGGGTCAGGGGAGGGGATACAGACAATGAGCAAGGTAGGTTGGAGTGTGCCCTCTCCTGGTAGCTGCTGAGTGGTTCAGAGAACACCAAATCCAGATGGAGCCTTAGGCCGCCCTCTTCAGGGCAATGTACTGACTTGTCTCCGAGGACAAGATGTTCCTTCTTTTTTGCAGGCAGGTGGCAGTGTGCGGGGAAGATAAGGTAGAAACAGGAAATATTGGGCTTCTGACAGGAGATTATCGTTTGATTGTGGGAAATAGGAATTCAGTCACTTTCCTCCACCCTCCCCAACACCCATAAAAGCCGAAAACTTGGAGCTATTTGTGAATCCAGGGGTGAGGGAATTCACAGGACACAGGATATTCAGTGCTAAAACCTAGACCACCTGGGCACATCAAAAGGGTTGGTCAGTCTGAGCTCAGTAGCCTCATTTTTCTGGGAATAACAACAATAGATGATATTTATTTAGCACTTTTTTCTGTGCTCTACATGTCTTATGTCATGATCTTCACATCAACTTAGGAGGGAATTATTTGTGATATAATAAAATTTATTAGCCTGGAAGAGTTCACAGATTCTGCCCTCTCCCCCCGCCAAAGAAAACCCTGTAAATGCAGCTCTACTCACAACAGTCCACTGCCATCCCTCTAGTCGAGTGTTCCATGATTTAAACTGGCTATTTTCAATGTTTCTGTCTTCGCAAACTTAATTCTTTCCCTTTTTTCTATGATTAATTACAATGGATTCTTCCCTCCACCCCCATCAGCAATTGTTTTTTGAATTCCAGGAAGCTTTGCAAAAGATCAAAAACAGGGCTTCCCTGGTGACGCAGTGGTTGAGAGTCCGCCTGCTGATGCAGGGGACATGGGTTCGTGTCCCGGTCCGGGAAGACCCCACATGCCGCGGAGCGGCTGGGCCCGTGAGCCATGGCCGCTGAGCCTGCGCGTCCGGAGCCTGTGCTCCGCAACGGGAGAGGCCACAACAGTGAGACGCCTGCGTAAGGCAAAAAAAAAAAAAAAAAAAAGATCAAAAACATTTAAGATTTGGTATCTCTTGGTAATTTTGACAGTGGAATAGTGAACAAAATTTGGTTGAATTCTTCCAGAGAAATCACCTCTTCTTTTTCCCCCCAGGGAGAGGTGAACTAGGTAAGTGTTTATGCCCAAAACATTTGCAGACTCGCCCAGTGCTTCTCTCGGTTTTCTTTCTCATATTCTAATCCTCTGATTCTTTATGTCAGAAAGGAGACTTAAATATGTATTTATATCTGAAAAAAATCAAAACGCATAAAATTCTGGCAGGAAAATAAGAGACTAATAACTACTTATAGATAGAATTGTTTATCTAATTTTTATTGCTAGTTATTACACGTTTGGAAGAATGTTTGACAACATTCTAATTAAGCCCTGGAATCAAGATATTGACCAAAAGAGGTGAACATTAATGTTTCTAAGTTTTAAGGAATCTTGGTTAAAATTTCATTTGAATGATATAAGAAAATACGTGGTTTTTCATTTTGAATTGCTGGTTTCCATCTTAAATGTAGAGCCAGGCATATCTTTTCTGGGAATTCTCATAGTGTGAAGAAGAAAAATACAGTATAACGTACTAAGAAAGAGGTTTATCAGGCAGTCTTTTTTTTTTTTTTTAAGGAGAGCTCGTTCCCCGAAAAACATACAACTACTTTCTAAATGAAGCTAGATATGAATCGAGATTAGGTAACACAGCAAAATTTGCAGAAATCTGATATTCCAGGATTCCCCTCATTTGGGATAAATTCATTTATTATTTCCCTCCCTCCCTCTCTCTTCTCCCTTCCACCTTCTTGTCTGTTGTTTCTGTTCCTTTCTGGCTTTCATTTCTGATTTTAGGTGCAGTTGGTTGGGTTTATCACACACCTCGGTTTATAACATAACAGCCTCTTTGCACCGTGGGAAGCTGCTCTCTTGTTTGATTCCTTTTGTCCCTCGTCTCCACTTCCATTTTCCTCTCTTCCGTAAACAAACCACTGTCCTCTGGTGTTTATTGTGCCTTCTTTTGTTCTGTATTCTTTTAAAAAGGTACGTGGTTGTTTGATGTGCAGGTTTTATTGATTTATAAAAGTGTAGTGTATAAAATATATTGTTCTGTTAATGTATCTCACTGTTGCTTTTTCTTCTTTTTTTTTTTTTTTTTTTTTTTTGCGGTACGCGGGCCTCTCACTGCTGTGGCCTCTCCTGTTGCGGAGCACAGGCTCCGGACACACAGGCTCAGCGGCCATGGCTCACGGGCCCAGCCACTCCACAACATGTGGGATCTTCCCAGACCGGGGCATGAACCCGCGTCCCCTGCATCGGCAGGCGGACTCTCAACCACTGCGCCATCAGGGAATCCCTCACTGTTGCTTTTTGTCGACACTGTACTTTTAAGACTCTTATATGTTGTTCAGAGCACATGTGATGATTCTAACCTAATATCACAATGTCAAAATGTAGGCAACTTACCTTCAAATGGTTCAGAAAAATAAGTATATATAAAGCAAAGGTGGCAAGATGTTGTTGATAACTGATGACCCTGGATGAGGTGTCTGCGTGTTCTTTGCACTATACGTTCAACTTCTCTGGTTGAAAATTTTCAAAATAAAATGTTGGGGGAGAAGAAATAGGAAATCATAGAAACATTAACCATGCACAATGAGAACTGTGTGTAAAAAGGTTTCCATGTCCTCAGAAGCATCAGTCAGTCTCCCAGGCAGGAGTGGAGACTGCATTTCGCGACCACGTGGGACAGCCCCCTGCTTCCCTGAGGTGAGCAGAGTCCCCTGCGGATTTACTCTCCTGGGAGGTTGGAGTCCTGGCTTCTTTTTTCCGGTGTCTCCAGGTCTGTCTCCTCCACACTCAGGGTTGCTCTGTGGGGCCTGGGCAGAACCAGGCTTGTGTGGACCAGGACTTTCCCCAGGTGTGCAGCTCCCAGGTTTTTCCAGCCCAACTGTGGCCACCTTTTCCTTACCCGTCTCTTCCTGTTGGTGGCTTCCTCCATCATCAGCAACCCCTCCTTTGTCTTCTTCCCCCCAAACCCAAGCTGCTCTCAGCAGGGCACCTGCTGTCATTTGAGGTCAGTGTGGATTTCAGTCTGTGTGTGCCTCCCAAGGATAAACGTTTTTAAACTCAGTGACTGATGATTTAAAGTGCCCCCACTTACCTCCATCACTCTAAACAGTGTTTGCTATGTAAATACAACTTTAAGACAGTCCCCGGCCTCTTTTCCAACAAATTGTTGTCCCTTAGCCCCTCCTACATAGAAATTCTGGGTTCTCAACACCTTAGCCCTTACCTGTACTTGTTATGTAGGAATTACCTGGATGTGATGTTAGCCTCCAAGGGTACCACTGAGGTGAGGTACCCCAGCAGTCATGGATCAGAAAGACTCATGGTCCAAAAGGTGCACAGGCTTAGGGGATGGGGTGTAAGGGGGGAACAAGGACCATTCTGCCTGAATCCCAGATCATACAAATTTCACACGTCCTGTCTCTCTTCTCTCTCTCCCTCCCTCTCCCTCTCCCTTTTTCTGCTGCATCGCCTCCTGGCAGCATGCATGTGAGGACCAGTATTGCGTGTTGAGCAAGCAGACCCAAAAGACAGCAGGCATGGGGGCCAACACACCACCTGCTCTATCAGAGAGACTCAGGTGTGCACACCTGGCCACAGCTGGAGCTTGCCAGTTAGCCTGCCTAGCTCTTGGCGCCTTAATTCACTTTTCTTGGGCAGAGCACATACGGAAGCAGATGGCATATACTGGGCATTGCCAACATGTGGTTGGCGTAAGCATGACCCAGCTGCCAGCTTAGGGCAAGCACGGTGACTTGGTCTCTCCATCTTTCTATCTATGAAGAATATTGTTTGTCCCATTACATATTCCTTTTATCATACTTATCTTTTGCATGCCTTTCAGATGATAACTTACTTATTAGCTATATTTAATATATCCTATTAGGTTTGCTTATATTGCATAAGCTACTTGCTTACCTACTCTCTATACTTAACACTTGGGCGTTTCATCCGTTCTGCCTGTTTTTCTTGTCTTCTACAGCAGAATTGATTATTGCCAAAGAATACAGCAAAAGTACTTGAGAGGGAGACAAGCTTTGGTTTCTATCAAAGGAATTCCCAGCACTCACAGTCATGTAGCAGAGGTTTGGGGAAAACAAGTCACCTTCATATTGTCCTGAAATCAACCTAGGCAGGGAAAGTCAGTCATAATTTCCCCAGAGGAGTCATGGAACACTCTCAGATGTACATGTAAGGATGAGTAAATGGGTAATGAGCTTTGATAGTAATGTCTTATATTTCACATTTATTGAAGTGGGGAATAGATATACATATATGGAGAGAGAGATCTGTTTTCACAATGCTAGGTACTTCTGAACAGTGTAACTATCAGAATACCTCATGCGTGTTTTTTTTAAATTAATTTCTTTATTTTTTTGGCCGTGTCAGGTCTTAGTTGCAGCACGTGGGATCTTCATTGAGGCGTGTGGGATCTTTTGTTGCAGCTTGCGGGCTTCTCTCTAGTTGTGGTGCATGGGCTCTCTTGCTGAGGCATGCGAGCTCAGTAGTTGTGGCACATGGGCTTAGTTGCCCAGTGGCATGTGGGATCTTAGTTAGCCCGCCAGGGATGGAACCCGCGTCCCCTTCGTTGGAAGATGGCTTCTTTACCACCGGACCACCAGGGAAGTCCCCACCTCATGCACGTTTGTACTTCTCTCTTTGCATCAAGTTGGAAAAAGAGCCATCAGTACTTCATTCATAATATAATGCTCTTTGCAACCCCTTCTTGGTCCTGCAATCCTCCCTATTTCCATTTCTATTAACACGTACACTTCTTGCTCCTGCCAGGAGTGAGTTAAAATAGGAACATGAATTTCTTTGAGCATATGTGACTTAATGTTACTCCGTTTAAACAAAAGTAAAGGAGAGAAGAGAAAACAGCTAGAGAGCTCTGTTGTCACCCCAAATAAAGCAGTCACGTGTCCCAAATACAGTGGATGTAATGTTGATTTCGACAGTTGCCTAGTTTGGCCACGAGATGGCGCCATGCACCAGTAAGACGCTATGGCTACTACGGTGCTGGCTGCTGTGCCGGCTTGCGGCCCATGGAGGGGTGGTGACCCTGAGAAGGGACAAAAACAATATGACAAACCTGAGGAAGCAAGTGAAGGCTGAGGACGTGGAGACGGTGCAGAGCAGAGGTGGGGAAAGTAGACTTTGAAATCAAATAGTTGCTTCCCAATCCCAGCTCCCCAACCTTCCTTTTCTCATATATATATATTTGAGATTTATTATGAGGAATTGATTAAGAAGTCCCATAATCTGTCCCCCCTGAAAACTGGAGACCCAGGAAAGCCAGTGGTGTAATTCAGTTCAAGTCTGAAAGCCTGAGAGCCAAGGGAGCTGATGGTGTAAATCCCAGTTCAAAGGCAGGAGAAGATGAGATTGGATGTCACCTCCAGCAGTGAGAGAGCAAAAAAAGGAGTGAATTCCTCTGACTTCTGCCCTGCTTCTATTCAGGCCCTTAACAGGTTGGGGGGTGGCAACCCACACTGGGGAGGGCAATCTACTTTAAAGAGTCCACTGATTCAAATGCTCATCGTCCTCACAGACTCACCCAGAAACAATGGTGAATCTGGGCACTCTGTAGACAGTCAAGCTGACATCATATTAGGAGACCCATGATGTAGATATGTTTCAGCATTGGTGATATTAACTCGATCACAGGTTTCTCCACGGTAAATTTACTATTTCCCTTCCAGTTTACTAGGGGTTTTGTGGGGATATACTTTCAGTCTATGCCAATATCCTGTTTCTCATATTTTTGTCTATTAATTTTAGCATTATTCTTACCTGCAACTATTATTACTGTGATGTTTACCTCAAGGTAATTTTTTAAATTTCTGCCACCCCTTCTATACTTGTTAACTGGGATCTAAAAGAGTCTTCTGCTCACTTCTAAGTGAGAATGGGTAGGACAGTGTTCTGGCTGCTGGCTCTGTGGTTTGTGGTGATGATTCATGGTCACCTTTGTCCAGTAGAAATATTGGGAGGTGGATGGAAAGGCATCAGCCTTCTGACCATGAAGAAAAGAATTGACTTTCAGTTATTCATATTCTCTAAAATATTATGTGATCACATTACTATGAATTTAATAATAACACTTTCACAGTAAAAGAGACGTTAACATGACTGATTATCTTCTGGGTGACTATATTCATTAAGTCAGAAAGAAAAGAGCGTGGGTAGGGTAGAAATGACGTGAAAATTTCTCACTCAATTTCCTCTGCATGTGAGAAGCAGAGAAAGGACAGACTTCTCAAGCGCAGTGTGAATGATTTGATGACCTTTATGAACCCTGGTAGCTTTAGATCATCTAACAAAGCCTTTTCATGGACTTGGCTGGAGGCTCAGGAGATGCTTTTGACTCAAGAAAAATACTTTGATTTGAAAGGGGTTTTGGTTACTATTTTTTCTTTATACGAGCAGAAAACACCACCTTTCCTCTCCTACAGAAAACTGCACTCTGTAGGTAGAGAAATAAGGGCAGGATCTTTTATCCGATGAATTCCAACTGTTTTAAGGTTGGGAACTCACAATCCTTCCTTACAGGCAGGCACGGGATAGAGAACTATGAGTCTTTGTGTAAAAACCAAGGGAAGGAGGGCACAATTACAATAAGAAAGAATGAGCTGGCCTCTGCAGACAGGTGGGCTGATGGCTGGGACATCGGACAGTTGCAGCCCTCACTGCTAAGGTTTGCTGCCAGTGACTCATGCAAGTTCATTCCAGAGCCCTCTCTCCACTGCCCTCACTTCTCAGGGTTTGCTCTCCAAATCCCTAGATTCCCCTCATTCAAAAACTAGCCTGGAAATACCCTACCTTGCTGATCTTCAATCATTTCCTTGATCAGACTTTGACCCTGCACGAGCCTTGCATCAACAAACGACAAAGGAGTGAAAATGAACTTTATGTCTTATGCCTTTTGCCATCTGACTATGAATATTTCCCAACACAAACAAGACCAGATTCTTTCTTCAGAGTGGGTGGAATGTTGAAGGAGGGAAGCAGAGAGAGGATTGAAGACTGAGGGTCCTGATGGGTCTGTCCACTCAAATACTGTTGAGTTCATTTCCTGGTCTCTGCAGCACTGCACTGGGCAGGGATATTCTAATTCAGTTAACTCAAGAGCTGGAATAAACTCAAAAGGGTATTTATTTCAGTGCAGAAGGGAAATAGCTAAAGTTTTTGACAACTTGTCTTTTCCCAGATTCTAAAAGGGAAATCACTTAAAGAACTGGGCCTTTTGCAGAAAGATCCCTTCGTGGGAACTCCCCAAGGTCCACACCATTCCTCTTGCCCCTGGTTTTTTTTATTGAGGGCCCTTGTTCAACTCTCTTCACGTGAATCTCTACCCATCACCTTCAGGAGACCCGTCCTCGTAGGAAAACCTCATCCCCAGGAGGGTCTCATCACCTGCGTCAGGCTCCATTCCCCTGGCCAGTCGCCAAGTCTCAAGTCTAAATCACTCCGTTTAGAGTGACAGGGGCGTTTGCTGGGGCTCAGGTCAGTAGGGTGGGGCGTCTGAAGGAGAAAACTCTTGATGCTGCTGGCTCCTGGGTCTCGTGTGAGCCTGGGTCTCCCGGACAACGGATTTTCTTCCAGAATCCCACCTCTGAGAGGTTCCTGAGTGTCTGTTTCTTTAAGTCTCTGACCTGATAGAACAAGAAAGTCTATAAACCTCACCTGGCTTCTATCAGGAGGGGAGGCACAAGTTTCCAAGAGTAAATAATCACTTTTCAAGGGAACGATGCAGACTGCACTCACATCTAAGAAACCAATAATTTTCTTAGCCAGTCCACTGCTTCTCCCTCATCTAGGTCTCTGGGCGATGTCAGTACCCCGTTACTGGGCAGAAGGGGGTCTGATTGCTTCCGGTTCTAGTACTGACCCTCCCGAGTCAGACCCCAACAGGAGTCCTTCCGCCCCGTGTTGCTCGTACCAACAGAATGAGACTTAGTTTGGTTCAGAAGGACAGGAGAGGTTTATTCTTTGATTAGATCATGGAGAGATAAGAGCTCGTGGTCTAGAGTACACGTTCGCAGCCCCAAACCAGCAGGGCTGCTTTTCAGGGCTCCTGTCGGCGGGGAGGGGGCGGGGCTCTCGAGGGGCGGGGCTCTCGAGGGGCGGGCTCAGCCGCGCTGCTCGCGGCTCCAGCTCGCAGTGCCGTGCGCAGCGGCTCTGCACACGGGCCGTCGAGTGAGGCGTCGGCGGCCATCTTGCAGGGCAGACTCCGGTCTGAACGGTCGGCAGCGAGGCCTCCGCACGGGGCGACCTGGGAGCAAGTGAAACTCGACTAAGCACAAAGGGAGAGAAAAAAGGTAAGATTTTATTTTACGACCCAGATTCTGTGTTTCCTCCCCGGGACTTGTTGATGGGCTTTGCCGGTGACACGTCCCTCCTCTGGCTTCCGTCCTGCGCCTCGTTCCTGAGGGGTGCTGAGGGGCGCAGGTTCGGCTCCTGGAGCTGTTTCCTGCCGAGTGTGGGGTCGTCGGGCCCCGGGGGGAGGAGCAGGACGTCTCCCAACGCCTGTAGCCGTGTCTGGTGGCTCCCCGGGGCCCCAGCCCTAACTGTTGCGTCCGTGAGTGACCGCTGTCTGGAGTTTTATAGATCCGGAGGGTCATTAAGGGGCCCAGGAAAGGCCCAGCCCCAGCGGCGTGAGGGTGGCCGGCGTTTCCCCCGCTCCAGAAGTGTTCACCAGGTCAGACGGCCTGGTTTCTGCAGCCAGGCGGCCTTCCCAGTGGTCTGTGCGCGCCTCCTCCAATTAGGCCGCGTGCGTCCACGTGAAAACAGCTCCACGTGCTGCCCGGTGCACAGACCCCCGCCCCCCTCCTCCCCGGGGAAGCTAAGGATGATCCGGGGCAACTCGGTCCCCCAGCACCATACCGGCCAGTGAGTCGGCGGACTTTTGTCCCATCTGGAAGTCCGGGCCGGTCTCGCTGGCCGCTGTGGCCAGGGTGGCTGTTAGCTTTTTTATGATGTCAGTGTTGTATATGGTTCCCCCGGCCAAGGTCACTAGCTCCCCTCTGAGCACAGTTGATTACTACAATTAGTCGTCTGCTCTTTTGAGAGAGACTTTTGTTGATTTTTCGGAAGAGAAGCTTTAGGTCAGAGAGGGGTTCGCACGAGTAATCAGGGGGGTCCGTTTCCCCAGGTTGTCCCTCTGGAGGTTGGGGCTCCGGGGCCCCCTTCACGCGAGTGTCGTGTCCCCATGGAGTGACGCCCAGCGGCTTCCGGGCGGGTGGGTGCGTAGCATCACTAAGTGGGGTCCGTTCCTCTTAGAAGTCGCTGGTATCGCGGGGCTGCAGCTTTTCCAGGTGTTCAGATACACCTGGTCCTCTGGCCGGAAGGGGTGGGGGGCAGGTCGGAGGGTGCGGGCAGCACCTGGTTACCACGGTGTCTCCTATCTGGAGGACACACTCGAGTCGTTCCATTTCATGGACGTCACACTCGAGTCGTTCCAGTTCAAGGAGGCTCCTGCGCTTGGGGAGTGGGTTTACTGAAGGTGAGCTCAACTGCACTTGACTTTAAATTATCCCTTGGGGTTAACGGAATGTGGAGCAGCTCAATTGGGAGTAATTTAATCCAAATTTTTTGAGTCCCCTGGCATAGCTTGACCAAGGTTCCTTCTAAGGGTTGATTGGACCGCTCTACTTTCCCTGATGATTGGGGTTTCCAGGCTTAGTGAAAAGTCCATTTTATGCCCAGGGCACTTGTTATCCCCTTTGTCACTTGAGACAGGAATGCTGGGCCATTAGCACTTTGTAAGGATCCTGGGAGCCCAAACCTGGGGATTATGTCTTTTAGTGATACTTTAGCCACTTTGGCTAATGTTTCAGTTCTAGTGGGGAACCCTTCTACCCACCGTGAACACGTGCCCACTAGCACCTAGAGATACCTGAAGTTGCCCTGTGCTCTCGGCATGACAGATCAGTCTGCCATTCTTCTCCAGAATATGTCCCTCTGGTCTGAATGGGCTTTATCTGGGGGGCTCTGGGGGGTCTGGTGTTTGGGATGTTCATTGTGCAGATGGTGCGCGTCTCAACTATCAGAATGACTATACTTTTTATGCCGGGTGTTATCATGAACTCAACTAACCAGTTATATAGAGCGTCCCGCCTGTAGTGAGTTCCTTGATGAGACTATCTGATGGCTTGACAAACTGCAGTTTGGGGAAAGAAGTATTGCTCATGTTCATTAAGTAGCCCCCCAAGGCCTCCTAGATCTCCGTTACCAAACTGAATTAGGGTCAGCTTGCCTTCGCACAATAAAGCCAATGTACTGACACCAAGTTGTGATGAAGAAAGGTGTAGCATTTATTACAGGTGCATATAAAGAGTACAAGCGGCTAATGCTCAGAAAACTGGGATTCCCCAGTGGATTTCTGGGAAATCATATTCATTTTAACATCTTTATTAGAGTATAATTGCTTTACAGTGGTGTGTGAGTTTCTGCTTTATAACAAAGTAAATCAGCCATACATGTACATATATCCCCATATCTCCTCCCTCTTGCGTCTCCCTCCCACCCTCCCTATCCCACCCCTCTAGGTGGTCACAGAGCACTGAGCTGAACTCCCTGTGCTCTGCGGCTGCTTCCCACTAGCCATCCATTTTACATTTGGTAGTGTATATATGTCACTGCTGTTCTCTCACTTCATCCCAGCTTACCCTTCCCCCTCCCTGTGTCCTCAAGTCCATTTTCTATGTCTGTGTCTTTATTCAGGGAAGGTTTTTTAAAGGCAGGGTGAGGGAGAGATTCGCAGGGTACATGATCAGCTGGTGCACAGTCCTCTGGTTAATGGTGAGGTAACGGGGTGTCACAGGGGTTAACATCAGTTCTCCGGCCCCAGGTGGTCTGGGTGCCATGTGCTCATGGTCATCATGCAATTAATTTCTTCCATCTGGTGGGGGTTCTAGTATCAGAAAACAACTCAGGGATGTGCATCAGACAGTGTAATTTATGTCCTTCAGGGAGGAAATAATGATTCTGTGACTGCTCTATGGCTGATCTATTGTTTAAATTTTTTTTTTTTTTTTTTTTTTTTACTACATGTTCGCAGTCTTTCAATCTTTAATTCTTGAGCCAGCCTTTTGTGACTCAAGGGAGGCCTGGGAGACTAAAGCTTTTCTACAAACAAGAGGCAGGCAGAGGACATGGAGAGGAGGGTGGGCATCTGTCCTGGAAGGCTCCATAGGGTCTTGCTGGGTTACATAGTGAAGCCCCACTTCTGGGCTTGTCTGCTGCTTCCTTTGTATAGACTGAGGAGTAGTTGGGTGGATCTGGCCTCTGCGGTATGAGGGTAATTACCAAGTTACTGGTTCTAGGGCCACCCTTCTGGTGGCTGCTTCTGCTTGTCGTTTCCCTTTATAATCTCCACATTCCCTGTTTGATGACCCCTACAGTGAATCACTGTCACTTTTCCCAGAAGAACGAGCTGCTTTTAGGAGTCTCAGTATGTTTAAGCCATGTTTTACCTGTTTATTCTCTGCAGTAAGCATACCCCTTTCTTTCCAAATAGCCCCGTGTGTGTGTAGGATGGCATATGCATACCGGGAGTCTGTGTAAACATTTAAGATCTTCCCTGTCCCGAGCTCCAATGCTCAGGTGAGTGCTGTCAGCTCACCTTTTGGGCTGAAGTCCCTGGGGTTAGGCTTCGTGCCTCTGTGACTCGGGTCTGGGAGGTCACTGTGGGTCCCACCAGCCTTTTTCCCTCTCTTATGAAGCTGCTCCCATCTGTGAACCATTCCTCTTCTGTGTTTGGGAGAGGCTCACTTCCTAGGTCGGGCGACTGGAATAGATCATGTCTGTGGTTTCTGTACAGTCAGGCTCCAGAGGCCCTGTTTCTGTGGGTAACAGGGTAGTCGGATTTAGTGTGTGACAGGTTTTTATGGTAACCACTGGGTTATCTAAAAGCATAGCCTGAACTTGACCTTCAGGGGATAGCCATTCTGTTCCCTTAGAACTTATTAAAGCCTGAACCTGACATGGGGTCCACGGAGTGACTGGCTGACCAAACGTTAACTTTTCAGCCTCCTTTAGCAGAGTTGTAGTAGCTGCTGCTGCCCGTAGGCAAGGAGGCCATCCCTTAGCAGTCTGATCTAATTGTTTAGAGAAATAAGCGACCACTGAATAAGGGGTCCCAGTCTTGAGCTAATACCCCAAGGGTGATTCCCCTTCTCTCATGAATGTAAAGGTCCTAAGGTTTAGCTGAATCTGGGAGGGCCAGGGCAGGGACCCAAAGTAATTGCTTTTTCAATTACTGAAAGGCCCTTGACATTCTGAATTCCATTCAAAAGGATCACATCATAGCATGCATCAGTATGTCTATCTTGCCAAACAGTGTTCCATTGCATGTAATACCACATTTTATTTATCCACTCATCAGCTGATGTACACTTGGTTTCCCCCACCCCCAATACACTTTTTTGTTTTTATGAATAGTGCTGCTATAACATTCGTATCTAAGTGGATATACGTTTTCATTTACCTTGGGTAGGTAACTAGGAGTAGAATTGCTGGGTTATATGGTAACTTTGCAGCTGTACCATCTTACATTCCCACCAGTAATGTATGAGGGTTCCAGTTTCTCCACATCCTCTTTAACACTCGTTATTGTCTTTTTAGTTATAGTGTTGAACCATTTAAGATCAGTAAACAAGTGCAGAAAGAAGTCTTATGACATCTCCCCCATGTTTGTAAGCTCTGTGCCTCGCCTAATGGTCGTGCACCTAGAAGGCACTCCCTAAACATCTGTTCAATGAAAGAAAATGAAAAAAAAAAAACCAAACCTTTTATTTGTATGTTGCCTTAGATTTTAGGTTTTTACAAAGTGCATGCACAAATTCTACGGCTCAAAATAACACTATAGGAAGTAGGAAGAGTGGGGATTTCCCATTTTAGACCTGAGACATTTAGGTAATAAGTGAAGCATCTAGATCACTGGTCCCCTGGCTTCATATCCAGTCTTCTCTGTACAGTTTAACACTGATTTTTTCAATATGTCTTTTAAACACCTTATTAGTTAATGTTCAGAAAAGAATGCTGAGAAGTCTCAAAAGATCTTAGTTTAAAAAAAGACAGCAGAAGCTGAAGGGACTGAGTGTATGTGGCCGTTTGGAGACAGCTAATTATGGTCCTGAGATAGTTGTGGCGACTGGAGAGAACAGTTTGGGGAAGCCTGACAAAGGAAGTCACTAGACGTCCAACTTTAGCAAGAAATCTCTTCATCTTTTGAAGTAGAACTAGTAGTTGAGCATTTGCAGGGCTGGAAAATGTAGGGAATGTCAAAGAGAGCTCTAAATCAGGTGAGGACTGATTATGTAGGTTGTAGATTGCATTATCTGAGAAAGAGCTAACACCAGAAAGTAGGTAATTGAAAAATTACAATTTTCAGGGAGTTCGCTGGTGGTATAGTGGTTAGGACTCGGTGCTTTCACCGCTGTGGCCCGGGTTCAATCCCTGGTCAGGGAACTAAGATCCCACGTGCTCCCACATGCTCCCACATGCTCCCACATGCTGCGTGGTGTGGCCAAAAAAAAAAAAAGTAGTATAATAAACCCCCATCATGCCTATCAGTTGAAAATTATCAACATTTTGCCATTCTTATATGTTTGATTTATAAAAAATGTTTGAATACATTAAGGCATTTTGGGGGGGGGGTTGTGTTGGGTCTTTGCTGCTGCACAGGGGCTTTTCTCTAGTTGTGGCAAGCAGGAGCTACTCTTCTTTGTGGTATGCAGGCTTCTCATTGCGGTGGCTTCTCTTGTTGCGGAGCACAGGTTCTAGGCGCGCGAGCTTCAGTAGTTGTGGCTCATAGGCTCTAGAGTGCAGACTCAGTAGTTGTGGTGTATGGGCTTAGTTGCTCCGCGACATGTGAGATCTTCCCGGACTAGGGATCGAACCTCTGTCCCTTGTGTTGGCAGGCGGATTCTTAACCACTGCACCACCAGGGAAGTTCCTTTTAAGGCATTCTTTAAATGTCATTTCCCTCCAGCTTTATTAAGGTATAACTGACCATCAAAACTTGTACATATTTAAGATGTACAGTCTTATGACTTGATTTACGTTACACTGAGAAATATTCACCACAACCAAGCCAGTCAACATAACCATTTCACACCTTAACCATTTTCTTTTTCTATGTTGAGAGCACTTAAGATCTACTCTCTCAGCAAATTAAAATACACAGTACAATATTGTCTATTAAAGCCACATTGCTGTACACCAGTTCTGCAGAACGTATTCATCTTGCATAACTGAAGCTAAAAGCCATTATTAATAACACTATTTTAACCAAGGTATATGGGTAAGTATTAAAGAATAATAATGGGATCTTGTTATAAGCATCAAGAACTTTGATCTTCCTTCATTTAGGGTGAAAGGGAAGAGAAACTGCTGAGCTGGTAAGATAGCCACACAAATAACTAAACACTTATGAGTGAAAGCCCAAGATTTTGTTCATTCAATCCTACAGTCATTCATTCAAACCATGTATTCTAGGTAATTTCCACACACACTGTCCATCCACCAGTGAGACAGACCATATTGGACTCAGACTTGAGTCCAAATCAGGATTCATTATTTACTAATTCAAAGACTTTGGACAAGTGCTGTCCTTGAGCCTCATTTTTCTCATCTGTACAATAGGGATAATAATACCTTCTTGAATAGGGCATTGTTAGAGTTAAAATGGAAGTAAGGTCCCCAGAAATGCACATGACCTGTTTTCTGTAACATGTGCCATTGTTATTTATCTAGGCTCTGAGCATGCGATGAAAGAAATCATATGGCAGGCTCTCTCTCCCAGTATTCCCCTTTCCCAATCTTCAAGGGCAGCAAAAAGCTTATAGAGGTCCCTCGCACAATGTAACATGTGAGATGCCAAAAGGCTGTCCCCAGTGACATCATGCATTCATCTTCCAAAATCATCTGAGCTCCCCTAATTTTCTACCTTTCTTTAAGTCTTTGTAGCTCTACAAACATAATCTGGGCTAAATCCTGCTTTGTGTTGGCCTCAGGCTGTGTTGTCAAACCCAAGTTCCCGTACCCAAGGCACAGTGATGCCAGATAAACCGAAGTGTCCAAGTTCTGAGCAGAGAAAGGTTTATCCTCCTTGATGGATTTCAGGGGAGGATTTTTAAAGGCAAGGTGGGGGAGAGAGTCCAGGGTACTAACTTGAGAATTATCTTTTATTCAGCCGACTTGCTGAGGACTTAAACCCTGTAGCTCAGAGATAGCTCCAAGGGTCTGCTCCCAGGAGGTAATGGAGGAGGCAGGATATATAGGAGTTTTTGCAACAAAAACCAGGTAGTCAGAGCATCAAAAGATTGCTGTTAATTAAAGAAGACCAAACATCTGAAGTTAATGAATTTAGCACTTTTTTTTTTTTCTTGGCCGTTCTGTGAGGCTTTTGGGATCTTAGTTCCCTGACCAGGGATTGAACCTGTGTCCACAACAGTGAAAGTGCAGAGCCTTAACACTGGACCGCCAGGGAATTCCCTAGCGTTTTCCTATGTATGTGAAGATGCAAGAGTCTGGGCTTATTGAAATCACTCCTTTGACATGCACATCAACTATCTAGGACCAGTATCCTCTTTTTCTCCATCCTGAATCCCCTCAGGGTGCACACTTGGGGGTGGCTGCAGTGGCTGAGGGTTTGACGCCCCAATATTCTTAGTTTACTGATATGGCAGGCGGCATTCTTCTTCCACAGTACAGCAGTCAGCTCGTGCACTGTCCTCTGATTGGTTGACGGTGAGTTAACACAGTGGTGTCACAGGGGTTATCAACATCAGTCCTTAGGCTCCAGCAGGTCTGGAGGCTACCTGCTCATGGTCATCATGCAGTTAACTTCTTCCATCTGCAAGAGGTTTTAGTATGTGCCAAACAACTGAGGAATGTGTGCCAGGTGCTATCTGTGTCCTTTGGGGAGGAACTAAAGGTTCTGTGACTGTAACGTGGCTGACCTATTGTTTAAATTTTTTTTGTTATTACATGTTCACATTCTTTCAACGGTTAATTTCGGAGCCAGCCTTTTGTAACTCAGGGGAGGCCTGGGAGACTAAAGCTTTTCTACAAACGAGACAGGCAGAGGACATAAGGGTGTGTGTGTGTGTGTCTGTCCCAGGAAGGCCCCACAGGGTCCTGCTTGGTTACAGCTGGAGAACCTCCTACAAACCCTTGTTTGGTCGTGATGAGGGCGGGCTGCTAATGCCTTGTGCCATCTTTCTCCTGGTCTTCCCTGAAGACAGGGGGTGTTTCAGAGCAGCAGAGGAGAGCAGAGTCTGCGCCTCCCCTCTCTCCACCTTCTGGGTCGGTGCCTGGTCTCAGAGTAAGCACTTTGGTAGAGTTTGCAGCCAGGTGCGAGTAAGTGGGCGTTTGGGTGCCGACCCGCTGTGCTGCGCAGTTGGCTTACCCGTCTCCATCAACTGCTCTGGCCCCTCGCCTCGTACCTCCCTGTGGCTCCAGGCAGATTCCGCCTGGCCGCCCCTTCGTCCCGCCGCCCCACACCCGGCTCCCAGCAGCTGAGGCAGCGGCGCGTAGCGGACGCCCCCGAGGCGACCCCGGGAGGCAGGGACCGGTGGGCCGTGGGCGCTCCCCTCCCAGAAGCAGGTGGTTCTTGGGCTCCCGCCCAGCGGACCAGCGAGGCGGCCCGGTCTCCACCATCCCCGCCGGCGCCTCCAGGAGCGGCCAGTGTCCCGGACGGTGCCGTCTAGCCCGCTGCAGGAGGCGAACCTCTGCTCCTCTGTGTTCTAACGGTGCGCGCTCCGCCTGAGCTGCAACATCCCGCCGCTGGGGGGCCAGTGCCTGACGCCGCCGGCGCCTTTGGCGGGCCGAGGACGGCTTTTTGCTGTCGGTGGGGCTTCCCCACGCCGGCCACTTGGTCTCGGCCTGCGCCCGGGAACACTGGGCGGGCGGGAGCAGGGCCGGGGAAGGGGGACCCGGAGACCTGGTGGCTTGGGCACCAGTCTCCCTGCTTTGCCGCCCCGCCAGCCTGCAGCGTCCGGGAGCAGGGCGAGCAGGAGGGGGGAAGTAGAGAACCGAGGCTGCCCGGGAGGAGTCACCGCCCAGTGGGAGAACGGACTGGACCCCGCGCACTCCACACTTATCCCGCTTGCCCAGTACTGCTCAGGAATTCGCAGTTCTGAACTAAAACTGCACGCTTCCCCCCCCGCCCCCCCAAGCAAGCAGCTTATGAACAGCTTCCTTTATCTAATTAGCGCCCTGCACCGTTGCCATCTTCCAATAACGCCCCCACCTTTTCCCGTCTTCCTTATGTGGCAGCTGCGTTCCACCTCCACCCGGTCCCTCTGTCCTTGTGTCTATGACCACGTCTCTCTGCCTCCCTCTCTCCGTGTGCATCTCTCACTGTGTGTCCTGGTACCTACTGGTAGCAAATTTCCTATGGGTAAAAATCACTCTTTTGTATTTAATGAACGGGGACACTGTTGTTGAACATGTTTTGCATTTGCCTGGGACTCGCAGCCACGACTGGAATGTGTATTATATATGACCAGCCGTTTCCTTATTGTTAATGTTTCATTTCCACCTTTGAGGACCACTCAGGGGATGGGGTCCCTGGAGCCTGTGGGGTCTTATCCAGATCACTAGCCTTCAGAGAAGCAGTGCATGGTCTTGATGCAGGTGGTCCTGCCCAGGAGTCCTAGGGTCCTGAAACTGACAGGTCCCTAAACTGGGAGGAAACCTACAGATGGAAAATGGCTCAGAGAGCTGAAGCTTTTAACTAAAGTTTTCCATCTAGTAGCTGGAACTACTGACTAGGTGGACTGTAATTACACTTGGGTGATTATTAGATTTTTTGTTACTGGACCCTAACCCATTCATCTTTCCCAAATTCTGATATTTCCTTTTATTATGGGACAGCCTATGGGATCCCCAGGGGATGGGAGCTCCAGTGCTTGTTTTGACTGTGGTGTATTCAGGGTGTGTAGCTACATCTCTTGGTCATATGGTGGCCCTTAAGGAGAGAGGGGCCTAGAAGGAATATGGGGGGGTGGTTAACGTAAATAACAGCAAAGTGGGCGAACTTCAGGCAGGGCAAGGAACACTTGAAGCATCTTCTCTTTGTGGATTTTCAAAGTGTGTATGCATGGAAATGGGAAGGTGAAGACTTCTCACTGATTTTGGTAGGCACCCATTTCCAGTTTTCCCTCTGGAGGGGAAGGAGCTGAAGGCACTGAAGCAGAGAGGTTGCGTAAGTTGCCTACCATCATGCAGCTAGTGAGTGGTGGTGCAGGATCCCAAACCAGGCAGTCTGGCTCCCGAGCCCTTGTTCACCCTGTATGTAACTGCTCTACTGAGCTGCTTCGATGTGGATACTTGTTCTTAAATGCAGGGAAAAGGCGATTCCAAACACACCTTTGTTTTTGTAGACAGGAGTTTCTCAAGGGAAGTTCTTAAAAGTTCTTGCTGTTGGAGATGATGCAAGTGAAACATCTCTGTTACCAAGCTTTAGGGTGGCTGTTCTTAAAGTATGGCGCTCAGACCTGCAGCGTCCTGGTCACCGGGGAGCTTGTTAGAAATGCAAATTGCCCCGCACTCATTCTAAACCAATTTTGTAAAATTAGAAACTCTGGGGATGGTGTTTAAACAAGTGCTCCAGGTGATTCTGATGGAAGGTTGAGGCTGGCCACTGCTTCAAGCCACTCCTCCCATTGGCATTGTTATTTCAGTATTAACTTTTAAAAAGGGGTTAGATGTTGACCATGATTACCATCTGTCTGTAAAGTCTGAGGTACCTTAGTGATTTCCTTGTGTCCCCCTCTCACTGCCCCAGGAAAGCTGAAATGAGCCCAGCCAGCAAGTGCTGCCCAGAGATGAGGCCCATTTTGTAGAGAAAAACTGAGTTTTCATCTTTTCATTGGGTATTTGCTTTTCTCAAATTTCATCTGTTTTCTAAACTTGTAAATGATGCCAGTAACTAGCTTACTGACTTTTATACGAATGACCTTGTAACCGAAAGTGGGGTCGGGCTGCTCGCCGCTCAAAAACCAATAAAGAGGCAAGGTTGGTGGAAAGGAAAGTTTGCTTTATTTCGGATGCTGGCAATGGGGGGGAGGGCAGATGCCTGTCCGAAGGCCGACTCCCCCCTCCCCACCCCGACATTCAGTGGGCAAGAGCTTTCATAGACAGATGGAGAGGGCTGCATGCAGAAACAGCACAGTCAGCTCTGACAGTCATCTTGAAATTGGTCACTGGTGGTCTGATCAGCGTCATCTTGATTGTTTTAAGTACAGTTAATCTTCAGTCCCAGGGTCGGTTTGTTCCCGTTTCCTTGAGGCCAGTTTTCGGAACTGTGGCAGCTTATGTCACAGCTACAGTCTGGTCATCATGTAGTTGACGTCTTCCACCTGGTGGGTTTCAGTATCTACAAGACAGCTCACAGGATGTGGCTCAGAATATTATCTGTAGCCCGTGAGGAGGAACTAAGGTCCTTGACTCTGCTTAATGACTAAACTGTTGTTTTGTCCTGGTTGACTGTTTTCCTTTGCTTCTGTATTTTCTCACTTTTCTGATTAAACTTATGCTTTGGCTAAAGTTTTTCCACAGACAAAAGGCAGGCAGAGGACACGGGGGGAAGGACCACAGGGTCCTGCTCCATTTCAGCTTCACTAGGGTTTTAGTGTTTTCACAGCTCAGTTTGGACTTAAGGTCTAAGAGGAGTCATACATTATGGCTAGTGGTAATTGTGAACTTTAGAAAAGAATATATATTTTTCTATTTCTGTAAGAAATTTAAAACTATAAAAGAAAAAAGGAATAAGGATTTCTTTCTGTTAGCCAAGTACACTTGCTGATATTTTGGTGGTTTCTTAGTCTTTCCCCTAGAAATCTTTACGCACATCTGCACACGCCACATCTTTTCTATAAAACTAAACAATTTTGAATCCTGAATCCTTCTTAATTTTCTGTGGTTTACATTTATTTATGGGCATTACATAATCTTTGAAACATGGTATTGCAATTTATGCAGTCTTTCATTTTTGTTGAACAGTTTATTTCTAATTATGATGTGATGCATATCCGTGACCGTGTACTTGGGGGCATTTTTCCTTTTTCTGTATTCCTAGAAGCAGACTAACTGGTGAAAGGCCAAATTGTTTTCCATCAGGTTTGGAGGTTTGGACAGAATTGCCCTCTTTATAGCTGTTTGTGTGCTTATTTCATTGTCAACTTTGAGTACCTGAATTACATTTTTTCTCAGTCTAAAGTCTAAAATAATGTCAGACAGTTTTAATTTGAATTTATTTGATTTATAGAGATGGAAGTTTTTGTGTATATTGACCATCTATTTGTCATTTTTGAATTGTCTCTAATGGGTTTTTTCCTATGAGGCATTTATATTTTTGAAATAACTTGCAGTAGTGCTTATAATATTTTGCCAGATTTTCATTTGTATTGTAATTTAGTTTAGGGGTTTTAAATTATATATCATTAATTATATTGAGCTTTTTTTCTCCTGTTGCTTTTGTACTATGTCTTTTTTTTTTTTTTTTTTTTTTTTTTGCGGTACGCGGGCCTCTCACTGTTGTGGCCTCTCCCGCTGCGGAGCACAGGCTCCAGACGCGCAGGCCCAGCGGCCACGGCTCACGGGCCCAGCCGCTCCGCGGCATGTGGGATCCTCCCGGACCGGGGCGCGAACCCGTGTCCCCTGCATCGGCAGGCGGACTCTCAACCACTGCGCCACCAGGGAAGCCCCTGTACTATGTCTTTTTTAATATCCCAGCATCATCTAAATCTCCGTAAGCATTTTATTGTAGCTCTTTTATTATTCCTTATCTAACAATAAAGGCAGCTAGAAATTCTTATAGTATTTGATATAAGCTAGGCCCCGTTTTTTCCGAAACATCCCATTTCCCCATCATGGATTATTGACTAATTCTTCCTTTCCCCCGTCATTGAAAGTAAGGGGCACAGTTTATAACTGTGTCCAGCTAGGTACTAGATTGTCCAGTCTGCTGAGACTCTCCTTGGTTATGTCCCCACTGTCCTGCACTGCAGGCCTCTGGGGTGTGCTCTGCACTTCTCTCCCACCCTCATCTCGGAGGCCAGCAGGTTGGGGGTTAGTGCAGGACCTGTCCCAAGAGATGAGGGTTGAACAGTGTCTTGGGCCAGATGCACTTGGCCCATCAGGGAGTGATTAAATCCTGGCTCTCCCGATGCTGGCCACACCTCAGTCAGTGAACTGCCACGTTGCAAAGGGAATGCAGTTGTGGAAACTGCCACTGGTGTCAAGACAAACTCTCTGGAGACTCTTATCTCAGAAAGATGATGACATAAGGGGGAATGCAAACTGGCTGAGTGCTGTGATGTTTTAGAGAGGTTGGTCCTGTTAGGCCCTCTGTAACTAGTGATCATGAGCGCATAGAAATGTTTAATTTCAAACTAGGATTCTTTGCACTATTTTCAGAATACCACTTGTATTAATCTTGTTCTTCGTTAACAGTCAGAAATCCAAATGATGTAGATGGAGACTGGGTGAGCTTTCAAGGGCATTTTCTCTGGCCTTGACCTCTTCCCCTTTCCTAACCATTTAGTTTGATGAGTTTTGGTAATTTTATACAATAACTACAGCCCCAAGCAAATGTAGAACAGCCTGAAGGTGTATTATAATTTTCTACTGTGTCTTTATGACAAAATAAACAGTGTAACAAATTTATCTCCTGTAGTTTATTCTTGGTTTTTTGGGTCTTTATAGTCCTGCATCTGGTCAGCCTGAGAGGTGTCAACTACTGTCCACTCAGATGTGTCAAGTGGATAATTTGCCTTTCTGAGTCTTCCGGGGTCCCCAGATCTTGTTAACTCCCTTCCTTTGGTTGACCTGCAACAAATAGAGTGTCAGATATTTCTCCAGGAAAATGGGTTTATTCGGGATCAGCAGAGAATTGCAATTCTAGGTCTGCCACAATGGAGTCACGTGCAAGTCCCCAAAGGGCAAGGGAAGAAGAACTCTTACACATAGCAAAAGGAAGTTGGGAGGGCTGTAGAAAAGAGTTTTTCACTGGCTGAGTCTTTGCTGGGAAAGAAGAGGAGTCTGTCTTCTTCCCAGCAGGCTCTACTATTGTTGTGACTTCATCTATCAAAGTTGTCAGAGGCTTTCTGCTGGGCCCACATGGGGTTACTCAAGAGCGCTGTCGTGGCAAAGGCTGCTCTGTTTCATGGAACTTTGTCCTGTTCAGAGCATCACTGATCCTCTCAGTTGATCCCTCAGCAGCCTTGTGAGGTGTCATCTCCATGTGTTCTCCCCATTTGCCAGAGGCCAATACTGAGACGTTATGTGGCTAGTCCAAGGTCATAACAACCAGAAAGTGGCAAAGTCTAGACTCTGACCCAGGAAGATTTCTACCTGAGGCACATCGAGTGGAATTTTTTTTTCTCATTTAATTAAAAAAAATAGTGGTGAAATGCACACAACATAAAATTTACCATCTGAACTACTTTTAAGCATTTGGTCCAGTGTTGTTATATATATTCACATCATTGTGCAATCAATTTCCAGAACTCTTTTCATCCTGCCTTAGTGTGTCATTAAACACTAACTCCCCACTCTCCTTCCTTCCCGCCCCTGGCAACCACAGTGCCACTTTGTTTCTCTCTGAATTTGACTGCTCTGAGTACCTTCATGTAAGTAGAATCATACAGTTTCTGTCCTTTGTGACTACACCATTTTACATCCCCACCATCAGTGTGCAAGGGTTCCAGTTTCTCCACATCCTTGCCAAACCTTCTTTTCTCCTTTTTTTTCTCCCATAGTAGCCCTCCTAATATGTGTGAAGTGGTATCTCATTGTGGTTTTGATTTGCATTTCCCTAACTATTATTGATTTTGAGCATCTTTTCCTGTGCAAGCAGAATTTTAAAGAGGGCCTTTCAGGGTAAGTCCTAGTGTTAATTCCCTGAGTGTTCTCTGTAGGAAATAACTGTAAGATACGTGGCCCAACACGTTTCAAACCTGTTTATTGGTAAAGCTCACAGATTTATACTTTTGGTTTTGGAAGTAAATTGAGACCTAGAGATATTAAGGGTCATGGAGATGCTGAACTGGAGTGGAGAAGGAGATCGGGGGGACAGTTGAGGCCCTGAGGCCTCAGTACCACTGCTGGGACTAGAAACCAGTCTTCTGACTCCTGGACTGGGGTGCTTTAGAGGTGCCAACCTACCAGGGTTAGCAAAATCTGAAGCTCAGTCTCTCTTATTGCTTCTTTAATAATTCATAGGCATTCACTTATTCAACAAATGATTCTTGAGCGTCTCCTCTGTATCTATATTATGCTGGGAATGACACAATAAATAAGAGGATAGTGATCTCTGCCTTCATGGGTGGCTATTGTCTGGCCTTGGAAATTTCCTTACCCTGTAAAATCAGTAAAATGGTGTTAATCTTTGGGATACCTCTGCATATTAAATCATTTAGATAATGCATAATGGATTTGAATAGGTTTTGGGGGCGATCCTCTGTACAGTTGTTTTTTCCTTTTATAATTAATAAGTAATTTGCAGAGAGATAATTTGATATTATGTCAATATTGTGCCCCACATCAAAGTTTCACCCATTAGCTTTTTCTTCAGTGGATAATTTTCTGCGTCCATTGTTCCTTCTGTATTTCTTTGCATTTAATTATACAAGATATTTCCCTTCTCTCCTGTTTATGGAGCAGTAAAAATTCATGGATTCTTTTGTTATTTTTTTAATTAAAAATTTTTTTTTCCTAATTACTTTTGGCTGTGTTGGGTCTTCGTTGCTGCGCACAGGCTTTCTCTAGTTGCGGCGAGCGGGGGCTTCTCTTTGTTGTGGTGCGCAGGCTTTTCACTGCAGTGGCTTCTCTTGTTGCGGAGCATGGGCTCTAGGCATGCAGGCTTCAGTAGTTGTGGCACGCGGGTTCAGTAGTTGTGACTTGCGGGCTCTAGAGTGCAGGCTCAGTAGTTGTGGCGCACGGGCTTAGTTGCTCCACGGCATGTGGGATCTTCCCGGGCCAGGGCTCGAACCCGTGTCCCCTGCATTGGCAGGCGGATTCTTAACCACTGCGCCACGAGGGAAGTCCCTGTTATCTAATGGGTTATTTTTCATGGTAGGTGTAGGGCCATTGATAAAGGTGAAGAGTGCTAGGTACTGTTGCTTCCTTGCAGCGCCCAGAGTCTTGGAATATTACCTGTATGTAAACACACATACAGGCATGGCTATCCTGAGTGCCTGTGGGTAACATGAGGGAAGACAGCTTGGGAACCCACCTACAGAGCGCAAGTGAGGAGTGGTGGCCAGGTGAACTCACTAGGTATTACCACGTGCACTTTTGTTGGCAGGATCTGATCCCTTTATTTTTTTTTGAAGAAGGACTTAGTATCTTTTTTAATTGAAGTATAGTTGATTTACAATGTTGTGTTAGTTTCAGGTATATAGCAAAGATTCAGTTATGCATATATATTTTTTTCAGATTCTTTTCCATTATAGGTTATTACAAGATATTGAGTACAGTTCCCTGTGCTATAACAGTAGGTCCTTGCTGTTTATCTATTTTATATATAGTAGTGTGTATCTGTTAATCCCAAACTCCTAATTTATCTCTCCCCCAGTTTCCCCTTTGGTAACCATAAGTTTCTTTTCTATATCTGTGAGTCTGCTTGTTTTGTAAATAAGGTCACTTGCATCATAGTTTAGATTACACATGTAAGTGATATCATATGGTATTTGTCTTTCCCTGCGTGACTTATTTCACTTAGTATGATCTCTAGCTCCATCCATGTTGCTGCAAATGGCATTATTTCATTCTTTTTTATGGCTGAGTAATCCATTGAATATATATACCACATCTTCTTTATCCATTCATTTATCGATGGACATTTAGGTTGTTTCCACGTCGTGGCTATTGTAAATAGTGTTGCTGTGATCATCGGGGTGCATGTATCTTTTTGAATTAGAGTTTGTCTTTTCCGGATATATGCCCAGGAGTGGTATTGCTGGATCATATGGTAACTCTATTTTTAGTTTTTTGTGGGTTTTTTTGCGGTATGCGGGCCTCTCACTGTTGTGGCCTCTCCCGTTGCGGAGCACAGGCTCTGGACACGCAGGCTTAGTGGCCATGGCTCACAGGCCCAGCCGCTCCGCGGCATGTGGAATCCTCCCAGACCGGGTCACAAACCCGTGACCCCTGCATCGGCAGGTGGACTCTCAACCACTGCGCCACCAGTATTTTTAGTTTCTTAAGGAACCTCCATGCTGTTTTCCATACTGGCTGTACCCATTTACATTCCCACCAACAGTATAGGAGGGTTCTCTTTTCTCTGCACCATCTCCAGCATTTATTATTTGTAGACTTTTTGATCATGGCCTTTCTGACCGGTGTGAGGTGATACCTCACTGTAGTTTTGATTTACATTTCTCTAATAGTGATATTGAGCTTCTTTTCATGCGCCTGTTGGCCAATGTATGTCTTTTTTGGAGAAATGTCTATTTAGGTCTTCTGCCCATTTTTTGATGGGGTTGTTTTTTTGATACTGAGCTATACGAGCTGTTTGTATATTTTGGAAATTAATACTTTGTTGGTCAAAACATCATTTGCAAATATGCTCTCCCAGTCCATAGGTTTTCTTTCATTTTGTTTGTTGTTTCCTTTGCTGTGCAAAAGCTTTTAAGTTTAATTAGGTCCCATTTGCATATTTTTGGTTTTATTTTCATTACTCTAGGAGGTAGATCAAAAAAAGACATTGCTGCAGTTTATGTCAGAGTGCTGCCTATGTTTTCCTCTAAGAGTTTTATAGTGTCTGGCCTTATGTTTAGGTCTTTAATCCATTTTGAGTTTATTTTTGTATGTGGTGTTAGAGAATGTTCTAATTTCATTCTTTTACATGTAGCTGGTCAGATTTCCCAGCACCACTTATTGAAGAGAATGTCTTTTCCCCATTGTATATTTTTGCCTATATTCTTTGTTCTAGATTAACTGACCATGAGTAGTGTGTGGGTTTATTTCAAGACCTGATCTCCCCTTTAAACTATATACAGGCTGGACTTGCCTATTCCATGAGCACTCCATTCTTTCTTTTCTTGTGACCAGGGAACTAACAGTGAGAAAACAGACCACCTACAAATACTCATAGTCAGGGCAGGCTACATATTTTAAAGGGCCCAGTGCAAAATGGAAAAAGCAGGGTCCATTGTTTAGAAATTATTTCAAGATAGCAACAACAGGACACTAACCAAGTATGGTTCAGTTTAACAAATGAGAGGTGGTCAGGGTATTACAGAAATATGAGTTACCTAGGATGAGGATTGATCTTAAGGGTGGCTTCCTAGAAGAGGTGAAAACTGGGCTGACCCTAGAGAGTGAGGCTATCTCCCCTACATGGACCTTCTTCTCTTTTTATAGACCACAGGGTATTGAGGAGGATCACTTAGTCATTCTGACTTAAATGTCAGTCACCAAGAGTTTTCTGCCACAGTACATTTTAATTATCTACCTCTGGAGTTGTGACACATGCCATGGGGGGGCATGGAGAGGTACTGTCCAGACCTCCCTTCAAGGACTTGTTGCCCCAGCTGCTGGACATGGTGCTAGTGGGCAGTCTTTAGCCATCAGCTCCTCTGGGGGCAGCCTGTATGCAGTGACCCATCAAGGTGGAGGTATAAGGGCCTGGCCATTGGACATGTCAGGAAACCCTGAAGGGCCGTCTTCATTCCAGAGCCCCCATGGGGTCATCTAAAGTCATTGGCCAGTGTTCCAGCTTGATTTCTCCCTCTGCCCTAACTTGTTTCTTCCCTCTCGCTTCTGCAAGTATTGGTCCCAAGGGCACCCCTAATAAACATCCCAACACTAAACTCCATCTGGGTTTGTATCCCAGAGAACCAACTTGCAGCATGTATCAGAAAACATTCTAGTACTTGGGGAGGATTTTTATTTGAAAATTACTGGTTACACATATAACATTTTAGAATCACCAAGTAAAATACAAAATGGTGGAAACAAGGACTTTGTGGGTAAATGTGGTTACCTTTGGTTTAAAATCCTCAATCTAATGTTGTCTGACCAAAATGAAATTATCTATTAATAACAAAAGAAAACTATTATGTTGAACCATATGAAACTGACATTTTATAAGTTAAAAAAAGGTTGAATGTTAGCAGTTCCACATGGTTCAATCTAATAGAAAAAGTACATTAGCATTTGAAATTTAGAGGACATTATACTTATGAATAACTCATGGGTAAAAGATATAATTGAGTTAAATTAGAAATTACCTAATACTATGGTTATTGATCAGTGCTAAGCACCAAAACTTGTAGGTTGCAGCTAAGGTGGGTCTTAGGAAACAAAAGTATGCTTTATGTACTTAATTTTTAACTTAATTCTTTTTCTAATATAAGTTTCCAGTTTAAGAATTGAGGAAAAAAATCTCAAAATAAATGAAAAGTTGAAGGAAAGAAAGAATAATATAATGAACTAGAAAATGTTTTAAAAAACCAGAAAGGATCAATCAAGCCTTAAAAAGCAAAAAAAACCCACAATTACAGGTGCTGCAGAGTTTAAACATATAAGATATTGTGAATAAGTTTATGTCAGTCAAGTTCAAAACTCACAGGAGATCCACTCCTAGAGAAATAAATTGTACCAAAAATGACTCTATAGAAATAACAAACTGAATAGTCCTAAAATAATTACCAAAAATTAACCAGACATTGATGGTTGCACAACACCGTAAATGTGATTAATGACACTGAATTGTATGCTTAAAAATGGTTATATGGCAAATTTTATGTTATATATATTTTACCACAATAAAATAATTAAATAAGATCTTCAGTCTAAAAGACAATCGATCATACATCTGTCCTTCATTATGAAATCCCCTAGAAGGGCTCCTATTTTGAAAAAGTATATTTTCTCTCCCCTCTCTTTTAGAACATATAATATTGTCCTTCTGTATTTTAACCCTATATCTATTTTTTTTTTTTCTGGAGAGGGGATGCCTCTTTCTCATACAATGTCACTTAAACTAAGGTATATTTTTTGTTTTTCCTATTAGTTTTCTCTTACTATTTTAACCAGAGGTCTTTGGGTATGGAACCCAGTTCTGTTAACGGAAGTGGTGAGACAAAATGGCAACTTCACACATGTCAACTAAATAGAATCCCTGATATAATTGGACCAGGGGTATATAATTTGGGGAATAGTAAGAAACATCTGTGACAGCTTTGTCTTGCACCTTAGAAAATGTGCTTTGTCTCTGGAGTCTGTCAAGGCACAAAAACTGGGAGACAGCTTTTATTGGTGGCCTGTACCTCTGATTTAGGTAAGAAAAATAATCCTTTTGTAAGAGCTTAGAATCGTTGGGTGAAGTTGGAGAAAATAATCCAAATAAACGAACATCTTGTATGTGTAAATATTTGTTGCTGGTGTAAAGAAAGTACAGTGTAGCTTATGCAGAGCAAAAACTATTGGAGAAATACCTTCGGAATATACTTGACCTCATGGTAGAATCACGGTGCTGACTTAAAAATTGTTAAGGCTGAGGGCTGTCCATTGGAAGCGTTCATAACCACATGGTCACTGTGAGTAATATCTGTCTATGTCATTTTGAAGTGCACCTGAGGGGAAAAAAGAGAAACAACATGTTTAAAAGTTTTAAAGTCCTCCTCCCTAAGGCAGTGCATTTCTAGGTCCACTTCTTTATGTGAAGCAATCATATCACTACTGGAGCCACAATTAAAAAAACCAGGGATGTATTTATTCTATGGAGGAAGTAGCCCCATTAAAACCCTCAATGGGGCTGAGCTTAATACCAAACAACCTGTAGATCCGCTTGAGTTCTGATCATTCTGATTCACAGATATGTTTTATCACTACATTAAATTGATAAGCAGAATCATTTTACTGACTCAAAACCTGGAGATATATTAAAAACAGGGTGACAGGCTGGGAAATCTAGTCTGAAAAGGGTTTCTCATTTTCACACATAAAGTGAGCACACCAGATTTGGATGTTAATATCAGGTTGTCATCCCTATATTTTATAAACTTGTACTGACAAGCATTGAAACACTGGCATATATGTATGAAATTTGCTGGCATTTAATTTGTGCAGCAAAGCAGTTATAGGGTCTACAGAAATGTGATCTGTGGATGATGGGTCACAGGAATGAAAAGAGAATCAAAAGCTTTAACAAAGACTCAACCAAGCAACTTCGAAAAAGAAAGATGATACCAAATAATAGGACAGGTCTTTGCCAGGCCTTTGAGTTCTTGAATTCTACCAATTTCTAGCTGAACTGGAAGAAATAAAGGTTTTCTGCTAAATGTATAATCAGAACATAAAGGAAATGAAATGCTGTCAAGTTTCTCTGTTCCACAATCATCAGTTTTTAGTAGCTGTAGTGTATCTCAGTTCCTTGACAGATGTGCAGAACAAAATGAAATAATGTCAAGGTTTGTGAGCTGTTATCTCAAAATGTATTTCTTTGAAAAAGGACTTCAAATGTCATTTTTTTCCCCCAAAGAAGAATGTGAAATGTTTTGAGTCTTTATAACAGAAAATGTACCATCTATCTGAGGCTGACTTGTGTCAGGATCTGGGTCGCCTAAACATAGGATTATGGATCTATTTTATAAAACCTGGGACCAAATACATTTGTGGGTGCTGTCAACAAAGTTATCACGAGAGATAATGGACATCACACATGAAATAGAAAAGCACTGAGACACCTACCTTCATATCAAGTGTACTTTCTTTTTCTCTTGTTGCTTGCATACTTGCTACCCGCCTCCAAACAGCACTGAATATGAAATGCTATATATTAAAATGTCTCTTAAGTTAAGCAGAAAAATAAGAAATTCTCCATGAATGCGTGGACCCCACTGGGTGAAATCTGAGGCTATTTCCATTATAATGCAAGAATTTAAAAAAATAAGGCCTTTGGGGGGAAGATAATTGCATATGATCTCTCTCCTCCATTTTTTAAAGCTAGCCATATTTTGTGTGGTTATTATGTACTCTCTTGGTGAAACTAAAAACAACCAAAAGACAAATGGAAATACTTTTAACTTTCTACTGCTTGACGGTCCTCCCAAAATCACCTGGTTCCTTTCCCCAGAACTCTTCTCAATGTAATTTTTTAAAAGAAAAAATTTTTTTAATTTATTTATTTTTGCCCGTGTTGGGTCTTCGTTGCTGCGCACAGGCTTTCTCTAGTTGCGGCGAGCAGGGGCTACTCTTTGTTGCAGTGTGTGGGCTTTCTTATTGCAGTGGCTTCTCTTGTTGCAGAGCACGGGCTTCAGTAGTTGTGGCACGTAGGCTCAGTAGTTGTGGCACATGGGCTTAGTTGCTCTGCGGCATGTGGGATCTTCCCAGACCAGGGCTCGAACCCGTCTCCCCTGCATTAGCAGGCGGGCTCGTAACCACTGCGCCACCAGGGGAGCCCAGAAAATGTTATTACAAGCACCTTTTAACCAAAATGGCCTTTGCTTCATGGTCTGCAATAATTGAAACCAAATACTGAAAACAAGCTTTCTGTGTATAAAAGCCTTGATTTGACCCTTCTCTTTCTCATGGTGTAGACTGCACTCTGGCTGACAGCAGAAGTGAAAGAAGGTGTCTTTTTCATAGGGTGGGTTATGAAGAGGGTCGAGATGACTGAACGCTTGTTAGCAGAGTCCTTGTGTATGGGCTGAGCCTGAATGGAGAGGCCCAATCTCACCTCTTTCTCTCTTCTGGAACCACTGCTGACCCTGGAAAAATCATTTAAGCTTTCTGTGCACGGGCTACTGCATTTGTGAAATGAGACAATGACCTACCTCATAGGAACTAAGTGATGGCCACAAACTGCAGGTTTAAAACATGCTGAGCTAAGTGTTGGTTGTGATTATGATGCTGCTCAAGAGATGTGGCCCCTTAGTCCACGGAAAGTAGCAGCATCAGTCAGATTGAATGATGAAAACAACATCTCAGAGGCCCTTTTGTGAATCTTGTAGTTTTATCTTAAAAGAAGCCCAGTTGAGACACATTTAGCTCAGTGAACATGGTAACCTGGGTGGCAGAAAAGTGGTTAAAAAAATTACTCTTTCTAATCTGTGACTTTGAGAAGTTACCTAGGTTCTTCTGCCTCAGTTTCTCCATCTGAGGGATAATAATTCCAGCTCAGAATGGTCGTGAAGATTAAAAGAGATAATGCCAAAAATATTCAATTTATGGTAAGCAGAACGTAAGACCAGTGAGTGGTGCGTTTCTTGGCCCTCTTCCCCTTCTTCTCTCAGGCGTGGTTCATTGTAGTTCCTCCAATGTAGGTTAAAACAGTCTAGTATTTAAACTCCAGCTTGTAAATAAAACCACCATCATGGAATTAGATCTTACTAAGAGCAACAGAGCAATAAAAGCTCACCTGCATGGATAAAAGCCAGCAATCAGTGCTTCAATATATGTAGAATTCTGGCTCAAGACTATACGTTCATTCTCCGTGAACTGCATGGCCCTAGTTCGATCCCAGTAACCCTCAAACTCCTCATCTTGAAAGGTCTAACTTTGTGTACGTACTGGCAGGTATATTACCAAAGTTACAGACTGCTGGAGAGTTATAAAGAATTTTTGCTTTTAACTTAACGGAACAATGAATATTTTTTCCCCTTATCCTTTCAGAAATCACCCTGAACAGCAAGGATATTGGGAGATAAAAAATAAGCCCAATCTTTGATGAAATCAGGAGTCATTTGAAATTCCAAGTGACAAAATATCTGGACAGGCTACATTAAGCAACTGGATCCAGTGGGCTGTGGCATGACAGAGATGGTACGTAAGGGTAGCAGATCATAGCTCTCCAACTAAGGGGCAAATGCCAGTGAGGAATCATACAGAATCAATATCTTTGCCTGAAGCATGTAGATTGGTGAGGTCCTAGGAGAAGAGAGATTTTGAAATGCAAGCACCGTTGACTGCCCATCTCTGCAGGCTAGGGAGGAATACAGGCTAAATGAATATGTGTTCTCGATTTCTCTCTCACTTGCTTATTTTTTCTCTCTAGGACATGTGGAACTTCTGTGTTAAGCACAGAATTCCCTTCAGTCTCAAATGATGCCCTAGCCACAACTATCCCACAGATATTATGGTCTAAAAAAAACTCAATTCAAAGGTGAGTAGTAGGAATAACAGTAATAAAAAAGTAGTATAGGATCTGTAAAATACACAAACAAAAATGAAGACAAGGAGTAAGATGAGCATATGATGGATGAGAAAATACTGAAAAGATGAAAATTATAAAAAATATAACAATACATTCAAAGAAAATGTAGTAGAACAGTCAACCTGTGGACATCCAAGAGTACAGGAAAACATGGCACAGCAACAATGATGAAACATGAGTTGACAGAGGCTGAAAGTGAAATGGAAGAGAAAAATGAAAACATCAAAGAAATGATCATTCTAAAAGGCAGCATGAAGATTAGTCACTGCTGAAAAAACAACATGAGACATGGAGGATAGGATTGAGAAAGCAAGGCAAATAACTGTAAATTAATGAAAAATTTAAAAGGATTAAGGAGATAATAGCTTTATAAAATAGACAAAGGATAGCAACATATACATTATAGATTGCTGTAAAGAGGAGAGTCTAATCAAATAAATTCAAAGATGTAATTCAAGCAAATGCTTAGAAATAAAAGACTTGAATCTAGAGGTCAAGAGTGCATGATGTCCTAGGAAAAACTAATGACCTTCAAAATACGGAAAGAATCCTTTAAGAATCCAGGAAAGAAGATCAAGTTTTATCAACTTAGAGCTGCAGCAGGTAAATATTTCATACAGTTAACCCTTGAGCAACATAGAGGTTGGGGCGCTGATCCTCTAGACACTCTGTATATAACACTGCAGTCACCCTCCATATCTACAGATTGAACCAACTGTGGATCATGTAGTACTGCAGTACAAATTTTTAAAAAGGTGAATACAAGTTAACCTGTGCAGTTCAAACCTGTACTGTTCAAGGGTTAACTATATTTACAATAAGTCAGGGATTCTAACTCCAATGCACTAGATGATATAGAGCCTTGTTTTCAAACTTTTATTTGTACTGCCACCCACGGTAGTAAATATATTTAAATTTACATTGAGTACCAGTACAGATTTCACTGTCTATATTTATATTCATCTATCCTGAAAGGAATTTAATGAAATATTTACTATTGCTAGGAAAGATACATTGCTATTCTTCATCCATTCCATTCTTTTCTATTTCATTTCTTAAAACATGCTGGTCATGACTGACTAAATGGAAAACATGCTGGTCATGACTGACTAAATGGATTTCACAGGCCCACTAAGGACTCACAACCCAAACTTTTAAAAACAGTATACAAGGAACAGACGGAACAAACTTTAGTCAACTAGAGATGCAAAAAGTATCATTTAACACAGGTAAGTAAAATAATAGAGGTTTAAGTATTTTTAAAGATTTGAAGGTAAACAGTAGAAGAAAAACCATTTAAACACTAAAATTTGTTGGTAGAATGGAGAAATGGAGAAAAGGTTTATAATGTGAAGTCAATAATAAGGAAGTAAAGTATTCCTGGAAGAAATTAAAGCAACACACAAAATAATGAACAAAAAAACAAAAATTACAGACTACAAAATAAAAGGTTTTAAAAAAAACTGAAAGCATAACAGAACTAAGATAAAACATACCCCTGAGGGCTAAGATTAAATCTCAGAGCTAAACCTAACTATAATACTTGCCATTGCAGGAGACACATCTACAATCTGATATCAAAAGACAATCAAAGACATATCAGGCAAATGAAAACTGGGGACTTAATTTCAGTTTTGAACCACGTTGGATTCAGGGTCAGAAACATTAAATGAATCAAAGAAAGGCACTTGAGTGTTGTATGAAAGAAGTGTTGTATGAAAGAAGAGAAGGTTAGCACTCCCCTTGATAAGGATGGAAGAGGTCCTTGGGCCTGACAACATGCAAATGGTTAAGGCATTGCCACCTGCTTCAGGGCATCTAACCGTCATTTTTTGTAAATTTAAGAAAACTGAAATCATATCCAGCATCTTTTCTGATCACAACACTATGAGATTAGAAATCAATTACAGAAAAGAAAATGTATAAAACACAAACACGTGGAGGGTAAACAATATGTTACTAAACAACCAATGGATCACTGAAGAAATCAAAGAGGAAATCAAAAATACCTAGAGAAAAATGAAAACACAAGCCAAAACCTATGGGCTGCAGCAAATGCAGTTTGAAGAGGGAAGCTTATTTGAAAAATCTCAAATAAACGACCTAACCTTACACCTAAAGTAACTAGAGAAAGAACAACAAACAAAACCCAAATTAGTAGAAAGAAAGAAATCATAAAGATCAGGGCAGAAATAAATGAAGTAGAGACGAAGAAAACCAGAAAAGACCAATGAAAGTAAAAGCTGGTTCTTTGAAAAGAGAAAGTTGAAAAACCTTAAGCCAAACTCATCAAGAAAAAAAGGGAGAGGGCTCAAATCAATAAAATTAGAATGAAAAAGAAGTTACAACTGACACCACAGAAATACAAAGGAGCATAAGAAACTACTACAAGCAACTCTATGCCAATAAAATGGGCAACCTGGAAGAAATGGACAAATTCTTAGAAAGGTACAACCTTCCAAGACTGAACCAGGAAGAAATAGAAAATATGAACAGACCAATCACAAGTACTAAATTGAAGCAGTGATTTTAAAACTTCAAACAAAAACTCCAGGACAAGATGGCTTCACAAGAGAATTATATCAAACATTTAGAGAATTAACACCTATCTTTCTGAAACTCTTCCAAAAAACTGCAGAGGGAGGAACACTCCCAAATTCGTTCTATGAGGCCATCATCACCCTGATTCCAAAACCAGACAAAGAATACCACAAAAAAAGAAAATTACAGGCTATATCTCTGATGAACATTGATGCAAAAATCCTCAACAAAATACTAGCAGACCAAATCCAACAACACATTAAAAGGATCATACACCATGATCAAGTGGGATTTATCCCAGGGATGCAAGGATTCTTCAGTATTCGCAAATCAATAAGTGTGATACACCACATTAACAAACTGAGGAGTAAAAACCATATGATCATCTCTAGAGATGCAGAAAAAGCTTTTGACAAAATCCAACACCCATTTATGATAAAAACTCCAGAAAGTGGGCATAGAGGGAAGCTGCCTTAACATAATAAAGGCCATATATGACAAACCCACAGCTAACAACATACTCGATGGTGAAAAGCTGAAAGCATTCCCTCTAAGATCAGGACAAGACAAGGATGTCCACTCTTACCTTTATTCAACATAGATTTGGAAGGCCTAACCATGGCAATCAGAAGAAAAAGAAAAGGAATCCAAATTGGAAAGAAGTAAAACTGGCACTGTTTGCAGATGACAAAATACTATACAAAGAAAATTGTAAAGATGCCACCAGAAAACTACTAGAACTCATCCATGAATTCCTTAATGCAGGATACTAAAGTAACACACAGAAATGTCTTGCATTCCTATATACTAACAAAAAAATCAGAGAAATTAAGGAAACAACCCCATTTACCATTGCATCAAAAAGAATAAAATACCTAGAAATAAACCTACCTAAGGAGACAAAAGACAATCTACAGATTCAGTGCAATCCCTATCAAATCACCAATGATAACTTTTCATAGAACTAGAACCAAAAAAATTTTAAATTTGTATGGAAACACAGAAGACCCTGAATAGCCAAAGCAATCCTGAGAAAGAAAAATGGAGCTGGAGGAATCATGCTCCCTGACTTCAGACTATACTGCAAAGCTACATCAAAACTGCATGGTACCGGTGCACAAACAGAAATATAGAACAGGATAGAAAGCCTAGAAATAAATCCACACACCTATAGTTTTGTCAATTAACCTATGAGAAAGGAGGCAAGACTGTACAGTGGAGAAAAGACAGTCTCTTTAATTCAGTGGTGCTGGGAAAACTGGACAGCTACATGTAAGAGAATGAAATCAGAGCATTCTCAAACACCATACACACAAAAAAATGTAAGGCTATAAACTCTTAGAGGAAAACATAGGCAGAACTCTGACATAAATTGCAGAAATGTCTTTTTTGATCTACTCCCTAGAGTAATGAAAATAAAAACAAAAATATGCAAATGGGACCTAATTAAACTTAGAAGCTTTGTACAGCAAAGGAAACAATAAACAAAATGACAAGACAACCTACAGACTGGGAGAAGATATTTGCAAATGATGTGATGACCAACAAGGTATTAATTTCCAAAATATACAAACAGTTCATATAGCTCAGTATCAAAAAAAGAAAAAAACCCAAACAACCCAATCAAAAAGTGGGCAGAAGACCTAAATAGACATTTCTCCAAAGAAGACATACAGATGACCATAAAGCATGTGAAAAGATGCTCAACATCACTAATTATCAGAGAAATGCAAATCAAAACTACAATGAAGTATCACCTCACACTGGTCAGAATGGACATAATCAGAAAGCCTAAAACAATAAATGCTGGCAAGGGTGTGGAGGAAAGGGAACCCTACTACACTATTGGTAGGAATGTAAATTGGTACAACCACTATGGGGAACAGTATGGAAGTTCCTTAAAAAACTAAAAATAGAACTACCATATTATCTAGGAATCCCATTCCTGGGCATATATTTGGAGAAAACCATGGTTCAAAAGGATACATACACCCCAATGTTCATTGCAGCACTACTTACAATAGCCAAGACATGGAAGCACCTAAATGTCCTTTGACGGATGAATGGATAAAGAAGACATGGCATATATACACAATGGAATATTACTCAGCCATAAAAAGAATGAAATAATGCCATCTGCAGCAACATGTGTGGACCTAGAGATTATCATACTAAGTGAAGTAAGTCAGACAAAAAAAGACAAATATCCTGTGATATCACTTATATGTGGAATCTTAAAAACATGATACAAATGAAGTTATTTACAATACATAAATAGACTCACATAGAAAATAAACTATTGGTTACCAAAGGGGAAACGTCGGGGGAGGAGGGATAAATCAGGAGCTTGGGATTAACATACACTCACTTCTATATGTAAAATTTTGGGCTGGCCAAAAAAATTCCTTCAGTGTTTAAAAATAAGACATTTTTCATTTTCTCCAAGAACTCCATTGAAAAATATTCACCATTTTGTTCCACTACTTTCTGCCTTTTTTCAGGCAACTTCATAATTCCATCTTCCCAAAACTTATTGTCTGTTTGAGGAAAGAACTGTTCCAGGTACCTTTTATAACCTTCCAGGGAACTGAAACTTTTTCCATTACGAGAACTTTGGAAAGACCGAAATAAATGGAAATCCGAAGATCCAATGTCTGGTGAATATGGCAGATGATATGGCAGATGAATCAGAACTTCCCAGCCAAGCTGTAATGGTTTTTGCCTGGTCATCAAAAACACATGTGGTCTTGCATTATCTTGATGGAAGATTATGCATTTTCTGTTGACTAATTCCAGATGCTTTTCGTCAAGTGCTGCTTTCAGTTGGTCTCATTGGGAGCAGTGTTGCAGCAAAACCAGAAATCAGTAAATGGCCTTAGGCACATACCAGCCAAACAGGCCTGCAAGAGTTAAGCAGTCTTGGTTATTCTTTAGCTGTTACTACTAACACACACTTGTAGCTAGACTTGTCCTTCACAAAGCTAAACAAAGCCAGTTACTCTCTGACTCCATATGAATTATACTCTGCACCTGGCATTCTTCTCCCCCTACACTCCCCTGTAGCATTCTGCATTTCAAAAACAAGGTCATGGCTGATAACTTCAGGGACACCCGACCTGGTTGCTGAGCCACCTGATGCCAGCTTTTGGCCATAAATTTGCAGAAGAAGGAAATCAAGACCGTCATTAGTTTGAGCCTTATCACCTACCCTAGACCATGGGGTCTTAGCCTATAAAACCTTTCCCTATTCCCCAGGAATGGGGGGGCCACAGTTCTTGAGGTGGTAACCTGCTGTGTCCTCTCTTGGCCTGGTAAAGAATAAAAGCTACTTTTTCTTGTTCTGCTAAAATTTCTCTTTGTATTTCTTTTTGGCATTGGTGAACAGAGAGCCAAGATCGTGGCATCAGCCGAACTTGCTGGAATTAATCGTTGGATTTCTGGAAGGAGCTCATAATAGAGGACTCCCTTCCAATCCCACTATATACAAAACATCACCTTCTTTGGATGAAGACCACCGGTGCCTTTGGTGTGCTTGGTGGTGGTTCATTTCACCTGCCCCACAATCTCTTCTGTTCCACATTACTGTACAGTATCCACTTTTCATCTCCCGTCACAATTTGTTTTAAAAACGGACCGTTTACATTAGTTTCAGTAGAGAATTACACGTGGAAATATGGTCAAGAAAGTTTTTTGTGCTTAACGTATGTGGAAACCAAACATCAAAGCGATTAACATAACCAGGCTGGTGCAAATGATTTTCAGTGCTTGATTTGGATATTTTGAGTATGTCGTCTATCTCTTGCATGGTATAACGTTGATTGTTCTCAATTAATGTCTTGATTTGATTGTCGTCAACTTAAACTGGTCTACCCAACCGTGGAGCATCATCTAGCAAGAAATCTCCAGCATGAAACTTCACAAACCACTTTTGATACATTCAGTCACAGCACCTTCTCCATACACTGCACAAATGTTTTTCTGCATTTCAATTGCACTTTTAACTTTCTTGAAATAATAAAGCATAATATGCCAAAAATGTTGCTTTTTTCTTCAATCTTCAATATTAAAATGGCTACACAAAAATCCACCAATTTTAAGTTATTTTTTTAAATGCACGCTGATATGACAGCTGTCACAATACAATGTAACAAAATTGTTTTGAATGAAGTTAAAGACAACTAAGCACTACTAGAGCTGACTTACGGAAAAAACTGAAGGAACGTTTTGGCCAACCCATAGATAACCAACAAGGACCTACTGAATAGCACAGGGAAATCTACTCAATATTCTGTGATAACCTATATGAGAAAAGAATCTGAAAAAGAATGAATATATGTATAACTGAATCACTGTGCTGTGCACCCTGAAAGTAATACAGCATTGTAAATCAACTATACTCCAATAAAATTTAAAACAAAACAAAACAAAAAAAGGCACTTTAAAATAGTAGAAAATGTAATTCATAGTGAAAAACCTAAGTCATGAATATCCAGGGACTGAAAAATTATAGCACTGAAATTATCAAAACAAATTACAAGAACTGTAAAATGGAACTTGGTACAGTATGAGACTAATACACTTCTCTAGGTCCAAGTCACATCAAATGGACCAAAATAAATAAGAATAGAGAAAACCTAAATAATGTAATTAATAAAACCACTATAATTAAGAATTAAACTCTATACCTTAAATAGCCAATAGTCCATCTTTTTAAATGCCCAAAGACCATTCACAAAAATTACCTATAAACTAGAACTTAAAGTATTATTAAACACTGTTTCTGGGTGGAAATGGTACAGAGAACTTTTTTTTTTTATCATAAGGCAATGAAATGAGTAAACTAGAAAACATACAAACATAAAAAAATCCTCTATCCACAGGAAATTTTAAAGATCTCTTTCTCAAATAATTCTTAGGCCAAAGAGAAAATGACAACAAAATTGCAGAATCTATAAATAAAAACCTAACTATGATGAAAGCACTACACACCAGAACCTATGGGATATAGCTAGAACAGTATTCAGAGAAAAGTTCACAGCCTTAAAATATTTATATTAATAAAAAAGAAAGAAAACAAATGTATTCAAGAAGTAAGAAGAAACAACAAAATAAACCAAAGGAAGGAAGGAATGATTAAAGATGAAATGCAGAAAGTGATAAATTATCAAAAAGAATACAAGTAGTAAGTGAATGTGAGAGTTCCTTCTTTGGGGGAGAAAACATAAAACTAACAGTTCATTAGAAGGGAAAATGAGGGCTTCCCTGGTGGCACAGTGGTTGAGAGTCCGCCTGCCGATGCAGGGAACATGGGTTTGTGCCCCGGTCCGGGAGGATCCCACATGCCGCGGAGCGGCTGGGCCCGTGAGCCATGGCCGCTGAGCCTGCGCGTCCAGAGCCTGTGCTCCGCAACGGGAGAGGCCACAGCAGTGAAAGGCCCGCGTACCGCAAAAAAAAAAAAAAAAAGGGAAAATGAGGAGTAGGGAATGGAGAGAGCATAAATACTATGTAGCCATTAAAAAGAGATATTTAAATGAAAAATCAAGGAACAACTATCATTTGTTCTTAAAAACAAGGAAGGCCACATATGCACAAGTTCTTACTTGATGTACAGAACATGTCAGCAGAACAGTCAGCAATTGTGCTGGGGCTCCATCCTGGGGGAGGAGCTGTGTGATGACAGGAGTCGCAGAGTGACTTCTTCATAAATTTTAAAAACCTATTTAAAAAAGTAAAGTTTTTACATAAAAATAGAATCTAAAAAAAAAAGTGGTTTTAATGAACCTAGGGGCAGGACAGGAATAAAGATGCAGATGTAGAGAATGGATTTGAGGATGGGGAAGGGGAGGGGGGAGGGGAAGCTGGGACGAAGTGATAGAGTGGCATGGACATATATACACTACCAAGTGTAAAATAGATAGCTAGTGGGAAGCAGCTGCATTGCACAGGGAGATCAGCTCAGTGCTTTGTGACCACATAGAGGGGTTGGATAGGGAGGGTGGGAGGGAGATGCAAGAGGAAGGGGATGTGGGGATATATGTATACATATAGCTGATTCACTTTGTTATACAGCAGAAAACACAACATTGTAAAGCAATTATACTCCAATAAAGATTAAAAAAGCCAACTCTAATGATGTAGACTCTTAAATATAGTAAAGAAGTTGTGATAAAATATTTTTATACTTTTCATCTTAAAATCACAAGTGTAAATTAGTAACTAGATATTTTAAATTGTATTCACTATTCCAATATGCCAAATTCTCTTAAACATGACAAATGTATGAAATAAAAAATGTACAGATTTTTTTTAAAAAGTAAAGTTTTTGAATTTTGTAGCATTAGGTATATCATTTGTTTAAAAACTGATTATTAAAAATAATACATTTTAATTATTTAGAGTCTCTAAAGCTACTTAAAAGAACTGTGGATGCATTTTTTTTATTATTGGGAGGGAAGGGTTTAATCTATAGCCTTTTAAAAAATCCCATTTTATATTGTAAAACGCTCTATATTCTCAAAGCACTTAGGCATCTGCTATCTCATCTGATCCCTGTAATAAGTGTGAAGAAGCTAAGCAGTGCTGTAATCCCTGCACTGCATACAGGTGAGGACCCTGAGGCTCAGACACCTTGGGGGACATAAGGCCACATCGCTGCTAAGTGCCTCCTGCAGCCTATTCAAACTGGTCCAGGCTCCTAGGATATTAGGATTTCATAACTTTTGGGTTGTATCTAGTGATTTCATGAGTAGATAAAATGACACCTCTGTTACACACTGGGAACAAAGAAACTTCCAAAAAACCTCAATCATGTCTGCTTCATCACAGAAGAAACTGAATGACAGGCATTCATCCTTTGTTATGGGCTGAGTCCTGTCACCTTCTATTTTATATGTTGAAGTCCTAACCCCCAGTACCTCAGAATGTGACTGTATTTATTTATTTATTTATTTATTTTAACATCTTTATTGGGGTATAATTGCTTTACAGTGGTGTGTTAGTTTCTGCTTTATAACAAAGTGAATCAGTTATACATATACATATGTTCCCATATCTCTTCCCTCTTGCGTCTCCCTCCCTCCCACCCTCCCTATCCCACCCCTCCAGGTGGTCACAAAGCACCGAGCCGATATCCCTGTGCCATGCGGCTGCTTCCCACTAGCTATCTACCTTATGTTTGTTAGTGTATATATATCCATGCCTCTCTCCGTGACTGTATTTAGAGACAGGATCTTTAAAGAGGTGAATAAGTTAAAGTGAAGTCATATAGGTGGGCCCTAATCTAATATGACTGGTGTCCTTATAGGAAGAGATTAGGACACAGGCACACAGACGGATGACCATGCAAAGACACAGAGAGAAGACAGCACCTCCAAGCGAAGGAGAGAGGCCTCAGAGGAAAACAACCCTACCAACACTTTAACTTCAGACTTCCAACCTCCAGAGCTGTGAGGAAATAAATGTCCATTGTTTAAGTTGCATACTATGTGGTCCTTGTATGGCAGCCCTAGCAAACTAACGCATCATTCAGCTTTATGTATCTAAAAAGTACTTTCTCTATGATTTCACGGATCATCTAAAAGGGTAAATCAGACTGATTCAGCTTGCCTGCACCAACGTTTTCAGAGAAGCAACTATGGGGTCAAGAAAACGTGGCTTGGAAGCACCTCTCCCCAGATGTTTTCTTTTCAAACGAATGAATTCTGTTTTGTTAGAGTGAAAAGCTTGACTTAGGCTAGTCCTCCCTGTGTTACAGCTCTGAACAGTGCATTGATATCTGATGCTTGCACGTTTAAAAAGTTGACAGTCTGACAGGTTGTTCTCCTAAGAAGACTGAGCATATGCAGAAATAATGTCAAGAGGATATTCAACTAGGATGGGAATCAAGATACGTATTTCCTTATGTCTTTCTGTAGAGGTGACCTGAGCCAGTGGCAGAACTGAAATCCAAGAGTGATGTTCTGCCACCCTGTGAACTTGGGTGACTGGCCCGCCTTGGCTACCACATGAAAGAAGCAGCGTTCTCAGGCTTGACACAGAGCAGAGTGCCTAGGGCGGAACTCAGCCTCCCCCACCAATTCACCCCCTGTGCTCCCTGGACCAGTTCTGTGACCTTAGGTGAGCCCTGGACCCAGTCTCCTCATCCATGACCTGGGATAAAAGACCATGATGAGGATTAAGTGTAATCATACATGTGAGAAGAATGTACAATAAATTATAAAGAACTACACAAATGTAACTTAACATTAATCTTGTTAAAGTAGGTGCAGGATTACTAGATCAGGAATCACAGGATTTCTAATTCTATGACCTATCCCTGCTTTTGTATTTATGTTACAGTTGATTTAAAACATATACTGAAAGAACAGATTTCTAATTGTGTATCTGCTGCAAACTAGCTTAACACTAGTTATATATAGAAGACCACCTTCCTTCTAAGGGGCCTTAGTTTCCTCACCTGTAAAATGAGGATGTTGAACCCTATTATAAGACACTTTTTAAATGAAGACTGACACACAGGTGGGGACATCTCTCTTAGATGTGAAATGCCTAAGGTCAAAAGACCAAAAGGGTTTGGGAGATTCCTGGCCATTTTGTGACTGGGTTATACAGGGAATCTCAAATTATTATCAGGTCTTCAGAAGGAAGGTCTCACTCTAGTAAATGAAAGTGCTGTGTGAATTTCAGGCATAAAAAGATATAGGGCTCCAAGGGCAGCTTCTGTATGTTTGCATACAATATAAGTACTTAGGAAAAGTTCAGAACGCAGACTTCATCATCCCTAAACCTAGATATGAACTCCAACTCTGCCCATCCTTCAGCCAGCTCTGTGACCCTGGACTATTTCCTACTCTGTGAACAGTGGAAGGTACTGCTCTTCATTTCTAAGGAGGAAGAATGAGATGAAACAGTGACAGAGGGAACTTAGGCTACATTTTAGATAAACCTTTCTAAAGAATTACTTAGATACTGGGACATGTTTTCTTTAAGTGATGGATTAAATATTATACAAGTAATTTTATGCAGAAATGCAGAAAAGTATAAATGAGGAAAAATGCACCCATAATTTAATGCCCAGAGATAAAGTTTTGATGGGAAGATATCATATACAGTCGGAAACCTCTTCCCATGTGAGCCACGCATCTCAGTGGGCAAGAACACCAGACCTCCCCTCCCTCCCTCCCTCCTTCCATCAACCCCACTCCCACCTTGTTCCAGAAAGAATTACAGGCAGCTGCATGACAATGGCTAACCCTTAAACCAGACCTCAGTTATCACATCTATAGGAGGTACTACCACCTGACCATTGTTAGAAAGGTACGTGACCCAAATGTTACTCATCAAGCACCTTTCTCACGCCATGTACAGTGCTTAGTGCTTTCACACATCTCATCTCTGAAAATACTTTGTAAACCTTCAAGCACCATTCAGACTACAGTGTTAGGGTTACTGTGAATTCTTGATTTGTCCTGATGACAATTTCATCTTCTAGAAGTTACAGGAAGCATAGGGGGGCAACTGGACCTAATTCTAAACAACAAAGAATTAGGGAGAACGTGACAGTATCATGTAGGAGTTTCCTTTACTCCTAGAAGATGAGAAAATAGAAGTGACCTACACCTTTCCCTGGTAAATCTCCCCTAGGCCAGAAATATTCCAGATGTTTTTCCCCTCAAACTTCCTGGATGTTCCTTGACAGCACTCGTATCACAATGTGCTGAGCACCCCTCAGAATGAAACGTAGAGGGTCTGCAAAATGAGTGTTCTGTGCTGTATGGGAATCTGAACCCATGAAGTCGAAACACGTGGAAAGTCCAATCTGAAATCTCTCAGGCACATGTGCACATGCACGTCCTGCACCCCACCCTCACCGCTTCTGCAGGTGCTCAGCAGACCGACCTTCAACTTGCAGTGTGTTGTTAAGACCCAGTCATGAAGCTTTGTCTCTGGAGGCTTATAATTGAAAAGGGCACAGAGTGCTTATCACCAGACACCTGGTAGAGATCGTGTGAAGAGTAAATCCTGGAGACAAACTTTAATCACAACTCCCTGTGGCAGGCTTACCTGTTCTACTGTTTCAATGAGGGCAGCAGCCTCGTCCTTGCCCAGTTGTTGCACCATCTTGTAAAACAGGCCGTCTCTATCTTGCAGCAAATCATATGGCTTATCGTATTCTTCTAGTCTCCCTGAATCCAAAACCTGTTAATCAGCAGGAAAAAAACGCATTGCACACAATGTTTCACAATAAAGCATTATAACTCAGACAATATTTTGTAAAGGAACAGGAGGGGAAGAATAGAAAAAATCTGTTTGGGTGGTAGGCCTGGCTGGTATTTTAATGGTTTGATTAACTTGTTTTACTAGGCAGATAAAGGCCTAACCTGACCTTTTATTACTATAATGTTATAGGAAGGGAAGAAAAATGAGTTTTAGACTATGATTTCTTTAATTTTTATTGGAGTACAGTTGCTTTACAACGTTGTGTTAGCTTCTGCTGCACAGCAAAATGAATCAGCCATACATATAAATATATCCCCTCCCTTTTGGATTCCCCTCCATTTAGGTCACCCCAGTGCATCAAGTAGAGCACTCAGCAGTCTGGCATTTTATATTCTGCCCAGGGCATTTGGGGTGGTTATCATTAGTTAGTGCTTTTAGTTCTCAGACTCTGAGCTTTAACGGCTATTTATACAGATACACAGAGTTGGGAAATTTCTTGATTTAAGAAAATCAAACTCTATCTAAAATCAGGTTGATGTCATACAAACCAGATGGCAGTGACCTGACAGCAATTGTTAAGTTGGTTTGACAGAATCTTAGTATTTGGGAAAAAAGTAAATGCCTCCAGAATTTCTTTAGGGTTGTGAACTAAAAAATTGCCTGTCATATCAGTGAACAAAGGATGTTGCAGCCATCAAGCCACCACACTACAGCTGCCCCGACAATAAGCCCTGAGGGAACTCAGGATAGAACCAGAATGTGTGCGGCCACCCCCAACAGTGCACGCTGAGGAGACTCAGGATGAGAAAAACACAGGATACTGGCCTCAGATAGCTGAGGTGCACGTCAAAGGAATTTCAATGAGCCCAGACTTTGCATCTTCCCATGTATAGAAAAGCACTAAATTCATTAACTTGGGATGTCTGGTTTTCTTTGATTAACAGTAATCTTTTAATGTTCTGACTACCTGGTCTTTTGTTGCAAAAACTCTTACGTATACTGGCTCATCCCCTTGCCTCTTCAGAACCATTTCTCAGTGTTATGAGATGCTTTGTCCCTAAGTCCTCACAATGTCCACCACATAAAACGTAACACTCAACTTCCAGGTTGTGCTTTTTTTTTTTCTTTTTCAGTCGACAGGGTCCTGGATTATGTTAGTTACTAAGAGGAGCAGAATCCCTTGTGTGAGAGGTTAAGATGCTTCTTCAACTTGGCTTTGATTGTAGTTTATTATTCTGAGAGTGAAAGGCTGGCAAAAAGAGCTGCTACATAAGCAGCATTAGCAGAATTTCTCTGCACAGAAGAAATCCCTAGAAATCCAATTTTTTCTTGAACTAACACTAAAGAAGCAAGTAAGAAACTGAGCTTCAAATTCTAATGCTCACAGCCTGCACAGTACCCGGGAACAGCCCAATCTGAACTGCCGAGGATCTGAATCTGTTTTCACAAGTTATCTTTCTTTGCTTCTTTTTCTTTCTGTCTTCAGCTGTCTGCTGTTCAGCCCTTTTATGCACATTGATATATCCCTAGTTGAAAATTAAAAGTGAGAGGAAGGAGGTCTTAACTCTGCCTTTCTACTTATTAGTGGCTTTGCATAATGGTTTTAGAGGGAAAAAAAGAATCTGAAACAGTTGGCCCAAATGACATAGCTATAAAGATAGTTCTGATGTTAGGTGGTACTTAGTTCTTCATGTAGAATAACTGTATCTTAAGAGAATAATGCAGCAACTCTAAACAGGACACAGGTTGTTCTTCCATATCTAGTACTGCAGTTAATTCCATCCCATGTCATTTAATTGGAAACATTTATTAAGTCTCCTAAGGGCAGAAAAGTGGTCAAGATAGTGGAGTAGGGGGATGCAGAGTTCACATCTCCCCACAACTAGGGCACCTACCAGACTCTGGGGATGGGAGCAACCCCTGAACAACTGGACTACAAACTCCAGTGCTGGAAGCCTCAGGCCAAACAACCAGTAAGACAGGAACACAGTCCCACCCATCAAAAAAAAAAGATGACAAAAAACTATGTTACAGATGAAGGAGCAGATGAAGGTAAAAACCTACAAGACCAAATAAATGAAGAGGAAATAGGCAACCTACCTGAAAAAGAATTCAGAGTAATGATAGTAAAGATGATCCAAAATCTCAGAAATAGAATGGAGGCACACATTGAGAAAATACAAGAAACGTTTAACAAAGACCTAGAAGAACTAAAGAACAAACAGAGATGAACAATACAATAACTGAAATAAAAAATACACTAGAAGGAATCAATAGCAGAATAACTGAGACAGAAGAACGAATAAGTGAGCTGGAAGACAGAATGGTGGCAATAACTGCTGAGGAGCAGAATAAAGAAAAAAGAATGAAAAGAATTGAAGACAATCTCAGAGACCTCTGGGACAACACTAAACGCACCAACATTCGAATTATAGGGGTCCCAGAAGAAGAAGAGAAAAAGAGAGGGTCTCAGAAAATATTCGAAGAGATTATAGTCAAAAACGTCCCTAATGGGCTTCCCTGGTGGCGCAGTGGTTGGGAGTCCGCCTGCCAGTGCAGGGGACACGGGTTTGTGCCCCGGTTCGGGAAGGTTCCACATGCTGCAGAGCGGCTGGGCCTGTGAGCCGTGGCCGCTGAGCCTGCATGTCCGGAGCCTGTGCTCCGCAACGGGAGAGGCCACAGCAGTGAGAGCCCTGTGTACTACAAAAAAAAAAAAAAAAAAAAAACGTCCCTAACACAGGAAAGGAAATAGCCACCCAGGAATCTCAGAGAGTCACATACGGATAAACCTAGGAGAAACACACCCAGGTGCATATTAATCAAACAAACAAAAATAAAATTCAAAGAAAAAATATTAAAAGCAGCAAGGGAAAAGCAAAAAATAACATACAAGAGAATCCCCATAAGGTTATCAGCTTATTTTTCAGCAGGAACTCTGCAAGCCAGAAGGGAGTGGCAGGATATACTTAAAGTGATGAAAGAGAAAAACCTACAACCAAGATTACTGTACCCAGCAAGGATCTCATTCAGATTTGACCAAGAAATCAAAAGTTTTACAGACAAGCAAAAGCTAAGAGAATTCAGCACCACCAAACGAGCTTTACAACAAATGCTAAAGGAACTCCTCTAGGCGGGAAACATAAGAGAAGAAAAAGACACAGAGAAAAAAAAAACATGAAAAACTAAAATAATTATGAAAATTGCAATAGGAACATACATATTGACAATTACCTTAAATGTAAATGGATTGAATGCCTCAACCAAAAGACACAGACTGGCTGAATGGATACAAAAACAAGGCCCATATATGTGCTGTCTACAAGAGACCCACTTCAGCCCTAGGGGGACACACAGACTGAAAGTGAGGGGATGGAAAAAAATACTCCATGCACATGGAACTCAAAAGAAAGCTGGAGTAGCAACACTCATATCAGATAAAATAGATTTTAAAATAAAGACTGGTACAAGAGACAAGGAAGGACACTACATAATGATCAAGGGATCAATCAAAGAAGAATATGTAACAACTGTAAATATTTATGCACCCAACATGGGAGCACCTCGATACATAAGGGAAATGCTAACAACTATAAAAGGGGAAATCAACAGTAACACAATGATAGTAGATTTAATTGATATAGGACATTCCACCCAAAAGTGGCAGCATACACTTTCTTCTCAAGTGCACATGGAACATTTTCCAGGATAGATGATATCTTGGGTCACAAATCAAGCCTCAGAAAATTTAAGAAAATTGAAATTGTATCAAGCATCTTTTGCGACAACACTATGAGATTAGAAATGAATTACAGGAAAAAAAAACTAAAAAAACACAAATACATGGAGGCTGAACAGTGTGGTACTAAAAAACCAAGAGATCACTGAAGAAATCAAAGAGAAAAAAAAATACATAGAAACAAATGACAGTGAAAACACAGTGACCCAAAACCTATGGGATGCAGCAAAAGCAGGTCTAAGAGGGAGGTTTATAGCAATTCAGTCTCACATCAAGAAACAAGAAAAATGTGAAATAATCTAACCTTACACGTAAAGCAACTAGAAAAAGAAGAACAAACAAAACCCAAAGTCAGTAGAAGGAAAGAAATCATAAAGATCAGAGCAGAAATAAATGAAAAAGAAATGAAGGAAGCAATAGCAAAGATCAGTAAAACTAAGAGCTGGTTCTTTGAGAAGATAAACAAAATTGATAAACCTTTAGCCAGACTCATCAAGAAACAAAGGGAGAGGGCAAATCAATAAAATTGGAAATGAAAAAGGAGAAATTGGAACTGACACCTCAGAAATACAAAGGATCATAAGAGACTACTATGAGCAACTATATGCCAATATAATGGACAACCTAGAAGAAATGAACAAATTCTTGCAAAGGTACAATTTTCCAAGACTGTACCAGGAATAATTAGAAACTATAAACAGACCTATCACAAGTAATGAGACTGTAATTAAAAATCTTCCAACAAACAAAAGTCCAGTACCAGTACCGGATGGCTTCACAGGCAAATTCTATCAAACATTTAGAAAGCGCTAACACCTATCCTGCGCAAACTCTTCCAAAAAATTGCAGAGGGAGGAACACCCCCAAATTCGTTCTACAAGGCCACCATCACCCTGATACAAAACCAGACGAAGATATCACAGAAAAAAGAAAATTACAGACCAATATCCCTGATGAACATAGATGCAAAAATCCTTAACAAAATACCAGCAAACAGAATCCAACAACACATTAAAAGGATCATACACGATGATCAAGTGGGATTTTTTCCAGGAATGTAAGGATTAGTATATGCAAATCAATTAATGTGCTACACCATATTAACAAATTAAGGAATAAAAAACATGATCTTGACAAATGCAGAAGCTTTTGACAAAATTCAACACCCATTTATATGATAAAAACTCTCCAGAAAATGGGCATAGAGGGAACCTACTTCAACATAATAAAGGCCATATATGACAAACCCACAGCAAACATCATTCTCAATGGTGAAAAACTGAAAGCATTTCCTCTAAGATCAGGAAGAAGACAAGGTTGCCCACTCTCACCACTATTATTCAACATAGTTTTGAAAGTCCTAGCCACGGCAATCAGAGAAGAAAAAGAAATAAAAGCAACAAATTGTAAAAGAAGAAGTAAAACTGTCACTGTTTGCAGATGACATGATACTATACACAGAAAATCCTAAAGATGTCACCAGAAAGATACTAGAACTAATCAGTGAATTTGGTAAGGTTGATGCATACAAAATTAATGCACAGAAATCTCTTGCATTCCTATACAGTAACAACGAAAGATCAGAAAGAGAAATTAAGGAAACAATCCCATTCACCATCGTAACAAAAAGAATAAAATACCTAGGAAGAGACCTACCTAAGGAGGCAAAAGACCTGTACTGAGAAACCTATAAAACACTGATGAAAGAAGTCAAACATGACAGAAACAGATGGAGAAATATACCACGTTCTTGGATTGGAAGAATCAGTGTTGTGAAAATGAGTATACTACCCAAAGCAATCTACAGATTCAGTGCAATCCCTATCAAATTACCAAAATTAACAAAATTAACAAAAAATTTTTTAATTAACAAAAAATTTTACCCCGAATAGCCAAAGCGATCTTGAGAAAGAAAACCGGAGCTGGAAGAATCAGGCTCCCTGACTTCAGACTATACTACAAAGCTACAGTAATCAAGACATCATGGTACTTGCACAAAAACAAATATAGATCAGTGGTACAGGATTAAAAGCCCAGATATAAACCCATGCACATATGGTCAACTAATTTATGACAAAAGAGGCAAGAGTATACAATGGAGAAAAGACACTTCAATAAGTGGTGCTGGGAAAACTGGACAGCTACATGTAAAAGAATGAAATTAGAACACTACCTAACACCATACACCAAAATAAACTCAGAATGGATTAAAGGACTAAATGTAACACCAGACAGTATAAAACTCTTAGAGGAAAACATATGAAAAACACTCTCTGACATAAAGCACAGCAAGATCTTTTTTGACCCACCTCCTAGAGTAGTGAAAATAAAAACAATTAGGGCGGGCTTCCCTGGTGGCGCAGTGGTTGAGAGCCCGCCTGCCAATGCAGGGGACGCGGGTTCATGCTCCGGTCTGGGAAGATCCCACATGCCGTGGAGCAGCTGGGCCTGTGAGCCATGACCCCTGAGCCTGCGCGTCCAGAGCCTGTGCTTCGCAACAGGAGAGGCCACAACAGTAAGAGGCCCGTGTACCACAAAAACAAACAAACAAAAACAAATAGGGCTTCCCTGGTGGCGCAGTGGTTAAGAATTCACCTGTCAATGCAGGGGACACGGGTTCGAGCCCTGGCCTGGGAAGATCTCACATGCCGCAGAGCAGCTAAGCCTGTGTGCCACAATTACTGAGCCTGCACTCTAGAGCTCGCGTGCCACAGCTACTGAGCCTGCGTGCCACAACTACTGAAGCCGGCATGCCTAGAACCCGTGCTCCACAACAAGAGAAGCCACTGCAATGAGAAGCCCGCTCGCCGCAACTAGAGAAAGCCTGCTTGCAGCAAGAAAGACCCAGCGTACCCAGAAGTAATAAAAAAATAAAATTTTTAAAAAAACAAAAACAAATGGGACCTAATTAAACTTAAAAGCTTTTTCACAGCAAAAAAGTATAAGACAAAAAGACAACCCTCAGAATGGGAGAAAATATTTGTAAACGAAGCAACAGGATTAATCTCCTGAATACACAAACAGCTCATGGAGCTCAATAGCAAAAAAACCAAACAACCCAATAAAAAAATGGGTGGAAGACCTAAATAGACATTTCTCCAAGGACATACAGATGGCCAAGGGGCATATTAAAGGATGCTCAACATAACTAATTATTAGAGAAATGCAAATCAAAACTACAATGAGGTATCACCTCACACCAGTCAGAATGGGCATCATCAAAAAATCTACGAATAATAAATGCTGGAGAGGGTGTGGAGCAAAGGGAACCCTCTTGCACTGTTGGTGAGAATGTAGATTGATACAGACGCTGTGGAGAACAGTAGGGAGGTTCCTTAAAAAACTAAAAATAGAACTACCATATGACCCAGCAATCCCACTGCTAGGCATATACCCTGAGAAAACCATAACTCAAAAGGACACATGTACCCCAGTGCTCACTGCAGCACTATTTACAATAGCCAGGACATGGAAACAACCTAAATGTCCAATGACAGATGAATGGATAAAGAAGATGTGGTACATAGATACAGTGGAATATTACTCAGCCATAAAAAGAAACGAAATTGAGTTATTTGTAATGAGGTGGATGGACCTAGAGTCTGTCATGCAGAGTAAAGTAAGTCAGAAAGAGAAAATCAAATACTGTATGGTAACACATATATATGGAATCTTAAAAAAAAAAAGGGTTATGAAGAACCTAGGAGCGGGATGGGAATAAAGACGCAGACCTACTAGAGAATGGACTTGAGGACACGGGGAGGGGGAAGGGTAAGCTGGGACAAAGTGAGTGAGTGGCATGGACATATATACACTACTAAATGGAAAATCGATAGCTAGTGGGAAGCAGCTGCATAGCACAGGGAGTTCAGCTCAGTGCTCTGTGACCACCTAGAGGGGTGGGATAGGGAGGGTGGGAGGTAGGGAGACGCAAGAGGGAAGAGATATGGGGATATATGTATATGTATGGCTGATTCACTTTGTTATACAGCAGAAACTAACACACCATTGTAAAGCAATTATACTCCAGTAAAGATGTTTAAAAAAAAATATATAGGCCCAATCCCTGAGAGTATGGTTTGATATTCTGGATTGGGTTTCTGGAATCTGTCATTACTTAAAAAAAAAAACAAAGCTTTCAGAACAATCACTTGCTTTCCACAAAGGAAAGAGGTACAGGCTTCCCTCGGAGATACTGCAGGTTCAGTTCCAGAACACCAGAATGAAGTGAGTATTGCAATAAAGTGAGTCACATGAATTTCCTGATTTACACTATACTGCAGCCTGTCAAGTGTGCAGTAGCATTGTGTGGAAAAAAACAATGTACAGACCTTAATTTAAAAATAATTTATTGCTAAAAAATACTAACCATCATCAGAGTCTTTAGCAAGTCACAGTAGTAACATCAAAGATCACTGATCACAGATCACCATAACAGATGCAGTGATGGTGAAAAAGTTTGAAATACTGTGAGAATTACCAAAATGTGACAAAGACACGGAGTGAGCAGTATTGTTGGAAAAATGGCACTGATAGACTTGCTCTACACAGAGATGTGACAAACCTTCAATATGTAAAAAAAAAAAAAATTAGTATCTGTGAAGTGCAATAGAAAAAGGTATGCCTTTATTTCTAAAGCAAGCAAGAAAAAAAAACTGCCTCAAAAATCAGTTAAAAAAAATCAGAGTTTTGAGAAAGATTTTTTATTGGTGTTTTTGTTGAATTGAAAGCCAACTGATAATCATAAGCTCTAGAACAAAATACAGGGTTTACACCTGTGGTGGATGGAGCACAGAAGACAATTCCCCAGCTCTGAAGCTAGGGGATGCATGTCTCTTGGGTCCTCTGAGGTCTAATCCTGCCATTCCTACCAAAGGAGTCAGCGACCACAACCAGCTAGGACCAGGATATAAACAAGTGGCCAAGTTTACAACTCCTGGTGGGACCTCCCCGTGTTATCACTGATGAAATCTTGGCCAGGGATCCCTAAACCGAAGGTCTCCCAACCCAGGAGTGGGAAGGGCAGCTCCACAGTGAAGGACAAGGTCCACCATGAAAAACATCGGTCATCGCAAAGGTGACAGGCTCCAAAGAGAACCCTTGCATTTCCCTTTTCCCTCTGTCTTCCCCATTCACCCAGATGGTCAGTCTCCACACCCAGAAACCAGTATCAACTCCTCTCTCTTCCCTCAGATCCCACGTTCGATCCATCACACAGTCCACTTGCTCCACTCTGTTATCCACCCCAAATCCAACCATCTCACCATTTCCACTGCTAGCACCTTAGTTCTAAGCCACCAACAGTCGAGAAAGGGCACAACTGTAAGAGAGAGTGAACACTGCATTTGGAGAAATGAAAGACCATCAATGTGGTTTTAGCTCTAAAGGAAAGAGGGAGAGCTGAGAAGGACAAAACTAGAAAGGTGGGGAGGGACCAGGATGTAAACTGCTTTGTAAAACCATGTTAAAGATTTGTTCAAAGACACTGACCAAGAGAGAAAAATTTGAGGCTATAGAAATTTACCAGAAGATACTGGTAAGTAAAGCATTAAACAAATGGACATATTTTGATAACGGCAACAAAGTTGATTGATTCACATCTATGGACGTTCACACCTGTGGATCAAGTGCTGATGGATAAAACTTAGGACTGAAGAGCTGACACGTCTGCCAGGTTTTGTCCTGCCTCACTGTTTCCCTAACCGACCATATATTGCAAGGTGACTGCAATACCAAAAGCCAAAAATAAAACTCCAGGGTACATTTAGGAGAAAAGAATTTATTTGAATGGACCCCTAGCTGAGCTAGAGATCAAGCCATCTTTCTGCTGCTGCCTCTAAAGCCTGGCAAGGGGCTTGAAACAGGTAGATTTCACAGCATCATTCGTTTATTGTGGAAGGAGGACACTTTTGGGGATAGTCTGAGACAATGCTGCAATGCTGAGAGCTAAGAACAAAGTGATGGTAAAAAGTAGAACTAAAATGTTACTTTTCCAATTAGCATTCATTCATGACCACAAAATAAGAGGGACTTCCCTGATGGCACGCAGTGGTTAAGACTCCATGCTCCCAATGCAGGGGGCCCAGATTCGATCCCTGGTCAAGGAACTAGATCCCACATGCTCTGCATGCCACAACTAAGGAGCCTGCATGCCGCAACTACGGAGTCAGCGAGCCACAACTAAGGAGGCCTCCTGCCGCAACTAAGACCTGGTGCAACCAAATAAATAATTAAAAAAACCACAGAAAACGAGGGACTAAGGATGCCTGATGCTAAACGTTTCTGGAATTTAAGAGTCACTGTCCTGCAATCTTGGAATGTTACCTGATCCCTCATGAAAGTCTGCAGGAGAGGCCTGCTTCCTACTGTGATGTCCTATTCCAGATGACCAGACACACTGCTTGGAGCCCAGAGCATCCCTTTGGTTGGGGATGCCCCACTCCTGTCGTCTGCCTCCCCAGAGCTCACTCCTGTGCACGTCCAGCTCGGGGGAGTGAGGCTAAAGGCACTGCTTCAGTGCTGACACTCTGCTATCTACTCAATGCCCCCACTGATGATCCCATCTGACAATGAATGTGAAGTAGGATGGGAGGTGACATTCCAGAAACGTCCTAAGAAGTCAAGAGAGATAGTACCATTATCATTAAACATAAGGAAGTTTGGGTATTACTGATTATTACCTGTTTTTTTATGGACCATCCAATTCACTGGTTAAATAACTTCACCTGTTGCCTCCTATGCATTATATGCAGGCATTCTTTATCTATTTCATTACTAATCAGCATCACTGGATACTGTGGTGTCTCCTGACAGTGGTTATACCACCCATAAGATGAGTGAAATCAGCTCACTGTCACGGGCTACAGGTTAACCTTAAAACACCCTGCATTCCTTGAGATTATATGCAGCCAAAGGTTTCTTCCTTTAAGGGATGATTCCCTTATCATTTTATGAAGCCACACCCTAACATTTATTGAAACTCAGCAGGGAAAGAACAAAGAAAGAAGATGAAAATGAGAGAGAAAAGTAATAGAGGGAGGAAGGAAGGAAATATTAAATTACTAAGGAAGAAAAAGCCAACCAAACCTGGAAGGAAGATACTAGACAGATATCCAGAGGCCCAAGCTTTGTGTGCAGAGTCCAGATTTACTGTGTGAGACTTACTAGTTGTTTATATGCAGTATCTCAGCCCCTGATCCACTTTTGTTTCTGTACTCTCATCTGTGATGCAAAGGCTGGGTCTCTGCAAATCTCATGTCAGAAGACCTTTGGCCAGCTGGCCTCTGTTAGGTTTTGTCAGTAGGGGGCACTAGAGGGAGACTGAAGGTGGGAATCAGAGCTAATGGTCTACCTGGTTGCTGCTGCTCGTGCAGCAGCATCTCAGCAGTGGGACCTGACTCCAGCTCTCAGCTTCTATTAGCATATGGAGAACTAGCCTCATTGTGCTCCCTCACAAATATGGCCAGCAACTAGGCAGTGACCTCTCCTTGGAAGTCTGAGCACTGACTCTTTAGAGCCTCTTTTCTGAGTTCTTAGTTCTGGAGATCTGTCCTAGGACACAGTAGCTGCTTCCTAAAATTATTACCCCAGTGTTTCATTTTTCTAGCCCTCCAATTCCTGTGTAACAAATTTCCTATATTAAATCCTTTCTGTTGAAATACTTTGTTTTTCTCACTAGGCCCTTTCTTCTCATGGACTCCCCTCTGACAGCAACAGCTGAGAAATTCTGCAACATTAGCCAACAACCTCATGGCAGTCTACATGAAAGGCTAATTTTTTGATTAAGGGAATCCAAAAATGCTGAAACAATTGTGACACAGCCAAGATGACCATCTTCTACCTCTCTGAAATATGAAGCCATAAGTTGGGTTTGGAATATTTTCATGGTTGGCCATCTTAAAAAAATGACAATTTAATAAACTTTTAACTCATTAAGGACCAGAGACGTATGTCTTTTATTATCTGAACATCATCGACCAGAGACATTTCAATATTCACTTACATAACAAATCGCCAGCCACAGGTGTTAATTTCTGCAAAAATCCCCCAGTCAGTAATGTGTTAACATGAAAATATGAAATTACTGGATATAGTATTTAATAGCACATTGTGAAAGTATAGTTAAGTACTTGAGTTATTGTCAGGAATGAGAGGAGAAACTAAGAGAAAATTAAATTATTGGAGGTTCCTTCCTATCAAGTTTTACAAGGAAGGATGTGTTGAAAAATTGAACATAAATGGAAACAAGTGAAATTCCACAGGTGAAGGTCTTACCATTATCCTGTCGCTGTCAATAATGGTGGTCAATCTGTTTGTGACGGTTAGCACAGTGCACTGAACAAATTTCTCATGGACTATTTTTGTATTAACTCATCAGTTCTGGAATCAGAAAAGTTGATTTAGTTCAGTATAGACAGGAAAAGTGGACTTAAGACTTTAAAATATCATGATATATTATAATGTTTTTAAAATCAATATTTCAAGACATAATCTTTTTCCTAAAAAAACTAAGTATAAAAAGTCTTAGAAATTTACTATTTTTCATAAAACAATGGAAAATAGTCTTCCCTCAAAATTGCTTGAAACTATCAGGAGCTGGATTTAGGAATCTAGCTCTCATAGGATGCCTAGTAACAACATTAACACCATATAACATGCTTTGGTTTCTTCTTTTGTTTTCTGGAATTAATGTTAACAAGAGACATCTTTCGGGCAAAGAGAACACTTAGAAACATTTCTCGGCATCACTAAATGTTTTCCATTTACAACACTTAAATTTTGGATACCAGGTTTCATGGACCTCAGCTCCATACCTTGGGTCCACATTTGATGTGGCTTTGTCAATAATCAATATCTGACTTTTCCTGAGAATAGTCCTAGCAAGACACACCAGTTGTCTCTGTCCAGCACTGAAGTTCGATCCTGATTCTGCTAATTCAGTATCCATTTTGCCAGGAACACTTTTGATGGCTTCTTTAAATTATACCTGTGGATACAGAAAGAACATTTTTCCTGAACAAACTGCTACTGAAGCAGACAGTCCTCTTAGACATTAGAGCTTTGAAGTCCTCATGACTTCTTACGTATCTTACATGTACAGCCACGTGATGGGGAGAGCTGTTTCCAATTAGCATTCACTGAGAAAGATGTAGAGTCAAGTCAGGACAGGAAAATATCAGTGTCCCCCTTCCCTGCCACATGACACCTACCAGAAACCCCACCTAAGGATTAGTTAAGGAAGTTTCTCAAAAAATGAAGCTATTTCTCCCAGTGTGGTTTAAATGGAAAAGTTAAAAGGATTTTATGGTTGAGTCAAGTTTACCAAAGTACATTTTGCATATGGGTTGGTACATTAAAGGGAAACTTAAAAAAAAAAAAAATATATATATATATATATATATATATTACAGGAAGTATGGTTCTTTTAGATATAATCTTCTCAGCACTTTACAATTTTGGAAGGTCTAAAAGTTTAAAAAAATACGAATTCAAACAATGGCAAACTGCACCTCATACATTAGTAATCCTGGAGCCTATTCTGGTAATGGTTCTTTCCCAAGTTTAATCTCATAAATACTGGACCAGTTAAGTGCATTTTCTTCAATGTCAAAAATGTCTTGCAGTGAATGAAAATCCATGAAAAACAGGATACAACATAACATCTTATTTCCCCCAGACTATGGGTATAGATGGTGTTTATATTAATGTATCTTCATAAAACTGTAATCATAAGATAAAAAAGAAAAGCAAGCTTTCAACTTCCGAGGTTAATCTGAAAGTACATTGGGTGGTAGGGATCAATTCAACGAATATTTATTTTGGAGAAGTACTACAGAACAAGAACCAAACTCAGGCTATATTTGAAGTTAAAGAACAAAGAGTAAATACATTTCAAATTAAGACACCAACAGATTGCTGAGTGATGGCCAATGATCAGGGACACAATTATAGTGTCAAATAACAAAACACCGAGGGTGAGTGGGCAATATTTTCGTGGTATCCTAAATGCTGGAGCACTTCTATGAATGTGATCCCAAACTGTGCTCCTGATGAAGTCCAATCCCAAGAAAGGGGAATTCAGAGTTAGGATTAAATATGGTATTCGTATTTAGTGACTGCATGAAAAGTACAAAAATCTAAAGGGTAAGATTTGTATTGTGGTGCAAGTGGGTTGGTGTTTCTTAAAACTGACATCCTGACTTTGAAGAAATAATTTTACACTTGCCCCTTACTGGGATGGCATCTCATCACTAATCTGGTTTTTTACTTTCATTCCAGTTGTCCATATTTGCCTCATGAGGAATAAGGGTTGTGAGAAGCAGTGTTTTTCAGAAAATACTGTTTTCTGAGATTCTGTCTTCATTTATGAATCAGGGATGGTTATGAGAATAATAAGAATATGAAGGCTTTCTATAGTATAATCATATATTCAAGTTATTGGGTTGGCCAAAAAGTTCATTCGGTTAACGAATACATCATTCAATAAAGGTCTTGGTGAACATGAAAAATGTCTTTTATTTTTACTTAAAACTGAACTAACTTTTTGGCCAACCCAGTATAATTTAGTATTAGAATGGAAAAAAACACAATAGAGGCAGTAGACAGTAATAACTAGGAGTTACAACTGGAGAATCTGAAAACAGATAATAGTGTGATATTACTATTAAATTTCTTGATTTAGAAAACTGTTATGTGAGAGAATGTCCTTGTTCTTGCAAGGTGTATATTTATGTATTTAAAGGTGAATTGCAACTTTTAATAAACATTTCTACAACTTACAAGCAGTTCAGCAAAATGTATGGAAGAGAGGAAGCAAATGTGGAAAAATATTAACAGCTGGTGAATCAAGGTGAAGGTGCATATGTGTTCATCATACTACTCCTTCCATGTTCTTGTGGTCTGAAAATTTTAAAACAAAAAAATTGGAGCCTTGCAGCCAGACAGCCTGGGCATAAGTCCTACCTGGCTCTGCCGATTGGGCAACTTCCTGAAGTTTATCTTAGCTTCCTAAACTCTAAATAAGACTGTAGTATAATAAAGGTGTTTACCTCCTAACATTGTCAGAGTATAAAATGAGTCATTATGTGTAGAATTTACAACAGTGATGGATACAAAGAGATCAACAGATATTGCCCATTATTAATAATGCTGTCAGCTAGCCCCTCTTCCTATTCTGCTTTATTTTTCTCCTTCGCAAGTATCAGCACTGAGACTTTGTTACATATGCATTGGCTTGTTTTCCATCTTCTCCAGGAGAATTTAAGTTCCAAAAGGGTAGAGACTTTGTTTCTTTTAATGACTGTGATAACCCCAGAATCTGAAACAATGGCTGTCTAGAAAGCTCTCAGTAGATATTTGTTGGCTGTATGAATGAAGCCACAAGTTCATCTCTTCTTGTGACATGTCTGTTCCTATAAATCAGAAAATAAATCCATATAAATAGATAATTTATATATAACACTATTTTCTTATTAAATATAAGTATAAAAGGAATATATTATTAAACAATTAACTGGCTCCAAGATATCATAACATCATACTTTAAACTGTGGAAAGAACTTAAAAAAGTTATAATTTAAGGAAAATGGAGCATACAATACTATTAAAAACTATACAACTCAGTATAGAATACTTCAGATCTTTTTTGAGCTTCGGAAAATAATAAACTATAGCAAAACTGAAAGATAACAAACTGAACTTATGGGGGCTTCCCTCGTGGTGCAGTGGTTAAGAATCCGCCTGCCAATGCAGGGGACACGGGTTCAAGCCCTGGTCCGGGAAGATCCCACATGCCATGGAACAACTAAGCCTGTGCGCCACAACTACTGAGCCCGTGCCCTAGAACCCGTGAGCCACAACTACTGAGCCCACGTGCCACAACTACTGAAGCCCATGCGCCCAGAGCCCATGCTTCCCAACAAGAGAAGCCACCGCAATGAGAAACCCATGCACCACAATGAAGAGTGGCTCCCGCTCACCGCAACTAGAGAAAGCCCGGGCGCAGCAACGAAGACCCAATGCAGCCAAAAATAAAATAAATAAAATGTTAAAAATAAATATATAAATAAACTGAACTTATAGGGCACCTTATTTCTATCGTCATAAACATTTTCAAAGTAATCTGCGTGTACTGTATCTACCAACCAGGTGCCAACACCCCTCATAGGAAGTTAACACAGATGTCAGATGGTTTCCACATTTTATGGAACCTTCTTTTCAAAAAGAAAGGCTGGTGTGGGCTGGAAAGAGAGAGTGCAATGCAGTCAACAGATGGGGAAGAGATTTTAGGAGAGCAGAGCCAGCAGTAAATGAAGTAAAAGGAGAGCCTGCTCACCTAAATACAAGGTCCAGAGAAATGGAAATGTGACCTGTCGCCAAAGCCAGGACTGAATCACGTGGTTCCTGATGCACAGGCTGCAGATTTCTGTATCTTGGTTTTCAGTATGATGAGACATACTTGAGTCCTAACAGAGGATCAACGTGTCAACATAGAACATAACTGGGTGATTTCTTCAGTTTTGACATGACATAGCACTCTCAATTGTAAATCCCAGTATCTAAGCTGTTTTGTTTTTGTTTTTTAATAGAAGCAACACATCGATGATTCATTTCCAGAGTTTTATCTACTGTGATCTTTTAACCTTTGATAAAGTGCTTCATCTTCTTCACTCACTACTTACGCTATATTTGTAGAGCTGCCCTTGCTTTTTAGGTGCCCTAATTGGCACCAATTTCTGATGAACTTTCTTCAGTTTACAGTCAGCTGGCTATTCTTCAGTATAAGAAAAACATATTTCAGCATATTTTGAAAAGTAACCAAGATGAGACGGGCACCATTATTAGGACTGTCTCCCTTCTGAATGTCCATCTCCACCAAGGGAGAAGGAGGAGACAGAACTAAGAGGACCTAAAAAAATTTTTTTTAAGCATCTTTTTCTTTTAATTGAAGTTCTTAAAGAGGAAAACATAGTGGTGCCCTCTCACTTGCAGGCCAACTCTATGAGTTTGGGTTCACATGTCTAGTTTGGCATCATTTATTAACCAATGACTGGAGTTTTTAGTTCACTTAAAAACTGACCTCATTAAAAAAAAAAAAATTGACCTCATTGCTTTAGTGCAACGTCTTAGAGTGAGAAATCATCCCATCATTCTGTTTCTCTGGGAATTATTTCTTTATGACATATTTGTATGTTTTTCAATAAAAGATGTGGTAGGTTTTATTTTAAAAAGTCATAAAGAAACAAGTCCTAGACAAAATGATGGGATGATTTCTCACTCTAAGACATATCAGTAAAGTAATAAGGTCAATTCCGGAAGCAATACATAGAAACCACACACTTCACTTTGTGAAATAAACTCATGTTTCTCTCTTTTTACAGTAAGTTCCAAATGTAGTTTAAATAAAGGTAGATCTCAGTGTTGTCTACCACTTCCACCACCTCATCATTTTTAGAATTGAGAGGCTACTAAATTTTATCTAAAGTTTGGCTCCTACAGATGAATTAAGTATAAGTTAGGGCCAAGTTCTAAGATAGTTTTTTACAGGATTTGTCTCCCAATTAACATTTCCTCTCTGTCCAAAATTCTAGAGTAATTTTACTACCTGAGACTCTGTTAAGAGAGATCTCGAGCTTGGAAACAAATAGGAAAATAATTTACCAGTACTTCCAGTTTTTTTTTTTTTTTTAAGATGTCACAGTTTCACCATTAAATCTGTTTTGTGAGTTCAAGAGCAGTGGATCATCCTTCTTTCTTTATATTTAATGGTTAACTGCTCTCCCCACCTCTTCTCTTCTAGAATTTCACTGTAGAAAGACTCGTAAGCTTAAATGAAATCAGAGGTCCACTGCTTCTCAAGTAGGAGAAGGTGAAGCAATCAGCCTGATTTAGGAAAATAAAGTCCCCACAGTTGCTGGAAAGAGGGGTGGTTTGTAAAGACTCAGTGCCGACATGCCTTCAGAAACCAGAATTCCCTGCAGGAAATTGTCAGGCCTCAAAATCTGCTTGCCCACAGTCAAAGCTCATCTATATATAACAGATTTCGGAGCTTCCCTGGAAGGGTGACACTAAATGACAAACACACCAATTCAAAACAACAGTGTGAACAGTCATTTGGATATGTGTAAAAAAAAATTTTTTTTAAAGAAATAAGCCACACTTCTCTGAAATGAGATCAATCAAACATTTAGTACCTATTTATTAAGTGCTTACTTTTTTAAAAGAATAAGACTGAACTAGGTCCTATGAGAAATTAGAAGTCTGTTATGGTTTAGAAGTCTAGATACAGTTTCTGCCATTAGTAGAATCAATTTGCAAAACTAGGACCAATACACAAAATAATTTGTATCAAAATATACAAACCAACAGCAACTTAACAAGTCAAAATCCTTTTCACGCAAGGGTGAGGAAATTCAAAGAAGTGGGCCAAAGGGAAACATGACACAAATAACAGAAAATCCTCTAGAAATGAACCGATCCATATAAAAACTGAGCAAAAGCTCCAGGGTTCTCTTACCTGCATTCATGCTGCGGCATTAAAAGGACATGATCGCCAATAAATAACTATCATCACATTCCAATTATATAATTTACCTTTATAGACACTCTCTTATGAAACTTCATGGCATTTTGTTGGTATGATCTCATTTATCTTTCAGTTAATAATGAAAAACTACTATTGTCTCCACTTAGTTGATATTCCCTAAGACCAGAGGAATAAAATGAACATTGCAAAGTAATTAAGGTAACTCATTCACTAGGTCACTTAGTAGAATTTGAACTCATAATTATAACTTCTAGTTTAGTGTTCTACTAAGGACAAGATAATGTACCTAGTTGCTTTGGGTTCTAGGGAAAAGCTAAAATGAAAGCATAAGGCATTATCTTGTTGGTTTTCATCACCATTAATATACATGTTTTAATTTACACACGTACCCATGTCATCAGTGTTCTCCTTGGAGCTAAATAAAGTCAGTTAAACCAATAAGCTCCCCTTAATTACCTGTGCTGCTATAAATGTACACATACTGATGCTAACAAGTTAATTACATTCAATAAATTACCTCTTCTAAGGCATTCTACAGTTCCTTATCCGTATGCTCATTAAAGGGATCCAGATTTTTCCTCATTGTTCCAGTGAATAAAACTGGTTCCTAAATACCCCAAAATAGTGAATATTACCTTAAACTCTTTTCATCATGTTTGAATGCTTACAGAACAATTAAAATACAAAACAAACCACCAAAATTCCCTATAATCATTAATAAGGTTGCAAATGCTTTTTTACAAAATAGTATCTCCAAATTAATTTTCCACTGTACAAAGTATGCTCCAAATATCTTCTGGATGATTGAACACTAACAAGAAAGTGTGGAAATGTGTCATCTTAAGAAGAAGTTGGGGCTTCCCTGGTGGCGCAGTGGTTGAGTCCACCTGCCGATGCAGGGGACATGGGTTCGTGCCCCGGTCCAGGAAGATCCCACATGCCGCGGAGCAGCTAGGCCCGTGAGCCGTGGCCGCTGAGCCTGTGCTCCACAACGGGAGAGGCCACAACAGCGAGAGGCCCACATACTGCAAAAAAAAAAAAAAAAGAAATTGAAGAAGAGAAAGGAAGATTTGATTTTTTTAAAAATACTTTCCTGGTAATATCTGCTCAGAAAAAAAATGAGGATATACTAATTTGAGTAACTTTACATCAAGAGAGCTAGATAAATTGATTGTCAATTGTCAAAATTGATTGTCAAGCTAGATAAATTGATTGTCAATCTTGAGTAACTTTACATCAAGAGAGCTAGATAAATTGATTGTGATACTGGGAAATACCAACAGCATGATTAGTTGAGGTTTGTGCCTCAAAGCAAAATTGTTAAATTTTTGCACATTGGCACTGAAGAATGAACTAGGATATTTTCTCCATTGGTACAACAGCCTTCTGGGATGGGGAATCTCTCCATATGTGTGAAAGGAACATCTCCATATGTTCAAAGAGAATGTCAGGTATGGGAGCCCGTGGCACCTCTGTTCATGAAGAGACTGCTTCTGATTCTGCATCAGCTGATCCCCCTGTTATCCCACCTGTGCATCAAGATTACAGGCCTCACAGAACATCATTACTAACTGCAAGGGGAGGATAACCTGAAACCCACTGTGACATGAGCCATAATAAAATTATTTTAATTTAAAAAGCTTTTCCTATTCATCTGCTTTGAGAGGAACCACAAGGAAATTACTCTGGAAATATATGCCTTTCTGGGTTTCAAGAGAGAATCTTGTACATAAGCTTATATGTTTTCTTCTGGAAGGCTCTAGTAAGCCAGGGCACAAGAATATGAGCAGCAGAGAAGAGCCCGGTTGGCTCCTTTCAGTGAAAGGGATAGAACAATGTGAGGCACACATGTGGGAACAAGAGGAGATCTGAGTCTTCCACAAGTGCCCGGGAACTGCTCGGAATCACCAGCCTCACATCCTGCCTGGTCTTGGGGCTGGACTATTCCTCCTCACTTCACAAAAGCCTGAGAAGAAAGATGAAGAAGGCAGACATTTCTTTTCTCTGCCCATGAAGAATGACACTCAGAGAACCTCCTGTACCTACTTTCCCTATTGTCTTCGTTTTAAGTCTGGTGAGAGAAATGGATGCAGAAGACACATGGGTGCCACCAAAAAAGATGTATCCCTAAGCAAAACCCAAAATTAAAAAGACATTATAAAGGGAGCTTTATCGGCACAAAGTTGATTAAGTGGACAGTATGCCTCCAAAGCACTGAAAATCACTGGTCGTATGACATTTCAAATGATGATTGAAATGAACTGAAAAATCCCTGGAGCCAAATTTAAGGCCTCCCTTACAACTCTCAAATTTAGGATCAAAGATTAAGCAACCATGTAAGCAAAGGTAAGAATTCCTTGTCAGGGGAATAACCATCATTTTACTTAGACTTTTATAAAAATTTTTTACTCCCTGTAATTATTATTACCTCTAGGATTCTAATATGCAGGCGACTTCTCTTCCTTTAGCTGTTTCCATGAGGTTTACACAAATGACGTGGCCAGTCGAGGGGAGGCTGGTCCCCAGTATTCCTCCCTCTCCTCTGACTCTCCTCCACCTTCCCCCCAATGCTCTAAACCATGGGCAGGATTCTACTCTGGGGCCCAAATGAGGGCCTCTTCAAAGCCTGGTGTTTGAGGAGATAAAGGGCCTGAAAGAGGCCAGGTTAATGAACCAGCTTTGAGCCCAACTGGGAGAAGTGAGACAGGGTCTCTTTGCTTATAATAACGACAAGAACGTTTCTCTGCCCATCACATTTTTTCCTTCAGGCCCCTGTCGTAGAACAAATTTACATTCTGTAAGAGGTCTAAGGTTTGAAGTGTCCACCTGGTTTTCAATGTACACTCTATAGAGGCATTACCTGAGCTAATCCACAAAAAAAAACCTCTTTGTTTTTAAAAGATAGACCTTCTTGAGCAACGAATGGGCTCACAGTATCAGCACGTTTGGGAAGGGTGGTTTTTGTTGCTCAAGAGAACAGGGATACCCACTTAAAGTTCAATCACCTATTTCATAATCAAAGCCTCTCTCTATTGTCACCTCCCTCACCTTCTCTTTAGGAAACTCCTCAAAGGGGATGAAGCTCCCCAACGACTGGGGGATGAAAGTGGCATTCTTTGCAGAAAGAGGAGTCCCTCATTTCTGAGACCCTGACCAATGCCTGCAGCTGCTTCATTCTGAGCTTTAATCAGAGCCCTCAGACACTCTTTAGGCCTTAAGGATGTTCTGCTAATTATCATCAAACCACTTCGGATTGTCATAAAAAGAAAAAATAAGTTTAAGGATTTCCCACTGCAGTAAGGGTCCCCACTTAAGTCTACACTGTCAGTCTAAAAGGACATATTGGGCAACTTCACGTGTTTATTTAGCAGTATTTGATGGAAGAACACGGTTTAGTAAATAAGAATATTTCTCTTTGTTATGATATGCCAAATATGTATTTCAAAATCAGTAAAATTTCAATAAAAAACTGAATGAAAATAATGATATTTTAGACAGGAATCAGACAGGAAAAGAAAATTAAAGGTATCTGAATTGGAAGAGAAATGGTAAAGATGTCATTATATATAGAAGACGTGATACTATATATAGAAAACCCTAAAGACTCCACACAAAAACTACTAGAACTGATAAATGAATTCAGCAAGGTAGCAGGATCCAAGATTAACATACAGAAATTGGTTGCATTTCTTTACACTGACAGTGAAATATCAGAAAAGGAATGTAAAAAAAAAATCGCTTTTAAAATCATATATAAAAAATTAAAATACTTAGGAATAAACCTGATGAAGGAGGTGAAAGACTTCTTTTGTGTGTGTGTGGTACGCGGGCCTCTCACTGCCGTGGCCTCTCCCATTGCGTAGCACAGGCTCCGAACGTGCAGACCCAGCAGCCATGGCTTACGGGCCCAGCCGCTCCGCAGCATGTGGGATCCTCCCAGACCAGGGCACGAACCCGCGTCCCCCGCATCGGCAGGGGACCCTCAACCACTGCGCCACCAGGGAATCCCCGAGGTGAAAGACTTTTATGCTGACAACTAGAAAACATTAATAAAGGAAACTGAAGGTGATTCAAGGAAATGGAAAGCTATCCCAAGCTCTTAGATTGGAAGATTTAATATTGTTAAAATGACTATACTACCCAAAGCAATCCACAGATTTAAGGCAATTGTTACCAAATTACCCGGGACATTTTTAACAGAACTAGAACCAATACTCCTAAAATTTATATGGAACCATAGAAGACCTAGAATTGCCAAAGCAATTCTGAGGAAAAAGAACAAAGCAGGAGGCATAACCCTCCCAGACTTCAGACAATACTACAAAGCTACAGTAATCAAAATGGCATGGTATTGGCATAAAAACAGACTATGGATAAACGGAACAGAATAGAGAGCCCAGAAATAAACCTGCACACCTACAACTGATCTTTGATGAAGGAGGCAAAACTATACAATGGAGAAAAGACAGTCTCTTTAGCAAGTGGTGTTGGGAAAGTTGGACAGTGCATGTAAATCAGTGAAGTTAGAACACACCCTCACACCATACACAAAAGTAAACTCAAAATGGCTTAAAGACTTAATCATAAGACATGACACCATAAAGCTCCTAGAAGAGAAGACAGGCAAAACATTCTCTGACACAAATCATACCAATGTTTTTTTTAGGTTAGTCTCCCAAGGCAATAAAAATAAGAGCAAAAATAAACAAATAGGACTAATCAAAGTTACAAGCTTTTGTACACCAAAGAAAACCATAAAACAAAAAGGCAACCTATGTACTGGGAGAAAATATTTGCAAATGATGAGACTGACAAGGGCTTAATTTTCAAAATATACAAACAGCTCATACTACTCAACAACAAAAAACCAAACAACCCAATTGTAAACTGGGCAGAAGACCTAAGTAGACATTTTTCCAAAGAGGACATACAGATGACCAACAGGCACATGAAAAGATGCTCAACATCACTAATTATTAGAGAAATGCAAAGCAAAACTACAAAGAGGTACCACCCCACACCAGTCAGAATGGCCATCATTGAAAAGCTTACAAATAACAAATGCTGAAGAGGGTGTGGAGAAAAGGGAACACTCCTACACTGTTGGTAGGAATGTAAGTTGGTGCAGCCACTGTGGAAAACAGTATGGAGGTTCCAATTCCACTTCTGGGCATATATCCAGACAAAACTATTATTGAAAAAGATACACGCACCCCCTACGTTCATAGAAGCACTATTCACAATAGCCAAAACATGCAAACAACCTAAATGTTCATTGACAGATGAATGGATAAAGATGTGGTGCATAAAATGTAAAATAGATAGCTAGTGGGAAGCAGCTGCATAGCACAGAGATCAGCTCGGTGCTTTGTGACCACCTAGGGGGTGGGAGGGAGACTCAAGAGGGAGGAGATATGGGGATATATGTATACATAAATCTGATTCACTTTGTTATACAGAAGAAACTAACACAACATTGTAAAGCAATTATACTCCAATAAAGATGTTAAAAATAAATTTCTGAAAAAAACAAGATGTGGTACATATATACAATGGAATACTACTCAGTCATAAAAAAGAATGAAATAATGCCATTTGCAGCAACATGGATGGACCTAGAGATTATCATACTAAGTGAAGTTAGAAAGAGAAAGACAAATACCACATGATAATCACTTTTATGTGGAATCTAAAATATGACACAAATGAACAGAAACAGACTCAGAGATACAGAGAACAGACTTGCAGTTGCCAAGGGGGAGGTGGGATGGGGGATGGATGGACTGGGAGCTTGGGGTTAGCAGATGCAAACTATTATATAGAGAATGGATAAACAACAAGGTGCGACTGTATACCACAGGGAACTATATTCAATATCCTGTGATAAACCATAATGGAAAAGAATATAAAAAAGAATGTGTGTGTGTGTGTGTGTGACTGAATCACTTTGCTGTACAGCAGAAATTAACACAATTTTGTAAATCAACTATACTTCAATTTTTTAAAAAAGAATGATTTATTATAACATCAACTGATTGAAGCTACACTTTTCTTTAAAGCCAGCAGGCAGTTTTTGAAAAATGTCCGTTTAAATATGTCAATGTGTTTTATGCATCGTGTTCATTTTGGTTTCTACTCATTCTGCCTTCATCACTTGCCAAATAAGAGACCATTATATTATCTTCAAAAGGTAATAAAAGTGCTCACAGTAGACACATACTGCAAGAGCAGAAAAGGGCAAATTAATGATCATTTCTGATAGATACGATTATTTAAATTACCCACCTCTAAGCAATGAAGTTAATAAATTAATCTTATAAATAAGTGCAGGCAAAACACTTCAGTGTAGCAATTTATGGTAGGACACACAAACCTCATGTAAATATACACTAAATTTACTGGCCCATGTATATTTTTTTCTGAAGGTACACAATTAAACCTCACTTAATAAGAGTTAGCCGGCACAGCAGAGTCAGGAAAACAAATGCTCTTATTCAATGTAATATTTTAAATGGAGCACTAGCTTCACAACTGTCTGCATCATGGTTGAAAGTTTACACTTCTCTAATTTAATCCTTTGTGCCATATTCGTAATTTTTTCCTTTGTTACTAACATAACACAAGTTCATATTAGGCGTGTGACCCAAAAATGGCCACTCTAAATTAGAGCATTTAATGTAGTAAATTGATCATCCCTCAACACAACTGCAAGACCGAAAACTGTAGTCTTACTGGGTCTTTTGCATACTCTGCTGGAAGAAGACAAGACCCTCATTATCTTAAAAAGAAACCCTACCCACTAACCTTCTAAGCTTAAAACAACTTGGGATCAAGGCAAAAGCAGTACAAGTGGTTACAAATTAAGCAGATAATACACAACAGTTTGCCCTGTTTCAGTGCCAAACTGGGAAACTGCCCTCTATTAAAATCTATCATCAAAAGCAGCTACTGCTGCTGTTTCCTAAGAGGTGTGTTCTCATTTCTAATTGGAGGACCTTATTGAAGGGTCAACTAGTGTACCTGTTTCACGAATAAGGGAATCATCTGAAATCACTTTAAATCTTGGTTTCCCTCTTGCTCTCCTTTTTTAAGTCCTGTAGCCTCTGAATGAACTGATCATCATCCACACTCAGAAGAAAAGAAGATCCTTTGCCAACAAAGGAAAGAGAATTTAAGTCCCATTAAGTCCTCTTCCAGGGGCTCCAGGGAGCAGTTCCAAGGGATTTAATGAAGACTTCAGTGTCAGAGACAAAGGGCCGACTGCATTAGGCTAGAATCCAGTTGTATTTCTTTACTAGTAACAGCACATCTGCCTCTTCTCTCTTTCAGTTTTGTTCGCAACAAGAAAAAAAGGGAAAGAAAACCAGGTAACCAGGGAGAAGTCTTAAAGAGACAGCTGTGGTTCACCTTCTTTAACCCACTGAAGAAAACTCAGGGAATGTAAATACCAAAAGAGCAGAGTGGGCTATTTAAAAAAATACTTAGCTTTTGCTTTGATTTGAAATAAAACCTATTAAATACAAAATATCGATCTGTTTCATCACGATAACGATGATGGCTGCTGATCTGTGCCAACCCTTGGGCTGCGATCATAAATACTGCATTTGCACGGAAGCCCTCTTCCACTGAAAACATTTTCTTTGTGCCAAGAGGACAAGGGCCTCTAGGTGTAGAGATCATCCAAAGAGGTTCTGAAATCCATTCTTCCAGATCCTTTCAGATAAGCAAGCTACTCCCCGAATATCATCTCACCTTGGTGTTCTTTCTGGGGAACATACTTCATTACTTCAGACGGCGAGCACGAATGCTGCATACATTTCATCTACCTGTTTTGTTTGAGGAAATTACCTGTGAAGTGCTTCCATTTTTTGCTTATTCCTGAAATTTTGAACACGGTTTGCGGAGTTCATTCTTACAAATACAGTACTTGTTTTTGAAAGTTCCCCTCAGGACTCCAAGACTGACTGTCACCACTCCCCTGCCTCTGGTTCCTATGCAGGTCTTTGCTGCTATCACATCTCCCCCAATTCCGACATGCTCATGGGGGGGGGGGCGGTCAGCAGTGACGGCGATAAGCCTGGGAGAGAGAACATCCTGGAAGCTCGCTGCTACTCCCAGGATCACAGGGAGCCAGGGAAGATGATGGAGGCCTGGCCCACCTAAGCGGGGCGACTCAAAGAAACAGCACTGGGCTCCCCTCTGCAGTTTGCTCGCAGTTTCGTAGGTTCCCTAAATCAGGGTGTTGAGACACATGCAACACTGCTTCCTACTCATTTTAGAAGAAGAGGGATGTAAGTTTTCTGCACTTAGATAAGTAACTTCAAGTAACCAAACAACCAGACTTTCTCCACCTCCACAGCCAGCTAGACATTGTAAAGAGAAAGCGCTCTTGGCTCTTTCGGGTAAGATTTTGAGTATCTTCTCCTGACACTTATTAGACCATGACATATAAGTGAGTAACACATTTCTAAACCGATACTCTCCAAATGAGGGACATAGCATTAGGAGTAGTGTCTTCCCCCTTTGCTCTATACTTACTCACTTTTGTTATGCTTTGGAGAATCATTTTGAATGGGGTGGTAGGAAAAATGGGGAAAACATCTGATGAGAACATCATTAAGTTCGACAAACATTTATTGAAAAGAAATAAATTTGGAGTCAGTTTTAAATTCTGATTCTACTGCTATTTGACTCAGGGTAAGTTACTAATCTCCTCAAGACTCAGTTCCCTAACTGGAAAACAGGGCTAACCCTGTGGGGCTGCTATGAGAATCTGGAACAACAGTGAAGCTCCTGGTGTGATGCTAACAATGACCGGGAGCCCAGCCCAACAGGGGAACAGTGAGGGGTGGTGTTTGTCAACCTGCAGGCACATCCAATGGATCATGATGTCCATTTTGTACGTCATGACCATCATTTTGTCTTTTATATGAACTAGAACAGAACTGATATAATAGAAAATATCAGAGTACAGAGCAAGAGTAATATTGTGAAATTTTTGTTCCTCTCTGTGTGTGCGCACGTGCACACACACTGGAAATCACGATATGAAGCAGTTCTATTGTGTCAGCGCTCAACAGTGTGTTGAAGTCATTAGCAGAGTGGTTAGCTTCTCAGGTTATGGAGTCAGTAATCTCCATAAATTAAATTTGAATCCTGTTTGTATATTTTAGAAATTAATCCTTTGTGGGTTGCATCATTTGCAAATATTTCTTCCCATTCCGTAGGCTGTCTTTTCATTTTGTTCATGGTTTCCCTTGCTGTGCAAAAGCCTGTAAGTTTAGTTAGGTCCCATTTGTTTATTTTTGTTCTTGTTTCCATTACTCTAAGAGATCCAAGAAAATATTGCTGCAAATTATGTCAAAGAGTGTTCTGCCTGTGTTTTCCTCTAGGTGTTTAATAGTGTAATTCATTTTGAGTTTATCTTTGTATATGGTGTTGAGAATGTTCTAATTTCATTCTTTTATGTGTAGCTGTCCAGGTTTCCCAGTACCACTTACTGAAGAGCCTGTCTTTTCTCCATTGTATATTCTTGCCTCCTTTGTCTTAGATTAACTGACCATAAGTGTGTGGTTTTATTTCTGGGCTTTCTGTTCTGTTCCATTGATCTATGGGGCTGATTTTTGTGCCAGTACCATACTGTTTTCATTACTGTAGCTTTTTAGTGTAGCCTCAAGTCAGGGAGTGTGATTCCTCCAGCTTCTTACTTCTTTCTCAAGGTTGTTTTGACTATTCAGGGTCTTTTCTGTTTCCATACAAATTAAAAAAATTTTTGTTCTAGTTCTGTGAAAAATGTCATTGGTAATTTTATAGGGATTGCATTGAATCTGTAGATTGCTCTGGTAGTATGGTCATTTTAACAATATTGATTCTTCCAATCCAAGAACACAGTACACATTTCCATCTGTGTTGTCTTCCATTTTTTCATCAGAATCTTAAAAGTTTTTGGAGTACCAGTCTTTTGCCTCCTTAAGTAGGTTTATTCCTAGGTTTTCTTTTTTTGTTGTTGTTGATGCAGTGGTAAATGGGATTGTTTCCGTAATTTCTCTTTCTGATATTTTGTTGTTAGTGTATAGAAATGCAACAGATTTCTGTATATACAACTTATAGAGCTCAATATCAAAAAACCAAACAACCCAATCAAAGAATAGGCATAAGATCTAAACAGACATTTCTCCAAAGACATACAGATGGCCAACAGGCACATGAAAAGATGCTCAATGTCACTAATTATTAGAGAAATGCAAATCAAGATTACAATGAGGTATCACCTCACACCAGTCAAAATGGCCATCATTAAAAAATCTACAAAAAATAAATGGTGGAGATGATGTGGAGAAAGGGAGGCCCTCCTACACCATTGGTGGGAATGTAAATTGGTGCAGCTATTATGGAAAACAGTATGGAGGTTCCCTAAAAAACTGAAAAAAGAGTTAACATATGATCCAGAAATTCCATTCCTGGTGATATATCTGGAAAAGATGAAAACCCTAATTCAAAAAGATACATGCACCCCAGTGTCCACAGCAGTACTACTTACAATAGCGAAGACATAGAAATAATACACACACACACACACACACACACACACACACACAGGAATATTACTCAGCCATAAAAAAGAATGAAATAATGCCATTTGCAGCAACACAGATGGAGCTAGAGATTGTCATACTAAGTGAAGTAAGTCAGACAGAGAAAGACAAATATCACATATCCCTTATATGTGGAATCTAAAAAAATGATAGAAATAAACTTAATTACAAAACAGAAATAGACTTACAGACACAGAAAACAAACTAATTGTTACCAAAGGGAAAATTGACGGGGAGGGATAAATTAGGAATTTGGGATTAACAAATATACACTACTATATATAAAATAGATAAACAAGGTCCTGCTTTGTAGCAAATGGAACTATATTCAATATCTTGCAATAACCTGTATTACAAAAGAATCTGAAAAATTTACGTATATATAACTTTTATATATATAAAATCACTTTGCTATACAACTGAAACACTGTAAATCAGCTATACTTCAATTTAAAAAAACCAAACACACACACACACAATTTGAATCCTGGCTCTGCTGCTGACTTGGTAAGTGGGGTAAACTCACAATGCCTTGGTTTTTAAATCTGTCAGATAAGGATGACGAGAGAATTGTGAGAATTAGGAAAAGAGGCTAAAATGTGTTAAGGATTCTGCGATTGTCAGGACTTACTATTAATACTTGTGTGACCTGTCAGGGCCTGCAACAAGCACTAGAGCAACAGAAATGAGAGACACAGGCCCTCTCTTCAAGGAGAGGAAGAATATAGTCGAGAATGTGGGGAGGGATGAGAAAAAATGCCGGAGGTCTTGGTGGGGAACTGGAAAGTACAGGTGGGTACAGGGTGGTAGTCAGGAAAGAACCTGGTGGGAGGGGAGCCAGAAATCAAAAGAATACAAAAAAGTGATATTCTCTCTTCTTGTTCTTGGTAGAAAATATTAGATACATTTCTCTGTTAATGCTTTTCCCCAAAACTCCTACTGTGGTTTTTTTTTTTGCTTTACTCTTTGAATTTATATAAACAATTTGGTTTTGTTTTTTAGAAATGATAATTTTGTATATTAAAAAACATAGGTTTATGTTTAGACTCTAGCATGTGTGAGTTATTTGAAGAATACAACTTTTCATAGTGTTACCCATATTTGAATTTCCATATGGGCTGCAATCCTGATGGAAACAATTTGGTTTCTATTATAAGCAATAAATATAAAGAAAATCACCAAGGACACATGAACAGAAATTAAAGAGCAAAGTCAGTCCAAAATGTGTTACTCTTTTTATATAAATAGAAATAATCCCTAAAAGTTTAGTGCCCTGATCCTTAAGAACAATGATAGTTCCTATCGCCTGAGTGTTCCCAAGAACCAGGCATGGGCCACAAATGTTTTCACACCCACTTACGTCTTCACAGCACATCTGTGTGGCAGCAGTTCCCAGACCCGGTTTAAGAATGAGGAGGACTATGAAGCTTGGAAGCCGAGTGACCTCATCAAGGTCACACACTCGTATGAGGCAGAACAGGAATAAAGATGTGGGTCATACTGACACTCAGTCTACGCTCTTAAATATTCTATCCCTGGCTGCCTCCTGAATGATTTCCTGGGACCTTTACACATTGCACAGTGTCTGCAGATTCTCTCCCTCTAATCAACCAACGCTGCGCCCTGGAGACAAACACATGAAAAGTGGAAAATAAAGGTTCTGTGTTTACAGTGGTTGGTGATCATTATCTACATGGATACAAAGCTTAGCACTGTTTTATAAACACACTCTCTGGAGTGTGTACACAGAGCATGCTCAAAAGTAGGGTGGAAACTGATGGAATAGAACCAAACCCTGGTGATGTCAAGGTATATTTAGTCTTTGCTCAGATGTGCTTCCAAACATTTTCGGCAGAGCCAAGAATCATCCAAGCTTTCTTTATTTATAGAGTTCTTTACGTACACAAACATACAACCTTTTCTTTTTTTTTTTTTTTTACGGTACGCGGGCCTCTCACTGTTGTGGCCTCTCCCGTTGCGGAGCACAGGCTCCGAACGCGCAGGCTCAGAGGCCACGGCTCGCGGGCCCAGCCGCTCCGCGGCATGTGGGATCTTCCTGGACCGGGGCACGAACCCACGTCCCCTGCATCGGCAGGCGGACTCTCAACCACTGCGCCACCAGGGAAGCCCCAGCCTTTTCTTATTAAGAAACGTTAAAGATAATGCAGGCCACGCTTCCAGATCCTTTCATCCGAGAATATGAAAGGACTTTAGAGAGATGCCCGTTATTTCTGCTAAATAGTCTCATTTGGCCATTTCAGAAATGGGTACAATCAAAACTTAAAACTTGGGAATCTAAACTCATTTATTTTCTACTGTCATCACCAAGTCACGAATCTTAATAGCCAGAGGGAATCTTTAAATACAGGGATTATATGTACTGAAAAGTTCTTCCCAGTTTTCCTGAAAGGGATCTCTTAAAACTTTTCTTTTTAATTGTGGTAAAATACACATAAAATTTACCACTTTAACCATTTTTGAGTGTACAGTTCAGTGGTATTGAATACATTCACATTGTTGTACAGCCCTCACCACCATCCAGCCACAGAACTCCTTTCATCTTGCAAAAGTGAAACTCGGTACCCATTAAACAACTCCCCACTTCTCCATCCTGGCAGCCACCATTCTACTTCTTGTCTCCATGAACTGACTATTCTAGGTACCTCATATTAGTAGCATCATACCGTATTTGTCCTTTGCGACTGGCTTACTTCACTTGGCATAATGTTCTCAAGGTTCATCTGTGTTGTAGCATGTGTCTGAATTTCCTTCTTTTATAAGGCTGAATAATACTGCATTGTATATATATGTACCACATTTTGTTTATCCATTCATCTGCTGATGCACCCTTGGGTGCCTCCACCTTTTTGCAATTGAGAATAATGCTGCTATGAACATGCTTGTACAGAGAGCTCTTCAAGACCCTGTTTCAATTCTTTTGGGTTTATAACCTTATGCAGAATTACTGGATCATATAGTAATTAGATTTTTAACTTTTTTGAGGAAACTCCATTTGTTTTCCACCGTGGCTGCACCATTTTACACTCCTACCAGCAATGCACGAGGATTGTAATTTCTCCACATCCTAGTCAACACTTGTTATTTTCTTTCTTTCTTTTTTTTTTTTGATAGTAGACATCTTAAGGGGTGTGAAGTGGCATCTCGTTGTGGTCTGGAAGGAATATCTTGATTTCAAAAATACTTACAGTAATTCCAGGTATTTTAGAGGCCAGGGGTAGGTAGCAACTGCTGTACTCAGTCATAAGACACAAGTCCACGTTCTCCTTCCTTTAGGTGCCATGTTCTATATGCTTCCTAATCAACAGGCATTACAGAGCTCATTGTACGCACATTCCAGGATGAACACTTGCCTGGATCTTTTTGTGTCGACTCCTCTTTGTGTTTCTCATCTCAAGAGGGTGTTTTTCTGAGCTTCCCTTGATGGCCAGATAATTGTAGAGAATTTAAAAGAAAACCCTCAAAATTAAAAAAACAAAATCAGCAAGGCTGTCAAAGCAGGGCAGGATGGCAGATGAAGGCATAGTAAGGAGGATAGTAATTGCTCAATAAAATTCACTGAATTATGTTGGGTGGGTGAGCCATAAGGAATGGCAGGAGCTTCTACTGTGCATATAATCCAATCTCTAAGACAATACCTGAAAGTCATACGTCTTTAAGAAGCAGAACAAAAGAGAACAGAATCAGAGCCCAGGAAGAGAAGGTCAATTCAACGCTCCACCATCACAGCAACTGTGTATGGGGTCTACGGGAAGCACTCCACATGCACTGACTTACGTAGTCCTCACAGCAGCTCGAAGAGTTGGTCCTGTCAGCTGCCTTGTAAGGGGGAGAAGACTGAGGTGCACAGAGATGGGATTCCGTGTCCTGTGCTCTTCCTCGTCATTCTGTACTGCCTGCCTGGTTAATCATTTATTAAGGGTTGAATTCTAAAAGGTTCCCCAGAGCATCAATACACCCTGTAATCCTCAAAGCTCCACAGTTTCACAAAGCCTTCCAGGCAGATAATCACCTTTGAAATGGTAGCTTTATTTCCTACAGCAAAATTCCATCTTTAAGACACTTAAAATTCGTGTTTTTCTATAGGAACCTCTCCAGTGCTACACTAATCATTTATCATTTTGTTCTCAGTATTCTGTGGTTATCAGTGGATAAAACTGTGGCACCTGAGGAAGTGTGAGTCCAGAAATTTGTCTGGGTCAGTTATTAAATCACATGCACACAAAACAAATGAAAGAACAAACAAACCCTGGTATCTGAGGAAAGTATCTGCTGAAAACACCTGCTGCTAAAAATATGCTCTATTGGGGGAAAACGGATCAACACTTTCATGCAATTTGAAAATACTAATCAACTTAAAAGCAGCTAAACTTAGGTGCCTTATAAAAAGAACATGTGAGAATGTTCTGATGTGCATACCTGAGGTACACCTGACATTTTCTTCTTTAAATGGTGAAATCCAATTATGGCTGTCAAGATCCCGTAGACGGAAATTTCACCTTCAGGTTCTGACAGTCTAAAAAGGGCAGCGATGAGGGAACTTTTTCCAGCTCCTGTTCTTCCCACAATGCCAACCTGTAAAGAGATCCATCGGGATTAAGAATTCACAATATGCAACAAACCTAGGGGAAACCCTGGCTGTTGAAGACGAATTTTTAACGTTCTATATAAAGAGTAGTCTGTAAGTTTCTCAACCATGGCACTGTTGACATTACGGGCTAGATAATTCACTGTTGGGGGGTCAGGGGCCTGTCCTGTGTATTACTGTAGGATGTTTAGCAGTAGCCAGGGACTCTACCCACTAGATACCAGAAGCACCTCCCACATTTTGGCAACCAAAAATATCAGATATTGACAAATGTCCCCTGGTTGAGACCCCCTGGTCCCAAAAAGAGTTAAAAATAACAGAATCAATCTACTGGCAGTGAAAAGCTAGCAGTCTCTGGCATGGACATATATACACTACCAAACGTAAAACAGCTAGTGGGAAGCAGCCGCATAGCACAGGGAGATCAGCTCGGTGCTTTGTGACCACCTAAAGGGGTGGGATAGGGAGGGTGGGAGGGAGGGAGATGCAAGAGATATGGGGACAGGGTCTTCCCTGGTGGCGCAGTGGTTGAGAGTCCGCCTGCCAATGCAGGGGACGCGGGTTCGTGGAAGCTCCCACATGCCACGGAGCGGCTGGGCCCGTGAGCCATGGCCGCTGAGCCTGCGCATCCGGAGCCTGTGCTCCACACAACAGTAAGAGGCCCGCGCACCGCAAAAAAACAAACAGAAAAAACAAAACGAGATATGGGGACATATGTATATGTATAGCTGATTCACTTCGTTATAAAGCAAAAACTGACACACCACTGTAAAGCAATTATACTCTAATAACGATGTTAAAAAATATATATATATATATATAAAACTTAAAAAAAAAAAAAAAAGCTAGCAGTCTCCTAAGTCAGCAGTCCACACCCTTTTTGGCACCAGGGACTGGTTTCGTGGAAGACAATTTCTCCACGGACAGGCGGGGCTGGAGGTGTGGGGATGGTTCAGGCGGTAGTCCGAGTGAGCGAGGGAGCGATGGGGAGCGGCAGATGAAGCTTCACTTGCTCGCCCGCTGCTCACCTCCTGCTGTGCGGCCCAGCTCCCAACAGGCTGCGACTGGTACCAGTCTGCGGCCTGGGGGTTGGGGACCCCACCCTAAGTGGCCCATAAGAAGTTCACTTTTAAATTAGCTTTATTCCTACTCTCTAGGCATTTTGACCTTGAGAATCATGTGGGTAATTTTACAGAGATGTCAACAAGTCAAGTAAGAATTGTTACACATAAACAAGTACTCATTTTCTCAGGGATCTACTATTTAAGAGGAATTATTCTTTGGTAGAGAAACTAAATCACTTCCTGATGTTAAATATCGTAATTATACCCTATCTTGAAAGGAAACATCTTAAAATTATAAAATGCAGGTCTCAGTGTCGTAAAAGACAGTATCCAGCAGACAAAATACACATAATGAGATCAACAACAACACAAACAACATTTGCTACTTATATGGGACCTTTCATCTGAGCAGTTCAAAAGTCATTTTATAAACAACTTAATACTTACAATTGCTCCTTGGAAAGACACATGCAAGTTTCAGTCTAGTTATTAAAGCCAAAGTAGAGAGAAATTAAGTGCATTAAGAAGAAGATTACGGAATCAATATAATGCAGGTAAAATGCTGGTCGGGAATAAAACTATACTGTAAAAACTGGCTTTTAACTGTGTGCATCCAAACATGTACTATACAGAAACTGGCCTTTTTTATCAATAAGCTTGCCCAACTGCGTGGTGGGAGCTTCCCAAGAGATGATTTCATTTCTATTCAGAAATTTGGAATTGATGTGGGGTGTAAGACATGTTTTCAATCATTTGTAAATTTATTCAGCAAATTTTTAAAACTCACGGCTTTAAACAGAGAAGAAATAAGTCTTTCTGAGCATGTCATCAGAATGCTGGGAACTTTTCATATTTTCTCATTTGAATGCCTCCAAAGTTTCGAATCTTTGTAAAATCAATCGTAGCATTTCAAAAAAGAACTTATCTCAATAGAGATTAAATGTAAGAAAAGTGAGTTTAGCTAGTTTTATTATTTTGTAGCCATTTTATACCTTATGTTAAACCCTACTATATGTAATATAGATGGGCCATTCTCGGCATATAGGCAGGTCCTAGTGCATGTATATAGATATGACTCATGTGTTCTGGGTACAGGCAGACCTTGAACATATGGTGGATTTGGTTCCAGACGACCACAAAAATGTGAATATCTCCAAATAAAGCAAGTCATAAGAATTTTTTTGTTTCTCTGTACATATAAAAGTTATGCTTACACTATACTGTAGCCTACTAAGTGTACAATAGCATTATATCTGAAAAACAATGTACATACCTTAATTTTCAAATACTTTATTGCTAAAAAAACGTGCTAACCATCATCTGAGACTTCACTGGGTTGTAGTAACATTAAAGAATGCTGACCACAGATCACCATAACAGATACAATAATATTGAAAAGATCTGGAATACTGCAAGAATTACCAAAATGTGACACAGAGACAGGGAGTGAACAAAGGCTGTAAGAAAAGTGGGGCCAATGGACTTGCTTGATGCAGGGTTGCCACAAATGTTCAATTTGTAAAAAATGCATGATCTGTGAAGCACAATAAAAGCAGGTATGCCTGTATTTCTGGGTGTTCTCAGATGTAAACCAACGCACATCAGGACACAGGCGAGAACTGTGTCTGTGAGAATGTGCATATGTTCCCATACTATCAGCTCTACTGAAACTGATCCATCTGCGCAAACTGGAACATCTGTAGACTCCTGGTAAATGGCAGAGATGTGCAGGGGCACCGAGGGCTGCTCACACCGTGAGTACCTAAGAAAAAGGCAACTCAAAGAAGATCTGCTCTGGCTATTCCTACCATTCAGTTATCAAAATTCACTCTGGAAGTCTTTCCCAGGACACCAATGGGTTTTTCCAATTGCCCGTGGAGAGTGTCACCAGTATCAGTAAGTTTACATTCCTAACACCAAAAACACTTGGAGACAGTCTTATTTCAGTGCTTTGTGACATACCCATTCTATTTTCTCAAACAGGCCAGGGTTGGCCTCTGACTAACACACCAACTTGTTAGACATTTGCCCCTGGATCTCTCTTCATACGTCAAACTCAACATGATCAACACCCAATGCCCCACACAAAACAGCTGCTTCCTCTGACTTCCCCACTCTACTCTCATTACTTCTTTCTCAGGCTCATGGGCTCACAATGTCCACCTTACTTCCAGCTTTCCCTGAGTCCAGCATGGTGCCAAGCCCTGCAGATTCTACTACTGCAGTGTTTCATGACTCAATCCCTCATTGAGTCTCTCTCCTTTGAAACTCTTTCCTTGATCATAATCAGTGCAAATGAATTTGCAAAGTAAATTCTAGCTATACCCCAGCACTCTGATTAAAAACCATTCTTAAGATGTTGATGTTTTTACCTTCTAGACTTGTATGTTGATGTGTTCTTGAAGATACAAGCTCATATACTTAAACAGAATGGGATTAACATGAACATACTGTTGTAATCTGCTTTCATTCAGTATTTCATAAAAGTATTTATTTTAATGGCTACATAATATTACAGTATATGTGATCATTTATTTAACAAACCCCCAATTTCCGGATAGGTAGATGGTCTCCAATATTTTGCTATTATAAATAACTCTGTTAAATATCGTTGAAGCTAAATCTTTGCAAACAACCTTCATTATTTCCTTAAGAGAAATTCTTAGGTGTGCAACTGATAAGAAACAGGTATGAACATTTTCAGAGGAAGCTGTTAAGTAGCGCCAACCTACCCTCCAGAAATATAACATTTTGTTTTCCTTTTTTTTTTAAATTTTCGCCGTGCTGCATGGCTTGGGGGATCTTAGCTAACCATACAGGGATTGAACCCGGGCCCACGGCAGTGGAAGTGCTGGGTCTTAACCCCTGGACTGCCAGGGAACTCCGGATACCATTTTCTACTCCCACTCGTAAACCAAGGTGCCCATTCGCAAACCCAGGTGTTATAACTTTGTTTTACTTGCCATCAGTTTGATTCCAAAAAGTGGAATCACTTTCCCTGACGTCTTGCTGGAGGCCCAGCAGCTACTGGCTCCCTGCCTTCCGCATCTGCCCACTCTGGTCCACGTGCACCCACTTCTCAGATTAAACTCCCGAAGCTGGCTCTGTGTCCGTCACTCCACCCCGGGAAGTCTGCTACAAAACCGTCCCCGCTAACCTCTCCATCCTCCACCTCCACGAGGCAGCTTCCCTGGGGTTACCAGGTAGTCGTGACGGCTGAACGTGAAAATATGTGCTATACACCTGGCAGTTCTTTTCCCTGAATGCTCTGCAGGTGCCTGGTTCTTCACTCACTGAATCAGGGCATCGTGCCTTTGCTCATGCTGGTCCCACCTTCCGGAATGCCTTCCACATGCATTTCCACCTGCTGAAACCCTAACCATATATCACCAAGTCTGCCTCAACGGCCTAATTCCTCAGAAATGCTCTCCCTGACCCCTCCTGTGGACTCCTCTCAACCCTAACAGACGTGATACCATCTTGTTCTAAAGTTCCATAAAAATGATGACCTCCTTCTATCTTACAAAGCTAATATGGCCTTTTTCTTATTTTTTCAACTGGACTGTATGTGTTGACAGCAGGATCTGTATTGGATTTGCCTTTGTGTTACCTGTGGTGTCCTGAGACAAAGAGGCATTATGTAGGGAGCTGAGATTTTTAACTCAAGCTGGAGAAATTTATGGAAAACTGATTACCATATTATTTAGGTATACAATAAGTTGGGCAGAGAAAAGACATGACAGATGGATCCTGCCACCATACATACAATTGCAAATGGCCAACCTCACATTTTCATGGGGCAGACAATTGATACAGTATAAGTGGTTACGGTCATTTACACACTATGAAAATGACAACAATCTTTGTCCAGGAATTTACTCTATGCTAGTCTCCATGCTGGTGCTTTAAGTGCCTTATCTTTTTTTTTTTTTTTTGCTGTACATGGGCCTCTCACTGTTGTGGCCTCTCCCGTTGCGGAGAACAGGCTCCGGACGCGCAGGCTCAGCGGCCATGGCTCACAGGCCCAGCCGCTCCGCGGCACGTGGGATCGTCCCGGACCGGGGCACGAACCCGTGTCCCCTGCACCAGCAGGCAGACTCTCAACCACTGCGCAGTGCCTTATCTTGTTTAAGTTGTTCAACAACCCTAGAGGTTAGGTCCTATCACTTCCATTTTGCAAAAGAAAAGACTGAGACTTAGTAAGATTAATTAGTCTGCCTGAAACAACAGAGCCCGTGAGTCACAGGACGCATCGGCCTCTTTTCCATTCTGCTGAGGCCTCCTTATCACCTGGATGGCCTGGCAGCTTATTATGCCCCTCTGTGTAGCTAGAAGAGAAAGTGGGGAGAGGTGTAGCTGCAGTTAAAAGAACAGGCCTACCATATAGATCCTATGCCAGACAGTTAAAGCAAGACATGGACACAGGTACCTGAGCTCAGGGGGGCTGGCTGTCAGCAGGAAGAACTGGCACCCACAGCTGCGCTGGCAGAGAAACCTGCAGCTACGTGGGCTCCTAGTGCCTGGGAAACAGGCCAAACAGACCTAGTGCCCTGCTTCGGGCAGCAAGAGTAATTTTTGAGCCCGTCAGGTAGTGAAAGAGCTGCACATACACTGCTACGCCGGGCTGTCTCTGACTCGGAGCCCAGGCAGGGCCGAGCCTGTGGTGAAATACCTATAGTGCCCACAGGAGGCTGGTGTGGGGAAGGCCAGACAGCAGGATGAAAACTGCCTGTGATGAAGACAGGCTCCACTGAAAAGATGCAAATAAATGCACTGGAATCACACAGAATTAGATTATAGTGTAAAGGCATGATTCGCAGAATATAAAAGTAAGTAAATTTGTAGGGTAAGTGGCACAGAACTTTCTAGAGCCGCATGCTAAGACACAAGAGGGGTTAGGTGATTCATGAGCTCAACTGCAAACTGTCAAAGGACATTTCTTGGAAATCACAGGTTACCAGTCATCAAAAATTGCCTATGAGGGACTTCCCTGGTGGCACAGTGGTTAAGAATCCACCTGCCAATGCAGGGGACACGGGTTCAAGCCCTGGTCCAGGAAGATCCCACATGCCGCGGAGCAACTAAGCCCATGTGCCACAACTACTGAGCCTGTGCTCTAGAGCTCGCGAGCCACAACTACTGAGCTCGCGTGCCGCAACTACTGAAGCCCACGCACCTAGAGCCCGTGCTCCGCAACAAGAGAAGCCACCGCGATGAGAAGCCCACGCACCGCAACGAAGAGTAGCCCCGCTTGCCGCAACTAGAGAAAGCCTGCATGCAGCAATGAAGACCCAACACAGCCAAAAATAAAAATAAATAAATAAATAAAATAAATTTTTTAAAAAATTGCCTATGGGAGAGAAATGACTTTACTGGGGGGTCTTGTTTAAATGTGATTCTGAGTCAAGAAGTCTGGGTGGGCCTGAGATTCTGCATTTCGAAGAAGCTCCAGGGTCCACCAACTACCGTGAGGCAGCTCCCCACACAGGGAAAGAAATGCTGGGATCCCCATTCCATGGTCGGTTTCCAAGAAAGATCCACCTCCAGTGTCACTGATCTAATCTGCATCCAGGAGGAACAAAGAGTCCCCCTGACACACCGACGAGGAACCCAACAGCAGGTGCAGTGCTAAATCTTAAGCTGGATTTTAAAGAGGCAAATGGCTTAAACAAACCTTTTCTCTTGAGTTAATGACAGGTCCTTCAATACCAGAGGCCCATCCAAGCTGTACCTTAAGTTAATATTTTGAAAGAAAATCTGTCCTTCATGGGGCCAGGCTGGTGGTGGAAGATGAAAGAAGTATTGCCAGGGTGCTTCTTTCTCGAGGTCTGTATATTCAATCACTCTTTCTACTGAAATCATCTGAAACACATATGACATCACATGAGTCAGGAAGGGAAGGTCTTGTTCATGGATGTTCAGAGATTGTACATGAAGCATTCTGCTTTTCAATCTTTACATCCGCGTTTCTATGGGTAAGAATATCTAAGGTCTTAGCAAACACAAAGGACAGAAGTAGGAGTTTGATGAAGCCTTTGATGATCTGCAAACTTGTTTATGGCCTTGTAACACTGTCCTTTACAGCTACTTCCTTCAACATTATATTAGAATTAAAGAATTAGAGAAATGAATGCAAAGATTTTATTGATCCACTTTTCACACCTGAATAAAAAGCAGAAGAATTTTGTTAAAGCAAAGAATACTTATGGACGCCAGTCAGTAATGTGTTGCTACAGAAAGGCCATCTGTTATAGATGAGCAGACTGGATGGCCATCAAACCTCATTTTAATAATTAATCACTTTCTACTCTATTAGAAGAAAGAAATGGAAAGATTTTGTTTTTATTGTTTCTCTCCCTTTAGGAGAAAAGATGCTAATATTCAAAAGAGACTATAATTTACATATTGACTAAGGCCTTTTAAACAACTTTAATTTGACACCTTTGATAGCTCATTCTGAGATGGGGCTTATCCTACCAGAAAAAAGGGTGTTCAGGTGTTCAACACATACAAGATCAAATGCTAAAATGGGGGACAGAGGAACCTATTAATTAAATAAACAAACCTCAAAATACTGAATTCTTCTTTTACCAAAAATGAGGAATTACCCATTAAGAAACAAAAATAAACCCCTAAGAAATTAGCTTATATTCTCTCCAGGATTTCAGAACCTCCCTCTTACAGAGACATTTATTATATTTGAAGACAGCTTGTGATGAATATAAAACCTGCTGACATGGCATACATAAGAGTGAGAAAAATATATATATCTTATTTTACATTAACTTTAAACAGATGGAGGAGGATATAAAAAAATCTTTTACCTATGACGTAAAAATAACAGTTTTACTATTTTACATAAGAATTGCTTTTATGCCATTTAATGGCAAGGAGACTTGAAAAAGCTAAGAACGGTAAGATAAGACAAACATCACCATATTCTCAACTCTGATGCTTTGCCAGACGCACCACTGGGTCATCCCGATGAGCGTGAGGGCGAGAGACAGCGCCAGGCCCACCTTACCAGCATCCAAAGCTAAATGAGGAAGAAGAAGGGGAATAAAGTCAGTCTCATTCTCAACCCCTTGCTCAGCTCCTTCTGTCACTTTACCAAGAAGACCCCTTTACATATTTAAATCATTTCATGCAATGACAGTATTACTCATACTTTTACTATCTGTTGATTGAGACAATAATACAGTGAAAAACAAACCCACTATAAATTTAGAAAGAATGTTAGATGCGTTTATTAATCCCAACAGGATTGACATACATTTTACAGTATTATATAGGTGAGGAATAATGTCATTATTCAGACCTTCGTCATTACGGTTTCAAGGATCATTATGTAATTTAAATCACTTACTACGTCCAATGTAGCTGCAGATGAAACCACGAAACACAAGGCAATGGGTTTTAAGAACCACTGCTTTTAAATCTAAATACTACTCTCATTGTTTCTTATTCAATGTTGTTCCTATGGAATAGTTAGGGATGGTGAGTTCATGGCACTCAGGCCAGCCTGCTCATCTGGTACCCACACAGCAGGGAGGATACTGTTCTTTCCTACAGGGAATCTTTCTCACCTCAATACCCACAACCGAGATCTAAGTAGCCCTAAAGCTAAAACCTAAAGTGCTAAGCTGAACAAAAAGCTTAATGGTAAACTTGGTTCTCTCCTCCCAACTATAGGACGCTACCTGGAATGTTCAGAAGGTCAGCTTGCTACAGCTGCGAAGACCTCCACCCATTCAAAGAAAGAAAAGAAAAAGATAAAAGGTCTCATCAAGACACAAATGACTTCACATGGACCACACTGTGGAATCACACGCTATAAATGCTGTAATACAATTTATTAGAACCAAACAGTGTATATTAGACAAGATGGCAAGAGTCATAATAAAGAACATGGAAAAATGGTCTCGTTGGTACATTTCCTGCAGTGCTGGGCCTCAGTGAGGCTCATCCTCTCACATGTCAACTGTTCCCTTTTCTCCAGTAGCAGAGAGCTCAGCTCACACTGTGTTTCCAGCACCTTCTGCACTTACTGCAGGCCCTGCATAGCGTTTATTCTTACCAGCCAGTATCTAAACGACCATCAGCTAACAGGATCTGCATGTGGCTTTCAAAATGCCACTTTATCTTCAAAATACAATAAAGATTGGATAACTGAGCCAGGATTTTATAGACTTAGAGAAAATTCTGAAATTTCTACCTAGAAAAAACTTCACTGGTACAAAGAATAATACACATCAAGTGGGCGGCAAATCAGGAAATTATTTTCCTCAATCACATCTGCTGCCCTTCATGCTGTGAAAAGAGAGTCCGCAAACTACAGCCTGGGGGCCAAAAACAGCCCACCACCTGTTCTGAAAATAAAGTTTTACTGGACCACAGCCACTGGCCATTTGCTGATGTATTATCTTTGTCTGTCTTTGTGCTAAAACAGGAAAGTTGAAAAGTTACAACAGAGATAGTATGGCAAACAAAGCCTAAATTATTACTCTCTGGCTCTTTGCAAAACAAAGTTTGCTGACTCCTGCCCTAAAGGGACAGAAAGCCACAGGTCACAGTGATGGAAGGACAGTGCAAGCCAGTGAGGGGAGAAAAGCAGGGGTGTGACAGCGGAAGAGGGAAGTTCAGAGGGGAGGCTGAGAGGAAGGGCTGGGGAGGCGCAGAGAGAGGTGTGGGCCGGCAAGGCCACCTGACAAGGACTCAAGCCTCAGAAGGCAGCACCTCCCATCCTTTGAAATCATGTCCAGAAACTTACAGACCTGAATGCAAATCCTGGTGCGCATCGAACAGTTCCTGAAACTTCTGTTCAGCACTGTTCGCCCGGATGGTCCAGAGTCCCCGGAAGGAAGATGCTAAGTGGGAAAACACTAGGCTCTGTGCTGGCGAAGCAGAGACAGACAAACAACAAAGAAAGTTAGGGAGGCTGGATGCAAGGAAACCAACTGCCTCTCGTGCTCTGTGGTTGCACATCCTGCCAAAGGGCTTCGTGGTGGGCTGCCTGGGAGAAGAGGGATGATGCCCCTTCCGTAGAGGGTCCTCCACATGAAACCTCCAACTCCTGGTCACACCAAGCTTCACTTTTATGACCTGTAAATGAAGATTCTCTCTGAACCTATCTTTGACCAAATTCAAATCACAGCTAGATTTAGATAAAGAAATTCTTTACTAGCTCATTCATCAAGGTCCTCCTCAAACATGCTTCCCTCCAAATTCTTCCCTCCAGTTGGAAATTGTTCACTAATTTTTTTTTTTTTTTTTTTTTTTTGTGGTACACGGGCCTCTCACTGTGGTGGCCTCTCCCATTGCGGAGCACAGGCTCCGGACGCGCAGGCTCAGCGGCCATGGCTCATAGGCCCAGCCACTCCACGGCATGTGGGAGCCTCCCGGACCGGGGCACGAACCCGTGTCCCCTGCATCGGCAGGCGGACTCTCAACCACTGCGCCTCCAGGGAAGCCCAAATTTTTTTTAAAACTTAATGAAGTATAGTTGATTTGCAATAATGTGTTAGTTTCAGGTATATAGCATAGTGATTCAGTTTTTTTCTGATTATGTTCCATTATAGGTTATTGCAAGTTATTGCATAGAATTCCCTGTGCTATACAGTAAATTCTTGTTGCTCACCTACCTTATGTACAGTAGTGTGTGTCTGTTAATCCCATACTCCTAATTTGTTCCTCCCTCCCTCCCTGCCTGCTTTGGTAACCGTAAGTTTGTTTTCTATGTCTCTGAGTCTGTTTCTGTTTTGTATATATATAGTCATTTGTATTGTTTTTTAGATTCCACATGTAAGTGATATCATATAGTATTTATACTGCCCTTCTCTGACTGACTTTACTAGGAATAATGTTCTCTAGGTCCAACCATTTTGCTGCAAATGGCAATATTTCATTCTTTTTCATGGCTGAGTACTATCCACTAATTTTTGAGGCAGCAGCGTTTTTCAATTTAATTCTCTGTGAGAGTGCTCACCACACTGAATTTTGATGAGCTATCTGTGTTGTCTCCACCTCAGATTAGTAACTTAAGGGCTGGGATAAAATCGGCATATCCCCCAAACTGGAACAGTGCCAGGCACAGGACTGGGGTGAGATACGAAGGTGAAGGGACAGTCTGCTGTCTCCCTGCATCCTGGGACTTCCCCTGAACCTGCATCAAGAGTCTCTTTGCAGGTCACGGAGCCTGGGTATCGCATTGCCCTCTTGCCCATAGGACCCGGGCAGCCCAGGCAGCTCTGAATGGTCTTGACTCCGCTCCATGAACCTGATGGATGTTTTTATAACTGCCTGCTGGATACTTGAGGCTTCTGGAGGTCACTGTGCATGTGACACTCACATCACTCTTTTAGAATCTGACCGTGGCCTTAATGTCCGTTCTCTTTTGAGTGACTTCATGTGGGTCTGGGGCCTGGTGTCACATTTCCTGGCATCTTCTCTAAGAGCACACTGAACACGAGCACCAGGGTCTGGCTCCTGCACATCAAGGAACAGGTGGGCTTCAGGCTGCTGGGCAGGGAGGACCCTTACGATTTTCATTCCCCTCCGTGAACTAGGCTATAACCTGCTGTTGTCAGGGACGGACAGTGTGAGTCTGTGACCTTGGATACGGCTTCAGCATTCAGGCACCGCCAAATGAATAAAGCTGGCTAGAGAAAGGCAACCAAACTTCATCTTGGTTTTACGTACTACTCCCTGACTGACCACTGCTACGCTCGCTTTTGCAAAAATATGCAAAAAAAACCCCATTATAATCAGCTGCAGGTTTGTCATTAAGATGACAAAAGTTAACCTAAGCTTCCAGTGGCAGCTAGGCAGTAGGATCTGAAAATAAACCTCAGGTCGGTGCTTTGTGACCGCCTGGAGGGGTGGGCTAGGGAGGGTGGGAGGGAGGGAGATGCAAGAGGGAAGAGGTATGGGAACATATGTATATGTATGGCTGATTCACTTTGTTATAAAGCAGAAACTAACACACCACTGTAAAGCAATTATACTCCAATAAAGATGTTAAAATAAATAAATAAATAAATGAAAATAAACCTCAGGACTTTAGTAGTTCTTCAGAGCACAAAAATGAAGCAGGTTTATGTCGTCTGGCCATAGCAATCAGGCGGCCTTCTTTTTGCTAGTGGCTCTAGCAGTGGCCTTAAGACATACTATCATTTACTGTACAGAGAAAACAGCAGTGTTATTATTTATGACACAGACCCACTATCTAGAGAGAAAACATAAACAGTTCTAATGAACTGACCACCACATTTAGTTATCTGGGGGAGTAGAGGAGGGGGTATCCAGATTGAACTTACGGTCTAACACTGTCACAGCCTACTAGGGGCGCCGAAAACACAAATACTCCACAGGAGCTGTGCCCAAGTTTTCAAAACCTCCATAACAAACACTGAAAATTCCTGTACTGATTCTTTAAAAAAGCCTCAGGAGGTGCCCTCCTTTCCACTTTCATACAGATGGGAGGCGGCCCTTGCCCCAGGTAAACATCTCTGTCAAGCATTCCTTCTGGTACAACTCCTCTTTGAATGGACCAGATCTGCTTTGCAACAAGACTATTGAATGACTCCATTTCGTGAGTGGCCTCAAATCATAAAACACCTGAAGCCTTGCGTACACAGAAGACTGGATGGAGCTCATCACTTCCTCTTCTGCTTCCCCAGGTCCTACCATCCTACCAAGTCACACGGGCAGAACAGCGCACACATCTGGACTCTACTGCTCCACAGTCCATTCAAACACCTCACAAAACCAGACCTCACGGGGCTTTAGCTGGTTCTCTTGATGACTGAACGTTTTTTCTACAGCTTTTATGAAACTGATGCCCACTATCCTTTATGTAGATACTTAGGATAAATGCCTCTTAAGAATTCATTACTTTAGGGGCTTCCCTGGTGGCTCAGTGGTTGGGAATCTGCCTGCTAATGCAGAGGACACGGGTTCGAGCCCTGGTCTGGGAGGATCCCACATGCCGCGGAGCAACTGGGCCCGTGAGCCACAACTACTGAACCTGAGCGTCTGGAGCCTGTGCTCCGCAACAAGAGACGCCGCGATAGTGAGAGTCCCGCGCACCATGATGAAGAGTGGCCCCCGCTTGCCACAACTAGAGAAAAGCCCTCACACAGAAACAAAGACCCAACACAGTAAAAATAAATTAATTAATTAATAAACTCCTACCCCCAACATCTTCTTTAAAAAAAAAAAAAAGAATTCATTACTTTAAAAAAACACACAAATACCACAACAAAAATACTCCTTTGTCTCGATGAATTTAGATGCTTTTCCACTTAGTAGATACGAAGAACCTTGGGATCAATATGCGTCTCTTGTTGGCTTGGTTTCTAGAAAGTTAAGTTGGTATTAATTTGCAGTAACTACCCATGGTTGGGATTTCTGATGGAAACATCTTCCTTCCTTCCTTTTTGGCTATTGTCCTTATACCTTTTTAAAAAATACATAACAATTCTACTTATAATTTTTTGTTTCAATATTAATGAAATATGTTTGTGCATTAATAGCGAGATAAGCTCTGAATTATTTCATCCTCTCTGATTACCTGCAGAATAGAATAATTAATCATAAAATGTGTTTCCCATTATTCTAAAACTAGGAAGTTGAATGGAGTAATAAACTACATGTGTATGGAACGGATTCCCCCTCCTGTGTCCTTCTCAGGGGATTATTTTCAGCAGCCATTTATATGAACAGCATTGGGGAAGGGGGACCACAAACAGGGTGGTACCACAGCAAATACTGGTGATGATAACTGCAAACCTGAAAATAACAGCACTTACCTTTTCAAAGTATTTAACAAGTGCAACTTAATTGCCATCTTTGAACATGAGAAAGAATGTATTTTTCAAATATATTACTTCTGACATATGTTTCCTGATGTTTCCTTTCTTTTTCCTAATCTTTTCCTTTCCTTGTCACTTCTAGTAACTTTTGGAGAAGAAAAATCCCGTTTCCCTTCTTCATTAGTTCCAGCATGATGAAATATTGTATTTTTAAGAAAAGTATTTATGGAGTAGATGCTCTGTGTGAGGAAGCATGTCATGAACAAGACAGAAACAGTCCCCTGTCCTCACGGTGCTCGCATTTGCTAAAATGCAAAGCTGCAGCTGACCCGCTACCAGCTCCATTTGCCTTAAGGGCCACACGGACTCATAGTGGCCATGATATCCAATTACCTAATGTTAACTTAGTGAGAAATTCCAGAAGACAGAGTCTGCAGAATTTCAGGGGTCTGGCCCATTACAGCATAAATGGAAGCCAGGCTGAGTTGCCATCCCAACCTGAGAGCCCCGGGGAACTCACCTGCACATTCCAGGCGTTTGACATCTCCTGACGTCTCTGAGAAATATTGCCGAAGAACAAAGAAAATGATGCCGAGGGGAACCAGGGGCATCACAGTCCAAGGAATCACAGCCACCATCACGCCTGCCACGCCAATCACAAGGAGAAACGTCTAAAAGAGCAGAAAGAGATACAGAGGCCTCCTTGTCAAGGATTCTTTTCAAAGATAAACTTGGCTGTTTTGTTAGGATTGCATTCCTTTCCTTGAAAGCCTTGTTGGAATGGTAGGGAATGCTTTCCCATCCAAAGAAATAAAATTATAAGTGGCCCTCGTATTTATTTATTGCGTGTGTCAAACACTGTAAGAACTTTCTAGGTATTAGCTCTTGTGATACACTCGGTAGCCCTGTGAGGCAGGCATTGCTATTTTCCACAGATGAGAATATTCAAGACTCAGAGTAGGACTTGAATCCCAAACTATCATGAGTCAGTAGGTGCTACCAGAGAGATGAGCAAGCAGGTACCGCAGATGAGGAATTCAGAAGCTTCGCCTATAGGGGTAAAGAAGTGGTTAATTACAAATTCAGTGTCCAGAAAAGCAGGAAAAAATTCAAATGCTGACCTCTGGAAGTAGGAATTCCTCTTTCTTTCTTGGTTTTCTGAACATACTTAGTATTTACTGAGTGCTGAATGTGTACCGGGCTGTACATTAACACTTCACATGTATTTACTTAGTTGATCCTCACAATAGCCCTATCGAGTAACAGTATTATCTCACCTTCCAGAGGGAGACACTGAGGCACAGGGAGAGGAAAAGCAACTTGATCAAGACGGCAAAGCACAAGTCACGGAGCTGGAGAGCCCAGGTTACAGCCATTATGACACATTTAAGCCTGCTCCCAACTTCCTATCATTATGCTAAGTATTTAAAATGTCCATTTCAAAGGCTAATGATTATAACAACAGCAGATGCTGTCTACCAGGTGTTTACTGTATGCAAGGCACTGTGCTAAGAGCTCCAGGAACATTCACTTAATCATCATCTCATCCCACCAGGTGATTTTATCTCAGGAAATGATCTTGGCTTAAAAAGACAGCAGACAGAATAGGAACCCAGGGCACTGAAGGATGCTGATTTAAACATCCATCTTTCTCGGGAGAAGTATGATATCACGGCGTACAGCTTCAGGCGACAGGAACGCAATCAGCACTTAGCATCTGCCTGCTGTGAAAGCGGGGCAGGGTTGGGGGGACGTGCAGATTCACATAGCGTCAGCCAAGGCCTCTGAATTTTAGTCTCAGATGGATACAAATCCATGGTGATCTGTACAGGTCACGGAGCGCTGGGGAAACACAGCGAAGGACGTGTGAACACTTTTTTGAGGATTCTAAGCGACTGACAACTGAATTTCACAGGCTGGTTTAACAGAAAGAGTGGCATGAATAATTTGCAGGTAGTAATCACATTGGATGGAAATTTTGACCCAAAAGGAGCTGGGCTGGGAAGGTTGAGATGCTTGTCCGAGTGAACACCAGTTGTTCGTGTCCTCTCAGAGCCAGCACCTGCATGCTGTGCTCTCCAGCGCAGGGCCCTCCCCGCCTTGTCACCCAGGGCAGCTGGCCCCGGCGCATCTCTGAGGGACGGGTTAGCGGGGTAATGCCTGTATCACAGAGATGCAGGTTATCGTTTCACAGCTCTTCCAAATCAGTTTTCTCAGGGGATCCTCACAACCATCTTGTGAATAAGAAAACTAAGAACTGTCCTTTCCATTTACAGATAAGAAACATGAAGCTGGGAGGTAAGTAGTTGTCCTAAGTTTTCCCGGAAATTTAGTACGTTCCTTAGAGAAAGCCAGGAACTGTTCATACTCAGGAAATCCCAGAGCCACAGCTGCAGGCAGGAGGGGCCTGGAAGGAGGAGGAAGCTTCCAGAACTGTGACTTTATGACCCGGAGCCCTTGTGAACCAAACTGCATGATCTGGATGTAGACCCATGTGCTTTTCCTGTTTCTCCCAGTCTCTGCCTTGGTATTAGTATAAAACTCAGAAGAGGAATGGAATTCTGAAGGAACAATAACAATCATAAGTGGAGAAAAATAGGGCTGTCTGACCTCTCTCCTATTATACCTACAGCTGAACAATTTCTTACAGCCACCAGATTAATTGATGTGTCCCACTCTGCTACACTCTTCGTGCTCACGGGGACGGTCCTTCCAGCTCCTTCTATGTCTAGCCTTAAGTAAAGTCACTTGGCTTGCCGTTGTTGGTTGTCAGGAAAAAAACCTGCTGAAATGTCAATTATGAAAAAATCCAAATTACAGTTTTTTAGCGGATTCACATCATTTGATTGGAAAACATTCACCAGTTTCAATAATCTGGCTCTCCCCAGGTGGGGGTCTTTTATGACTAACCCAGCCCGGCAGATTACCTGGGAAGCAGAGGTAAGATCAAAACAAAGGGCTCGGGGCTTCCCTGGTGGCGCAGTGCTTGGGAGTCCGCCTGCCGATGCAGGGGACACGGGTTCATGCCTCGATCCGGGAAGATCCCACATGCCACAGAGTGGCTGGGCCCGTGAGCCATGGCCGCTGAGCCTGCGCGTCCGAAGCCTGTGCTCCGCGACGGGAGAGGCCACAGCAGTGAGAGGCCTGCGTACTGCAAAAAAAAAAAAAAGTGCTCGCCTATAGAACACACTAACATGTGTCGATTTAAGAATTATTCTTTAAATAAGAAAAAAGAAAATTTCATAAGAAAGATGAGGTCTAAGCCCAGAAAGCAAAATGACTTGAAAAAAAAAAACCCTATCTAATTTTAATAAATACATAAATGCCAAGGACACAAAATGAGGCTGGGTAGTTTAAATGTGTAACACCTGTGTCTGGATGGTGGTTAAAGCATTAAAATTTCACCAGCAAGTCTCGACCTAGAATTAACACTGTATTATAATATTGCAGATTTGAACACATTCCTTTCACAAGCACAGTTTGACATAGAAGGCCCCATCTGCCTCCTTGGCATTTAACTTCCAAATTGCTTACAGTCCTGTAGGAATTCCTAGGTATCTACCCACATGTTACTTTAAACTTAATTCCAAGGGATTCTGTTCCTGCTAGTCTCTGTGAAGCTTATGTCAAAGAATATGCTTTCTATAAACAATCAGTAACAATGTATTCTTCCTATTTAATGCAAATAAATATGCCATTCATACTTTGGGCTCACTCTCTATTATTTAATTCTCTCTTGCTCACTCTGATATCTATTTTAGGCACGATGTGAAATATATATTTAATCATAAAACCACTTAATCAGTAGACATTACTTTTATTATTTGTTTACAGTATTAAAAAATAAAACCAGGATCATTAAGATTGCTAACACCTCAGAAGAATTTCAAAGCTTTTAATTCTATGGTCAGACTCTTAAGAATTCTGTTTCAAGCTGTGGTAAGTACAAATCAGCCAGATTTCCTTAAACTATCACTGATTTTGCAAAAGATATAACTTAAGTGCAATAAACTTTCGGCAAGAAAACAAGGCAAGATTTCCTTGTGATTTAGAGAGGGAAAAAGATGACAACTAGTTTTTGATCAGTAAGCTGTTTACTGATGTGGGTGTAGGAGAGACTCTTCAACCTATTCATTCTGGAAACACATGAGATTAAAAAATAACCTTTCAATGAAATGGCTATCACATAGATTGTGCTGCTAACACAAGATTCTTGTGGAGACAGTAAAATTCTGAACACACTACACAAAACTCTGAAAGAATTATGAAATAAAATGTAACTCCTGGGCTTCCCTGGTGGCGCAGTGGTTGAGAGTCCGCCTGCCGATGCAGGGGACACGGGTTCGTGCCCCGGTCCGGGAAGATCCCACATGCCACGGAGCGGCTGGGCCCGTGAGCCATGGCCGCTGAGCCTGCAGGTCCAGAGCCTGTGCTCCGCAACAGGAGAGGCCACAACAGTGAGAGGCCCGTGTACTGCAAAAAAACCAAACCAAAACAAAACAAAACAAAACTGTAACTCCTATCCTACAGTACTCGTTACCCTTCAATTACAGTATAAATAGAAGCAAAAGGAAAAACATGGAAGGCTTCTAAATGTAAGCTCCTAAACTTAATGCCAACCTAGGGTTAGCGTTGAGTCTGCATGTAAGCTGATAGAGTACCGTGCACCTCTCAGGAGGTTCAGAGATCAGCTCTGGTTCCCAGATCCCTCGTTTCTCACCTCTGTGTCCTTTGACCTCACCCACCTCGGTTAACTCCGTTCAATCAGAACACTGGGGTGTCATATCTGTATGATGAGATGTACACAAACCCTAAGTCTAAGCTTTTCTAAACTTGTCTTTTCCTTGGGATACACTAATCACACCTTCATCCCTCATTTGGCTGCCTTGGATCATTTCACAACCACACCAGCTCTGGGACCTGTGTATCCTTCAGTTAGCTCCCAATTGAGAGTCACAGCTAACTCCGCTGAAGAGTGAATGGTGGTGTCTGGTTTACAGTTTGTTAATCAACACAACAGAAAGCACTGGGGAAACATAGTGCACTTCTTGTGTTCAGCATATCTCATTGATCAATAGTTTCCTTTCTACCTTTTGTCAGGGTTCGTGCTTATTACAAAATTCAAGACTGAAGTCCATTTATTTGCTGCTTTTAAAAAGGCACACCTTAAAAATAATAGCACATGAAGGTGGAGATGAAACGTTGAAAAAGGTACCCCATAAAAACACTAGCCAAAAGAAAGCTGGAGTATCTATCTACACCACTATGAACATGAAGTTAGGAAGGATTCCTAGAAATAAGGAAAACATTTCATAAGAATAAAGGGTTGATTTATCCAGAAGGTATTTTTTAAAATCTAAATTTATATCATCCTTTAATAACATAGCTTCAAAATATATAAAGGAAAATCTGACAGGACTCAGGAGAAATAGGCAATTCCATACTCACAGTGGGAGAATTAAACTCACCTCGATAACTGATAAAACAAGCAGATAAACATCAAGAGGGATATAGAAGGTTTTGAAAACATGATTAACAAACTTGACCTAATTAAGAAATATACAATACTGCAGTAAATAACTACATAATACTGCAGTAAATAACTACATAACACTGCAGTAAATAACTACATAATACGTTCTTTTCAGTTACATGTATGCTATACTAAAGCAAGAATCAACAAACTTCAAGGGACAGAAATTGTACACAACATATTCTAACCTACATGGATTTAAGTAGAAATCGGTGACAAAAAGGTAACTAGAAAATTAATAAATGTTTGGAAGCTCACTAATACACTTGAAAATATCACCTAGTTCAAAAACTGTAATAAAATTAGAAAGTATTTTGGCAAAAGAAAATGAAAATCTACTAATATTAAAATCTGAGGGCTGCAAACTACAGCTGTGCCTAGAGGTACATTTACAGTTTAAACATTTTTTTAAAGGCTACAGAGAATACACGGGAAATCTCTATATCGTCCTCGTAATTTTGTTGTGCACTGCAAAAATGCCCGAACAAAAAAATAAAGTCTTACAAAAAGAAAAAGCTAAAAGTCAAGAATTTAAAATATATCTTATAATTTTAAAAAAAAACCCAGCATATTAAACTAATGTATGTAGAAGAATGGAAATAAGAAAAAAGTAGACATGAATGTAATAGAAAACTAACCTCTAAGCAGAAAAATCAACAAATACAAAGCTTGGTTCTTTGAAAGCACCATGAAATGTAAGGAAAAAGCAAAACAAAAATGGGAAATTTACCATTAATTTGAATTAAAAGAGGATAGCACAAGAGATACCATGGGTATTATAAAGAGGATATAATAAACATTGTGCTGATAAATTTTTAAATTTTAATGCAAAGGACAAATTCTTGAAAAATGACATACAAAGACTGACATAAGACACAGAAAATCTGAATAATTCCATATTGAATTAAGAATTTGAATCCAGGGGAATTCCCTGGTGGTTCAGTGGTTAGGACTTGGCGCTGTCACTGCCAGGGTGCCGGGGTGCCAGGTTCAATTCCTGGTTGGGGAACTAAGAGCCTGCAAGTTGCACAGTGTGGCCCAAAAAAAAAAAAAAGAATTTGTATCCACAGAAAAGACTTTAGGCCAAGAGGGCTACACAAATAAATTGTACAAAAGAAGTTTTACCAACGTCTTCCAGGAAATTTGAGTACAGCATTACGATGTAAAAACCAGACAAAGACATTAAAAGAAAGAAAAATTATAAACCAAACTGTCTTAGGAACATGAAACAACATACCGATAAACTGAATCTAACAATATAAAAATGATAATACTCCACAATCAAACTTGGCTAGGCAAGTCCAAAATTCACATGGCTGGCTGTTACAAAGGATACGCTGGAACTCCTGTGCAGGAGCTGAGGCTATTACCCACAGGCAGAATTTCTTTTTCTTCAGGGAAGGCTTAGCTCCTAAGCCCTTCCAACTGACTGAACTGTGCCCACCCAGACTATCTAGGATAATCGTTCTTACTTAAAATCAACTGATTAAGGACTTTAATCACATCTACAAAATACCTACACAACAACACCTAGATTACCTTTTGATTGAATAACTGGAGAATGTAGTCTGGTCAAGTTGACACATAAAACTGACCACCACAAAATGGAAATATTTCCTGTCTTTTTTGAGACCTGCATAATTCTGATACCAAAAGCCGACAAAATAGTTCAAGAAAAGCAAATTACAGGCCAATATTCTCATGAACAACAGAAACAAAAATTCTTGCCAAACATTAACAAATTACATACAATAATACATTAAAAAAAGATACTATATCATGACCAAGTGGAGTTTATTCCAGGAATGTAAGGTTAACCTTCAAATACCAATCACTATAATTCACATTAAAAGAATAAAGGTGAATAATCATATGATTATCTGAAGAGATGTAGAAAAAATATTTGTCCAAATTCAACACCTATTCTTTTTTTTTTTTTTTTTGCAGTACGCAGGCCTCTCACTGTTGTGGCCTCTCCCGTTGCGGAGCACAGACTCTGGATGCGCAGGCCCAGCGGCCATGGCTCAGGGGCCCAGCCGCTCCGCGGCATGTGGGATCTTCCTGGACCGGGGCACGAACCCGTGTCCCCTGCACCGGCAGGCGGACTCTCAACCACTGCGTCACCAGAAAAGACCTCAACACCTATTCTTGATTTAAAAAAAATAAAAAATAAAACTCTTGGCAATTGAGGAATTAAAGGAAAAGTTTTCAATCTGATAACAGATATCTACCTAAAAAAATCACAGTTCAGATCATTCATAATGAAAAAATATTGAAAGATTTTGCCCTAAGAGTACAAGAATGTCTTATCACTTCTATTCCATGCTGTACTGGAAACTCTAGCCACAACAATAAGTCTAAAAAGGAAAATAAATATTGGAAATGGAGAAGTAAAACTGTCATTATTTACAGCTGACATGACTGCTTATGTACAAAACCCTACAGAATTTTTAAAAGCACCACCACCAACTCCAGGAAATGCAAAATGAATTCACAAATAAATCAACTGTATTTCTATAAACTAGCAACAAGCAGTTGAAAATGGTATTAAAAACAATACAATAATGTCATGAAAAAAACATCAAATATTCAGGAATAAGTTAAACCAAAGAAGTGTAAGATGTCTATATTACAAAACATTCCTAAAATTAAAGAAAACCTAAATAAGTGGAGAGATACCATATTCATAATTGCAGATTCAACACTGTTAAGACTCAGACTCCTCAAATCAATCTATAGATAAAAGAAAATATTAATAAAAATTCCAGCAGGAAAAAACAGCTTGAAAAGGCTTCTAAAATTTACACAGAAAAGAATCTAGAATGATCAAAACAAGCTTGACAAAGAAGTACAAAATTAGAAGACTTAAACTACTGGATTTCAAGTCTTACTAAAATGTATAATAACCAAGACTGCAGTATTGGTATAAGGATAGATAAGCAGGTCGGTGGAACAAAATAAAGTTACAGACGCAGACGTCCTCAAATACAGTCAAATGATTTTTAACCAAGGTGCCAATTCAGTGCATAAAAGTGTTTTTAACAAATGTGGCTAGAATAACCGGAAAAAAATAAACCTCAACCATGTACTACTCTTCCATACACAAAAAATAACACAAGATGCATCAATTTCTAAAAAGACAGAATAGGAAAGTATCAATATCTTCACGCTCCTAAGGATAAAAAGATTTCTTAGGATACAAAAACATGAGCTACAAAAGAAACAAAAGGGTACATGTTAGACTTCATCAGAATTGAAACTTGATCTCCATTAAGGATGTAAAAAGGCAAGCCACAGACTGGAAGAAACTATTCACAAAGGAATAGTATGAAATATATATTAAAATAAATATCTCCAATGGGGATTTCAGGGAGGGGGTGGGGGAAGGGATCAACACACCACAGAAACCTCAAAATGACAAAGTCATTGTTCAGTGAGAGAGGCTGAGATGCTTTCTACACACTTTCCCTGACATCTCTACACAATGAAATGCAAGGGTCAGCGGTACTGAGACAAGCAAAGGCAGTTCCACTCTTTGCTTCTATAAAAGCAAGTGACCCAAGCTATGAGCCCCTGGTCTCAGGCTTGCTTTGTTCCCAATATCCAGATGCAGCCAGCTTGTTCTTTTGCGCTCCCCCCTCTGGAAAGAAATGACTGAGAACACCTCCTTCACATTTTCTTTTTCTTGGGCATTTTCACTTCATAAAGCTGCAGTCAATGTGTTTTGTGTGTGGTGAGGAGGGAATGACACGTTCCATGGTGGTCCCCGCCACTGCCAGCATTGGTGGCTCAAGCAACCTCAGGACTAGCCCTTTGTGTCCGTGAAAGGATATGAAAAGTCAGTTGTTTGAGCTCAGCCAAGCTGCTGATTTTTTTTTTCCCCTGAATGAGGGGTGTGTGGGGAAAAAGGTTTTGCAATTCAATTTTCCTCAATAAATTACAGCATTTTGCTGAGGGCAGCTATGTGCAAGTCCACATGCTCAGAGCAGTCCCAAACTTTTTTAAACAAAATTAAAATGCCTAAACCTGACTTCCACATCTTACCTTCGTCTTCACTTATTTTACTAATAGGAAGACTTCTTGGAAGTGATGATTTTAATGACAAGAACTGTAGATAATTAAGATTCCTTAATGTTATCTGGGACTCTGGCAAATCGTATGAAAACTACATTAATTTGAAATATTTCGTGCTCAACGGTCTATCTTGAAAATAATTGATTTTTATTCTGTGAGTCTACATGGGAAAGTGTCCATTAATATCTTCAGGGATTACAAACCTAGAATCTCTGTAATACAAACTCACGAGGCGATATTTATGAGCCTGGAAACTATCTGCGACAATTATTTTAATGCAACATAATGCCATTATCAGACTATTTCTCCTACTTAAAAATACAGGGCTTCCCTGGTGGCGCAGTGGTAGAGAGTCCGCCTGCCGATGCAGGGGACGCAGGTTCATGCCCCGGTCCGGGAAGATCCCACATGCCACGGAGCGGCTGGGCCCGTGAGCCATGGCCGCTGAGCCTGCGTGTCCGGAACCTGTGCTTTGCGACGGGAGAGGCCACAGCAGTGAGAGGCCCGCATACCGCAAAAAAACAAAAACAAAACAAAAAATACATGCGGTGTTTATTTATTTTAAAATTTTTATGTATTTATTTATTTGGCTGCACAGGGTCTTAGTTGCGGCACACAGGATCATCGATCTTTGTTGCGGCATGTGGGATCTTTTAGTTGTGGCATGCAACCTCTTAGTTGAGGCATGTGGGATCTAGTTCCCTGACCAGAGATCGAACCCAGGCCCCCTGCACTGGGAGGATGGAGTCCTAGCCACTGGACCACCAGGAGAGTCCCTACAAGTGGTCTTTCAAAAATAACTACCCATTATTTAGTGCTCAACATGCACTTAGATGTTATGCAAAGAATTTTATTAAAACGACTTCATTTTGTTTTCCCAACAACCCTTACGGAATTTGGTATTATTTTCTTTATTTTACAGATAAGGAGGTGTGGCTTTGTGGGACAGAGACAGTAAGAGGGAGAGCTAGGACTCAAGCTTGGAAAGGAAGACCGCGGGGCTCCCCACTCCACCACACTTTAAAGCTGTTGACGTCATAAATGATTATCATGTGGAATCACACTACATAATTTTTTTTTATGCTGCCTTCCTTCTTCCTTTGGAATTGCAAACAGCTCCACTTTGGCCACAGCAACTATAATGTGACTGGACAGGCAACATATCTGGTAGCTGCAAGAGTCAGTGTACATGATGGTGTACAAACTCGTGATCGCCCTCTGCTGGGATGTGGTCTCTGAATGACACTGCCTGTGGGAATGGACTGTCCTGCAGTATGGACCACTACTCAGAATCCAGGGTTTTCATCAGCCATACTTGGCATCGCTATTACAAGATATTAAATGAATTATCTGATATCTCATTTACGGGAATGACAAGGAATTAGATGAGGAAAAAGTATATGGAATAAACACTTTAGAAGTAGTAAAAATAAAAATGAACATGATCAAGTATCTTCCAAGGTTTATCAAATATACCAAGGATAAGCAGAATCATCAAAAATGAGTTCGAGCACATTTGGCACTAACTATGTCCTTTAAAACAGAAGTGAACAAACACCTTCAAGCCCCTTCCCGATTCCACCCTCAGTTGACGACAGAGAGAAAAGACTGGTTCCCACTGGGAACACGGCTTCAGCAGCCCCTCCTGCCCCACTATCCACAGAGGCCTTTTCCTCTCATCTGGGATCAAAGGTCGCTTTCTAGAAGCCACGCCCACCTCCTGGACCAGGCTCCCTTACTACCTCCAGCCCCACACCCAGTTTGCCTTCCAGGACTTCCCCCAGGGCGCTGCCACAGTTAGGATTCCAAAGGCGGCCAGGGGTGGATCTCTGTGTGTCTCCCTCCCCTTGGGGGCCTGGAGGGGAGGATTCCTGCCTGACCCACCCCCATACTTCAGGGCGTCAACGCTGATCCCTGTTTGTTGAGGGGAAGGAGGGGCAGAGGAAAATATTACCCACCACACACCCCCAACCCCAAAACTAAACACCCAACCAGCAACTCCTCCGCAGACCCTACATTCCGGATGGGCCTCTCTCTGGTTTTACTCAGACTCCTTCCAGGAGTAGCCTGCCTTCACTTCAGCTTCCTCCACGCCTCCTGAATTTGCAGCCCTTTGCAGTCTGGCCCCGCCCATCTGAAACCTGCTTCTTAGGTCACCAGAAGCCTCCTGATTTCTAAATCAACTGACAACTTTCCAGGGACTTAGCTTCTCCTTTGCATCGAACAGGCCTGCCCTTCCTCGGTTCCCCAACCTATTTCCTCCTCTCTTCCTTGCTGTTCATTGTGTGTCTCCTCTGCTTCCCTCCTCTCTTGGCTTCCTCTCTGAATATGGAGGCTTCCGTAAGTTTCTGATCTTGGTCCCTAAAAATGCTTCACTCTCTCTGGGCAATCTTTTTTTTTTGCGGTACACGGGCCTCTCACTGTTGCAGCCTCTCCCGTTGCGGAGCACAGGCTCCGGACGCGCAGGCTCAGCGGCCATGGCTTACGGGCCCAGCCACTCCACGGCATGTGGGATCTTCCCAGACCGGGGCACGAACCCGTGTCCCCTGCATCGGCAGGCAGACTCTCAACCACTGCGCCACCAGGGAAGCCCTCTCTGGGCAATCTGATCCATCGTCACAGATTCAGCTATTACCTGCTCAGTGAAGAATACGCAGGCACCAGGCTCATCCCAGGTCTCTCTCTCAAACACCAGACTCTTACTTCCAATGACCTGCAGGACGCCTCCACCTGGAGGTCCCAAACTTCAAGATAACTGAACTAAAAGTGGCAGAGCTGGGACTGGGAATCAGTGAGACCAGAATTTTCTCTCCTCACACGACTGCGCATGTTTTATCTGAAATCAGGTAGCATCTATCCCTGTCCCTCTGTACGTCATACAAAAACATGTGACGGATTCTGATCATGATGGTTAACTAACCATGGGCTCAGCACACGGTGGGCCCGCCAGCTTTGGAAACCTAACCTTGGCCTTGCCTGTAGTAGCAAAGAAACAGAACCTTTCACAAAATCTCAATGTAGTTAATGATCACTGTCAAAACGTGACACTGTTATAGTGAAAGACTGCTTCTGGGGATAAATCACATGGCTTAACCCAGCAGGACATATTTATAACATAAGTTTGCAGAAGAGAAAAATAAAATCAGACATATCCCATCAAACATCTTTGCAGTAAAAGTACTCTGCCTCTGAGTCACCGCTTAGTTCACGTTGGTAAACAGTGGAAGCCTCTGCCCATAGGCTATGCTGTTAGCAGTGAGATATTCATTGCTGCATGTCTCTGTGCAGCTTCTGATAAATACATTTCATTACCAAAATTAATTAATTAATGAAGAAAGTCCCCAAAGCCTGAATCACTTTAAAGCAGACAAAATTCAGTAACAGAAAAAACATCCCACATGAGCAACAATACTGAATGAGAGGATGAGAGATGAGATGACCCAACATTATTCTTTAGAACCTCAAGTTCACAGACAAAACAAAGGCTGGATACAAGATATTCCTGTGGGTATTTCTGGTTTTTTTTTAAAGACACCTTAAGACAGAGCAATCAACGTGTGAAAAGAAAAGCTGTCTATAAAAACAAAAAAAGACATTTTCTGAGATGACTTTGATCCCATATCTCTGTATCTTCCATTACTGCTCTCTGTTGTCTTTGCTCAAGTATTATTTTCACCTTATTATTACTATTCCTTTCTTTGTAAGTAACCCCACCTGGCTTTATCCAAAAAAAAAAAAACTGGTGCAGTAAATATTTGTCCTTTGTGGTAATCCGATGCATAATTTAGTTAATCTAGGCTATCTTTCCGTGAGAGGTGATTGTTTTTCTCTGTTTTGAAATGTGCTCACAGTTAAAGGGAATCCACGCCAGACAGCTGAACGGCAGCGGGAGAACCACTTACCAAGCATGTCACTGCTTTGAACCAACCTTGACCGTGACTGTGTAGCCACTCCTACAGCAGGTGTCACTCATGTTAACTCAGCCTCCCGATCACAACCATACCTTTCTCTTACAAACGTGGCCTTTTACTTAATTAAGATAACACAGTCAGGCTGAAAGGCCCATCTCAGCCCCTGTGAAAAGGCCTTGAAAAACAGGCACTTTGCTTTGCGCTGTGAGAACTCTGACATGACTGTTAGTTACCTGGATGAAATCAAGAAATGTCAGGGGCAGCAAGTCATCCATATGCCCAACGTCTTTGGAGAAACGATTCAAAATTCTTCCTGCAAGAACAGGATATGAGAAATTACTCATTTCCCCACACAAGCCCTTTAAGAGAAACATCTCACGAACAAATCAAAACAATATTTTTAAAGTATATGTATGTAATATATTACAGATTCATATGAAATAAGCCAATGTCAGTGGTAAAGAAAGAGAAAATAGAATGATATCTAAAGAGAAACAAAAATGCCACCAACTGGCAGTGGGTGGGGGAGCCGAAATTGAAACCTGGTTTTTATTACAAAAGACTGGGGGGAAGGGCTTCCCTGGTAGCGTAGTGGTTAAGAATCCGCCTGCCAATGCAGGGGACGCGGGTTCGAGCCCTGGTCTGGGAAGATCCCACATGCCACGGAGCAACTAAGCCCGTGCACCACAACTACCAAGCCTGTGTTCTAGAGCCCGCACGCCACAACTACTGAGCCCACGCACCACAACTACTGAGCCCACGCGCCACAATTACTGAAGCCTAAATGCCTAGAGCCCGTGCTCCGCAACAAGAGAAACCACCACATTGAGAATCCCGCACACCACAACGAAGAGTAGTCCCCGCTCACCGCAACCAGAGAAAGCCTGTGCGCAGCAACGAAGACCCAATGCGGCTAAAAATAAAATAAATAAACTTATTTAAAAAAAAAAGAACACGGGGAAAATCTTGTGGCAGTATCGGGAAGGGCTGGTGGATTTGAGAATGTTCCCTCCTTTTAGATCCATCCCGTCTAAGACTCATTCCAAGTGCTAAGTCAGCAAATAAACAGTTGCACAATACCTAAATTAATCCTAATTGTCACACTAATTTTGCTTTAGTGATCAAAAGTAATTTTGCTAAGTGATACTTTTTAAATAAACATAATTATAACTTCTCTGTAATGTTTTCCCTCCAGATGGTTCACAGGACCTCACATCTTGGGAAATTGTAGATTCCTGCCATTTCCAAGTTGTGAGTTTACTATTGGGGTAATAAGTTGTTATTTTCAGAGGTGCACTGGGTGTGACAAACACAGACTGATGCTTAAGCATCCAGGAAGACCAGAGGGATGGAAGCAGGAAAACAGAAACATTAGTGACTAAAGATCATCACTGATTTTATTTCCCTTCTCAGAATCCACAAAAACAGTGTATCCTAAAGGCTGCAGGATTGGAAGATGAGAAATAATTTCTAATAAATATCTAGTGTAAACTAAAAATGCCGCCTGCCGTATCAAGTAAACAAAGGATGCTGCAGCCATCAGGCACTGCAGCCAACCCCGCGATGGTGCACCCTGAGGAAACTCAGGATGAGAAAACACAGGATACTGGCCCCGGAGAGCTGAGGTGCACATCAAAGGAATGATTTCAGTGAGCCTGGACTGTTGCATCTTCCCATACATAGAAAAGCAGTAAATTCCCTAACTTGAGATATCTGGTTTTCTTTTATTAACAGTAATCTTTTGATATGCTGGCTACCTGTTCTTTGTTGCAAAAACTACAATGTATCCTGGCTCCGCCCCTGCCTTGCCTCTTTGGAGCAGTGTCTCAGAGCTATCTCAGAGGCGTGGCCCGGGCTTAAGTCCTCAGTTTTGTCCACAGAATAAAGCATAACTCTCAACTTTTAGGTTGTACATTTTTTTTTCAGTCGACACTAGTCGTTTTATGATTAAATTTAAAGAAATTGAAGACACGCACACACACATACACACAAACATATAGCCTATTTTGGGGTAGCAACTCCTGAGAAATATGTTATCTAGGCCCCTGAACTTCTTTCATAATTGAGGCTCCAGGAAGCCAGCCTGCAGGTGAGATGTGGGGCCTCTAGGTGCTCTTCCTGACCTCTGTCAGAGGTGACTTTCTCCCGAGGCCCTTCACACCAAGCCACAGCTGGACACTGAATGAGCAGAGGCTGGGCGCTGAGTTTCCGCTGCCGGGATGAGCCAGCTCTGCTGTCCTCCGCGGGGCGCCTGGCTCACCGGAAGCACAGGGTGCGCCCAAGCCGGGGGCTGCAGACATTGGAGGCTTTCGCCCTCAGCCAGGCCAGGCCGTTACAGGCTGGGCCTCAATTCTCCTGTCTCAGGCTTAGGAAATACAGACTCCAGAAACCGTCTTTTAGTGACACGTTTGGAGGACCAGGGACAAATTTTCGGAGCCTCTAGGAATGCTTGCTTTAGAAGGTGATTCTCAGGATTAAAAGGCTCATGCAGGTGAAGAACCCAGTCACAATGCCCGGTGAGTTAACAGGTGCTCAGCCACCAAGGTGAGGTACTGACTATTCCCCCCAGGTTCTGCAGCATCACGTCACCTCGGAAAGTCTACCAGACACTGTAGCAACGTCCACCTGTTAAAATGCACTTGCTGATTCAGGAGTGCTGGGGGAGCTAGAGAGTCTGCATTTCTTCCCAGCTGTCAGGTGACCCCCGTTTAAACTATTTCCCAGATCACACTTCGAGGGGCAAGAGCTTGGGCTATGATTTAATCAATTCTGCTTTAAAAATATTAAAATCAGATGGACAATTTTTCCACATATTCTTATGGATTTTGCGGCCTCCCAGTCATTTTTTAACTTCCCAAAGTAGCAATATAGAAATAAGGAAAACACACGTCACAAAAGACATAGTTTAAATGCTTGTGATTTCTTTGACGGAAAAATGCAACTTTTTAACATAGCAGGATTCAGAAACACTGCAAGTATGATTTTTCTTAGAAGGTGTTGAAAGCAGTACAAGAATTTTTTAAGATGAAAAGGCTACTCAGGGATGAACAGTAAGTGAAAACTACCCCTTTACCTTTCACCAGATGTGCAAGTCTTAAGGTCTGAGAGACCCAGGGTTGGCAAATAGTGTAAAATACAAGGAAAACAAAAACAATGAGAAAAACTATCTCCCCACATACAATGACTACAAAAATGGAACCGAACATCAAAGCAGGTCAAAAAACTAAAGTCTTGTTCACCAATGAGCTGAGTGTAGAAAATGTGAAATCAGAAAGTTCAGTAGCTACTTCCTTGCGCTAAGAAACATTAAGAGAATGAATGGTATTTGCAGAGTATTTCATCGGGCTTAGGGACAGACTGTTGGAGACAGAGCTGTGATTTTAAGTTCATGGCCTCATAGTGTTAAAGTTTTCTCAAAAGTCTCCAAATGAAATCCTTACGATGAATTCCCTTCACACACATGCCATGACTCTTCATCCAAATGACATGTGCTCCCTGCTGGAGTATCTCCAGGGTGGTAGAGGGAAGGGGGATTCACATGAACACCGGGAACCCAATCCATTTTCAGTCTGTTCTGTTAGACAGGGATTTCTCACATCAAACCGAATCTTGCCTTCCTAGAACATCCAACCTCTGCCACTTCTTCTGCCCTTATAACCACACAAAGGGAACCTAATTTCTCTTGATATGACAGCCTTTCAAATACTCGACTGAAGTGAATCATATCCTTTCCAGCAACTACTCCCTGGTGCCTCAATGATCCCTCATAAGGCTCGGTGTCCTATCTTGGCCGCTGCCTCTTGTCCAGACTCAGATGGACAGTCTCAGTTAATGCCTTGCGCCCAGTATTAAAATCAGTACCCCAGGTACTGGGGTAAATTGGTTTCACCACCTCCTCTATCCTGCATAGGATATAGTGAATCATAAAGCCAACAATAACAGTACATTCTGGAGGCCAGATCACATTTTGGACACATGTAAAATGAAAATCCACATCGCTCTGCACAGGTAGATTTGGGGGAACAACTGAGCGATATGTATAAACAACTCTAAGAGTGCATCCCTTCTGACCCCAAAATTCCATTTCTAGGAACATATCCCCAAGAGTTAATAAGTTCATCAAAAGGCTGAATGTGGCATATCTGTCAAGTCAAAAGTAGAAAACAACCCGAACAAGCCTGAAACAAGTCTATAATGTACTATGTACAATTTTAATTTTTTTGGACTTTCTACGATAACTGCATATTGTGTAAAAAGGTAAAGCAGGGAGGGGAGAGCAAGAGAAAGACAGGGAAAGAGGGTCAGGAGGAAGAAGGAGGTAAAAGGGAGGAGGGAGGGAGGAAAAGGGGGGGAAGAGAGGAGGAGGGAGGTACCCCCCTTGAAGTCCATGGTATCCAAGAACCATCAGGGTCCTCCTAACTGCTCTGGTTCACAGTTTTCTATCTTGTCCATAAGACAGAATATCATGAACGATGACATTTGAACTTCTTGTCAAAATACAAATTCAGGATGATCATATTTTAAGAACCGAGTCTACAATCTAAGCGGGAGTCAGTCACCTCTAGAATTCTAACACCTGACCCATACCCAGGACTCCTCTGCTTACTTATAACCAAACTGTAATTTAAAACTTGGAAGTTCCCATGTCTAATCTGGGCCTTATTATTTTTTTTAAAACAACAAAAAAAGGTATATTTACATACAAAATACCGAAGTATATTTTTATTGAGGTATATTTTACATCTCATGAAATTCGCCCATTTCAGGTGTACAATTCAATGAATCTTTGTAACTTTACTGAGTGATGCAACCGTCACCAAAAATCAGTTTTAAGACACTTTTATGCCCACAGTGAGATCCCTTGTGCCATTTACAGGACTCCCACTCCCAGCCTCAGGCAACCACTAATCTACTTTCTTTCTCTATAAATTTGCTTTTTCAGGACATAACATCCAAATGGAATCGTGCAATAATGTGGTCTCTCGGTCTGACTTTTTCACTCAGTGTAATGTTTTTGAGGTTCGCCATGATGTAGTGTGTGTCTTTTTGAGCCCCATTCTTTACCACAAAGTGGTGTTAGGCACCAGCAAAAAAAGACCCCACACTAGGCCACACCTGACCTTGAGGGTAAGTCAGAACAGATGTTTCGTGAACGCTTTGATAACGTGAACTTGTTTATATGGGCCCACAGCTAGCTTCACTAATGGTTCTAGAACCTAATTCTTTTGATTAGAATCAGCCGTTGCAGAGATTCAGCATCCAGGAGTCCTGGGTCAAGGCCAGGCTCTGAGTCCAGTGGAATGTGGTGGGGCAGGGAGGACAATAAAAGATCCATTGTCCTGGTGAGAAATGGGATCTACGTCCAATCAGCCAATGGAGAAAAAGAGCGGAGTCCCTCCAAAGGGGCAAAGAAAATATACCTGAACCTTCCAGGTACCGTGCAAGGGGATGGGGCAAAATGGGTCCAATGGAGAGGGTGTTCAGTGGAACACGGAGACGGTCACCAGGCTGAAAAGGACCCCTGCGTGCATGAGGGAGCCACTAAGGCAGGCGGGCCAGCCTGGACATCCTGCATCACCTTACACAAACTCATTCAGCTCGGACGAGCCTGAGAACAGGAGAGGGAGCTGCGGAAGTCAGGGCGCTCCGCATTTTCTTAGTCTTTGCTGTTAGAACAGGCCATCAGTATGGTGGCAGCCTAAAGAATGTCGTGAAATAGAGCAACAGGATTTAGGAAACCGTCAGTGGAAACACCACCAAGTTCTGGTACTCAGCAGCAAGAGGCCTTTAGGCAACTAAGCAACATCTCCACCTACATCCCAACACCCTGTCCAATAATAGTTTTTAAATGTCTACTGATATGTTACAATGGATCAATTACTCCTCTTTACTTCTTAAGGGCCTGGAGTTTATAAGGTAAAACTATCAGGTATCAAATATTTTACCCAAATAAGTGCCAAGATTCATCCTGAATATAAAACTAAATCCCAGGGAAACGTATTAGGTGTTTGACAGTTTCTCTTCCTTGACTGACAGACAACAGAACTTGGAAGCTTGGATAGTCTGGTTCCGTGAACCACAGCTTCCACAGAGCCAACATATGTGGTTTTCTCTTCATGACATCCCATACCAGAACCAAAGCCGACCATAAATAACCTAGTCCAAATTCCACTTTTGAAAATAAGCTACAGGGAAGCGTTCAATTTAATCTACCACTAAAGAGCAGATTAAATAGATTTAATCTATTGACTCAAGAGTAAATAATTCATGACCCCTAAACCTTCTGGGCTAACTAGGCCTGTGTTTGCAGTACTTATTTTGGCTTGTATTTTCTTGAAGGAATGAAGTCCCACTAATAGATACAGGAGGGGGAGGCAAGATAACACTGGTGTGCCGGCTGCTCTAAGATTAGTGACCTCGAAGATTTAAACTTGGTCCCAAATCCTTGAATAACAACTCAGCGTCTGGAGAAGCCTACAGGTCTTGAACATGAAGAGCCTGGTTAACTGGTCATGAGCACTCAGGCTGTGATAACAGACATCCAGTCCCACTTAATGCTCCCACCTTTATGGCTGTAGTTTTCACATTAACTGACAAAGTGGAGGGACTTCACAGCTGTTATAGCATGTACTCCTCCAACTGCTTTCTCTCCACGGCTTCGTAAGACGAGATCTGTGTGGGCCTCTGCAGTTCACCATCCTGTGCTCCACACGGGGCCTGGACTAAACAACATGTGCTGAATAAATCCACACAAGATGCTGCCCTCGACAGTCTCATGTAATCCTCACGACAGTCTTGTGAAACAGGAGGGGCAGCAGTTATTCCCATTTCACAGGAGAGGAAGTTCTCAGACACCACGTAGTCAGTGTCACGAAGATTCATTAGGCACTGACCACGTTCTCAGCACTGTGACTATATGAACCTGCTTAATGTCTACAATATTAAGATATAGATAAGGTAGGTGTGAGTAGTATCCCCGTTTTACAGATAAGAAAACCGAGAAACAGAGAATTTAAGTAACTAGCACGTAAGTATTAACATAACTATAACCAGCTATCACTATTAGTAACCAGAACAAGGACTGAACTCAGGCAGTTGGCTCCAGAGTCCATAGTTTTACGGTACATGGGCCTCTCACTGTTGTGGCCTCTCCCGTTGAAGAGCACAGGGTCCGGACGCACAGGCTCCGGACACACAGGCTCCACGGCCATGGCTCATGGGCCCAGCCGCTCCGCGGCATGTGGGATCCTCCCGGACCAGGGCACGAACCCGTGTCCCCTGCATCGGCAGGCGGACTCTCAACCACTGCGCCACCAGGGAAGCCCCAGAGTCCATACTTTTAAACCAAGGCAGACAACATCCTGCCTTGAGATGTGCGTGTCCAAGAGTATCTATCTGCTTTGGCCTCGGTCATGCAGCTAGTTGATGGCCAGGCCAAGGCCACTCCCATCTTCCTTCCAGCCCACATCCCTGCCTTGACAGTTGCTATCAATCATCACCTGCAAAAACAAAGCCACTCTGGGCCTCATCACGAGTCTAAACAACTGAACAGAGTGGGCATGTATGCTGCTGAACGAACTCTTCACAGGAACCCAGGTCAGGAGGCTACCTTCCGAAGCAAGACAGGTGGAAGGTCTCAGGGTGGAGGAAGCAACCAGTGGGAAACCTAGAGGGACACTCAGATCAAGAAACTTACTACCGAAGAGCCACCTGCTACATGCCACAAAGCCTCTTACGTGTCACCAAAAGTCCACGGTCAAACTATAGAGCTAATTTTATTGAAGAGGATGTTTACATTTTACCAATCTTATATCTTAATTCGTTTTTTATTACCATTTTATTTATTTTTTTAACGTCAGAACGTACGAATTTAATGAATTTAACATCGTACTATTCCTTAGGATACCCCGTACTTAAAGGCCCTGATTCTAAGCTCCGGTTGGCAGCTTCCTCCACAACGGTATCTTGTTCTTCTCTGAAAGTGGAGTCCAAACCCCATCATCTCCAGGCAGCTTCCAAATCTAGCGTCATTCCGTGAACTTCCCGAAGACGTTCTCTTTACCCTTTTCTCCTAGGATGGCAGGCATGTCACACCATGGCTTCTCTCCTTCTGCGGATGCAGAGCTTCTCCCAGACCAAGATGCTGCTCAATCAGTTCTCAGGCCGCTCTCTGCACAGTGCTTGGCGTATGGTACACAGTCACTGAAGATTTTATTTTTAATTGGGGTATAGTTGTTTTACAAGGTTGTATTAGTTTCTACCATACAGAGAAGTAGAGTTCCCTGTGCTATACAACAGGTTCTTATTAGTTATCTACTTTATACATATTAGTGTCAATCCCAATCTCCCAATTCATCCCACCCTCCCCCCGCCCCCCGCTTTACCCCCTTGGTGTCCATACGTTCGTTCTCTACATCTGTGTCTCTATTTCTGCCTTGCAAACCAGTTCATCTGTATCATTTTTCTAGATTCCTCATATATGCTCTAATATATTTGTTTGTCTCTTTCTGATTTGCTTCACACTGTATAACAGTCTCTAGGTCCATCCACACAAATGACCCAATTTCATTCCTTTTTATGACGGAGTAATATTCCATTGTATATATGTACCACATCTTCTTTATCCATTCGTCTGTCGATGGACACTTAGGTTGCTTCTATGACCTGGATATTGTAAAGAGTGCTGCAATGAACATTGGGGTGCGTGTGTCTTTGTGAATTACGGTTTTCTCTGGGTATATACCCAGTAGTGGGATTGCTGGGTCATATGGTAATTCTATTTTTAGTTTTTTAAGGAACCTCCATACTGTTCTCCATAGTGGCTGTATCAATTTACATTCTTACCAACAGTGCAAGAGGGTTCCCTTTTCACCACACCCTCTCCAGCATTTGTTGTTTGTAGATTTTCTGATGATGCCCATTCTAACTGGTGTGAGGAGATACCTCATTGTACTTTTGATTTGCATTTCTCTAATAATTAGTGATGTTGAGCAGCTTTTCATGTGCCTCTTGGCCATCTGTACGTCTTCTTTGCAGAAATGTCTACTTAGGTCTTCATCCCATTTTTTGATTGGGTTGTTTGTTGTTTTGATATTGAGCTGCATGAGCTGTTTATATATTTTGGAGATTAATCCTTTGTCTGCTGGTTCATTTGCAAATATTTTCTCCCATTCTGAGGGTTGTTTTTTCGTCTTGCTTATAGCTTTCTTTGCTGTGCAAAAGCTTTTCAGTTTCATTAGCTCCCATTTGTTTATTTTTCTTTTATTTCCATTATTCTAGGAGGTGGGTCAAAAAAAATCTTGCTGTGATTTATGTCAAAGAGTGTTCTTCCTACGTTTTCCTCTAAGAGTTTTATAGTGTCTCATCTCACATTTAGGTCTCTAATCCATTCTGAGTATATTTTTGTGTATGGTGTTAGGGCATGTTCTAATTTCATTCTTTAACATGTAACTGTCCAATTTCCCCAGCACCACTTACTGAAGAGACTGTATTTTCTCCATTGTCCATCCTTGCCTCCTTTGTCATAGATTAGTTGACCATAGGTGCATGGGTTTATCTCTGGGCTTTCTATCCTGTTCCATTGATCTATATTTCTGTTTTTGTGCCAGTATCATATTGTCTTGATTACTGTAGCTTTGTAGTATAGTCTGAAGTCAGGGAGTCTGATTCATCCAGCTCTGTTTTTTCCCCTCAAGATTGCTTTGGCTATGTGGGGTCTTTTTTGTCTCCATATAAACTTTAAGATGTTTTGCTCTAGTTCTGTAAAAAAAATGCCCTTGGTGGGCTTCCCTGGTGGCACAGTGGTTGAGAATCTGCCTGCCAATGCAGGGGACACGGGTTCGAGCCCTGGTCTGGGAAGATCCCACATGCCGCAGAGCAACTGCACCCGTGAGCCACAACTACTGAGCCTGTGCATCTGGAGCCTGTGCTCCACAACAGGAGAGGCCGCGACAGTGAGAGGCCCATGCACCGCGATGAAGAGTGGCCCCCGCTCGCCACAACTAGAGAAAGCCCTCACATAGAAACGAAGACCCAATGCAGCGAAATAAATAAATAAATAAATAAAATTTATTTTTTAAAAAAATGCCATTGGTAATTTGATAGGGATTGTACTGAATCTGTAGATTGCTTTGGGTAGTACAGTCATTTTCACAATATTGATTCTTCCAATCCAAGAACATGGTATATCTCTCCATCTGTTTGTGTCATCTTTGATTTCTTTCATCAGTGTCTCATAGTTTTCTGAGTACAGGTCTTTTACCTCCTTAGGTAGGTTTATTCCTAGGTATTTTATTCTTTTCGTTGCAATGGTGAATCGGATAGTTTCTTTAATTTCTCTTTCTGATCTTTTGTTGTTAGTGTATAGGAATGCAAGAAATCTCTATTGCATTAATTTTGTATCCTGCAACTTTACCAAATTCATTGCTTAGCTCTAGTAGTTTTCTGGTGGCATCTTTAGGACTTTCTATGTATAGTATCATAACATCTGCAAACAGTGACAGTTTTACTTCTTCTTTCCAATTTGTATTCCTTTTATTTCTTTTTCTTCTCTGATTGCCATGGCTAGGATTTCCAAAACAATGTTGAATAATAGTGGCGAGAGTGGACATCCTTGTCTTGTTCCTGATCTTAGAGAAAATGCTTTCAGCTTTTCCCCATTGAGTATGATTGTTGGCTGTAGGTTTGTCATATATGGCCTTTATTATGTTGAGGTAGGTTCCCTCTATGCCCACTTTCTGGAGAGTTTTTATCATAAATGGGTGTTGGATTTTGTCAAGAGCTTTTTCTGCATCTATTGAGACGATCATATGGTTTTTATACTTCAATTTGTTAATATGGTGTATTACATTGATTGATTTGCATATATTGAAGAATCTTTGCATCCCTGGGATAAATCCCACTTGACACAGTGTATGATCCTTTTAATGTGTTGTTGGATTCTGTTTGCTAGTATTTGGTTGAGGATTTTTGCATCTATATTCATCAGTGATATTGGTCTGTAATTTTCTTTTTTTATAGTATCTTTGGTTTTGGTATCAGGGTGATGGTGGCCTTGTAGAATGAGTTTGGGAGTGTTCCTTCCTCTGCAACTTTTTTGGAAGAGTTTGAGGAGGATGGGTGTTAGCTCTTCTGTAAATGTTTGATAGAATTCACCTGGGAAGCCATCTGGTCCTGGACTTCTGTTTGTTGGAAGATTTTTAATCATAGTTTCAATTTCATTACTTGTGATTGGTCTGTTCATATTTTCTATTTCTTCCTGGTTCAGTCTTGGAAGGTTATACCTTTCTAAGAATTTGTCCATTTCATCCAGGTTGCCCATTTTATTGGCACAGAGTTGCCTGTAGTAGTCTCTTATGATGCTTTGTATTTCTGTGGTGTCCATTGTAACTTTTTCATTTCTAATTTTATTGATTTGAGTCCTCTCCCTCTTTTTCTTGATGAGTCTGGCTAAAGGTTTATCAATTTTGTTTATCTTCTCAAAGAACCAGCTTTTAGCTTCATTGATCTTTGTTACTGTTTTCTTTGTTTCTATTTCATTTACTTCTACTCTGATCTTTATGATTTCTTTCCTTCTATTAACTTTGGGTTTTGTTTGTTCTTCTTTCTCTAGTTCCTTTAGGTGTAAGGTTAGATTGTTTATTTGAGATTTTTCATGTTTCTTGCAGTAGAACTGTATTGCTATAAACTTCCTCTTCGAACTGCTTTTGCTGCATCCCATAGGTTTTGGATCATCATGTTTTCATTGTAATTTGTCTCTAGGTATTTTTTGAATTCCTCTTGAATTTCTTTAGAGATCTCTTGGTTATTTAGTAGTATATTGTTTAGCCTCCATTTGTCCACATTCATTATGGTCTTCTTCCTGTAATTTATTTCTAATGTCATAGCACTGTGGTCAGAAAAGATGCTCGATACGATTTCGATTTTCTTAAATTTACTGAGGCTTGATTTGTGACCCAAGATGTGATCTATCCTGGAGAATGTTCCGTGTGCACTTGAGAAAGTGTAATCTGCTGTTTTCAGATGGAATATCCCATAAATATCAATTAAATCTATCTGGTCTATTGTGTCATTTAAAGCCTGTGTTTCCTTATTAATTTTCTGTTTGATGATCTGTCCATTGGTGTAAGTGAGGTGTTAAAGTCCCCACTATTATTGTGTTACTGTCGATTTCCTCTTTTATAGCTGTTAGCATTTGCCTTATGTATTGAGGTGCTCCTATGTTGGGTGCATATATATTTATAATTGTTATATCTTCTTGGATTGATCCCTTGATCATTATATAGGATCCTTCCTTGTCTCTTGTAACATTTTTTATTTTAAAGTCTATTCTATCTGATATGAGTATTGCTACTCCAGCTTTCTTGTGATTTCCACTTACATGGAATATCTTTTTCCATCCCCTCACTTTCAGTCTGTATGTGTCCCTAGGTCTGAAGTGGGTCTCTTGTAGACAGAATATATACTGTCTACAGTCTTGTTTTTGTATCCATTCAGTGAGCCTGTGTCTTCTGGTTGGAGCATTTAATCCATTCACGTTTAAGGTAATTGCCAATATGTATGTTTCTATTACCATTTTCTTAATTTTGGGCGGTTTGTTTTTGTAGGTCTTTTTCTTCTCTTGTGTTTCCCACTTAGCATTTGTTGTAGAGCTGATTTGGTGGTGCTGAATTCTCTTAGCTTTTGCTTGTTTGTAACACTTTTGATTTCTCCGTAAAATCTGAATGAGATCCTTGCTGGGTAGAGTATTCTTGGTTGAAGTTCTTCCCTTTCATCACTTTAAATATATCGCGCCACTCCCTCTTGGCTTGCAGAGTTTCTGCTGAGAAATCAGCTGTTAACCTTACGGGAGTTCCCTTGTATATTATTTGTCGTTTTTCCCATGTTGCTTTTAATAATTTTTCTTTGTCTTTAATTTTTGTCCATTTGATTACTATGTGTCTCAGCATGTTTCTGCTTGGGTTTATCCTGCTTGGGACTCTCTGCACTTCCTGGACTTGGGTGGCTATTTCCTTTCCCATGCTAGGGAAGTTTTTGACTATAATCTCTTTGAATATTTTCTCAGGTCCTTTCCCCCTCTCTTCTCCTTCTGTGTCCCCTATAACGCGAATGTTGGTGTGTTTAATGTTGTCCCTGAGGTCTCTTAGGCTGTCGTCATTTCTCTTTTCCTTATTCTGTTCCGCAGCAGTGATTCCCACCATTCTGTCTTCCAGGTCACTTATCCGTTCTTCTGCGTCAGTTATTCTACTATTGATTCCTTCTAGTGTGTTTTTCATCTGTTATTGTATTGTTCATCTCTGTTTGTTTGTTCTTTAATTCTTCTAGGTCTTTGTTAAATATTTCTTGCATCTTCTCAATCGTTGCCTCCATTCTTTTTCCAAGGTCCTGGATCATCTTCACTACCATTATTCTGAATTCTTTTTCTGGAAGGCTGCCTATCTCCACTTCATTTAGCTGTTTCTCTGGGGTTTTATCTTGTTCCTTCAACTGGGATATAGTCCTCTGCCTTTTCATTTTGTCTACATTTCTATGATTATGGCTTTCGTTCCACAGGCTGCAGGATTGTAGCTCTTGCTTCTGCTGTCTGCCCTGGTGGATGAGGCTATCTAAGAGGTTTGTACAAGCTTCTTGATGGGAGGGACTGGTGGTGGGTAGAGCTGGCTGTTGCTCTGGTGAGCAGAGCTCAGTAAAACTTTAATCTGCTTGTCTGCTGATTGGCGGGGCTGAGCTCCCTCCCTGCTGGTTGTTTGGCCTGAGACGACCCAGCACTGAAGACTACAGGCTCTTTGGTGGGGCTAATGGCAGACTCCGGGAGGGCTCTCACCAATGAGTACTTCCCAGAACTTCTGCTGCCAGTGCCCTTGTCCCCGCAGTGAGCCATAGCCATCCCCTGCCTCTGCAGGAGACCCTCCAACAGTAGCAGGTAGGTCTGGTTCAGTCTCCTATGGGGGTCACTGCTCCTTCCCCTGGGTCCTGTTGTGCACACTACTTTGTGTGTGCCCTACAAGTGTGGAGTCTCTGTTTCCCCCATCCCATTGAAGTCCTGCAGTCAAATCCCGCTAGCTTTCAAAGTCTGATTCTCTGGGGATTCCTGCTCCCATTGCTGGACCCCCAGGTTGGGAAGCCTGACGTAGGGCTTAGAACCTTCACTCCAGTGGGTGGGCTTCTGTGTTATAGCTGTTCTCCAGTTTGTGAGCCGCCCACCCAGCGGTAATGGGATTTGATTTTACTGTGATTGTGCCCCTCCTACCATCTCACTGTGGCTTCTGCTTTGTCTTTGGATGTGGGGTATCTTTTTTGGTGAGTTCCAGTGTCTTCCTGTCGATGACCGTTCAGCAGTTAGTTGTGATTACGGTGCTCTCACAAGAGGTAGTAAGCACACGGCCTTCTACTCTGCCATCTTGAACCACTCTCATTACCATTTTAGGTAAACCTCAAAGTACAGGCACATGTCAGAGCACTGTGACCCCAGAAATGGATGGGAAATGAAAGAAAGAAACACACAGCCTGTCTCGTGTAGAGATTCTTTGTAAGAAGTTCCTTCCGAGGGGACAACCTAGCTTAACACTATGTGACACAGCCAACGTTTTAGCAACTCTTCAACAACATTGAAACACATCTGTATTGAATGTAGGGTGTTTCATACACCACACAAAAAATGGATTCCTAAATCATTCTGCAAAGTGAACGTTCATTTATCTTTCCACATACACATAAATTGGAATAAAAGCTTATATGATCTTATATTCAGATTTTCTCTGGTAGGAAAAAAATATCAGTAAAGCTTTTTGTACAAGATGGATCAACGTGTACAGTGATTTTCTCCCAAGAATCTCCTCCAATTTCAAATATCAAATGTAATCAGGCACTAAAGGCATTAACAAGACATATATGCTGAGAAACTTGGTGTCTGACTTACCTATTGGATTTCTATCAAAGAACAATACCGGAGCTCTCAAAATGGACTCCAACATTTTGTTGTGCCAAATTTGTGAAGAATTAACAAGAACGCAGAACATCAACAGAGATCTTGTGATGCCGAAAAGGACAGTACCTACAGTTAGAACTGAAATAAAGAAACATCATTCAGCACAAGATCTCTGCCTTTCCTTCCATGATGCTAAAGCATGGCAGGCAGTTTATAAAGATATTATGTATTTTATTCTATAAATATAATTTATATATAAATTCATAAATAGAATATAGAATAAATTTATATATATAATGGATTATTTTTAACAGTTTAATACATTCACAAGATACATTTAAGGAAGAATATAAAAATCACTATGTTCCTCTCATTAAACAGAAACCACATGGGAAAAAAAAATCATGTATAAACCACAATTTCATTCTATGCTTTCCTAATTCAATTACAAGTTCTAATAAAATCTCAGAAGAGGGGCTTCCCTGGTGGCGCAGTGGTTGAGAGTCCGCCTGCCGATGCAAGGGACACGGGTTCCTGCCCCGGTCTGGGAAGATCCCGCATGACGCGGAGCGGCTGGGCCCGTGAGCCGTGGCCGCTGGGCCTGCGCGCCCGGAGCCTGTGCTCCGCAACGGGAGAGGCCACAATGGTGAGAGGCCCACGTACCGCAAAAAAAAAAAAAACAAACTCAGAAGAAAGAAAATTATAAAAAGTAGTTGATGGGCTTCCCTGGTGGCACAGTGGTTGAGAGTCCACCTGCCGATGCAGGGCACACGGATTTGTGCCCCAGTCCGGGACGATCCCACATGCCGTAGAGCGGCTAGGCCCGTGAGCCATGCCGCTGGGCCTGCACGTCCGGACCAAAAATTCACATAAAAAGTAGTTGATCTTCCTTTTTCCGTATTTCAAATCTTACTAATTAAAACATGTCCCATAATCTAAAATTGAGGAATGCTTTGGTACCATCATGAATTAACAGGGAACAGGAGAAATGATTTACCGTTTCCTTGTAAATGGTAAATTTACATCGAAATTTAATTCCACATAAAGTAGTTAATTCCATGCCCAAGTAGCTTTAAAGAGTATGAAAACATCACATTAAGTTGCAAGCAGAAAATCTCTTAAATAATTGAATTGCAAGAAAATACAAATTATATTTTAACATGACATAATTAAATGAGCAACTAATCTCTAAGTGTTTTATAGAAATGTGAAGCATTTGGAAATGAACATAATCACTTAAACTTATATTTTATTAACAACAAAAATCAGTACCTGCTATGCATATAAAAATTAAAATAGCCCTAACATCTCTTGAACTGACAATGCTAAAGAGACTGGACATAACTTCTATAATAAATATTCCATCAAGTACTTTTTTTTCTCCCCTCCAGCTGAAACATCGCTTATTTCAACTCTGAAAGCTGCTCAAATTCCTGAATTCCATCAACATGCATTTGCCTTAGCCCATCATCCTATGTGAATGTATAACAGATTCCCTTTCTTCTTCAAGTTCCCATAGTCCACCAATTCAGAAGGTAAACAACTAATGGATTTAGGTTTCTTAGCAAGAGATCAACACAATAAACACCAAATTTCAATGAGTGGGTTCTTACAACGATATCACACTCTATCTCTGCAGAAAGCTTGTATGAGGGTTTCCCATGGGAATATTTAATATTTTAGATGAGTATTTCCTCTAAAAAGTATGTAACACTACATATATTCTAAGCACTCTTTTGAAAGCAGAGAGCTGTGTTAATATTAGTCTAGCAAGCCAGATGGTAAATTAATCACACAGTTGCGGACACAATAACATTGTAATTTCAAGGTAAGAAAAGAGAAGCAATCCTAGTTCCCAGACACTGGATTTCGCCCTGCTTAGCTTCCCTCTTAAGTAATTAGTGAAGCCCAAGAGATGAGCCGTATGGTGAAAAGGGGCTTTGCCTACCTGTGAGGAAATAATGCTTTTGTTTGGGGGCCCTTGCTGCCAAAGGATTCATCCAAGTTCAATAAAAGCCAGGTTTTATTCAGAGAGAATTGGAACAATCTGAACCACACGGTGGGGATCTGTTTCTAATCCTCTTGCCCATCCATCTAATGAAATAAGCAACTTACTAGAATAGACAATAGCCACACACTTCTATAGTGGCTGATTTTCTGAATGTGCAATCCTGGTTTAACTTCCAAAATCCAGTACAGAGCAAATTAAGAGTCTTCATTCAACCTCTCTCTTCTAGTAGATTTTAAAAATAATCATTCTAATTAATTCACAGAGTAAATGCGACTCAGACTCTTAACCCGCTAAGACATTACTAAATTACTCCTGGAAGCCCTAGTTGCTCACACAGGCTCATTGTAAGCACATCAGACTCTTGTACAATAGACCAGATTACTCGATTTTACCTGAACAAACTGTGAAGTACCAGTCAGGATCAGACACCACAATCAGGTTTCCTTTTCCATTCACCATGGCACACAGTGTACTCTGTCCACTCGCCCTACGGAACAGGGAAGAAAAAAATATTGTGCTATGGATAGAATTTAGATAAATAACAACCAAAAAAACCCCTCCATTTGCAAGATGCGTTTTATGCTGGAAAATGGTTCCCAGCTCACAAGGCCCTGTGTCCATCTACCTTATAAAGACTGAGTTTGAATCATGACAGCAGGGAAACTACGTGAGGATCAGAAGAGGGGGCTGAACAAGCCCCACCTCTCCCCCCGACTCTGTGGGAAACTGCGGCTTCCTCTTGATTTTACAGCACTTTGGGTCAGAGCAGGAATCACTCACCAGTATGAAAGCCACCAATCCTGAAGGACGTAGGCAACCTGGAGCAGGAACAACAATCACTCAAACACTGACATGACTGACCCCCTCCAAACCCCACTCACTAGAATGGGTGACGGAAAGGCTCCAGAGAACGGACACGGTCCTTCCAGCTCAGGTCAGGGGCAAGCCCCACATCCCAGAGAACCACAGGTCAGGGAAGGGTATGTGACATTTTAAAATCTCTAAAAGACATCCTTTCTTTCCTAAAAGCTCTCTATCATGCCTATGTAATACCAGAAAGCCTCACTTACTTTGCTCCCCACAGATAACGCATTTCAATGCAAATCCAAGTGGACTGCAAAATGCAGTAGTAATAGTGTAAATGTCAGGCTTTTTTGAAGGAAAAACGCTTGACAGGTACTGTGACGGTCAGTTTTCTGTGTCAGCTTGGCCAGGCCAGTCTCCAGTGATTCAACCAAACACTCGGCTAGATGTTGCTGTGAAGGTATTTTGTAGATGTGGTTCACATCTACAGTCAGTCAACTTAAGTAAAGGAGATCACCCTCAACAATGTGGTGGGCCTCATCCAGGCAGTCAACGGCCTTAACAGGAAAACCTGAGGATTCTTGGAAAAGGAAGAAATTCTCCCTCAAGACTGCAGGGTCAGCGGCCTGAATCAGCCCACAGGCCTGCCTTACTGATTTCATATTCACCCAGCTAGATCCCACAGTCTCATGAGCCAATTCTTTGAAATAAATCTCTTAATACACATATTAAAAATAATAATAAAATAAATACAGTATAAAAGTACATATATATCAAGTTGAGGGCACAAACCACAATAAATGTCCTTACTTACCTGAGCTGCGATGTTTACCAGAAGAAGGAAAATGATGGTAAGCCAGTGAGCACCGGCTGTGAAGTAATTCATGTAGGTCTTAAAGTGAACTCTTCCCTCCGAATAGCTCTCCAGTGGTAGTGTAACCTGCATATGCTCAGTCTGCAAGGCAAAAATGACAGTGAGAGACAAAATTTTAAATAATGAACCCCCGAATTCTAGAAGTTCAACAATTTGCTCCATTGCAAAGCTGTGGAAAAACAGACACATCTCATACGCTGGTAGGAGTGCAAGATGGTCCATCTCCTACAGAGAAGGATGCGGAACTATCTAGCAAAACCATGCATGCATTCACCCTTGGACCCAGCCATCCTATTCCTAGGAATCTATTAGAAACAAGGAAACATCATTTGCACAAAGTTATTCACTGTTGGGTGGCTTTGCTTTCAATCGATCACGGGCCTCAGCACACACACAACATACCTGATTCGAGTATAAATGCAGAAGCTTGTTCCAAAACAACACACTAAATGACATGGCGCTAGTGTATCCCTCTAGATTATTTGTGTCACTCAAAGATGGAAACATAAAACATACTTGGGGCTCAAGACACTAGCCAAATACAGTAAACTGAGTTCACACGGTGAGCTGGAGACATGTGAGTTTGGATAGCAGGGGAGCAGCATATGATCAGAATCCACCTGGTTCCTGAATTTCAGAGAGGGATTCCTGAGTTTGGGATGTGCGGGACTCATCTAAATACTTACCAGAATCATCCAGGATCCTGGGTTTGAATAGTGAGGGTTTGGATATCGAGGAACACCTGTGCATGTTTTTAAGGGAGATCTTTCTGTCTGGAGGACTTAGAATGCATTATAGAGTCACAGGAGCCAAGGATGTCCTGGGCTCTATGCTGGCCACTGGGATTAAGGTGGATAAGATGTGGTTTGGTCTTGAATGGTAAGAAAGGAAGATGGGAACTAATTCCAAACTGTCTGTTGTGTGTCAGGTCCTTTGCACAGGCTACCTCTGGCCCATCACAGACCATCTGACAAGGGGGCAAACTAATACCATGAGTCACCTACAGTGCCAGTTGACACACAGGACAGCAGCTGATTTAATCTGGGCCACAGCAGGACTCCATATAAGGAGGTCTTAACATTATGCCTCTAGATGCATAAAGGAAGCCAGGAGCCAGCAGAGCAAGTAGGATGTAACTATGGTAAACTGAAGAGTTCTCCTATCAGTGTAAGCCACATACACCCAGAAATTCATAGCAGTACACCCACTACTGATCTCCATAAGATTCTCCATCCTACACCCAAGGGAGAACCCCATTCAGGGAGCAATTTAATTCTACCAATTCCGTGGAATAAGGCCTTGGAAACTTAGGATCTACTTTGGGACAAACAAAGATGTCATGAGCAGAGCAGACTGAAGGTCCATAGGTCCACCAAGAGTGGACAGACCAGGGCGTTTGCAGGATGAGAAACTCACATCTTGGTCCTCTGGAGCGGCACCTTGCAGCGAGGGTCTGGAAGACTGTTGAGACCAAACTGAGGACTCAGAGGTCTGATTCCTCAGAGTGGGAGTTCCTGGAACTGGAGACAGTTCAGCCTGCTCGTTCACCTTCTTTAAAAGGATATCTTCAAAATCTACCCCAGATTTCGGAAATGTAGTGTAAGTCCCCTTTTGCACGATTTTGCCCTAAAAGAAAGAATTTGAGAGGAATACATTTGCATTCGATAATACTAATCTATTCTAAATACTAATCAAGAAAAGTTAACTGGTCTTAAATTATGATTTTCCAAAGAAAATGATCCTTAGGTTTGGAATTCTGGTTGACGAATCTACTCCAACTCGAAGCAGAACTGAGCATCCTGATCTCTGCCAAACCCTGTGTTAGGTACTGGGGGATGTGAAAGAAATGTGTGCTCGTGTGTTAAAAACGGAGGCCATTGACATAACTACCACGGGCGCTTCGGAATCAAAAAGCACAGAGGCTGGTGATATTATCAACACAGTCTGTTTAGACAACACGGAAATTGAAAGAAGCCTCACGTGACAAGCAGGATTTAAAAAAACAGTCAATTGGGAAGGATATTCCAGGAAAGAAACTTAAGACCGACCCAGAGGTGGGCACGAGCGCATCTGCATAGGTAAGGGTCACTCATCAGATCTTCGCTGACCATTGTCATAGTATCACGTGCCCCGCTGAGACGAGCGATGTGGGAACCAGCCCTGGACGGAGAACCCACGAGCTGCGTCTACATGGTCTTCACAACTGCCCCACAAACACAGGAAGTTCCCAACTGAAAATTCAATATTCCAGCTGATGAAACAGCTCATAAACAAGGAGGCCATGAGACCGGGGTGGCTCTAATGCCTTGGCAGCCCGTGCCAGCAAACCAAAACCTAAGCCAGAATCGATCACACCCATCACAAGCAGCCAACCAGGCTTCCCCACATCAGGCAGCTGCTTAAGCTACAGCCGATCTAATCGTTTTCTTTGAACACGTGTGACACATCATTGCAGTTTCCCTCCCTTACGAAGTTATATAAAATAATGTGCAGATGTTTTCACTATTGTCTGACCCCATGAAACAAGACTCAGCTGATTCACTCAGTAGCAAACAAAATATTGGGCAAAACCCCAGGATGAAAAACTAATTAAAGTAGGGTATGTCTGGTTAAGACAAGTCAGGTAAAGAAGGTGGCCCACAACCCCAGCTGGTACCCCTCTCGTTCTATCCCCTGAGGTGGTCCACTAGGAGAAGCCCAGTGAAGCCTTTGGGTACCACCTGACACTGCAGAATCAGAAAATTATTCACGATACACTGTTTCTTGTTCCACTTGGGAGGCAAAATTCATACACCTTATTTGATGAAATGATCACTTTCCACTTAGTATCTGTAAGATGCACAAGGAAACAACTAATGGTACAAAGACAGCAATTTTACTGGGCAGCCAATCACTGATAATTCTGAGGGGACGAGAGAGCAGTCATCCCCTCTCTGCTGCGAGAGAGGGACCAGACAAACAGTAAGGATGGACCCCAACTCACCCAGGGGTGCTCACCAGTGGACAAATGGTTGTTCTGATAGTAGTAAAATTGAGGGTAGTGTCCTCAAAAGAAGCAATAAGGGGTCCCTAAAACATCCAGGGACTGGCTGAATAGGTTATTCTGCCCACTGATTCGTGCTCATAATAGTGCTAATGCTGGGGTTTTATACACTAGTATCACCCCCTCTGTGCGTGAAATCCACTGCTCTCAAGTTTGAGAGATGAGCCCCCCATTCCTGGAGGAGTAGAGGAGAGTTGACCATGGAACTGCTACTACAGAGGTAGAGGTTCTGCATTTTAATTTAATATCTTACTTGGAGCAGAAATTCATTTGATGAGTCAGGAAGTTTACCAAGGGCCTGCTGAACAGACGGTGGTTAAGGATGGAGGTGCTCAGGCACAGAGGCAAACAAGCCGAGGAGTGAAGCATCAAACCACCACCAAGTCTGAAAAATTCTCACTAATCTCCAGTCCACCCCTAACCATGCTAGGAGCTGCGGGCTGAATGGCGCCCCCCCTCCAAAATAAAGATACGTTCAAGCTATAAACACGACACCTGTAAAGGACCTTATTTGGAAACAGGGTCTTTGCAGATGTAATCAAGTTAAGATGAGGTCATATTGAGTAGGTGGCCCTAAATCCAATATGACTGATGTCCTTATGAGAAGAGCAGAGACTCAGACAGACACGGGGACAATGGCCACGTGACATCAGAGGCAGAGACTAGAGTCCTGCAGCTGTAAGCCAAGGAACCCCAAGGAAGGCCGGTGAAGCCCAGAAGCTAGAAGGGAGGATTCTCCCCTAGAGCCTCCAGGGAGCGCACGGCCCTGCCAGCACCTTGATTTGGGACCTGGAGCCTCCACAGCAGTGAGACGATACATGTCTGTTGCTTTAAGCCGCCCAGTCTGCAGTACTTTGTTATGGCAGCTCCTGAAACTGACACACTCGCCTGAGCCCACACCTCTGTCTTCTCAACTGTACTGAGACTTCTAACCGTTCTGCTGTCGCCCCTCCAGTGAACATCAGAGGAATCTATTTTTTTTTTTTTTTTTTGCGGTACGCGGGCCTCTCACTGTTGTGGCCTCTCCCGTTGCGGAGCACAGGCTCCAGACGCGCAGGCTCAGCGGCCATGGCTCACGGGCCCAGCCGCTCCGCGGCACGTGGGATCCTCCCGGACTGGGGCACGAACCCGTGTCCCCTGCATCGGCAGGCGGACTCTCCACCACTGCGCCACCAGGGAAGCCCCAGAAGAATCTTTTAAATCTCACGTCAGACCACATCACTCCCCTGCTCTGGACCGTCCAGTGGCTTCCATCCCACTTCCTGGCCCGCCGCCCACTGCTCAGAGACCAGCGGCCTCCACGGCCCCCTGCTCCCTCTCCTCAGACACGCTGGCCTTCCTGCCATTCCTCCACCTGCCAGCTCAGCTCCTTCCTTAGGACCCCCCTCCCCCAGGTGCCTGGATGGCCCGCACCTTCATGTCCCTCAGGCCCGAGAGGCACCAGCTCCCCAGAGAGTCAGGATATCAGCCCCACCCCCTCTCTCTTTCATCACATCTGTCCCCATAAGAACAGAAGCCCCACGAAGGCAGGGCCTTGTCCTACCGCCGCACAGGCTCTCACGGGTGTGGGGCAGTGAGACCAGCAACTGGCTACAGCAGCAGCGTGGGCGTCTCTGACTGGGGTGCTCACCTCCCTTCGGGTGTTAATGGAAGGTACTCTTCAGGCAAAGCAAGCATGACAATCACGTGGATACAAACAGGTCTTAGTGTCTCTAATTTCCAAATACTAATACTCTTTGACTTAAGTTGTGGAAAGGGGACACAAACAGTTCTAAATAAAACAGCATCGTTATCCTTAATAAATTTCACTAGAACAGTGATAATTCAGTAACTCTGCAGCAGCACTTTCACATGCGTTAGGGTGTATGTGGCCTAGGGTGTAACAGTGACATTTCTACAGGTCTTCGGATTCATCCTCAAAGGCGTGAATACCAGCTCTGAGAAGAAGGGGGCATAAAACTGAGGGAGAAGAGGCTGTTTACCATGAACTCAAGGACAGTGACCTGCTGGGAGGCGTGGCCTTCCACACACCTGAGTGCTAGCAAGTTCCACAGGCTTCTAGAAGCTACTTACATCTTTCAATACCAGAATCTGACTTGCAGCTTTTAGGTACTGCGACTGACGTGTCACTAGGATTGCGATCTTCTCGTGCAGGGCTTGGCGAACACACCTACAAATGTAAAAGGTACAGCGTGCAAAAGCACGTTAGTGGAGGCGCTCCAAGCTGAAAACCTGTATTTGGAAACATAATGAGACAAAGACAACACAGCAGTCAAAGATGTGTAGTTTAAATACCAGTATAAACAATACAAACTAAATATAAATATAAGCCAATGATTCTGACTAGGCCTCAAATTCATTCAGCAGCAAACTTGAATCTAGCTCTGCTAAAAAATTCTAAAAAGCCGTCCAGCGAAAGAGGCACCGACAGCTGAGGTTTTTTTCTGTCAAACACTCAGCTTAACAATTATTTACATGTTTCATAATGAAAAACAATTGAGAAATACTGAGATTCCAAAACTTGACTGAACCAAAACATCATTTTATCATCTTGTGGGAATGGGAGAAGACGGATTTGTGTCATATAAAAATGGGTACATTTTTCTTAGTTTTCTGATTATTTGTGACATATAATGTACATATTAACAACAAAAAAATGAACAGGTTTTTGGTAACCTTTGCCAGAGTGCGTTTTCTAGACACTTGTTCCCAGATAATATTAGATAGAAAATGAATGCTAGCGTGGCCTCCGTCAGTCTCTACGACATTCCCAGTCCCGTCCAGGAAGCAAATCCTTTTTCATTAGGACTGAATACCTTCCAAATATGAAAATGAAAGAACAGAATCCAAACGGCACAAGTCACAGTGGAAATTATCCAGCAGCTCAAAGACATAGCAATTCTCTATAGCCAAGACCCCTGTGTGGTCAGGCCCCCCGAGATGGCTGTTCTCTTGCTCTCTGTACATCCCCTGCTTGCTCACTGCCTGTTTCACCTACACCCCAATCACACGACTGACCTTCCTACACACTTGCCCCAGGCCCCAGCTAATGACTGTTCTAGCTTTAGATCAGGACGCTCCACTATGCTTACCAGAGGGGCAGTGAGGGGTGTGCTCCTTCCCTGGTTCCCATGGTAACCGACGAGCCAGCCGGAGGTCAATTCCCCTGTAACTGGTCATCTTCCCTCTCCCCCGCCTCCCCGCCAGGAACCCAGACTGCTGCCATGTCCACCACACACGGTGGGGTGTCCCTCCAGGACCTTGCTTCAGACATGGAAGCTCGCCGTGGCCACTGAACCATCCGTGTCTCCGTCGCTGACTCCGGGCTCCTTCTTAGGTCTAAGCTGGGCAAACACAGGCCTTGCAGGCTGCGGGGTGCGGCCCAACAAACACCCTCGGTATCCAACCTTACGTGTGTGTTTACAGTAACCCCCTAGACTGCTCCACGTTTTAAATGCAGACCCCTAGGGACTCAGCCCCAGGTTCATCCCACAAGGGCCGACGACCCCTCCAGGGAAGCGAGTAGCTGGGTCCGGGGCCCCGGTGACCACAGGCAGGGCTCCAGGCGTGTACCCTGCGTGCCCGAGCCCCTCGCAGAGCAAACCTCAGGGACCTGGGCCACAGCTCAGCCTGCTGAGTGAGCCAGGTGCAGAGTCTGGAGGCAGTAGACTGCAGCTCAGTCCCTCTCACGAGCCTGACAGCGTCGGACAAGCTACTACACCTCAGTGTCTTCATCTCAAAACAAGGCCAATGACAACTCACCCACATGTTCTGAGAAATCAAACCACCAATCCGCTCAGTACACGTCAGCCCCGCCTTCACTCCTCCTAACCCACGAGCGGTCATGTGCTCTGGACTCAGGACAGAAAAGTCCTAAGGGGACACGCTGGACACTGGGTCTGCGATCAGAAGCGAGAGCTCAGGATGTAGACACATACACCATCGCTCCATTATGTCGAAACGGACTTATTTTTACCTTTTGACATGTCTTAGTTCAGATTTTGTACCTAAGTTTCTTAACTGAGTAAACCCGTCTTCAGTCTTAGTACTAAAGCTTTTCATGGAACTGTTTCTCCTTAATTCAAAATTACCTGCCGACAGTCCCTGAAGGTGGATGTTAATCAAATTTAATGGGCTGCCATGTCCAAGACAGAGCTACCCAAGTTTCAGAATGTTTTCTTCCTAACATTCCATCACAGATAAGGTAATATAAATAATTACAATGAAGTGATCAGTTGATGACTTTAAATTTTTCCTAAATAATGCGTTTTATCCAGATCTCTAGGAAATACTCTATTTTTCTAGTTTTTAGAATTAAGATTTCCAAGTCATGCCATAAAAATGATTGATTCAGCAACCAGTTGTTTAACTGCTATTCCTATATAAGGGCTGTGTTGATCCTATAATCCTATATATAATCCTATATAAGGGCTGTGTTAAGAGGGGACACACCCCATAGTAGAGGGGATACAAATGAGAAAGACAGAGTCCCACCTTCATTCCTTCAATCAGCAGAGGTGTGTTGAGGTGCCAGGCGCTTGACCTACATCCACAGGTGAGGAAAGCAGACGCTACTCCGCACCGTGAACAGAGGGACACACTGAACAAGTACAGAAAATGCACTGTCGGGCCGTGATGTGTGCTCTGAAGGAAAGCAAGGGGGGCTGCTGCCTTAGATGGGGGTGACACGGGAGCCTATCTGGGGAAACGTCCCTAGAAGAAGGCACAGCAGGTCCAAGGGTCCTGGGACAGAACATGCCCTGCTAAGGCGTCTTCATGCATTCACAGCTTATAGCGGGGTGGGGAGGACTGATGAATGGTCAAGTGCAACCCACCGAGGGCTGTGGGAAGACAGAAGGGCACAGGCTCCCCCTGAAGGAACAGGAGGGAAAGGCAGGGGCTCTGGCACAGAGGGAGCACTATCTACAGACAGACAGGTGTGAGAAAGGGCCCGTCACAAAGCCGGCACGGCTGGAAGGCCGAGTGGGTGTGAGGGCCAGCTGGAAAGGCTGATGGGGGCAGATGGCAAAGGAGCTCATTCTCCGTCTGAGGACCTGGATCTGCAGCCTGAACATGAGGGGGGTCTGTGAGGGGCTGGAGCAGAGAGGGCGAACTGCGTGGACAGCAGCGTGGGCATCTGACCAGGACAGGCCCGAAGAGCTGGTGACGCAGGAGCCGGGGGTGTCTGCCGACGTGGGGCTCTCTGAACCAAAACGGGGTCCACAGCTGGACACAGGTGAGACTGCATCAGTTCACCTAAGGCTCTAACCTTCTGTAGGTGAGAGAATCCACTTAAGGTTTACAACGTAGAGTTGGAAAACTCACAATGGCTATAGATTCATGACTGAAGGAAACTGTCAACAGCAAGCAGAAGTGAACTTCGTTCACTTTTAATACAAAACACTCCCCATTACTAAGCTTCGACACGACCACCATCCTTCACAGCACACTGTTCCATCCAATTTTCTAACTCGAGAACATCCTCCAGGTGCTGCCGAGTGACTTCCTAAACTGCCTTCCTGCTCCCTGCCCTAAGTTTTCCCAGAGAATGTGGTTCTGATTAGCAAACAACAGTCTGAACAAGGCTGCTTCTATCAAGTGTACATCCAAGGTCATTACATCCAAAAGGTTGGAAAGGACTCTATAAACACCTCCTGCACTGGAAAAAGAACTTGGGAGAGCCTCTGTATAAGCACACGGAGCCGTGGCAATCAGAACATGTCCTCTCTCCTCCCTGTGACATGAATGCAGTGGCCAGCGGAAACCGTTCTTGGAGTGATGGAGAACTTGGGCAGACACACACAGGACTGAGCAACAGACATCTGTGAATGCAGGGCAGGGCGCTGGGAACAGGGAGGCTGAGCTACTCAAGACCCAGGAGGGTGGCAGTGGGGAACCTGTGTCACAGCACTAGTGCCTGTCACTGGACCCGTGACAAGACACAGACACTTCTCTAAGGGAAAATTCATCAAGTGACGATCGGGAGAGGGTGGGAAAGGCAGTCAGACCAGAGAGCTGGAGGCCATGCCACGTGCCGGCTGCCCTGCTCTTGAGTGCTGAAAGATTCGATGCTAACCGTGCACTTTTTGTGTGTGGGTTAAGATATACGTAACATGGAATTTACCATTTTAACCGTTTTTAAGCGCACACCTCAGTGGCACTAAGTACACTCACGCTGCTGTGCAGCCATCGCTGCGATCCATCTGCAGAGCTCTTTCATCACCTTAACACTAAGCACAGGTACAGACTGACTCTGGTGGAACCTGCCCCCGACCCCTGCTTAGGGGACGTGGAATCCCAGCTCCTCGTATCCAGAGCTCAGGGCTGCCTCCCCCGTCTCGCTCTCACACTGCTGCTCTGCTCAAGTCTCTCTACTTTGCTATTCTAGACCTGCTGTAAATCAATCGTGTCTCCCCAAAGTCACCTGTTGACACCGTAGCTGCCAGTACCTTAGAATTTGGTGTCAGGGCCTTTACAGAGGTAATTGTTATTCTTAATTAGGGTGGGGCTAATCCAATCTGACTGGTGTCCTTAGAAGAGACTGAGACGTAAGGACAGAGACACAGGGGTGCATGTGAAGAGAGGAAAGACCAGAGGAAAAGACAGGACACAGTGAGGAGGGTGCCAACAGAAGTCCACACCTTGATCTTGGACTTCTAGCTTCCAGAACTGTGAGAACACTAATTTCTATTGTTTAAGCTCCCCGCCCCCGCATCTGTGACAGCCTGCTACAGACAAGGCTGTGTCCTAAATTTCATACACATGAAACCTAATCCCCACTGTGAAGGTACTGGAGATGGGGCAGCTGGGAGGTGAACAGGTCATGAGTGTAGAGCCTTCATGAATGGGATTAGTGCCCTCATAAAAGGGACCCACACAGCTCCCTCACCCCTTCCACCATATGAAGACACAGGAATCGGGCCCTCACCAGACACCCGATCTGCCAGCACCCTGACCTCGGGCTTCCCCAGCGTCCAGAACTGTGAGACATAAATTTCTGTTATTTATAAACCACCCAGTCTATGGTCTCCTGTGAGAGCAGCCTGGACAGACAGAGCCCTAGCAAACTAACAGAGGGACTGACAGCGAGAATTTCCAAATAGCTTCTCTGCTGTAGGACCTGCATCCTCCAGGCGAGGACGTGCCTGCTGTCCTTCTCACAGCCTTGCTTCTTCCTACCTCTACACCTGTGCTTCTACTATTCCTTTAGCAAAAGGAACTGAATCCTATTCTCAGCCTCCACAAACCCTTCCAGCCTGCAGGCCCACAGGGCACTTCCCACTAAGGCCAGTGCACAGGGAGCTTTCCAACTTCACCTGAAAGCCTACAGCTGCCCACTTCTACTTCCACTTAGCATTTACCATCCTATATCCAAACCCTCTAAACCGCGACTCTGCTGACCTTTTCCCAGGCATCTGTCTTAACAAGCTCCATAGAGACAGATTCCTTAGAGGCAGAAATGAGAGCTGAACGTCTCAGTCTCCCTTATTCTGCCCCGTGTGGGTCCTTTCCCTCTCCTGGCTCACTGTTCTCCTCTGTAAACTGAGAGGTTTTGAACAATAGCCTCTGTAAGGGCATGGATCTCAGTGCACACAGTAGGGCTTTAATAAGTGCAGCTAGAAAGGCTTGTTGGCTTTAACAAGGTGAACAGCAAGGTAACTAACCGTGGGGTAGATGTGGTGGCGTTTCAGAAAAAGCAAGTTCACGAGGCTTTCAAAGAGGCCAGTCTGGACTCCACAGAGGCCTCAGTCAGCGTGTGTTAGGACACATGATACACAGAAAAGCATCAGAGCTGTTCTGCTTCTGGGGTTCCGTGGCCAAACAAGAGCCACTGACAACAAATTCCAGAAACTCCAAGTGAAAGTCAGGATTTCAGCCAGACTCTAGATACCTAGTTACAAATTCAAGTTAACCGTGCACTGTGGGTCTAAGTATTAATTCTAATAAGCACACATGAAGCAATATTAAATGTCTGAAGCCATACTTAGATGTGGAATAACTCATTCTTAAATTCTAGACCGTATTAAATATTTCCAAACAGACAGAATAATAAGCGTAAACCAACAAGGCCTTTCCACGGAAGCCCTATGTCAGTACTGGAAACTTCACTTCTGACGTGCCTTAAACAAATGATGGAGGAAAAGGACCAGCAGCCAAGTACCAGGTTACCAAGTCCTACTCTCCAATTTAAAATCTATACATCATCTTTCTTACTGCTGGGGTCTGGATCCATCGACAGTGTCTGGTTATTAACTGCAAGCAGCAGGGGGAAATCTGCCATCTGTTCCTCTCCTCCCCAAAGCATGGACTCCACTGGCCTCCACACACTGCAAGCTCCTTCTGCATTTTCCTATCTTGACCTCATCCTCATGCAAAAGTTCTCTAGGACGGATCTGCTGTGGAGGGAAGGGAGGGGGGACAGGGACACCAGGGCAGAATGAGCCGAGTCTCCTGAAGCACAAACGCCCTCCTGAGCTCTCTTCCCTGATCTCTACGGGGTTCCTGGAAAGCAGAAATGATAGAAAACAGGAGCAGACTCACAGCTCGAACAGGTGCCTGCTCACTTCTGCATCTACCGCACTGAGCGGATCGTCCAGGAGGTAGATGTCTGCATCCTGATACACGGCTCTAGGAAACGTAGAGAGATGTCAGGAGAAGGACGCTTCAAGCTCCCCGTGTCCCATCTTTGAATCAAGATGGTGTCCAGCAAATCATTATTCATTCCAAGAGCCCATGGAAAAGGGCCAAGACCCTGCTTCACACAGGGCCCACCCGGTGAGCGGGGTCTGCGTGCTCGCTTCCACTAGGAGCCATGGAGGAGGGAGGGGCAGGAAGGCAACTGAAACGCCATTTACCTGGCGAGGTTGACCCGGGCTTTCTGGCCTCCACTCAGCGTGGTTCCCCGGTCTCCTATCACGGTTAGGTCTCCATCCTCCAAAAGCTGTAAATCCTACATGGAGACAGAAAAGGGGAAAAAGAGAAAGATTTCAAATGTGTTCTCCTCCTGCCATCCTAACCTTTTTTAGCATTAGTTCGTCATACAAGTATTTGATCAAAAGCAATGGGTACATTTCATAGTGACTAAACCGTAACCTTAAACATTTTAAAACACATCTTTCGGGGTTCTTCGTGTGTTTACATTCTGTAGTTTTTCACAGCATTTATGCATTAGGTCATTTGAACAGATACTTATTGAGGATCGACTATATGCCAGGCACTGTTCCGGGCACAGTGAATTCAGCCATGAGGAAACATAGTCCCTAGAGTTGCTTTCCATGGTGGGAGATGGAAAATTAACATGAGTGCAAGTACTAAGGACTAGAAGAAAAAAGGAGCCTACTTAGGGGGATAGGGAGTAAAGGAGGGAAAGTGAGTCACTACTGGGGTCGAGAAGGGCCCTGTTCAGACGGGGTTGGAGCAGATGTTCTGGAGGGTGAAGGGTCTTACACTGACCTGGAGAGGGTGCTCCGCACAGAGCAGTGAGCGAGTACAAAGGCTATGGGGCAGACGGCCAAGGTGTCCCGGGACAAGCAAGGAGGCCCGGAGAGCAGAAGCAGAGTGAGAATGAGGAGAACGAGGGCAGAGTCAGGGCAGGAGGAGCCCTGGTGTCAGCCCAGTAAAAGGGGGAGGGGAATGGGGGGCCTGACACAGTCTGAGACTTTTAAGGCATCACTTCTGCCTCTTTGTGGAGAACAGACAGTAAGGGGGGAGGGTGAAAGGACACCAGTTAGGAGGCCACGGCAGTAACCCAGGTGAGAGACGACGGTGGCCAGGACCAGAGTGGGAGAAGTGAGGACGGAGAGACGGGGTCACACGCTCCACACACACTGGGAAGGTGGAGTCTATAAGGCCTGCGATGGGACAGGTGTAGGAGGTAAGAGAAGAGGACTGTGTTGTGTGGGGCATGAGGAAGGGGAAGAACAGGGTCTCCATTTACTGGGTTGGGGAAGATGGTGGACGCAGGTTTAGGAGACTTCGCTTGTGGACGAGCTGAGATGACCTCTTGGTGATGTCACAGTGCAGCTGGATATGCAAGTGGGAAGGTCTGTGCTCAAGGCCCAAGTGTGAGGGCTGGCGTCCCAGGCTGGTGAAGGCACAGGACTTTTTTTTAATCAAGGAATAAGTGTGTCTTAAACTGGACATCTTGCTGATCTCGGCCTCAGCTTCCCACTTTCAGAGAAGGGATAACACCTGACCTCTGTCTTCACAGTGATACTTAAGACATACTGACAGAGTGACAGACAAGCTCTATACAAGAAACGGGAGAAGAGCAGGCTGGGCAGGAAAGACAAAAGCGAAGCAAACAGTGTGCTCGAGGGACACCAAGCAGATCAGCTGGACTCAGTAGGTGCCTGTCCGTGGAAGCAAGAAAAACTCAAGTTTAAGAAGGATGTGAAGGTTTGACTTGAGGATCTGGGAATCTATCAAAAGTTCTATTTGAATATTATTTAAGAAGTAAGTAGACCAATCAGAGTACCTGGGAAAAAAAGAAAAGATGACAAGAATATCCCCCAAATGACAAGATTACAACCAGATTTAACTTACACTTATAGTACATTAGAATGAGGTTATATTAGAAAGCTTTAAACCAGTTATATTAGAAACCTTTACTTAGATTGCCTATAATTATCACTGGACACAACGTGGCACAGAGAAGCAGAGTTTGTGGGGAGCTTGTCATCTACTAAACTCCTCAGGCATCAACCTAGGATACACAGCACTATCTTTCTGCAGATGAAGCCCTCATTTCTTTGTCTCTACTTCAGCAAATTTGGGGAGAAAGCAAGTGGCACACTGGGGTCTCCATGATAAACAAGTTGTTTGATCTCCCTAAGTCTCATTTTCCTCTTCTACAGAATGTGCTGCAGAAACAAGAGTCAGTAAACTCAAGGATGCTGTGAGAATCAAAAGAAGAGTATTGGGCTTCCCTGGTGGCACGGTGGTTGAGAATCTGCCTGCTAGTGCAGGGGACACGGGTTTGAGCCCTGGTCTGGGAGGATCCCACATGCCGCGGAGCAACCAGGCCCGTGAGCCACAAGTACTGAGCCTGTGCGTCTTGAGCCTGTGTTCCCCAGCAAGAGAGGCCGCGACAGTGAGAGGCCCGCGCACCGCAATGAAGAGTGGCCCCCGCTTGCCAAAACTAGAGAAAGCCCTCGCACAGAAACGAAGACCCAACACCGCAAAAATAAATAAATTAATTTAAAAAAAAAAAGAAATGTATTTCCTCAAGTCCATTCTCTACATCTTTATTCCTGTCCTGGACTTGAGGACACGGAGAGGGGGAAGGGTAAGGTGGGATGAAGTGAGAGAGTGGCATGGACATATATACACTACCAAATGTAAAATAGATAGCTAGTGGGAAGCAGCTGCATAGCACAGGGAGATCAGCTCAGTGCTTTGTGACCACCTAGAGGGGTGGGATAGGGAGGGTGGGAGGGAGGGAGACGCAAGAGGAAGGAGATATGGGGATATATGTATTATGTATAGCTGATTCACTTTGTTATACAGCAGAAACTAACACAACATTGTAAAGCAATTATACTCCAATAAAGATGTTTAAAAAAAAAAAAGAAGTGTATGAACACCGTCTGTAAGTGGAAAAAGGACATGAATTGATTGTAACTTGCTATTGGTGACTTATCCCTATTTTCTCATCAAACCAACAGTGGGACCCCATTCACAGTGTGAATCACAACAGGGAAATCACATGACCCTAAGAAGAGAAATACTATCTCCATCATAACCCTCCCTGACAGCCAGAAAGACACACAGGCACACACAGGTCCCCTGTACCCTCACTGGGTTGCATCAAATGAAAGGGAGCAATTGCTCTGTCGTGAAAATTCATCATTATTTTACATTATTTCTTTGTTAGGCTCAGAAGTTTATACCATCTCTTGCTTTTGGTTTTCATGAAAAACAATGAGCCATTTTAAGATAGGTTTCCAGCCTTAAACACACGCACACATGCACACACACAGTTACTTAGCCTCCGTTTCACTGTTGACAGTCCTTGCAAACTGTTCCACTTAGATTTTATGCCTTGATTTTACGTCATTTTGGTTTCCTTCTCAAAACTGCACCTAGCTATAGCACAGCAATCTTCACCACATTCTAGAAGAGGCACTTAAATCTACTCTTTCATTTAGCACAGTTAGGCCATATGAAACAGGCTCTCTGAGTCTGGTAGTAGGACTTCAAGTGTGTTATTTACTCTGCAAATTATTTATGGACCAGCCCCAAATGGGAAAACCATTTCAAAGGATTTGAAGTAAAATCCAAGTCAGGCTAATTTCCCAGCCACCATTTTCCAATTAGGTTAAAGGGAAAAGCCTGAGTTGAGCATATATTATAGTTCCTCCCACTGGAGGAATTGTTACCTTTCAGTTAAATTTCACCAATTTGCACTGAAAAGCAGTACATAGACTAGAGAAACACAAGGAAATGGCGACGCTCATTTGACGCCACCCGTCCTGAAGCACATCGAGGGCCCTTCAGCGATGGTGGAGACTTACAGTAGAAACATCACGGAGCAGAGACTGTGTGAGCAGAGACAGATGTGAGGTCCTGGCAGAGGAGGGCTGGGTTCCAGAGTCAAACAGCAGGAGGCCTCTGCCTTTCTTCACAGTTTTTCTTCCATTTGGAATTGGCCCTCCTCGCACAGCCTGTCAATATCCTGCCCATCTTTCCAGGCTCAGCCCAAACACACTCTTCCATGAAACCATCCTGGAGTCGTCTCTTTTCCTGCTGGGTTCCTAAGGCTTTGCTTACATCTTTCATGAAGGACCTTCTCTCAGCTCCTGGAGTGGGGAAGCTCTGTGCACCAAGCACTGTTCTGAACCCTGATCCCGATTATCTCTAATCCTCACAACAAGCTGCACAGTAAGTACTGGCCCCATTTCACAGATGAGGAAACTGAGACTAAGTGAGGTTACATCGTTGGTCTGAGGACTGTCAGCTTTTAAACAGAAGATCTGGAATCTGAACCAAGCTCACGGCAGTTCATAGCCTTCTGCTCTTTCACATCATGCTATCCAAGAGGTGACTGAAAAGTATATTTGAAATGAAGGCAATACTAAAATAATTCAAGACCTGAAGGCCTCTATACCTAGATAAGGAAGTATCAATAAACTTATTATTCTATGACTGTCAAGGCAATCTGAAAGTGTCCGAGTTGGCAGGAATGTGGTAAATATGAAATAAAAGTACAAGCTGTGGGCACCCAAGAGGGGTTTGTAAATTCAAGCGATCTATGTGAGAAAATATTAAACTAGAATTTATCACTGTGATACCTTTAAATATGTATCGCCTGAAAGTTTTTAAGAGCCTTCAAGTGGCTGAAGATAATATGCAGACAAATGTGACATACTATATTACTTGTGTTATGGTAACAGAATATTTTTATTGTCGATTTATATAATGTACTATGTGCAGAGCACCTATATAAATATCAACTCAAAAATGGAAGTTAAATACTCAGATACCTTCCTTCTTACATGTCACATTTTATGGATGTGATTCTGCCAAAAACTAGCTGAGCTTATAATTAATAGCTAATTTATTTTCAAAATCACTCTAACATTTATAGAATGCTTGTTACATCTCTAGCAATCAGGTGCTTTAAAATCATTACTGCATTTCATCCTCAAAACAACCTCATGAGGTTGACAGTATTATTATCGCCACTTTACAGATGAAGAAACAGGCTTGTAAGGTTCAGACAATCAACCGAAATCACACACCTGGTCAACAGAGACCCTGAGACCCAATCCCTGAGCCTTCTGACTCCTGGGCCTTGGAGTTGATGTCATCAGCCTGAATCGATGTTGCCAAATGTGATTACATCTTACCTCTCTATTTTGTTACAGAAAAGTTTTCAGCTCAATGAACTTTAATGTTTACTTCAACTAGATATAGTATCATGAATTTATATTATTATTAACATATGTAATTACGTTAACTAGACCTAGTATAATACATCTATGTTGTTATTAACATATGTAATACAAGAAATGTTGCTTTTTTTGTTTGTTTTCCTCAGGATTTGTGGGAAGTGGGAGGTAAGGAGATCTGTAAGGAGAAACCTTTATTATATTTATATGTACCTACTGTACGTATGTATGGATGTAGAGAAAAGGGCTATAAGAGTAACAATAGCTACCATTTACTAAAAACCTGGCATATTTGCATTTTATAGGCACTGCCTGTAGCCTTTACAGTAATCCCACACCTCCTCCATTTAATAAGAGAGGAAACAGACATATACCTGGAGTTACCACCCAAGACTGTTTCTCTCCAAAGGCCAAGGCTTTTCTACTGCTTGTGCAGTCTCTGTATCTACAGGCCAAAATAATTCCAGAATGCCACTATTCTCTGTGACTGTCTTATGCCCATCCACTGACACAGGGATTCCAGAAGGAGATAAGCAGAGGATCTCATTACTCATTAAGTGGTTCCCAGGTGTCGTAAAGACCTTGCTGAGCCTTTGCTAATCAGAGTCATAGACAACATTTCAGAGCAGCAGCAAAACCTCTTGGAAACCCTCTGACCCAAGGCCCTCATTTTGCTGCAGAAACGTCAGAGGCCCAGGCAGGAAACAAGACGTGTCCAAAGTGACAGCAGGCAAGTGACGAAGCCGGGGCCAGGACTCCGCTCTCCACTCCTTCTCCGCCCTGGGCCTCCCTTCCTGCCAAGGAGGGAATGGGCACGAGGGCCCCAACTCTATGTCCCGATCACGCAGCACAACGGGAGATCAGTCGTGCTTATAAACCTCACGTCACGTACAGAAGAATCGCTGTGCAGCCCAATCCCGCAGGGGCCCCTTCCCACCAGGGTCTGTGCCGCAGGGACACCCGAGGGTGGGTGAAGCCCCAGGACACGGCCCGAGTTACTGGTCCCATCACCCCACGGGGTGCCCCAGCTGCCGGGGAAAACGCTAAATGGCAGCCCCTATCTCAACACCTGCTTTCCTCCAGAGATGCTCAAATGCTGGGGGGAAAGACAGGGCTGAGCGTCACCAGGGGCAAGGTCGTGAAAGAAACACCCACACACTGGCCTAGGTCTCTGGAGTATGATCTGGGAATCGGGAGCTGGACGTGATTAAAGGTAAAGCGGAAATGTCTGAGATCTGCTTATTCCACATTCAACCTTACCTTCATCCATCACGCTCTGTTTAAAAAGCTCCTTCTTTTAAATTTCTTCATCTGAGAGGCAGCATGACACTGTGGAAAAGCATGGAGTCTAGAGTCATGCAGGGACAGACTGAACGTGAGGTGCAAATGCTGGGGACAGCTGTTTCATCTCTCCAAGCCTCAGTTTTACCAACTATAGAATGAGGGTGGTGACAGCGAGGACACTCACAAAACGTTAATAACCCATATACTCTTCATGTGCGCGTGAGCGTCTGTGAGCGACAGAAAAATGATTCGCACGTGGACTCTGAATAAATGAGAGCTACCGTTCTCACTGTTACACGTGTGCTTTCCCCCTTCTTTTCTTCCACAATATATATACCACTTAACAAAAACCTAGCTCATTACTGCTAACTTGATGTCATTTCCGCAAATGCACAATCTCCCATTAACAATAACCTGGGAGAAAGAAATAGAAGCCCATTAAACGAGCAAGCAATTCTGTTCTGTCCACATCAACTGATGCAATCTATGATGTTCAAGCCATTGTTCAAGCAGAATTACTCCTTCCTCACAAGGCGGGTTTGGAGCCCTCAACACCTCGCCCTTGAAAGCCTGTCCCAGCCTTTTCCTCGCAGCATAAAAGGGCAGTCAGACGTCCAGAATGCACTGAACAGACCCCGGGGGAGCCCTTTAATGCTATTATTCACTGATTTTTATCATCCAAGAGAGTAACATCGTATTTATCAGTATTTACATTTTTCTTTCTTTTTGCCAAATTACATTCTATCAGATAAGTTCAGTTTTCATCATTCATTCACTAAGTTCATTTAAATCCCAACAGAGTTAAATGTTTTCAGGTGCCATTTTCTGTGAAACTCAATGCCATTTGTGAAAACAACCTTTCCCCCAGTGAAACAATGCAATAATAAGAAGAAATTTTAAAGCGTTCCGCTTTCCTTAAATAATAAAACACAAGTCAAAAATGGAGAGAGAAACCTACAGACTGAAAGGGAAGGAGGAGGCATCAACAAAGCGCAGAGGGCAGACCTTACACGTGGAGCCTGATTCAAACCACCAGCGAATGAGATTTCTCAGTGAGATGATTAACAACATGTAAACACGGACTCGAAGGTTGACGATATTCAGGAATTTTGGTTACTTTTCAGGTGCAATAACGTGGCGACTTTTTCCCAGAGGCTTTCCTATCTTTTAGAGAAAACTAGTGAAATGTTTACAGATGAACTAATCTGAGGTCTAGGATCTGCTTCAGAATAATCTGGGGTGGGAGTGGGGCCGGCAGTGGGCAGGGATAGAGATACAGCAAGACTGGCCACGAGCCGATCCTGGCTGAAGCTGGGGGTGGGTTCATGAGTATTCATTACACTGTGCTCTCTAGTTTTTACAAATTTTTGTAATTGCCCATTAAAAAGAGAAGTTAAAAGTGAATAAAACTTCACAAAGTGAAACAACTCCCTCCCCCAAAAAAAGACATTCTATGATTGTTGGTATCACATCAGGATTCAAACAGTGACACATGTGTGTGCATATTCACTCAGAAGACGAAAGTATTAAACAACATGAAAAGGTCTTTCAAAATTTGAAAGAAACTTTTAACAAACCTTGTAGTTTAAACCAACGCTCTCATTATTTGAAATTCGAATATATGCAACTCAAAAGTCATGACTCACCTTTTTCAAAGCACAAGCCTTTATTACTTTTTCATATCGTTCTTTTTCATATTTCTTCCCAAATAGAATATTACTCCTCAGAGTTCCTGAAAACACCCAGGGCTGCTGAGAAACATACGCGATCCTCCCGTGCACGCTGACCAGCCCCTGGCTCGGGGGCAGCTCCCCCAGCACAGCACTCAACAGTGACGACTGAAACAGATGGCAACACACACGCGTGAACAGGCAGCACTGAGGACGGACACGCCCCGCAGAACAACTGTCCCCACCCTGGGCGCTTGATAAACGATAGAACCCTTTCCTTTAGAATAACGAAAAAATAAGATTCTAAACCCTTTCATTCAGAATCTTACTCTGAAGGAATAGGATTGGGTACAGTATTCTAAACCCTTTCGTTTATAATAGGATTAAGGCAGTCAGGACAAAAAAAAAAAAGGAAGAATAACACCATTGGTCAAGGTAAACTAATGGTTGATAAGGATTATTAATAAAGTGCTATATTCAGCAAAGACTAATTAAGAATGTTTAACATTCTTAACTAGCAGAGCAGCCCAGCAGGACGTGTATTTCATGTATCTGATGTATAATGCAGCTGTTCTTGCATCCAGGTATCCTTTACTTGACAAATACTTGCTCTTAAAAGCAAGTGTGTGAAGTGTGTGAAGAATATATCCAAAATTATTAAAAGAACTCTGAAGTGAGTTGTGTCCAAAGAGCAAAAGTCCGTCATAAAGGAAGTCATCCCCCTCTTGTGTACACATCCCCCTCTTGTGTACACATCCCCCTCTTGTGTACACATCCCACGTTTAGATTTCTGTATTTTGTTGTACAGAACACAGGAGACCAAGTGCACGTGCACATGTCCTTCAAATCTTTAACAACACACAGGGGTGGCGCGTCTGTGTCCACAGCATCACAGCGCTCACCACACTGGGCTGAAATGATCTGCCTGCGTATCTGTCTCGCCCCAGAACCTGGCTGCCTCTGGAGGGCAGAGGCGTCTGCGGCTTGCTCACGTCTGTATCTTCAGCTCCAGCACATGGCTGCACACTCACTACACGTGCACTGACGGGACCACGTCAAGTCACATGAGGAAATGCTCAGAGCTTCCCGGAAGAGCCATTACAGCCTCCAGACCTCCTGGAGGGCCCACTGTGACAGAAAGAAGTCCCCACGGTCTCAGTCTGTCCTGAACAGCTGTCACATAAACCATTTCCTTCACTGAGACGTCCGAAGTCCCGACAAGCAGTTCCCAACTGTGTAACAGGAAGCACCAGGAAGGAAAACACAACGTGCTTACTAGCTCATTAAAATAATGTACTTAATAGAATATTCAGTATGAGGTTTTTAATCATTTGTAAGGTTTCATTATGACCCTTGGTTTTAACTGTCTATTTCATTAATCTCCACAAGGTGGCAGCATAAGCGCATACATGCCTGGCCCTTTACTAATAAATAATTTGAAATCTCCACTAATCGCTCCATTTTCATTTGATAAAGAATGAATCTCAGTAACGCTCAGCACGCAAAGGGGCATTTTGTAGGATAAAGTCACTCTTGGTAAATTAACTCTTACAAATAACGGTCAAAGCTCTAATTTCACGAGAGCTCTAATTGAACACCAACAGCAACAAAAAATGGGGAATAAAGAAATTAATTATGGGGACTTCCCTGGTGGCGTAGTGGTTAAGAATCCGCCTGCCAATGCAGGGGACCCAACAAAGCCAAATATAAATTAATAAATTAATTTTAAAAATCTATTAAAAAATTAATGATGATATCATGGGTCAGAGTGATAAAGCCTCATATTTATACATGTTTCATGCATTACCTGTCCTGGTTAAACGGGGGCAATAAAGTACTTCTACTGTAAGAAAAACAAAAAACATGAAGACACCTGCAACAGCACACAGTCCAACGCGAGGGAGAAGGACAAAGTACTCATCGTGCCAATCACAGGTAGTATTCCTGAGAGACGTAAGAGTGTATGCATGTGTTAAGAAAACTGTCAGTAACTGCTAATGTTTAAAAAGAAAAAAAGAGTGGTTACACTTGATTAGTAAAATGCCCAAAAGATCGAAAGGCAGAGTCTGCATCATCTTCAAAATGAAAAATTTTGCTGGAAAGAACTAAACTAATTATAAAACATTCAAATACTAAAAAAAAATGACAATTATTTTTCATCACCAAAAAAACTAGCCCCAGATTTTATAGGTATTACAAATCTATCAATAAGAGGCTAGATTTTAATACATGAGAAACATTTTTTAAGCTTCTCCATTCCTTTCTTCCTGTCTGACACCTATTAGGGTTCCCATTTTACTACCTTTCACTCAGTTACGACAACAAAACAACGAGCCACATACAAACAACAGCTTCGCGTTGCAGCCCTTCACAGTCTGTCAGGGCCAGACACTGAGTTCCCTCCCTGTTCAGGCTTCAGGATCGGGCACTGCTCCGCCGTGACCAGAAGGGGGCAGCACTCGACAGCGCAGGGGTACCGGGGACTGTCTCCTGATTATACAGGCTCTGGGGGCACTGACTCAACAAGGACGGTCTGAGGGCTGATCATCTGATCATCAGCTGAGCCCCACTCTGTAACAGAGACCGTTTGAAATCCCTGCCCCGTGGAGATTTGGAGGCTCTCACAGGACCATTTATTTTAAAGCTTCAAGACTGAGACCAAGTCCCATCATTTCATGAATGAGACCTGGGTCCCCGAAAACCTCCCCCACCTGCCCACCTGGCTGTATAGCGGAGCAGGTTACAGAGCTCATGTCTATCTCCTGCCTCCCAACCCAGCATGGCCTTCATTCAGAAGCAGCTTCTCCCCAAAACCTCCAATGTCTGTGCCCCTCCCCCTCCGAGGGCTCTCTCACCCATGACCTAAGTCGACAGGTCCTAATTACTAACGACCCCAGCGTGGAGCAGAATCCTTCCACAGGCAAGGCCAGGACAACAGAATAGGGTGTTCTGTAGCATAATGCAAGTTGCACAGAAGTCTGAGAACATGTTACTAAGTTCTTGAAAGAAGAACAAAGGAGCTCATTTTAAAATGCTACATAGTTTGGTACAAAAGAAATTTGGTAATGGGTCATTCAAAGTACGTGTTAGCATTCACAGAGTCGCCTTTATAATGGAACTTTAATGGTGCTTTCCATAAATGTGCATATGATGAGAAATACCACGCTGGAGGAAAATCCGTGTGCACAGAGGACCATGAAACCAGGGGGCAGGGGGCGCGTTTCGGTCGTCGGTAAAGGGGCTGCACAGGGTGTGCGATACTGACAACTTCTTGAGAGCAGACCCTGTGTGTTTTCTGTTTGCCTGCACATCATAAATAAACCAAGTGTTGGAAAATCACCAGTTCTCCCTGTCAGCTTGCCACACAGTGCAACCCTCCAACTGGGAATCACGGGTGCTCACTACGTCCTCCTGCTGTCGCCTCCCCGTCCCTGCTGCCACCAAAGTAGCCAGAACCATCTAGAAGCTTAGGATGCGGAGCCTCCACCCTGCCCGACAGCAAAGATCTGTATGAAGATCCACGCTTCACTCCATATGTAATAAGATGACCTGAGAATTCAAGGCAAAAAACGTACACTGATTCCCCAAAGCCTCTGGTCTGTAACAACTGTTTATGTACCTGTTAGTTAACCCATTCCATACTGCAGCATTTTGTCTGTCCAATCCTATAAAGTCTAACATTACAAACGTATGTACTTGAAGTTCAAAATGTGCTAATAATTTGAAAGCTCTCCTGAAAATGAGATAGAGAGCAACATGTCAAACGTCTTAGGCTGATTTTATACTTAATCTCCAGTAGTTGCAAACCTATTCCTGATTTTGAGAATTTTTATAACATACTTCCAGTAAATGAGCAAATCACACTTTACAACATGAGTAAAGTCTGAAAATTCTCTGAAAAATCTATGTCTTCAGTTGTCTGTTAGCAGTCAAGATCTTAGAATGAAGAATTTGTTACCTCATCCCAAAAGGTAGTGAAATCTTGCACGTCCACTACGGTTTTACCATCTGATGGCAGCTGAGGGTTGCACTGGGATATCTCATCAAGTAACGGAAAAGTCTACAGAAAAGGAAAAACAGATTGTTTAAACTGCAGGAACAAAACGCAAACAAAAATAATCGCTTTCCTGGAATTTGCAAGAAAAAACTTTATACAGCTTAGATATCATTTTGCCAACTATATTTAAAATGTTGGTTCACATCAGAACATACTAAATAATATATAGAATAATATATACTATTATTATAGCATATAGTATATACAATCATACAGTATACATAGTATACATGTATAGATTATTATATATAATATATATTACATATGTTTGTGTGTGTGTGTATGTGTGTGTATATATATATATAAATATAAATAAAATAAAGACTTCCAGGCCATGAGAAAAGTTGTAACTTTCTCAACAAGGATACTGGTTTACTAGATCCTCCTTAAGGAGAAAATACGGCTGCAAACTCCAACACATGTAAAACCTGGACATTTTTATTGTTTTACTTTTGTGTCACTAACAACAAACAGGGGAGCTGGAGTTGGTAGGAACTGATTCCATAAATATTTCCTGAATCCCACCATATCCCAAGCACCATGTGACATACTAGGAACACAGAGAGGAAGGTCATTCCCAGGCCTTCAGGAATCAGGTGGCACAGGACAGGCTGGGGACACAAGACAAATGGCAGAGACTCAACGAAAACCCTGGCTCTGCCTGTTGTGAGTCGTGACCTTTTCCTGGGCACTTAAGTATACTCTGGTCTTCTCACGCACGTTAACTCAATATCACTGCTTGTCATTAACTATCACTCAAATCATTGCTCTAAAAATGAAATGCTCTTATTAAGTTTCTATCTCTTAAAAAATAGTTTACAAGCATCTATTCACAATCAGTTGTCTCTCCTTAGTCAGTGCCCTCTCTCCTCGACAGCAGGAATGGCCGCATCTCCCACTTATTATTTTCATACCACTTAGGAGCTATTCAATGCAATTCAGCTGAACAGACCAAGTCCTGTGAACCACTACTGAACTAACATAATCATATATAGGAAAACTCCCTCTTGCCCTGCAAATGCTGGACATAATTCAACAAGAAAAGCTACAGTCGTAGAGAAATACCACCCTCGCTGCCCACTCCCCGCCCCCCAAGAACTGTGAATGTGTGGCAAAGACTGCTGGCTGTCCCCCAAATCTGCTCTCGTTCTTCTGAGGTAACAAACCCCAGATTTCAGCTGGCACCTGGCAGCCTGGAAGGAGGCCCTCTCTCTCCAGCCTCCCGAGCAGATAGGTGTAGCCATGTGACTACATCCAGGCCAGTGGAAAGGGACAATGTCCAGGACCTTCATCCACCCCACAGCCTAGGCCTTGGAGGTTACCAGCTGGGTCAAGGCCACATGCAGAGGAGTAACAAGAGAGAAGGAGTCTGGGTCCCTAACACCCTGGAGGATCATACTAACCACGGAACTTGTGATGGGGTGAACTGTATCCCCACAGAAAAGCTATGTTGAAGTCCTAACCACAGTTACCTCAAAACGTGACTTTATTTGGAAATTGGTTGTTGCAGATGTAATCCATTAAGGTGAGATCACACTGGAGTAGGGTGGGCCTGATACTGAGCAGGACCCTGCAGGGCTGCTGGGCTCAAAAGCCTTTCTGAGTCGCACATTTCTTTGATTACAGGAAATAGGCTTCGTTCAGCCTCCACGACCTTCCCTGAGTTCCAACAGGCAGGTTCAAGCTGTTGTTAATTAGGGGAGGGAGGGGATGGGAGACAAGGAGAAACAGTCAAGAGAAACAATAGTACAGCCTTGCGGGCAGGGTCCTGGTTCCCCATCCAGGGATACACAGAGAGATATCTTTTAGATGTTTTGCAGACACTGAAACCCACACGAGGTGGGACAAGTTAACGGTTAAGCACATAGACCCCAGACCAGTTGGAACCAGAAGGTCGATGATGTTGACTCCCGCTTACCTCCCCACCACCCAATCAGAAGACTGCCCACCAGCTGACCACGCCCTCTTTGAACCATTAATATAAAACTTCTCACTACCCCCTCCAGGTTGGGACACACAGTTTTGAGGGCATTAGCCCACTGTGGCCCCCTTTGCCTGGCAACGGAATAAAGCTATTCTTTTCTACTTCACCCAAAACTCTGTCTCCGAGATTTAATTCCGTGTCGGGATACAGAGGCCGGAGTCGGCTGCCGGCCCTGAATCCAATATCATTGGTGGCCTTATGAGAGATGCAGAGACAGACACACAGACAGAAAACCACCACACGACGATGGAGACAGAGGTTGGAGTGATGGCAGCTACAAGCCGGAACGCCAAGGTGTGCCTGCAACCGCCAGAAGCTAACAGAGGCAAGGAAGGATTCCCCCATCGACTAAAAAAATATATTCACAATCTAAAAGTTGACAGTGCTGTTTTATTCTGCAGTATTCTTAGGACTTCAAGCCCAGCAGGCAGCATCTCAAGTAACTACGAGAAAACTGCTCCAAGGAGGCGAGGCGGAGCTAGGATATACAGGAGTTTTCCAACAAAGGGCAAGTAGTAGGAACAAAAGATTACTGTTAATTAAAGAAAACCAGATATCCCAAGTTAAGGAATTTAGTGTTTTTCTATGTATGGGAAGACGCAAGAGTCTGGGCTCACCGAAATCATTCCCTTGACATGCACCTCAGCTATCTGGGGCCAGTATCCTGTGTTTTCACATCCTGAGTCTCCTCGGGGCTCCCACAGGGAGTGGCTGTAGTCTGATGGCCGCTAGATGGCAGGTATTCTTTCCCTTCCTGAGTTTCCTCAGGGCTCACCAGCTCATTCGGGAGCGCTGCAGTCGCTGATGAGTGTGACATCCTTGTTGACTGATACGGCAGGCAATATTCCATTTCTCACCCCTTGCAGGATTCAGAGAGATCTTGAACCTCCTGACATCTTGATTTCAGACTTCTAGCTTCCAGAACTGTGAAACAATAAATTTCTGTGGTTTGGGCTTCCCTGGTGGCGCGGTGGTTGAGAGTCCGCCTGCCGATGCAGGGGACGCGGGTTCGTGCCCCGGTCTGGGAAGATCCCACATGCTGCGGAGCGGCTGGGCCCGTGAGCCACGGCCGCTGAGCCTGCGCGTCCGGAGCCTGTGCTCCGCAACGGGAGAGGCCAAAACAGTGAGAGGCCCACGTACCGCAAAAAAAAAAAAAAAATTTAAAAATAATAATAAAAAAAAAGAAACCGGGCTTTGGGCATAATCCTAGTTCTGTCATTTACAAGCTATGTGAGGATGGGTGAGCTATTTCACCTGTTACAAGAGCCTGTTTCAGATAAGTCATGAATAGTCCTCCCTCTCTTGACTCAATTCCCTCCCTTTTCCCTCGACCCTCCTATATACATACAGTGCCTCAGCCCAAACTGGGTTGAGAAGTTGATTTGCGAACTAAGTTCCTGCTTCTCCATTCTTTGGCCATTGAATGAAGCTTGTGCTGTTCCAGACTCATCAACAGTTTAATTATTGGTTGTGGGAATCCGACTGGAAAAAGAACCGCCCCGCCAAGATAAGGGTTCTTAGCCTGGGCTAGGACCCCGGCATGAGTCCAGGCGACCAATTCGGTGACAAGTACAGCAGTTACCTACACAAGGAACAGAGGCTCCGGAACAAGACCGCCTGGTTTGGGATCCTGCACCACCACTCACTTGCTGTGTGATGGTAGGCAGCTTACTCAACCTCTCTGCTTCAGTGACTTCAGGTGTAAAAGAAGAGGTAATAGCACCTTTCCTTCCAGCAGGAAAACTGGAAATGGGTGCCTACCAAAATCAATGAGAAGCCTTCACCTTCCCATTTCCACCCACATACATTTTGAAAATGCACAAACAGAAGGTGTTTGGAGAGTTCCATGCCCTGCCTGAAGTTAAGGAGACATGTGTCTACTTTGTTGTTATTTACTTTAACTACACCCATACACCTTCTTCTAGGCCCCTCTTGCCTTAAGGGCCATCAAATAGCCAAGAGAGGTAGCTACACACACTGAATACACCACAATCAAAATCAGCATAGGAGCTCCCATCCCCTGGGGATCCCCTAGACCATCCCATAGAAAAAGAAAACGTCAGAATTTGCGGGAAAGATGAATGGGTTAAGGTCCAGAAACAAAAGATCTAATAATCACCCAAGTGTGATTAAAGCCCCAAGGTTTGGACTTCCCTGGTGGCACAGTGGTTAAGAATCCGCCTGCCAATGCAGGGGACACGGGCTCGAGCCCTGGTCCGGGAAGATCCCACATGCCGTGGAGCAACTAAGCCCGTGCGCCACAACTACTGAGCCTGTGCCCTAGAGCCCACATGCTGCAACTACTGAGCCCGAGTGCTACAACTACTGAAGCCCACATGCCTAGAGCCTGTGCTCCGCAAAAAGAGAAGCCAGAACAAAGAGTAGCCCCCGCTCGCCGCAACTAGAGAGAAAAACCCGTGCACAGCAATGAAGACCTAACGCAGCTAAAAAAAAAAAAAAAATCCACCTTCCAATACAGGGGACAAGGGTTCGATCCCTGGTCGCTGAACTAAGATCCCACATGCCACGGGACAACTAAGCCTGTGTGTTGCAACTACTGAGCCCACGCGCTCTGGAGCCCACAAACCACAACTAGAGAGAAGCCCACGCGTTGCAACGAAAGATCCCGTGTGCCACAGCTAAGACCCAATGCAGCCAAATAAATAACCAAAAAAAAAAAAAAAAGCCCCAAGTTTCAGGCCCATCTTGTTAGTAGTCCCAGCTACCAGATGGAAAACTTTAGTTAAGAGCTTCACCTCTCTGAGCCGTTTTTTATCTGTGTGTTTCCTCCCAGTTTAAGGAACCTTCAGTGGTTTCAGGACCAAATGATTCCTAGGCAGGACCACCTGCATCAAGACCATGCACTGCTTCTCCAAAGGCTAAAGATATGGACCCCATATCTTTATATGGACCATATGGACCATATGGACCATGCAGGCTTCAGGGACCCCATCCCCAGCGTGGTCCTCAAAGGTGGAAGTGGAAATATTCGAAATAGGGAAAGGAGCTGGTCAAATACACACTCCAGTAGTGGCTGTGTGTCCCAATCAAAACGTCTTCAAGAATAAAATAAATATTAAATAAAAAATAAGTGTTTTTTAATCCTTAAATAAAAAAGAAGTGTTTTTCACCAACACGAAATTTGCTATGATTAGGTACCAGGACATACAGTGAAAGACACACACGGAGAGAGGGAGGCAGAGAGAGACGTGGTCATAGACACAAGGACAGAGGGAGCCCGGTGCAGTTGGAACGCGCCGTCACATAAGATATATGGGAAGAGGTGGTGATATTACTGGAAGTCGGCAGCGGTCCAGGGCGCTAACTAGATACAGGAGGTTGTTAATAAGCTGATTGCTTTGGGGTAAAAAGGCTACAGCTTTAGTTCAAAACTGCGAATTCCTGAGCGGCATGGGGGAAGCCGGCTAACGGTGGGGTGCAGGGACTGCAGTCCCTCCTCCAGCTGGGTGGTGACGCCCCCGGGGCAGCCTCGGGTCTCAGCCTCCCCGCCTCCTGCTCTCTGGCATTGCAGGTTGGCGGGGCGACTAGCGGCAAGGGAGGCAGACCCTGTGCCCCAGCCACCAGGTCGCCGGGTCTCCCTCCCCGGGCCTGCTCCCGCCCTGCCCGCGCGCCCAGGCGCAAAGGGGAACACGCCGCCGGCGTGGGGAGGCTCCAGCGGCGGCGGAAAGCGCTCCCTCTGCCCAACACTCTGCCCCCCTAAAGGGCGCCGGCGGCGTCCGGCAGAGGCCCGCGTTAGCGGGATGTCGCAGCTCAGGCGGGGCGCTCACCAGAACAGGCGGGAGCAGAGGTTCGCGTCCTGCAGCGGGCTGGGCGGCACCTCCGGGTACGCCGGCAGCATCTTGCCGGCGCTGGCGGGGAGTCTGGAGCCCCGGGCGCCTCCGCTCCGTAAGAACCTGGAGTGGAGCACCCGCGGCCGCTCCGTCCGCGTCTACCCCCAGCCACGCCGCCTTCCGGGAACGCCTAGTGTCGGGGGCGGGGAGGGGAGGAGCGCTCTCTACGCGCAGCTGTTAGAGGCCTGGGAGGCGAAGCCAGCGCGCAAGGTGCAGGGCTGCCGGACGAAGGGGGGCCGAGCGGACGCTGCCAGGAGCCACAGGCAGGTGTGAGGCAAGGCCGCAGGCGCAGTTGATGGAGGCGGGTAGGCGGGCTAAACAGCACACCGGGTCCAGCGCGCAGGCACCCACTTACTAGTACCTGGCTGCAAACTCTGCCAAAAGTGCTTGCTCTGAGCCCACGCACCCCAGAAGGTGGAGAGAGGAGGCTCAGGCTCTGCCCACCTTTGCTACTCAAAAATGTCCCCTGGGGGGCTTCCCTGGTGGCGCAGTGGTTGAGAGTCCGCCTGCCGATGCAGGGGACACGGGTTCGTGCCCTGGTCCGGGAAGATCCCACATGCCGCGGAGCGGCTGGGCCCGTGAGCCATGGCTGCTGAGCCTGCGCGTCCAGAGCCTGTGCTCCGCAACGGGAGAGGCCACAGCAGCGAGAGGCCCGCGTACCGCAAAAAAAAAAAAAAAAAAAAAAAGTCATTATAGACACATATATGTACAAATTTATTTATGTACACATGTTTATCAGAGCAGTGCTTATTACAATATAATAGAATTTATAAACATTCTACGTTCAGCAATAGCAGAATGATTAAATAAGTCATTTTTAAACAAGTGTTTTTTGAACATCCATCAGACAACCTTCTAAACTGGGGATCAATGGTAAAAAAGGCATGTAAGTTTTATCTCCTCAAGAGGAAATAAAAGAGAGTAGTTGGAGACGGCCAGCAAACCCCGATTTAAATTGCACAGTCAAGAAACTTGAGCTGAAATGGGAAACCAAGAAGGAGACAGCCTTGTCCAAATCTGGGAGAAAAAAAGATCCCCAAAAAGTGAAAACAAAAAATCCATGGCATTGGATAAGATAACTTGGGTGAGTGTAGATTTTTTTAAAGGGAAGAGAGACCTGTTGCATCTGGAAGAGAGGGGAGGTCACTAAGCAAACTGCCACCCCCGAGACTGGGGAGGCCCCCCCAGTGAAGAGAGGAAATGGAGGCTTCCCAGAGCAAAACCACCAGGGGGACCTGTGCCTGGGGAGGAAAACCAGAATTATAACTGACTATCGCTGCAGGCTCAGTGTGACAATGAGAGTTAGAAACTACAGGGGGACCCAGTCATGCGAGGACTCACAACACAGTGAGATTTTCCTCCAGGAGCTCCAGCAGGATCCTACAGAAAATACCAGAGAAAAATCCCTCAGCCTTCCTGCTGGGGGTGGGGGGAAAGTAGCCAATTTGAAATAGACCCCAAGACTCCAAGGCTTGCCCTTGGTGGAAACTAGTTAACCAGAGTCTAACCTGCTGGGGTGTTAACTGAGCCTAACTGACCTGGGGGAAGAGAAATACCCAGCTCCAGCTGTCTCTAGCCATCCTGTCCCACATAAGGGAAGGGGTGGGGGGAGAAAAAAATGAGAAACACTTGTGAAGTTCATGGTCCAGAGGCAGAAGCTCACTGGGGGATTGAGACTTAATCGTGGGAACTGCTTGCCCTCACACCTCACCACCTCATTACTAAGGCCTTGTTACAGCAGTTCCTTTAACCCAGGACATTGTGTCTGCATATCCAAAAAAAGTTACAAGGCACACCAAAAGCCAAAAACAAAATTTTTTTTGAAGAGACAGAGCATGCATCAGAACCAGATGTGCCAGGGATGTTGGAATGATCAGACCAGGAATTTAAATGCAACTATGATTAATACACCAAGGGCTCTAATGGATAAAGTAGACAGCATGCAAAAACAGATGAGCAGTGTAAGCAGAGAGATGGAAATCCTCAGAAAGAACCAAAAAGAAACGCTAGAGATAAAAAGCACTGTAACCGAAATGAAGAATGCCTCTGATGGGCTTATTAGCAGACTGGCCACAGCTGAGGGAGGAGTTGCTGAGCTAGAGGATCTATCAACAGAATCCACAAAAGCCAAAAGGCAAAGAGAACGAAGGCTAGAAAAACCAGAATATCCAGGACTGAGGAACAAATACAAAAGATTCCACATCTGCTTACTGAGAATTCCAGAAGGAGAAGCAAGAGAGAAAGGGACAAAAGAAACGTTTAAAACAATAATGACTCAAAATTTCCCCCAATTAATGTCAAACACCAAACCACAGGTCCAGGAAGCTCAGAGAACACCAAGCAGAATTAATGTCAAAAAAAAAAAAACCCAACTCCTACAACTAGGTATACTATTTTCAAATTAAAGAAAAACACTTTGGCTATAGAGGAATAAAGATAAGAATTACATCCAACTTCTCTTCAGAAATCATGCAAACAAGAAGAGAGTGGAGTGAAAAATTTTAAGTGTTGAGAGAAAAAAAATCACCAACCTAGAATTCTGTACCTTGTGAAATGATCTTTCAAAACCGAAGGAGAAATATTTTTTTCAGACAAACAAAAACTGAGGGACTTTGTTGCCGGTGGACTTGCTTTGCAAAAAATGTTAAAAGCTGGGATTCCCTGGTGGCGCAGTGGTTGAGAGTCCGCCTGCCGATGCAGGGGACACGGGTTCGTGCCCCGGTCTGGGAGGATCTCACATGCTGCGGAGCGGCTGGGCCCGTGAGCCATGGCCGCTGAGCCTGTGCGTCCGGAGCCTGTGCTCCGCAACGGGAGAGGCCACAGCAGTGAGAGGCCCGCGTACCGCAAAAAAAAAAAAAAAAAAAGTTAAAAGCAGTTCTTCACTGAGAAGGAAAATAATGTCAGAAACAAAGACCTACATAAAGTAAGGAAGAGCATCAAAGAAGGACGAAGGGAATAGTTCTGCAAGAGGAACAGATAAAACGGTATTGAAAGGGGCTTCCCTGTTGGCGCAGTGGTAGAAAATCCGCCTGCCGATGCAGGGCACACGGGTTCGTGCCCCGGTCCGGGAAGATCCCACATGCCGCGGAGTGGGTGGGCCCGTGAGCCATAGCCGCTGAGCCTGTGCGTCCGGAGCCTGTGCTCCGCAATCGGAGAGGCCACAGAAGTGAGAGGCCCACGTATCGCAAAAAAACAAGACAAACAAACAAACAAAAAACGGTATTGAAAGCTTTGAACAGTGGCCAGAATGGAAGAACTTACAAAAGCTGTATCCTGAGAGTGCAGTGACGAAAGCAACAGAGAAGTTGTGAGGATTTTAGCAAAGAGGCTATTAGACTCTGCCTGCCACTCCCATCCCTTCATTTCTCTTTCATGGCAACCACATGTCGTATGTCACCTCACCTGTGGACTGAGGATCAGCCAGCTCCCTAACTTGTGCACTGAACCCTGTTTACTGCGCTGGTTAATACTTTTATTGACTCAACTGTAGGTTCTTTCTGGATTCCTAACCTTTGACTACGCCTGAGCTTTGGTAGCTAAGGATATTCTTCTTCTTTTACTTTGCAGTGGGTTTTGCTGGGTTCTGCCTGCTGATGGCATTTAACTACTGACCACTGTCTACTACACAGAGGAACCAAGATAAGGTGGCAGCTTTGGATGAGAAGCTATTGGGAAAGAGCAGCTGGCCTTTGACCCAAATCTAGTAGTTTAGGTCAGAAAGCCTGAGGTGCAAGCTCTTCAGAATGAGCTGATCTGTAAGGATACATGTAACGCCATGTCATGTGTCCACGCAAAGCTCAGAATCAAACTATGTAGTATAGCTTGCCCGTATCCTGTCAGAGATGCCACTCTCTCTAAATTGAGACCAGAGTTTCCACACCTTTCACCAACTAGTGTGTATGTATGTGTCATTTATCATTTTTCAATAGTCAGTCAACTTAAGTCTTTACTCGTTAATCAAGATTGCCAGGCAGGCTATTTCTAGCACACGTCTGTGTGTCCTATAGGACTGCAGCCTTTACTCTGCTGCCCTCAAACCGCTTTTCTTATTTCAGATTTAGACTTTCATCCAGCCGCTATCAAGCATTGCCATCCATCTCTGCCTGTCAGTCAACTGGTTCAGTTTCCATAAAACAACCAAGTCTGCCTTATAATGGCACTTGTTTGTAGGTCCATGTTGGTGTTTTATTACATTTTCCTGCATTCTTTAAAATTAGTGAATAGAAGATGGAAAAATTAATATGCTAATAGTAATAATGCAATTCCTGCAAAGATGGAGAGAGTATGAAGTAGAACAAAGGAGGTAACTCTTCCATCTGGTTCGGATGCATATTGGAAGTCAACTCACTGACTATATGCTTAATTTTGAAGGAAAGGGATTTTTTTGAATCTATGGAAGCTTTATTCATAACTGCCAAACCCTGGAAGTAACCAAAACGTCCTTCAGTAGGTGAATGGATAAATAAACTGGTTCATCCAGACAGTGGGGTATTATTCAGCACTAAAAAGAAATGAGCTACCAAGACATGAAACAACATGAAGGAAACTTAAATGCTTGTAACTAAGTGAAAGAAGCCAGTCTGAAAAGGCTACATACTTTATGATTCTAAGTATATGACAGAAAGGCAAAACTATGGAGTCAATAAAAAGAGCAGTGGCTGCCAGAGGGTGGAGGTGGGAGTGAGGGATGAACTGGTGGAGCACAGAGGATTTTAGGACAATGAAAATACTCTGTATGATACCATAATGATGGAAATGTCATTATATATTTGTCCAAAACCATAGAATGCACAATACCAAGAGTGAACCCTAACGTAAGCTATGGACTCCGGGGGACTTCCCTGGTGGTCCAGTGGTAAAGAATCCACCTTGCAATGCAGGGGACAAGGGTTCGATCACTGGTTGGGGACCTAAGATCCCGCATGCCGTGGGGCAACTAAGCCCGCACGCCACTACCACTGAGCTCGCGCGCCTCAACGAAGGAGTCCATGTGCCGCAAACTGCAGAGCCCGTGCACCCTTGAGTCCACGTGCCACAACTAGAGAGAAGCCCGCATGCCACAACAAGAACGCACGCACCACAAGGAAGTATCCCACGTGCTGCAACTAAGACCTGATGCAGCCAATAAATAAATAAAATATATTTTTAAAAAACCTGTGGATTTCAGGTGACTATGATGTGTCAGTGTAGATTCATCAATTGTAGCAAAAATATCACTCTGGTGGAGGAATGTTGGTAGTGGGGAGGCTATGGAGTGCGGGGACAGGGCAGATATGGGAAATCTCTGTACTTGCCACTACAAAAAAAGAGAGAGAAAAAAGAAAAATCTATGAAATACTAATAAGATATCGATGAAGATTATATATGCAAAAGGTGAAGTGTTATAATAGAGGACATAAAGAGATTTTTTTTTAAGTTAGAGACTGAGATTCATATTAATAAATTGTCCCATGGATCCCTTAGAGAATTTCACAGGCTTATACATCATCCGATAGAGATACAGCTTTCTCCAACTCAATCAGGAAAATTAGAAGGCCAGACTTAGCCTATCTCCTGTCAATTTTTAAAAAGTAATGTATAACACACTACCAAAGTGATCATCATTAACCTCCTTTCCATCCCTTGCAAATTACCATCAGCAGGTCCATTTTTTTCTTCATTAAACTTTTTTTCTGTTTATTAAATGGGACTTCAGTTGAACTAAGAGAAATAGAATTTGAGGTAAGAAATACATTTATAAAATTAATTTGCATTGCATTATATTAATGTTAAATCTCTGTTTTGGATAATCATAGATATATGACATTCAGGGGTTCAAAAGCTGAAATGCTCTTCCCGAACATAAAGAACTCTAGAATTCTTTTTTGTTTTCTGAAAAGGGACTTCCCTTCACTCCATCTAGACAGTCTATTTTCAACTGCACTCTCAGGGAAGCTATGGGTATAAAATTAGCAAATTGAATCTAAATGAAACGTATGTTTCCTACCCTCACAGAGCTTACAACTTATACTGTGTGTGCAATTCCCATCCTTCGGGTCACACCTTTGAGTGAAGGCTTCTATTGTAATATGAACAACAGAAAGGAAGTCCACTATGTTTCAGTATTAAAACAAAACATATTGACTTTTTTGATGGGCATTTTTCTAAAATGTGTTGCTGATATCCCTCCATTCTTAGAGTGGGCAGAATATGATGACAAACATTATTAATTATTTGGTATCATTATCAGCAAGTAGTGTGCCATTTGGTACAATACCCTTAGGGCCTAATGAAACACAGGTGTAGGGGTTTATGATTTACTTACATACATTTAATAGCAACCATTTATCTTTTAAAACTTTCATGTCCGTTTTTTATATATTTTTCTTCTCTTTCCTTTTCTAATAGTATTTTACTTTTTACTATTTTTAAACTGGCTTGTTAAGTAAGATTTAATAGGCTTTAAAGTAAGCATCTGAGGGTCTCTGCTAGGAATAATAATGATGAGTTTGGACACACAATTTTGGCAACTTAGATGCCTCTTGGTCTCAGTTGTCTTCTGTGAGACTGAAATTGCCCGAAGAATGACAGATGGAGAAGTGAATGTTATCAGAAGGTGTTTTGGCTTGCTAATGGCTTTATAAGTGTTCCTAAATGATTAGTAAATTTCCCTTCTTCTTTTAATATGAAATATTTCAAGAACGCTAAAAATACGCCCAATTTTATTTTTCAAATGTACATATATCCAAAACAGATTATATAAAGTGTTGAGGGCTTCTCTGGTGGCGCAGTGGTTGGGAGTCCGCCTGCTGATGCAGGGGACGCGGGTTCGCGCCCCGGTCCGGGAAGATCCCACATGCTGCAGAGCGGCTGGGCCCGTGAGCCATGGCCGCTGAGCCTGCGCGTCCGGAGCCTGTGCTCCGCAACGGGAGAGGCCACAGCAGTGAGGGGCCCGCGTGTGGACATTTTCCTAGAGTTATTTACGAATTTTCATTAAAGAAATAAGATGTATAGGAACAAACCAAAAAGAGAGAGAGGGACAGAGAAACCAAAGGTGGAGCCCTGAAGCCCTCCAACATTTACAGGTAGAGACCCACCCAAGGAGACTGAGGTGGGAGAAAATATGCCGTCACAGACGTGCAGGAAAAGCTGGAACCTATGCTTCTGAAGACAGAAGAGTAAAAATCTGATTAGGCAAAGTGGAGATTTTTGACTTAGAAAAAGCAGCATTTTAAAGACAGAGAGAGAGAGAAACCCTATAAAACTGTTTTGAGCAGAAAACAGTGTGTGAAGGTGTGGAGATAGCGGTTATAACAACTCCTGTGAGAAATTTTGCTGTGAGGAGGAACAGAAAAGAAGTAGAAAAAGAAATAATTGCAGGAGTACAACCCTTGAGAAGGCACTCCTCCACGCTGTAGACTGTTCTATAGCCAGTGTTTAATAACATGGGCGAGAGTTGCCAGTGCCTGCCCATACGCCCTGGCCCCTTCCATTTCACACCAGCCTGATGTCCTGCAACTCTGTCCTTCAGAATGTGGCTTTGAGGTGTTGCAGATGTAATTAAGGTGAGGTCACTAGGGCGGGTCTTAATCCAGCTGGTATGATTGGTGTCCTTATGAAAAGGGGACGTTTGGACACAGGGAGAACACCAGCGGAAGCTGCAGGCAGACATGGTGGTCCTGTGTCTCCAAGCCAAGGAACACCAGAGATTGCCAACACATCACCAGAAACGAGGAGAGAGGCAGGGAACAGACGGTCCTCACAGCCCCCAGAGGCAGCCACCCCTTCCCACACCTTGATTTTGGAGTTCTGGCCTCCAGAACTGTGAGAGAATGAATTTCCGTTGTTTAAGCCACCCAAGTTTAAACCTGCCGCGTGTGCTCCCGAGAACAGCCTCCACACAGGTCTGTCCCACCCTTATGCCACCCCCATCTTTATCCCCTCGACCACCAGAACGAGCCTCCCAAAAGGCAAATCCCATCAGGGTTCACCCCCCTCAGGACGCTTTATCCGTCTTTGATGCAGTCCTCCTCCATCCCCATGCCTGGTCATTTTCTGTGAGCGCTCTCCCCCCTCGCCCCCTCCCAGGTCCACTGAGACACAGGCCACTGCCCGAGGGCCTCCTGCCCTTGCTGTGCACGTGGCTCCTTCTTCCTGGTCTCACATTCACTCCCCTCCCTGCAGGAAGCCCAGGCTAACCTGCCTTCATCTCCCCCAGACGGATGGGGCCATTCCTCTTCTCTGTGCCCATCACAGCCTCTTCTAACCCCATTAGAGCCAGGTTTTATTGCGTTGCGTTACTTCCTTCTTTTTTTTTTTTTTTTTTTTTGCGGTACGCGGGCCTCTCACTGTTGTGGTTGAGAGTCCGCCTGCCGATGCAGGGGACACGGTTTCGTGCCCCGGTCCGGGAAGATCCCACATGCCGTGGAGCGGCTGGGCCCGTGAGCCATGGCCGCTGAGCCTGCACGTCCAGAGCCTGTGCTCCGCAACGGGAGAGGCCGCAACAGTGACAGGCACGCATACCGCAAAAATAAATAAATAAGTAAATAAAAAATAAACAGAAACAAAAGAAAACAAAAAAAACTTCACATTGCAACAGAACTCAAAGCTACAAAGAATAGATTGCTTATTGAAGATGTGGGCAGGAAGGGCGAGGAACAAAGTGGGCGAAGATACTAAAAAGGTATAAACGTCCAGTTATAAAGGAAGTCATGGGGACGTAATGTGCAGCACGGTGACGATAGTTAATACACTGTATTATATATTTGGAAGTTGCTAAGAGTAGATCTTAAAAGTGATGATGGATGTTAGCTAGACTTACTGTGGTGATCACGTTGCAGTGTATCCAACTTTCAAATATCATGATGCACACCTGAAACTGATATGTTATATGTCAATTATACCTCAACTAAAAATATTTTGTCAAGGGAGTGAGAACCCTATTTATTACCTTAGTTTCATTTTACCTTTACTGATAAGTGTCACACTCTATTTTAATATTTAGTCTAAAGGAGTTGATGATGTGATTTTTTTTTTAGTCTTTAATTTTTTGTCTCTTGGTTCTTGGATGTGTTTGCTGTGGTTAACACTTGGTGTTTTAAAAAGAGAGACAGAACATAACGTTATGAGCTCCTTCCTGGAGGGCCGCGGGCTTTTACTGTTTTTCTCCCAGGCCTAGTGCCTGGCCTGCCCCCAGCAGGTGCTGACCAGAGGCTGGATTTTAACCCCTCAGGGAAAGACTCTGGTGTGGCGTTTGAGAGGCTGGGGAAGGACTCCTTTAGGACTGAAGACTGTGTGCATAGGAGGAAACGGGGGTGACTGTGACCCCGTCCCGAGGGCGCGGGGACAGGCACCACCACCTGAGTCCTGCCTCCTCTCTGCTTCATCTCGAGACTCTCTCTCTCCAGCCTGAGCTGCAACGCGCCTTAATCCCTTTCAGCTCCTGGAACTCACCGAACCCACTTTGTTCTGGGCCTTTGCACCCGTCTCTCCCCTGCCTGGAGTCCCCTCTCCTCTTTACTGACCGACTCTTCCTCTTCTTCAGGTCACAAGTGACACACGCTCTGCCCAGCAGGACGCCTCCTCCTCCGTGAGGTGAGGCCCCCTTCCCTGCCCTCGCCCTCCTGACTCTCCCGTGTCCGCTCCTTTCTCATCTCCTTCCTCCTTCAGCCCAGAAGAGCAGAACCTATGTCTCCTCCATGGACCCCAGCACCTGTCTCGGAGCCTGGCGCACAGTAGGGCTCAGTACTTGCTGGGTGACTCTGAAAGCACACAGGCTGTAGGTGAAGAACTTTCCAAGTCCCGGATGTGTCCACTTGCTTCTCTTTGCTCCTTGGACTAAGAACTTAGCGGCTAATAAACCCCAGGCAGGAGGTGGGTATCAGAAGAAGAGACAAGTGTATGATTTAAATAGAAGATAGTTGGAGAGAGAGGAAAAGAACTTGCTAGTTCAGGAAATGCATGGCCAACAGCCAGTTGCTGTGATTCGCACACAGCCTGTCCTGTCGTGTATGAAGAGGGCTCCCAGGATGAACGTGCCGTGGAGACTTTCCCTAAGGGCTCACTCTGGCTGATTCTCTGATATGCCGAGGCTCTGCGGACGAGGCTGGAAATGGAAACTGAACTTGGAGGGAAACACACGTTGTGTCTCTTTGTATAAATGGTTGTCATTTTCTACCCCAGGTAAGCCAGTTTAATAGTGGCATCACACAAATTATAGTGTACAAATCTCTCATCCACTCCCAGGTTAGGAAGGACCTGGGTATCATTGAATCCCATCCCTCGACCTCTGCAGGAATTCCCTCTGCAGAATCTGATGATTCCCAACTTTCCGTTCCCCACTGCACTAACTTAAAGGCAGCCAGTCCCATATTTGGAGACTTCTGATCGTTACAAAATCCCCTGTAGCCCAGGGCCTTGGATGAAGTTGTGATTTATTGAATTAGATAATAAGGGGAACCTATAGATTAAAAGAGATTTAAGAGACATATCAGTCAATGCAACGGCGAATACAGGGGTCTTATATGGAGACTGACTTAACAAACCCACTGTAAAAGTTTTTAAATTATGAGGAATATGAAGTAAAGACATTTTTTTAAATAACTAACTAAATAATGAGGAAATGAGGGCTACTCAAAACATTGCTTGGCTATTCGATGGTGTGATGGAAATACTCTAAATTGGGAGAGGTGGCAACGATGTTTATGTGACTATGCTTTTTGTTTAATAGGTTTGATTTGCTCCATATTTCTTTTTTTCTTTTTTTAAAATATTTATTGATTTATTTGGCTGCACTGGGTCTTAGTTGCGGCATGTGGGATCTCCATTGCAGCATGTGGGATCTCCATTGCAGCATGTGGGATCTTTAGTTGTGGCATGTGGGATCTAGTTCCCCGACCTCGGATTGGGCCCCCTGCATTGGGAGCACGGAGTCTTAGCCACTGGGCCACCAGGGAAGTCCCATGACTATGCCTTTTTTTTTTTGGCTGCGTTGGGTCTTCGTTGTTGCGAGCTGGCTTTCTCTAGTTGCGGTGAGCGGGGGCTACTCTTTGTTGCAGTGCACGGGCTTCTCATTGCAGTGGCTTCTCTTGTTGTGGAGCACGGGCTCTAGGCGTATGGGCTTCAGTAGTTGCAGCATGCGGGCTCAGTAGTTGTGGCTCGCGGGCTCTAGAGCACAGGCTCAGTATTTGTGGCGCTCGGGCTTAGTTGCTCCGCGGCATGTGGGATCTTCCCGGACTAGGGATCGAACCCGTGTCCCTGCACTGGCAGGCGGATTCTTAACCACTGCACAACGAGGAAAGCCCCCAGACTATGCTTTTTAAAGCCCACGTTTCTTCAGATATAGATTGAAATATTTGTGGGTAAAATAATTTTGATATCTGACACTTGCTTCAAAATAACTCAGCAGAGATAGGAGTAGGGGTGAGGAGTAGAGTGGGTATAGAAAAAACAAAAGTTGTCATGTGTTGATAATCGTTGAAGAATAGAAGATGAGAACATGGGGGTTGATTATACTATTTTCTCTACTTTTATATATTATTTCCATTATAAATTTTTTACAAGTACATGTTTTTTTCAAATGCTTACTTTTCCACTGACATATTTTTAAGGCACCAATCAAAACCTATTCCTTTTTTGTCTGTTGCAAATATATTTTCATTTGCCTCCTAAACTATATGATTTTTAACTCCTTCCTCTATCTCATGAGGAGGGCACTTGTTTGTTTTGTCATATTTACTTGTAGTGATTTTTAAATTTTTATTGAAATGCATATTCTATATATGAGTCAATAGTTCCTCATCACATTGTGATAAAATGCAGGTGCCCCCTACTTTGACAAACAAACCCCACCATAATCAAACTCCATCCTACATGTCAGACAAACTCTTCCAAAGTACAGAAGAGAGGAAACACTTCTATACTTTTTTTTTTTTTTTGCCACACGGCGGCATGTGGGATCTTTGTTCCCCAACAAGGGATTGAACCTGTGCCCCCTGCAGTGGAAGCATGGAGCCCTAACCACTGGACCGCCATGGAATTCCCAGACAGGAAACACTTTAGAACCCATTTTATAATGCCACTTGCAGCAACATGGATGGACCTAGAGATTATCATATAAAGTGAAGTAAGTCAGAAAGAAAAAGACAAATACCATATGATATCACTTACATGTGGAATCTAAAATACAACACAAATGAACATATCTATGAAACAGAAACAGACTCACAGACATGCGAACAGACTTGTGGTTGCCAAGGGAAGGGGGTGGGGGGGGAAGTATTAGGAGTTTGGGATGAGCAGAGGCAAACTATTATATATAGAATAGATAAACTACAAGGCCTTACTGTATAGCACGGGGAACTATACTCAATATCCTGTGATAAACCATAATGGAAAAGAATATGAAAAAGAATATATATGTGTATAACTGAGTCACTTTGCTGTAAAGCAGAAATTAACACAACATTGTAAATCAACTATACTTCAATAAAGTTTTTAAAAACCCACTAACACAACATTGTAAAGCAATTATACTCCAATAAAGATATTTAAAAAAATAAAATAAAAACCCATTTTATGAGGTCAATATTACTCTGATATCAAAACCAGACAAAGACATCACACAAGAAAGAAAACTACAGACCAATATTCGCATTCAATGTACACAAAATTTCTCAACAAAATACAAGCAAATCAAATCCAGCAACATGTAAAAAGAATAATGCACTTAAACATGGCAACTTTTATATGATATATATTTTACCACAATAAAAAATAGTAAAATAGGGGCTTCCCTGGTGGCGCAGTGGTTGAGAGTCCGCCCGCCGATGCAGGGGACACGGGTTCGTGCCCCGGTCTGGGAGGATCCCACATGCCGCGGAGCAGCTGGGCCCGTGAGCTATGGCCGCTGAGCCTGCGTGTCTGGAGCCTGTGCTCCGCAACGGGAGAGGCCACAACAGTGAGAGGCCCGCGTACCGCAAAAAAAAAAAAAAAAAAAAAGTAAAATAATAAAAAGAATTATACATCATGACTAAATGGGATTTATCTCAGGGATGCAAGGATGATCACATGATCAATCTCAGTAGGTGTGGGAAAAGCCATTAGACAAAATCCAAGTTCATGGACCCCTGGTTAAGAACACCTGTTCTGGAAAGTCTCTAAACATAGCAGATGTCAAATAATAGTGAAGAAACCCCCGAGGGCTAGAAGGTAAATTTAAAGGGTGCTACTGGGGAAAAAATGTTCTCTTGAATCTATTGGAAAAGTCTTCTTTTTTGTTTTTGTTTTGGGTTTTTTTGGCCGCATAGGATCATAGTTGTGGCAGTGGGATCTTCGTTGAGGCGTTTGGGCTTCTCTCTAGTTGCCGCACTTGGGCTCAGTCGTTGTGGCACTCGGGCTCTCTAGCTGTGGCACGCAGGCTCAGTAGTTGCATAGTGCAGGCTTAGTTGCCCTGCAGCATGTGGGACCTTAGTTCCCCTGCAGCATGTGGGATCTTAGTTCCCCGGCCAGGGATTGAACTTTCATCCCCTACATTGGAAGGCAGATTCTTAACTACTGGACCACCAGGGAAGTCCCTGGAAAGAGTCTTCTTGAATCTACCTTGATCATGAACAATGACAGCGTCAATGATTTCTCTGAGATCTAAGAGGAGTACATAGTATAAACTTTTAAAGTGTAGGTGTGTGTATTCCTTCTTTGCTACAGGCATAATTGTTCACCTGCTAGATGGGCATGTGTATTTTTGTGGTACCATAATTAAAGGGCCTTTGAATGGCTTGGAGATTTAGGGCAAGTGCTTTAGACTTAGATTTAACAGTAGCTGTGTTATAGCAGCTCAGTGATTTAAATTTTAGGCCTCAGAATTCTTTTAGCTTTTATTCATATCTGAAATTAGGATTCTAACACCATAAGATGAGAATTTTAAAAAATAATACCTATGAAGTATTTAGTACCTGGGCCACGGAAGTATTCATCACGATAAACAACATCCAAGGTGGTGTAAATCATGGGTCTGTCTTGGGACTGTTACGTCTGCCGCTTAGATAGATTGATGTCAGGCCAGAGGGCTTCATAATCACAAGTTAAAGGGACTAATACCCTGGTTTAAGGACTAGACTTGTTGCTCGAATAACCTGGAAAACTGAAGAATAAATGGGCATAGAATGAAATTTATTTGGACAACTTTAGCAGTTGTGCATTTAAAGGAAACACATAAACGACGCGAAGAAAAGACGGCACTGGCCGGGTGTTGCCAAAACAGAGGATTTTGCAGGGCAAGTCCTCTGCCTGTATTTTGGGGACTTGCCAAGGGGTGATTTTGTTCACGTAGGGGCAGAGCTTGAGCTTCCTTTGGCTCTGGCTAAATGCTATAAATACTGTCACATCCTTAAATCTGTGTAAATGGTTTCAAAAACTGCTTAAAGATGTAATTATTAGTTGAGGGTGCAAGCCCAAATATTTCCGTGGGTAAAACAACTGAGGGAGGCCTTTTGGTCTCTTGCAGAGAGAAGGGGGCCTGTCATCAGAAGGCACACCCTGTCCAAAAGTATTTATGTTCAAAACATTTCAGAAACATCAACCAGCCAAACAAATAGGTTGTGGAGGCCTCAGTCCCGCGCAAGCAGCTTATAATCTCTGATCAGTGGAACAAGCATAGATTAAGTGTTTCTCTTTTGTATCCCTGAACCCATAGATGGTCTTTTCCCTTCCAATCAGATAAATACTTGGCAGGAACTGAACTGCTAAAAGCTCTGAATTGTAGCATCGCAGAATCCTTAGAGTTGCTTGTCTTTTCCCCGTTTCTGGTTGCTTCCAGTTCCCTTCACAAATTCTTCCCCCTCCTTTTTTTTTCCTAGCTAACACTCAGCTGCTATTTAGAATAAGATGGTATTTGACCAACTCTTTTTTTTTTTTTCATCTTCTTTTCTAAGCACTTAATGCCTCAAACACTTCAATGTGTTCTGGCCCAAGAGCGCCCTCCTCTGTCAAGCAGTCACCAGGCCCTGATTTCTTTTCCCTTCCTTCCATCTTCGGAGTGGCTCCCAACCACCTGTGCCAAAGGGGCGCATGTGACAGAACCATCTCCAGCCCTCGGTGCTATTGACTTCTCATCTGGAACTCTTGGTTTCCTTTGATAGCAAATTCTTTGCCTTTATGAAAGTTATTTACTTCTGAAAAGTATTCAAAGAATGATCAAAGAAAATCAGTTACGCTATTAATAAACTTAGACACTTCTCCTTACAGGCTGAATGAATAAAATAAGCAGAAGTGACAATAAGGATTGTAATCTGAAAGCACTCCAGTGATGCAGCGTTAGAGGGTAATTAATTCTTAAAAAGGTAAAAGCATGACTCTCATGCAAATAATAAATGGTCATCATTAATCTGTGAGTTATTTATTATTAACTATTATTAATTCACGATGGAATCAGTAAGATATTACAACTGTTTTTTTTTATATCTTTATTGGAGTATAATTGCTTTACAATGGTGTGTTAGTTTCCGCTTTATAACAAAGTGAATCAGTTATACATATACATATGTTCCCATATCTCTTCCCTCTTGCGCCTCCCTCCCTCCCACCCTCCCTATCCCACCCCTCTAGGTGGTCACAAAGCACCGAGCTAATCTCCCTGTGCTATGCGGCTGCTTCCCACTTCCCCCTCCCTGGGTCCTCAAGTCCATTCTCTAGTAGATCTGCGTCTTTATTCCCATCCTGCCCCTAGGTTCTTCATGACCTTTTTTTTTTTTTAGATTCCATACATATGTGTTAGCATACGGTATTTGTTTTTCTCTTTCTGACTTACTTCACTCTGTATGACAGACTCTAGGTCCATCCACCTCACTACAAATAACTCAATTTCGTTTCTTTTTATAGCTGAATAATATTCCATTGCATATATGTGCCACATCTTCTTTATCCATTCATCTGTCAATGGACACTTAGGCTGCTTCCATGTCCTGGCTATTGTAAATAGAGCTGCACAGGGAGATCAGCTCGGTGCTTTGTGACCACCTAGAGGGGTGGGATAGGGAGGGTGGGAGGGAGGGAGACGCAAGAGGGAAGAGCTATGGGAACATATGTATATGTATAACTGATTCACTTTGTTATAAAGCAGAAACTAACACACCATTGTAAAGCAATTATACCCCAATAAAGATGTTAAAAATAAATAAATAAATAGAGCTGCAGTGAACGTTGTGGTACATGCCTCTTTTACAACTGGTTTTTATAGTCTCTCCCTGACAAAATTCCTCTCAGTTGCCATGAACAGGATCGTTTGCACTGCTGTGAACAGGAATCATTTGTATCACTATTAGTTTTCTGCAAGTTAACTTCTACCTTAACGGAGTTGTAAAATAGCCTAGTGAAAAACAAAGATGTTCAACTCTATAGAATAAAACAACCCTGCAAAGATCATAATCCGGCATTCCACTGAAGAGATGTTCTGTGGCCTCTCTTGCCCTTCCAGCATCTTTCACAGCTTTTCCCGTCAGTGGTGATCATTTTATTAACATCTCTCCATCTCGTCTTCACCCCTATCCCATGCTTCCTCCCCCAACCCACAAGGAATCCTAGGCTTGGATAAAGGGTGTCTGTGTGTATTATGGACTGTGTGAAAATGTTGGGAAGCTTGTAAATATTTTACAAGGATGTGGAGAGGAAAAAAAAAGGCTGACCTAGTAATAGAGCTTAAATGCTGCATGCAAAGTGTTCTTTAAAGGGCAGTTTCTCGTGTTCTGTATCTCACAGAAGCACAGAGAGTTCAAGCATTTGTGTTGTGATAGGAATAGTTAGTTTTGATTTTAAAAGCAGAGTAGCCTTCAGGAGTTTGGTTTAGGAAGCTTAAGTTGTTTCATTTCAAAGTTCTTTTTTTCCTAGAATAATGCAGATTCCCCCCGCCCAAAAGGAACCCTGGGCTTCATAAGCCATTGCTATAGTAGGTCAGGAAAACAGTCATGCTGATGTACTGAGGCACAGCGTGGGAGAGTGGAAGGAACTTAGGTAGAATTCTGGAGATTCAACCACACATCAAGAAAAGCCAAATAATTTGGAGATGAGAATAATGGGGATCAATGGCGAAGGAAAAAAGTAAAGTGGTTTTTAGCATAAATCAAGGCCTCGAGAAGTGTCTTGTCCTCTGGAAACTGGAGTCATCTCCAGAGATGAGGCGGTGACTAGGAATCAGATCTGCCATCAGATTCCAGGTTCAAGACAGAGTCCTCCTCAAGAAGTGGACAAATGCATAAATGACAACAATAGAGGTGGACGTGAGATGGGTACAATAAAATGCTACCTGAAGACAGAGGAGCAGCTGTGGAGCCACGACCACACGAGGAAGGCTGGAAAGGGAAGTGGTTTGTGGGGGAACATGATGAGTTTGGTTTGGGACCTATTTACGACCTGGTAGGGCTTCTACGTGTCTTATATTTATGTGTATCAGCTCCATCTTTTTCCTGTTCCCCCTTCTGCTTCAATCTTGCCGTCAAGTTTAAATCTCTCTTGAAGAATGGAAACAATAACTTGGTTTTCTTTGATCTGCCCTCACAAACCAAGCAAAATGCCTTACACATAGAAGATACTTAATAGATGTTGAATGGATGGGTGGATGGATGGATGGGTGGATGGATATTCAAATGTTCTTGAGCAGGGGGGTTACCTTTGCTTCTTGGAGTTCCTTAGAGCAAAGTGGGACAGGACAGGAGAGCAGAGGTTGGAAAGAGTTGGGATCTTATGGGGACAACAAACAGACAGATGTAAGAGGTCAGAAAGAAGAGTTGGCAGAACATAAAAATAAGTTGTGTTTCGAGAAGTAAGGAAAAAGAGTCAAGATGGCTAGACGGTCTACTTGGTGTGCAAATAGCAAAGTAGTTTTATATTTAAAAACTGTGAAATTAAAGTTTAACCCCATATTACTCAGTCATAAAAAGAAACGAAATTGAGCTATTTGTAATGAGGTGGATAGACCTAGAGTCTGTCATACAGAGTGAAGTAAGTCAGAAAGAGAAAGACAAATACCGTATGCTAACACATATATATGGAATTTAAGGAAAAAAAAATGTCATGAAGAACCTAGGGGTAAAACAGGAATAAAGACACAGACCTAGTAGAGAATGGACTTGAGGATATGGGGAGGGGAAAGGGTAAGCTGTGACAAAGCGAGAGAGTGGCATGGACATATATACACTACCAAACGTAAGGTAGATAGCTAGTGGGAAGCAGCCGCATAGCACAGGGAGATCAGCTCGGTGCTTTGTGACCGCCTGGAGGGGTGGGATAGGGAGGGTGGGAGGGAGGGAGACGCAAGAGGGAAGAGATATGGGAACATGTGTGTATGTGTGACTGATTCATTTTGTTGTAGAGCGGAAGCTAGCACACCATTGTGGGGCAATTATACTCCAATAAAGATGTTAGAAAAAAAAAAGTCTATAATAAATTTTGAGTTGATTTTCCTGTATGGTGTAAAAAAAAAAAAAAGTTTAACCCCAAATGACACAGAATTATATTGCTCCTAACATCACGTTAAAAGCCATTCCAGCTTGTTTGGACCTGTCTCTGACTGCTTGGCCTGGTGCAGTCATTTTTATTGCTCTAGATGGCATCTGTTTTCATTATCAAAGCAGGGACTTCCTGCCACGTCATCTTGAAGTCCAACCTCACTTGCACGACGTGCTGCTTTGTAATTAAATTAAAATCAGAGGATGTTTTGGATTAGAGGAATCTTCCTTCAACCAGACCCAAGGTTAGTAAGAGAGTGTGACCTGTCTGGGATCGAATTCCCTAATCCAAAACATCCGGAATAGTTCACTGGATTAATCTGCAACTCACTGGGAGGTTTTGGGTCCAATTGCTAAAGGTTTTCTGTCTGTTTCCATTACTCTTTTCAAGTCAGGTCAATATGCATTTATTCAGCTCTCTTATTGAAAATGATAGGAAAAGTATTACTGAGTCCCAAGAATAAAGAAAATGGCAGATAAAATGCAAGGAAAGGAAGAAAAGTAATGAGTGAATAAATAAGTTCACTCATGAATACAGAATTTATTCATGAATAAGTAAATTCATTCATCCAACAAATGAACTTACAGAGTTCTTATTTGTACCAGGCACTGAGCTAGGTAAGTGCTGTGCAATAGAGAGAGAAATATAAGCTACTGGTTCTGTTCCCCAGGAGTTTAGGATTTGTTTTATTTTTAATAAAAAAAAAATTGCCATTGGACAGTTTAAATTCAATTATATTGGTGTTTTAATCCAATCAAAAACTTCACAAAGAAATAACCTTGAACAATTTCTTTGAACATTCTGTGAGGGAAAAGGCTAACGACATCACACTGCACCACTGGATAGGATGTGTGTGTTTGGGTTGGATTGAATCCCAGGGCCCCTAGCCAGTAGGCTACAGGAAGAGAATTTTTTAAATCTATTTTACTGGCTATAGAAAATAATCCTCGGTACAGAGTATCAGGCACACTTTTTGCTTTGAGCATTGCCATGAGTCTATGTAGCTTTAGAAGGAATGACCTTTAGCAAAAACTAATTGACAGGGACTTCCCTGGTGGCACAGTGGTTAGGAATCCACCTGCCAATGCAGGCGACACAGGTTTGAGCCCTGGTCCGGGAAGATCCCACATGCCGCGGAGCAACTAAGCCCGTGAGCCACAACTACTGAGCCTGTGCTCTAGAGCCCAAGAGCCACAACTACTGAAGCCCACGCGCCTAGATCCCATGCTCCTCAACAAGAGAAGCCACTGCAATGAGAAGCCCGCACGCCACAACGAAGAGTAGTCCTTGCTCACTGCAACTAGAGAAAGCCTGCGCGCAGCAACGAAGACCCAAGGAGGCCAAATAAATAAATAAACTACTTAACAAGTAGGACCAAATATTCTTATAGTTTTGAAACACACTGAGAAAATTTCCACTTAATCCATCTATGCCCCAACCTTGGCTCCTTGTCGGTCAAACTGTAGTTCTTCAAAATTCAATGAAAGAAGGTATGGAAAGCAACAGAAATGCCATAACAGAGTGTTACTGAAAAGGTTTAGGGAGATGAGGCTGATGAACATTCATCCAGAAAGAACAGTCATGACATGGATGGCATCTGAGGGCTATTCCCCAAGCCCCTATGTCTTAGCTAGTTTGGGCTGCTATAACAAAGTACCACAGAGTTCGGCGGGGGCGGGAGCTTATAAACAACAGAAGTGTATTTCTCACAGTTCTGAAGGCTGGAAGTCTGAGAACAGGGTGCCAGCCTGGTCAGGTTCTGGTGAGAACGCTCTTCTGGTTGGCAGACTGTCAAACCCCCATTGTGTCCCCACGTGGTGGAAAGAGAGGGAGAGAGCTCTCTGGGGTCCCTTTTATAAAGGCACTAATCACTGCCCAAAGGCCCCATCTCCTAAAACCATCACATTGAGGGTTAGAATTTCAAAGTATGAATTTGGGAGAGACATTCAGTCGATTGAAACCCCCTCATTTCCTCCTGTTCCCACTAAAACCTAAGCTCCATGAAGGCAAGGACTTTGTTTGTCCTTGTTTTCTATTGTGTCTCCAGTGCTGAACAATGAATAGTACAGGGAGGGACTCCATTAGTATCTGCAGGGTGAATGAATGAGTCGGCTCTGCAGTCACCTCCAATGATGCATCCTGAGGACTCTCAGGAAGAGAAAGCACAGGACACTGGCCCCAGATAACTGAGGTGCACATCAAAGGAATGATTTCAGCGAGCCCAGACTCTTGATCTTCCCAGACATACTTGAGATGTCTGGTTTTCTTTAATTAACAGTAATCTTTTCATGTTCCGACTACCTGTTCTTTGTTGCAAAAACTCCTATATATCCTGGCTCCTCCATTACCTCTTCAGAGCAGTTTCCCAGAGTTATCTGAGAGGCTGTGTCCCCGGCTTAATTCCTCGGTTTTTTGGCCATGCTGCACGGCTTGCAGGATCTTAGTTCCCTTACCAGGGATTGAACCCGCACCCTCAGTAGTGAAAGCTTGGAGTCCTAACTACTGGACCACCAGGGAATTCCCAAGTCCTCAGTTTTGTCCGCCAAATAGAATACAATTCTCAGCTTTTAGGTTGCGTATTTTTTTCAGTCGACATAGTCAAGTTTTCTGAAAGGCACTAAGACCCTCACATCGTCCCCCAGACCCCCTTCCATCCTATCATCCTCACACACTACCTGCTCTACTACCATCTCCACTGAACCTCTATGATGAGGCCAGAGTGTAGAAAGGACAGCACTTCCCTTCCCACCCTGCCATCAACCCCATAAAAGGGAGGGGAGAGAGGGGGAGCCTGAGCAGTGATGTGGCCTCAGCATCAATCTTCTTCAAATTGTTGGAGAGGGCTTCCCTGGTGGCGCAGTGGTTAAGAATCCGCCGGCCAACGCAGGGGACAGGAGCTCGAGCCCAGGTCCAGGAAGATCCCACATGCCACAGAGCAACTAAGCCTGTGCGCCACAACTACTGAGCCTGCGCTCTAGAGCCTGTGAGCCACAACTACTGAGCCCACATGCTGCAACTACTGAAGCCCGTGTGCCTAGAGCCCGTGCTCCACAACAAGAGAAGCCACCCCAATGAGAAGCCCACGCACCGCAAAGAAGAGTAGCCCCTGCTCGCCACAACTAGAGAAAGCCCGTGCACAGCAACGAAGACCCAATGCAGCCGAAAATAAATAAATAAATAAATAAATAAATAAATAAATAAAAACTTGTAAATTGTTGGAGAGGAAGACAAGGGTCTTGGTCCAATGTGGCACCAACACCAACACGTATCCTGACTTGGCCATCCTGACTGTGGGTATATTTGTGAGAAACACCTACCCAAAGGTGAACTGAAATTGTCACTGTCTTGGAACCCTTGGGATGTGTCTCTCTGCAGTGACATAGGGAGGGAGGGAGAAAGAGGGCGGACGCAGAGGCCAGCAGTGATGGAATATGACCTTGAGGAGAAATGAGGGCACTGGATTTCTAGGTAGGAGGAGCTTGTGCACAGTGATGTTGTTGGGAGAGGTATGCCTGGGAGTCTTTTCTAGAAGCTATGTTTGCACAGAATGCATAGCTTTTACTCTCCTTGTGTGTTTACTTAGAGGAAAGGCTGATGGAGTTTGAGGTGGAGCCGTGGTGGTGTTGGTGGTGGTGGGACTTGAGCCCTATTGAGAAGAACCTGAGTTCTCCCCTGAGACAATAGCAGGTACGAAATGAGATCATTACAAGCACTGCCAGGAAGCTCGGAGATATTCAGTGCAGCGGCCCACGGAAAAGTCTGGAGTTTCTGCCTGGATTCCATTTGAACTGGGGCAGAAATGTAAAGATATAGCATTTGTTCCCATAGACTGATGTAGTGTAGAGCGTAACTTTTACGCATAGAAAAAAATAAAATGAAAAGTATAAGATATAAGACAGGGTGAAGGTTAAAAAAATTTCATGCTGATTAAGGGAAGAATCCAGATTTGTAAATAGGAAAAGAAGGCCTGTCAATTAAGTTAATAATGGAAGATAATTACAAATATTTTAAGAAGCTAGTGAAGCACAGTTGAGCAGTCGGGTGTGTGTGGTCAGGGAACAGGGAACGAAGAGAAAATCCTGACAGGAAAAAAATTCAGGAAGGAAACAACTAACTGTTGGAAAATGATTTCCACTCCTCATCTCAACTGTTTGAGTTAAAAGAAAGTAAGACCCGTGAAAGAACAACTATTTCCAAAGCAGTCATCCTCGGACATGCTTTGTATCGCAGATAACCCGGGTGGTACCAGGCTATCTTCAGAAGGTTCTGGCGTGTGATCTGGTCTGTTTGCAGTGAGTGGTGCTTTGTGCTCACCCTGCCCTTTTTACCCAGCTGCTTATAACGTGCAGAAAGTAAACCCTCAGAGAAACGGCCCCGCCGCCCAGCCCCTCTTCAGAGTCTATCGGATGAAGAGACGCAGAGCTCTGTTTTCTGCTGGCTGTGGTCACGCATGGCTGGAGGATTCATGGACAAGACCAACTGCTCCATCTGTATCTCAGAGTCACTGATTACCAAGAAAAGGACTCAGCCCAGAATCATGCAGAGGATAGAAAGTCCTCAGAGAGTGAGTCTGTTAGAGTAATCCGAACAATCAGAGCCATTCTTACCACATTCTGATTTCTCTGTTGCCCCTTTCAAATACAAGCCGTTCTCTAAGGCCCAAAGGGAACACTGTGAATGGTGCCTAAGATTTTTCATAATGTTAACATCTGAATGAAAGGACCAGATGTGACCTTAGAATGAAGGCAATGACCAGGGAGAAGGGCAGGGGTCAAGCGAATGCCCCAAATTTCAGGGATATTGATGTTTAAATATTTCTTTTTATTTTTACATGTTCACAGAATCTCAGATCTCAAACCGGAAAAGACCTTAGAGTTTATCCAGTCTGTCTTCCTGGCCAATGCAGGAATTATTTCTACCACCTTTTTAGTAGAGGAGCATCAGCCTCCTCTAGACACTTCTAGTCATTTCTTTGTGGGACAGCCTGTTCCGTTGTTGGGCAACTCTGATAGAAATTGCTTCTTCAGAGAGCCCCTAACTCTGATTCCCTCGTAACGTCTACCCAGGAGTGGTACTCATCTTCTTCCCCTTCCTCCATCCCTCTCACACCCTTACCCATCATATTCTTTCCCTTTTTTCCAGATGAAACAATTGCCCACGTGAATTTATTTCAAGACCTCCCGTCTTCCTAGTTACCCTCCTCTCACATCAATGAATGTGGTTTGTATTCACATTCCTTAAGATATGGTGCCCAAGACCAGCACTGTGCAATTTGACTATGGAATATGCGGGAGTGAGGGGCTATTACCCTTCCAATGTGGACATTCTTATGCTATTATCGGCACTTCGGATTGCATTAATCTTCATGGCTGCTACTTTTCCTGTTGTTTTTTACTAAACGTCTAAGAAGCACAGCTTGTTTTTTTTTTTTAATTAAATTCAGTCAAACTATTCTCTCTCATTCTATCCAATGGATTTTTAAAGCCAAACATTAAGTTGAGAACCTGACTGCTTGAGATCTTGGTATGTATTGGAAAATACTGTCCTGGGAGAAGGGATGGAACTTAGGGTGGGACCTGCTCTGCAGCCAGCTTCCCCTTCCACTGCCCCCAAGTCTCTGGGCAGGAACCTCGGAGCACCCGTGACCCCTTCATCCCTCATGAGTCACCAAGTTACTCGGTCTTATCAGTTCTACCTCTAAGTACCTTCCTTGTCTGTTCCCACTGTTGCCCTCACATGAGGTTCAGGTTCTCACATGAAATACTGCAGGATCTTTCTGAAATGCCAGTCCCGTCAGGGATTCTCTGCTCAAAATGTTTCAACGGCTTTCTGGCTCCTCTAAGACAAAGTCGAAATCCCCTCATAGAGCTTACAGGTCCCTTTGCAAGTCCCCCTCCATGTGCACCTGCACCCCATCTTGACGTCCTCCCGCACATCCACGTGGAGTCTTTCCAATGTGCTCGCTGGTCCCCGAGGCGCTCGGCTCCCTTCTGCTTGGAGGTCTTTGCTCGTACGTGCCAGGCCGTACTCTGAACGCTCTACACAAATTAACTCACTTCATCCTCACCACCACCCTCTGAAGTAATAATATTACTCCCATTTTACAGACGGGGATCTCATATGTTAAGTATTTTGCCTGGTGTCACGCAGTTAATAAGTTGTAGAGCAGGATGAGTCCCGTGACCCGAAATGCCCCCCCTTTCTTCCTCCTGGGTGAACTTCTACCCATCTTTCAAGACAGTTCAAGCACTGGCTTTTCTGGGAAGTCTGCCTATGCCCTGAACTTAACCCCAGATAGCACTTATCATTCTGGGATAATCGTTTGCTAAATGATCATCGCCCTCTAAGCAGCACATCCACGGAGATAGGCCCCTGTGCTTTCCTCACTGAGCCCCCAGAACCTATATTCTGTGCCGGGAATCTAATGAATGCTTTGATGAAAGGAATCATTAATGAATAAGTGAATTAACTACTTACAGGGTTCCTTCTGTAGTTGTAATATGGCGTCATAGCCATTTACCAAATTGTTAATTTTGGGCCATCAGTTTTTCCTGTAATGCGTACAAAAATCTGGCCAAAGCTTAATTGTAGATCAATTCTTAGTTTTCTTAAGAAAGAATTAAGGAGGGCTTCCCTGGTGGCGCAGTGGTTGAGAGTCCGCCTGCCGATGCAGGGGACACGGGTTCGTGCCCCGGTCCGGGAGGATCCCACATGCCGCGGAGTGGCTGGGCCCGTGAGCCATGGCCGCTGAGCCTGCGCGTCCGGAGCCTGTGCCCCGCAACGGGAGAGACCACAACAGTGAGAGGGCCCGCATACCGCAAAAAAAAAAAAAAAAAAAAAGAATTAAAGAATTAAAAAATTCTTAATTTTCTCCTGAAATTCAGATCAGTTTAAATATTTCCGTTTAAATATTTATTTAAATATTCAGATCAGTTGTCCTGGCTTTGTCTAAGAGCAGTACTGCTTTCTGAAGTGCTCTGGAATTACTTAAAAACGCACAGCGGCAGTATGTTTTAAAACTACCAACCCCAGTATGCTCTTTGCTCAGGTGTCCTTTGAGTTCATCCCCTTGAGGATGCGAGTTAGTCCGTAAGGGAATCGAGCAGAGGAGACTCAGGAGCACCAGCTTGCCGCACGTGCAGTCAGACGGGCAATGAGCGAGAGAGGAGCAGTGGGCCCGGAGAGAAATACGCCTGAGCCTTTTCTACACACAATATTCACCACGAGAAGACAAATACTGACGATCAGATAAGCATGAGAAGCCACAAAGGGGAGGTGGGATAGCCTTCCTGGCCTCCCTACGCAAACATCACCGAAAGATCTCATGTTCGTACCGCGCTCACCGCCTTTCCTTATTTTCTGCATTCTCCATGCTCTGGCATCTAGGGCCTCGGGTGTGGCAGGTGAGCAGAGGGGAAGACTGCCCTCCGGGGGCCAGCAGATTCTTAGAAATAACACACAGGTGCAGCTTTCAGAGACAAATCAGCTAATCCAAAGCACACACCCCAGTGACGTCCTTTGTCAAGCTTTCGCACATCAAACCAACATTCCTCCACCTTAATCAACCCGGCGCGCCGGGGACCAGACAACTCAACAAAGGCTCTGGCAGGTGCTTTCCTCTCACTCCTTCTGCCTTCTGACCGGCTCTGGTGCTTCCCAGCTGGGTCCTGTGTGGGGAACCAGGCCTCCTACTTCTAGGGATCTGTGAGTGTAAAAACTTCTTCCTTCATGACAGCGTTTCATGTCTGCGTGTCCTACCATCCCTGATTAAAACTAAGTCCAGGTACATTTAAAAACATATACTAGTCTATTTCATGTAATAGGATTCTTTTTCTTGAACTTCCTACAAACTTTTGGTATGTAACTAGACATCATCATTATCATCTTATAGATAAGAAAGGGAGGGAATTCCCTGTTGGTTCAGTGGTTAGGACTCTGCGCTTCCACTGCAGGGGGCAAGGGTTCCAACCAGGTCAGGGAAGTAAGATCCTGAAAGCCACTCTGCAGGGAGAAAGAAAGAGAGAAAGAGAGAAAGAGAGAAAGAGGGAGGGAGGGAGGGAGGGAGGAAGGAAGGAAGGAAGGAAGGAAGGAAGGGAAACAAAATGAATTTAAGTGACTTATCCCAGGTCACACGAAAAATTAACGGCCAAGTTGGGATTTAAACACAGGTTTTGGGCTAGTACTAAAGGCTGAACATTTCCTCAAAAGTTCTATAGACGACCATACAAAGTTATAAATATGTTCTCTTGTGAGCCTCAGTTAATTTGTCTGTAAAATGGGGACTACAGAATACCATCTTTTGGATAAATATGATAATATATGTGAAAGCACTTTGTAAAATGCAAATGTAATTCAAATCAGTATATTAAACTGTTTGTCACAAAGTTTTTCCCAGTTCTCAGGGCCAGGAATACTCCTGGAAACCTTTGTCCTTTTTTGACTGTCCAGAGCACAAACACGTCCTAGGTCTGGTGAAGCTCTATCCCCTACCATGGAGCCCAGAGGGGGCCTTTTCTCCCCATTTCTGCAGATGCAACATGTGATTGACACAAGGAACGGTCCCACATCTGTGGTGAGAAACTGACTTCTAAACAAAGTGTGGTCTTGCCTTATGAGGTACAGCAAATCCTTACCTGTAGGATAAGCATAAACTGTAGTCCAAAGAGCACAATAGCATTTGCTTTGTTATAAATATCACATAAGACATGCAACAAGGCGTCAGAGGCATCCTTCTATTAGGTTTTGGATTCCAGGAAGCAGCTACTGCAGTCCTGGCTGGAAAAAAATAGATGGAGCAAAAGTAATGGTCACCTTCCTACTGTTGAGATGTGAGCTCTCCAGGCATTGAAATCTCTATTTATTGGAATGACTGCTACCCTTTATGGTGCATGTCTCTGTGTCTGGCACTGTATAAGGCACTTTGCCTACGTTATCTCATTTCATCACCATTTCACAGGTAAGAAAATTGAAGCACAGGGAGATTAACACCCTTAGTAAATGGTGAGTCCATCAGACTCGAAGTCCAAGCTTTATACAGAATTTCTCACCTTTTAACATGCATGGGGGACACCTGGAGATGTTGTTAAAGTGCAGATTCTGATTCTATGGGTCTGTGGTGGGGCCTGAGAGTGTGCATGTCTAGCAAGCTCCCAAGTGATACAGACGCTGCTGGTCTGAGGACCACACTTCAAGAAGCAAAGCTCTAAATCGTCCTGCTCTTCAAAAAGTGCTTCTTGAATCTCATCATAAAAAACACTCATGGTGGGCTTCCCTGGTGGCACAGTGGTTAAGGATCTGCCTGCCAGTGCAGGGGACACGGGGTCGATCCCTGGTCCGGGAAGATCCCACATGCCGTGGAGCAACTAAGCCCGTGCGCCACAACTACTGAGCCTGCACTCTAGAGCCCGCAAGCCACAACTACTGAGACCGAGTGCCACAACTACTGAAGCTCGCGTGCCTAGAGCCTGTGCTCTGCAACAACAGAAGCCACCGCAATGAGAAGCCCACGCACCGCAAAGAAAAGTAGCCCCCGCTTGCCTCAACTAGAGAAAAGCCCACGCACAACAACAAAGACCCAATGCAGCCAAAAATAAAAATAAATAAATAAATTTATAAAAAAAAAAACAACACAACACTCATGGCTCTTCTCCTAAGCACTTCCCTAGGGCTTCTCCCTTTGCCAGAGCTTGGTGACATGAGAGGAGAGTCCCTATGCATCTATTAAAGGCTGATTTCTTCTTCCATTTGTTCAACCCACAAACCTTTATTGAGAGCCTGCCTGGAGCCAGCCATAATGGTGGGTGCTGAGGATACCAGGATAAGTAAGATAAGGTCCTGGCCTGTAAGAGAGGAGCTACTGATGGACACAGGCTGTCCTGAAAACCTCTGAACACCCTGCAGCAGACTGACTTGGGACCAGGTCCACTTGTGGGCTGCCTGGGCTCTGGCACCATCCTCACCGCCACAAGGTGTGGGCATGTTTCAGCACGTGGGTCCAATCCTCTTGGCACAGAGACAACTTTCTGGCGGCTCCTCCTGTCCAGAATCTGCTGGGAAAATACAATTCACCTACCTTGGGTCATTGATTGTGTCAGTAAACATAAAACTATGCCATTTTTTGTTAGGATAAAAACACATCAAATGTTTCTTATACTTATTTTGGGGGTGAGAACCGCCAAAGACAGAACTTGAGTTTTTCCATCCACTTTTATTTTTTATTTTATTTTTTTTTCGGTATGCGGGCCCCTCACTGTTGTGGCCTCTCCCGTTGCGGAGCACAGGCTCCGGACGCGCAGGCTCAGCGGCCATGGCTCACGGGCCCAGCCGCTCCACGGCATGTGGGATCTTCCCGGACCGGGGCACGAACCCGTGTCCCCTGCATCGGCAGGCGGACTCTCAACCGCTGCGCCACCAGGGAAGCCCTCCATACACTTTTAGATAACTATATACGCATTTGGAACACAGCAAGAAAATAAAACTAAATTAAAATTAACCTTAGGCTTATTTAATGAAATTAAGTCTCAGAAAGCACTGAGAATCTTAGCAAATGGACACCTGTCCTGAGATGAAAGGTAAATGCCTTCCAAGCGTACACAGATCCATCAAATGTGTTATTTTGAAAATATTTTCGAAGCATCTAAATTACTCAAGCCAATTTTCACTGTTATTTCATTGTGGACTAAGGCACACATTTCAACCAGGAAGAAATCTAAGGTTATGACATCAGGGCTTCCCTGGTGGCGCAGTGGTTGAGAGTCCGCCTGCCGATACAGGGGACACGGGTTCGTGCCCTGGTCCGGGAAGATCCCACATGCCGCAGAGCGGCTGGGCCCGTGAGCCATGGCCGCTGAGCCTGTGCATCCGGAGCCTGTGCTCCGCAACGGGAGAGGCCACAACAGTGAGGGGCCCGCGTACTGCAAAAAATAATAATAATAAAAAAATAAAGTTATAACATCAGATGGCGCCAAACTATCCCCTATGTGAGAATAAACACCCACAGAAACCCTTTTCTTTAGCAAATGCCATTCCTTTCCCCCATCCTTATGGCCTGGCTGTTAAGGGGATGGGGAGAGAGGTGAAGGGTAGGCAGGTGAGGAGCGGTCCACACTCCTACACGCAGCCAGCATCCTGTGACCGCCGGCTTCCACAGTAGTGTTTAGCTCCATTCCACCGAAACCCTGGCACACTCACTTGAGTCATATGGTCATTTAGGTCATTCAGACCTATCTCCACACAGATGCAGATAAGATTCTATACTGTCAGGAACCAGGAAGCCAGCAAGATAATAGATAATGGGAGGGGGAGAAAAGGGCTATCAGGATCAATTACGTTAGAGGAGCCTCTTACAGCCAGCTTTTTTTTTTTTTGGCCGCACCCGAAGGGCATGCGTGGTCTTGGGATCTTAGTTGCCCTGACCAGGGATCAAATCTGCATCTCCTGCAGTGGAAGCGCAGATTCTCAGCCACTGGACCACCAGGGAAGTCCCACAGCCATCATTCTGTAGTGAACTTCTACTTCGAGGTGGTCAAGGACTGTAAAGTTCTTGAGAGAACTTCAAGTAGAAACATACCTTAAGGGACTCCTGGCCTCCAGCTCTCTCAATTTATGGAGGAGGAAATTTATGATTGAGGCACAGAGAGTTTCATTACCAAGATCAAGATCGTGAGACTAGCTAATAAAAGAGTCAGAACTTGAAGCTCAGTCAGCTGGATTGCTGTCCAGTGATCTTCCTTTTTCCTGCCTGAGTACCCATCCTAAATCATTCCTCAACACCCCAGCCTTCGTCCAGGAATACAATCTTGCCCTCATCACAAACGAACGGTCTCCTCATTATTTTGTTCATTCAGTCATTTTGCAAATATGTATCCAGAGCCCATTGTGTGCTTGGAGCACAAGGAGAACATCACAGACCAGGTCCCTGCCCTCGAGGCGACCATGACTCAGCTTTACTCTCTCCTTGGAGCAATGCTTTCTGGATCCAGTCTTCCCCGTCAGAAATTACTGCTGCTCTCCCTGTGAGAGATGCTTTCCTCTCACAGTTAAAACTCTCTACTAACATCGAGAGGAGAGAAAAACACAACACAACAAAACAAGCGACACAGCCTAGAGTGGATATTGCATCTAAAGACAGTGAATTGCTTTTGAAATTGAGTCAAGAAGTTTTCAGTCCACAATGAGGATTGAATTACAAGTGTCCCTATGGTGTTGTCCTGAAATGGATTCCACAGAACTATAGTTGAAGGGGGCCTGTGTTTTTCACAATTGGAAATGCCCCTTGTCCAAAGAAATGCTGGCTTACATCAAATCTTTTAAGGTTGTTGTCACTACTAATGTAAATGGGTTCCTAAAAAACTGTAGCTATACTGGGTCATCTAAGAGGGTTAGTTAGCAACAAGAAGGTATGACTTTGACAGTGACGTTATGTAACCAGCAAGGAAAAAAAAAAAAATCTAGCAGTTTAAAAAGATTTTCTGTTTTTCTTTCTTAGAGGAGGCTTAATGTGGCTTAAGTCTAAGAAGATTTGTCTCAAATTGACGATGTTGGCTTAAATCGTTTATTATTTTAAAATGCGATATAACCATTTTCGTTCCTCTTTGGATTGTGGGTTCTTTTCTCAATTTGGAATCATTGTGACATTTGAGAGCCTATTGGCATAGAAAGCTTCCCAACACCCCACTGTTGTGTTTTCAAACAGGAATAAAGGAAAAGCAACCAGCCTCGTCAGCAATGACTCCGTGTGAATGAGGAAATCCAAACGGGTGAGTGTCCATTTCCTTTGGAAATATGAATCAGTGTTCCTGATGTTGAATATAGATTTCTGTAGCAACTTGTATCTTTGATAAAGATTTTGATTCAGGATGAAGAAAGTGGAGAGATTATGTTAAATGAATTTTACAACTTCTAATTGAAGCATTGTCAGTGGACAAGGTTTTCCAAATTACCTTTTGTGTGCAGGGTACACAGCAGACATAGAATACGTTATTTTTACTGTTGAGAAGCAAAATCAAAAGGGTCAAGTTTTAAGGGTAGAAGATTATTTGGACCACCACCAACACTATTTAGAAGCAAAATTTCTAACTCCATGTTTCCTAAGATGCATTTGGAAGCAGCTGTTGAAATCCTAACAGCAATCTACTTTGGAGCTAAGGTCGAACACCTATTTTTCACAATACCTGGGCTTCATTAAGGAATACAGAATGAAGGATAATAAGAAAAAAATATATATATATATTTAAAGGATGAGCTCAGTAAAGAACAAAGAAATACACTTAGCCACATGACATAACTTCTACCTGCTGCCTCAAGGTGGGAATGGGCCAAGAGGTCTGTGGAATGACAACCGTGTCCCCATAATACTCTTCTCCTTTAACAGTTTTCCCTGTACCTAGGGAAACCTTCTGTAGTAGAAGGAACAATTTTTTTTTTTTTTAGAAGGAAAAATTTTGAAATATCCCGAAGTAAGTTTAGTAGCTGGGACTGAAGAGAGACCAGCATTGATTCCTCTAATGGGTGCTCAGGAAAGTCCATGTTATTTGGAGGCCTAACTGGGGTGTCCAAGCTTGAACACGTCCCTCGATTGTCATTAGAATCTCCTGGCTTTAAATAAGTATCCTCTCTTTATTCTTTGGCACGCACTGTGGACTAATAACGTGAATACTTGACACAAAATCCCATAAAATATGATGCTTTGGTAACTTCCTAGTTAAAATTTTATTTCATTTTCTTTACTGGGGCCAAAGTACAGTTTTGCAATTTGATTGTGAAAAGTCTGTATATTATCAAATACCAGGGTCAATTTTAAATATAATAAACCCACAACTTGGGGCAGATTTGTAGAAATAATCAAATAGGCAGAAAGCGGATACAGATAGTGATTCTTATAATGACATACGAGCCAACAGCCAATAATTGTGCCCCTGGAGGTATGCTGAGGTATGAAAATGCCCTTTTTTTTTTTGAAGTATAGGTGATTTACAATATTATATTAGTTTCAGGTGTACAACATAATGATTCAATATTCTTATAGATTATATTGAAAATGTCTTTCTTTCCTCCTTCCTTCCTTCCTTCCTTCCTTGGCCACACCGCGCACGCTTCTGGGATATTAGTTCCCCAACCAAGGATCGAACCTGGGCCCTCAGCAATGAAAGCACGGAGTCCAAACCACTGGACTGCCAGAGAATTCCCTGAAAATGCCTTTAAAATGTTTTCCCTCTTTAACATACATATGCTTGTAATAGTTCCTAACGTGCAAAACATTGAAAGGTTGTCTACATATATATTTTTAATAAAACAAAGTAGCAAAAAGGGAAAGATCATGGGTATTTTCTTTCACCTAAATACTTTTTAAAATTTTCTTGCTCAGCTATTTTATCACTAAATATGATTTTTTTTTTTTTCCGCTGTCGGTACACGGGCCTCTCACCGTTGTGGCCTCTCCCGTTGCGGAGCACAGGCTCCGGACACGCAGGCTCAGCGGCCATGGCTCACGGACCCAGCCGCTCCGCGGCATGTGGGATCTTCCCAGACCGGGGCACGAACCCGCGTCCCCTGCATCGGCAGGCAGACTCTCAACCACTGCGCCACCAGGGAAGCCCTAAATATGAGTTTTTTAAAAAAAATATGGAAACTCCTCTAAAAGCAGAATTCCTCCCTCTCTCAACACTATCCGTCTTCTCATATGCTTCTATCACTGTGAATATATATATATGAATATACATATGTGCGTGTATGGATTTTATGCTCAGATGGCCTGAGAAATACAGGAATTTAGAATAATGTGCGATCTGCTGATGGCACGTGTGTATAAATATGCAAGTATATATAATATATGTACAAATATAGTATATAATTCCTCCATGATGCAAGGCAAATTGAACTAGTTTGTGAAAGAAGCCAGTCACTTTCTTTGGAGTCTATTATTCGCTAGGTACTTTTCTAAAATACCCATAAAGTTATTCCTCACTCTCCTTTGCCGTATAAAAGACCCCGTCCATCCTAGGCCCATCTTGGCACTTGGGTTAAGCACTCAGTTCACAGCCAACTGTATACAGCCACTTCAGCACAGTGAGGGGAAAAGCAACATTTTACTTCTACCCCAAACAAAGCTATTGTATTTACCTTCTACTTTGAAGATAATAAAGGGCTGTCGGCCATGGAAAGAACCCAACACCTTACCCGCGCAGTTCATCCACAGACCCTGGTAAACCCAAGTGGCCGTTATCACCGAGGATGCTCGGGTAGTTAGTTACTTTCCACTCACTAGACGCGGTGGCAGCGACGAGAGCGCCAAAGCCCCCGACGCCAAACACCAGAGCCGAGATCTGTGCCCTGGACATGTCGCTCAGGCGTCTCCAGGGACACTGTCCAGACAGATCGCTGTGGTGGTCTAGGCATGCAGCGGACACAACCCGCTTGGACCAGTGTTGCGGCAAGTTAATGCGGGCAGGTGACAATACTTCATGCTCGGGCGGCCTGAGGAAGGACCGGAACTTAGGATCAAGTCTGATTTACCGATGGCATTTTTAAGGTAGCCTAAGACGATCTTTCTAACTTCCTACACGGATATTTACTAAAAGTTTGTAGATGGATTCTGAAGGTTTTGAGTTCGCAGATTTTTTTCCTGCCACATAGTTAATGTTTAATTTTCTGTTAGCCTGAAGCTTAATGAACCATGCAGGGACCAGATATTACAAAGTGCAAATTATACAGTAACAGTTAAGGCTTCTTTGACCCATTGCTTTACACTCGTGTACTTCTGAATGTTTATATAAGTGGAATCATAGTTTAGGTTTCCTTCTGTCACCTATTTTTTCACACGTTATGTTTGTGAGATTCATCTGTGTTCAGGGATATAGCTATCGTTCATTAATTACTGTAGCTGAATACAGTAGTTTATTAAACATGCTACAATTTATCTGTCTTCCTGGAGATGAATATGTATGTTGCTTCCCCCTCACCCTCTACCCCTTAATATCACTAATTGTAGCAGCTATAAACATTCTCACACGTTTCTCCTTGAGTACAGGTGCAAGTGCTTTTCCAAGGCAAATCCTAGAAAGAGAATTGCTAGGAGGTAGGAAATACCCATCTTCTATTTATAGATGATTTTAATTGCTCTAATGAGTATGTCGTCACAGCAGTACACAGTCCCGCTGCCAGAGGCTGTGTCTCCACCACGCTATTTCATAACACTTGGTATTGTGGTGTTCTCAGAATTGTTTTTTTCTTTTGTCCAGTCTGACGGGTGTCAAGGTACCACATTATGATTACTGCTTTGTACTTTCTGATTACCAATGAGGTTGAGCGTCTTTTTGTGGTTATGGACTCTTCGTGTTTTTGTCTACAAAGACGTTTGTAGTTTTTGCCCATTTTTTTCCACTGAGATGCTTGATTTTTAAATAAATTTATCTTTAGTTCTATAATACTCTGGAGAGTAATCTTTTGTTGGTTATTTATGTTGGAAGTAGCTTCCCCTAGTTTGTGGTCTTTATGGGCCATTTGATAAAGAGCCTTAATTTCAATGTAGTCATATTTATCAAGTTTTCCCTAAATGATTTTTGTCTTTGAGATCTTGATGACCTCGCCCTTAGCAGTGAAAGCACCGAGTCCTAACCACTGGACCGCCAGGGAATTCCCTCCGATTCAAAGTTTTAGCCTTCACATTTAAGTTCTTAAATCATCCAGAACTGATTTTTTTGTGTGTTTTATGGTTTGCCATCTATTATAATTCATTTTTTTAAAACGGAAACCCATTTTTTCTGTCTTTACTGAATGTCCCTGGTTTCCCTGTTGATCTCTGATGTTACCTCCGTCGTGTCAGGTATCGATATTTGCATGGTCTGTGTTTGGGTTCTCTGCTCTGTTCCATCTACCTGCTTGTCTATTCCTGCACCAGTACAACACTTGCTTAATTACTCAAATGTTATAACTGTGTCTTGAGATCTCGCTGGTGTCTCTTACCTTGCTCTTCTTTTTTAAGAGTGTCTCGGACTTTTTTTTTGTTTTTAGCTTTTTGCTGTGCCTTATGTATTTTAGAATAAGTGGAGTTACACACATACATACTTATTAGGATGCTTGTTAGAGGAAAGTGGAGAACATTATAAAATTGAGTCTTCCTGCCCATGAATGTCATATGTCTCTTCATTTAACCCATCTTTAATGTCTTTCAGTTACACACTCTAATTCATAAAGGCCTTGTTACATTTTTTTGCCAGATTTAAACTTAGGACTCACTCTAACATCTATTTTCTCTAACTTATGATTTCCTTTTTTTTTTTTAATTTTTCTTTCTTTTTTTTTTTTTTTAATTTTTGGCTGCCTTGGGTCTTTGTCGCTGCACGCAGGCTTTTCTCTAGTTGTGGCGAGCGGGGGCTACTCTTCGTTGTGGTTCCCGGGTTTCTCATTGGGTGGCTTCTCTTGTTGAGAGCATGGGCTCTAGGCACGTGGGCTTCGGTAGTTGTGGCTCGCGAGCTCTAGAGCACAGGCTCAGTAGTTGTGGCGCACGAGCTTAGCTTTCTGTGGCATGTGGGATCTTCCCGGACCAGGGATCGAACCCGTGTCCCCTGCACTGGCAGGAGGATTCTTAATCACTGCGCCACCAGGGAAGTCCCTAACATATTATTTCTTATTTTTTCTTGTATATACATATAGTTTTCCTTCTTTCTTGCATTTTTTGAGTTGAGTTTTTTTCCACACCTCAATTTTTCCATTCTATTAAATTGGAAGTTATACACTATTTGTATTGTTTAATAGTTGCTCTAGAAATGTTAATACATATCTAATTTAATATATAAAATTATTGTCTTTACTCTCCTTCTGAATAACACAGGACCTTAAAATGTTTAACATTAATAACTCCTCTTCTGGTCTATGTTATTACTTTGTTATGTTGTTTGGTTTTTAGCCCCACAAATTGGATTTCTACCTCCACAAATGTTAACTCCACACCAAGTATTATTATTACTGTGTGCTGTCATTGTTTACCTTTTTTCTTTTTTGCTTGTTATTCCATTGTGCTTCTCAAACATTCCCTGTGAGTTTATTTTCTTCTTCCTAAAGTCTATTCTTTTTTTTATTTTAACAACTTTATTGGAGTATAATTGCTTTACAATGGTGTGTTAGTTTCTGCTTTATAACAAAGTGAATCAGCTATACATATACATATATCCCCATATCTCTTCCCTCTTGCATTTAAAGTCTATTCTTGAGAAGTTTCTCTAGAAACAAAAGTGAGGGACCGTTGGTAGTTACCTCTCTCAGTTTTTGTGTGTCAGATAATATACTTACTCTATGCTTGCTTTTGGTAGATACTTTTGCTGGGTATACAGTTATAAGTAGACAGTTATTTTGACTCAGTACTTTGAAGTATAATTCCATTTTGATTTGGCTTCCATCATTGCTGTTGAGAAATCAAGAGTCTGATTTGTCATTTCTTTGTGAATTAATCTGTGTTTTCTCGTTGGCTGGTTTTAAGATTGTTTTTGGTTTTGTCAGTTTCACTTTGATTTTCTAAATGTAGATTTTCTTTTTAAGTCTTTTCAGGGATTTACTAAACCTTTGAAACCGATAATTCATATCTTCTATCAGTTTGGGAAAACTATTAGTTCCTTTCCTCTCAAGATATTACCCTCTGTCCCTATCCTTTCTTTATCTCCTTCGTAACTCTGGTAAGAACTATTTTTAGTTTGTCCTATGGCTCAAACTCTCTTTAATATTTTTTTAATTTATTTATTTTATTTATTTATTTTTGGCTGTGTTGGGTCTTCGTTGCTGTGTGCGGGCTTTCTCTAGTTGCGGCGAGCGGGGGCTACTCTTCGTTGCAGTGCACAGGCTTCTCATTGCGGTGGCTTCTCTTGTTGTGGAGCACGGGCTCTAGGCGCACGGGCTCAGTAGTTGTGGCACGTGGACTCAGTAGTTGTGGCACGCAGGCTCAGTAGTTGTGGCTCGCGGGCTTTAGAGTGCAGGCTAAGTAGCTGTGGTGCACGGGCTTAGTTGCTCAGCGGCATGTGGGATCTTCCCGGACCAGGGCTCGAACCTGTGTCCCCTGCATTGGCAGGCGGATCCTTAACCACTGCGCCACCTGGGAAGCCCTCTTTAACATTTTTTATCTCTTTATTTCTCCATGCTGCATTCTGGGGATTTTTTCAGCTATATATTGATACATTAATTTTTTCTTCAGCTATGTATAATCTGCTGTTAACCCATCTAGAGTCTCTAAAATTCCTTTTTTTTATCTGTAGAAGTTCTACTTTATTTTTTTCAAATTTTTCTGTTTCTTTTTTTCTAATGTCTTGTTCTTTAGTCATAATTCAAATGCCCTATTTTATTAAGTATTAAAGATACTTATTTTATATTTTGTGTCTGATTATCTTCATAGCTGTAGATTTTGCAGGTGGGATTGATCATATTTTCTCCTATTAAATCTGTCATCATAGTGGTTGTTGAAATGTGTGCTTCGTGACTTGTGATTGTGAGCTTGTGTTCCTTGCAACTTTACTTACGGAAACGAAGGGAAGGAGGGAGAGAGGAAGTAAGGAGAGAGGAAGGGAGGGAAGGAAGGAAGAAAGGAGAAAGGAAGGAAGGGAGGGAAAAACAGGAGAGGAAAAGGGATGCACACATCTAAGCTTGGAAGAGCAATGTACTAAGACTTCATAGGAGGCAGAAACTCAGGGGAGGGGATACAGACAGTGATCAGGGTAGGCTGGAGTGTGCCCTCTGCTGGTAGCTGCTGAGTGGTGCCGAAAACACCAAGTCCAGATGGAGTCTCAGGCCGCCCTCCTCAGGACAATGTGCTGACTTGTCTCCCAGGACAAGAATTTCCTTCTTTTTTGCAGGCAGGTGACAGTGTGAGGGAAAGATAGGGTAGAAACAGGAAATGCTGGGCCACTGACAGGAGATTATCGTTTGATTGTGGAAAATAGGAATTCAGTCACTTTCCTCCACCCTCCTTGACCCCAACAAAAGCTGAAAACCTGGAACTGCTTGTGTCCTGGGGGTGAGGGGACTCACAGGACACAGGACATTCAGTGTTAAAACCTAGAGCATCTGGGCAAACGGAAAGGGTTGGTCACCCTGATCTCAGTACCCTCATCTTTCTGGGAACAATAATAACGATAGCTGACGTTTATTCAGCACTTTCACTGTGCTCTACATGTATGAGGCCATAATCTTCACACTAACTTAGGAGGGGAGGTATGTGTGATATAATAAAATTTATGAGCCTGGAAGGGTTCACAGATTTCCACCCCCTTCAAAGAAAACCTGGAATTACAGCTCCACTCACAGCACCCCGCTGCCACCCCTCTAGCCGAGTGTTCCATGATTTAAACTGGCTATTTCTAACGTTTCTGTCTTTGCAGACTTAATTCTTCCCCTTTTTTCTATGATTAATTACGATGGATTCTTCCCTCCAACCTCATCTGCATTTGCCTTTTGAATTCCAGGAAGCTTTGCAAAAGCTCAAAAACAATAAAATTTGGTATCTCTTAGCAATTCTGACAATAGATAGTGATCAAAGTTCAGCTGAATCCTTCCAGAGAAATCACCTCTTCTTTCCCTTCCGGAGGGGTGGGGGGAGGTGAGCTAGGAATGTGCTTATGCCCAAAACGTTTACAGACTCACCAGGTAGTGCTTCTCTCGGTTTTCTTTCTTATGTTCTAATCCTCTGAATCTTTATGTCAGAAAGGAGACTTTAACCCGTATTTACATCTGAAAAACAATCAAAGTGCATAAAATTCTGGCAGGCAAACTAAGATACTAATAATTACTTATAGACAGAATTGTTTACTTAATTTTCAGTGCTTGTTAGTAAATATTTGGAAGAATGTTTGATGGGGCTCTAATTAAACCCTGAAATCAAGATATTGACCAAAAGAGGTGGATATTAATGTCTTTAAGTTTAAAAAAAATCTAGCTTAAAATTTGATTTGCATGATATAAGAAAATAAGTGGTTTTTCATTTTAAATTGCTGGGTTTTCTTGGCCTCACTGCAAGGCTTGTGGGATTTTAGTTCCCCGTCTAAGGACTGAACTCCAACCTGTGGCAGTGAGAGTGCAGAGTCCTAACCACTGGATGGCCAGGGAATTCCCTGGGTTTCCATCTTAAATGTAGAACCAAGCATATCTTTTCTGAGAATTCGACTCATGATGAAGAAAAATATAATGTACTAAGAAAGGGGTTTATCACTCTTCTTTTTTTTTCAGGAGAGCTCTTTCCCCTAAACACATACAACTACTTTCCAAATGAAGCTAAATATGAATTGAGAGCAGGTAAAACAACAGAATTTGCAGAAATCTGAAATTCCAGGATTCCCCTCATTTGGCATAAATTCATTTATTATTTCCCTCCCTCCCTCTCTCTTCTCCCTTCCATCTTCTTGTCTGTTTTTTCCGTTCCTTTCTTACTTTCATTTCTGATTTTAGGTGCAGATGGTCAGGTTCATCGTATGCCTCAGTTCATGACGTAACAGCCTCTTTGCACTGTGGGAAACTGCTCTCCTGTTTGATTCCTTTTGTCCCTCGTCTCCTCTTCCATTTTCCTCTCTTCCATAAACAAACCACTGTCCTCTGGTGTTTATTGTGCCTTCTTTTGTTCTGTATTCTTTTAAAAAGGTACATGGTTGTTTGATGTGCAGGTTTTATTGATTTATTAAAATGTAGTGTATAAAATATATTGTTCTGTTACAGTATCTCACTCTGTTGTTTTTCGTCAACACTGTACTTTTAGGACTCTTCTGTGTTGCTCGGAGCACAGCTAATGATTCTAACCTAATGTCACAGTGTCAAAATGTAGGCAACTTACCTTCAAATGGTTCAGAAAAATAAGTATATACAAAGCAAAAGTGGCAAGACATTGTGGATAACTGATGAACCTGGATGAGGGTGTCTGCGTGTTCTTTGCACTATACATTCAACTTCTCTGGTTGAAAAATTTCAAAATAAAATGTTGGGGGAGAAGAAATAGGAAATCATAGAAACATTAACCATGCACAATGAGAACTGTGTGTAAAAAGGCTTCCATGTCCTCAGAAGCATCAGTCAGTCTCCCAGGCAGCAGTGGAGACTGCATTTCGCGACCACGTGGGGCAGCCCCTTGCTTCCCTGAGGTGAGCAGAGTCCCGTGCGGATTTACTCTCCTGGGAGGTTGGAGTCCTGGCTTCTTTTTTCCGGTGTCTCCATGTCTGTCTCCTCCACACTCAGGGCTGCTCTCTGGGGCCTGGGCAGAACCAGGCCTGTGTGGACCAGGACTTTCCCCAGGTGTGCAGCTCCCAGGTTTTTCCAGCCCAACTGTGGCCACCTTTTCCTTACCCGTCTCTTCCTGTTGGTGGCTTCCTCCATTGTCAGCAACCCCTCCTTTGTCTTCTTCCCCCCAAACCCAAGCTGCTCTCAGCAGGGCACCTGCTGTCATTTGAGGTCAGTGTGGATTTCAGTCTGTGTGTGCCTCCCAAGGATAAACGTTTTTTTTTTTGTTTGTTTTTGTTTTTGTTTTTTTTTTGCGGTATGTGGGCCTCTCACTGTTGTGGCCTCTCCCGTTGCGGAGCACAGGCTCCGGACGCGCAGGCTCAGCGGCCATGGCTCACGGGCCCAGCCGCTCCGCGGCATGTGGGATCTTCCCGGACCGGGGCGCGAACCCATGTCCCCTGCATCGGCAGGTGGACTCTCAACCACTGCGCCACCAGGGAAGCCCAGGATAAACGTTTTTAAACTCAGTGACTGATGGTTTAATGTGCCCCCACTTACCTCCATCACTCTAAACACTGTTTGCTATGTAAATACAACTTTAAGACAGTCCCCGGCCTCTTTTCCAACAAATTGTTGTCCCTTAGCCCCTCCTACATAGAAATTCTGGGTTCTCAACACCTTAGCCCTTACCTGTACTTGTTATGTAGGAATTATCTGGATGCGATGTTAGCCTCCACGGGCACCGCTGAGGCTACCCCAGGGGTCATGGATCAGAAAGACTCATGGTCCAGGCTTAGGATGGGGTGTGAGGGGGACACAAGGACCACACTGCCTGAATCCCAGATCATGCAAATTTCATATGTCCTGTCTTTCTTCTCTCTCTCCCTCCCTCTCCCTCTCCCTTTTTCTGCTGCATCGCCTCCTGGCAGCATGCATGTGAGGACCAGTATTGCGTGTTGAGCAAGCAGACCCAAAAGACAGCAGGCATGGGGGCCAACACACCACCTGCTCTATCAGAGAGACTCAGGTGTGCACACCTGGCCACAGCTGGAGCTTGCCAGTTAGCCTCCTGTGCAGCTCAACGTTCTACTTCACTTTTCTCGGGCAGAGCACATACAGGACCAGATGGGATATACTGGGCATCACCGATGTGTGGTTGACGTGGGCATGACCCAGCTGCCAGCTTAGAGCAAGCACGGTGACTTGGTCTCTCCATCTTTCTATCTATGAAGAATAAAGCTTGTCCCATTGTATATTCCTTTTATTCTGCTTACTTTTAGCATGGCTTTCAGATGATCAACTTACTTATTAGCTATATCTAATATATCCGATTACGTTTGCTTATGTTTCATAAGCTACTTGCTTACCTACTATCTATACTTAACACTTAGGAGTTTCATCCATTCTGCCTGCATTTCTTGTCTCCTAAGCAGAATTGACTACTGCCGAAGAATATAGAAAAGGCATAGTATAGTACTTGAGAGGCAGGCTTTGGTCTCTGTCAAAGAAATTCCCAGCATTCACAGTCATGTAGCACAGGTTTGGACAAAACAAATCACCTTCTTATTGTCCTAAAATGAACCCAGGCAGGGAAATGGGTCATAACTTCCGCAGGGGAGTCAGGAAGCACTAGCAGATGTACAAGTGAGGATGAGTAAACATGTACCGGGCTTTGTTAGTCCTGCTTACATTTCACATTTATGGAAGTGGGGAATATATATATTGTATATATGTAAGAGAGAGAACATATATATTGCATAATGTAAGAGAGAAGTCTGTGTATGTAGATGTATGGTATATACTTCTGAAAGTGCTACTACCACAATACCTCTGAACATTTGTACTTCTGTCTTTGAATCATGCCAGAAAAAGAGGCGTCAGTACTACATTAATAATAAAATGCTCCGGGACATCCCTGGTGGCGCAGTGGTTAAGAATCCGCCTGCCAATGCAGGGGACACAGGTTTGATCCCTGATCCGGGAAGGTCCCACAGGCCGCAGAGCAACTAAGCCCGTGCACCACAACTACTGAGCCTGCGCTCTAGAGCCCGTGTGCCACAACTACTGAGCCCATGTGCCACAACTACTGAAGCCTGCAGCACCTAGAGCCCATGCTTTGCAACAAAAGAAGCCACCGCAATGAGAACCCCGCGCACAGCAACGGGGTAGCCCCTGCTCGCCGCAAATAGAGAAAGCCCACGTGCAGCAACGAAGACCCAATGCAGCCAAAAATAAATACATTAATTAATTAAATGAAATTTAAAAATAAAATAAAATGCTCCTTGTAACCCATTTTTGCTCCTGCGATCCTCCCCTTTTCCATTTCTGTCCACATAAACATTTCCTGTTCCTGCCATGAGTCAGTTAAAATGGGAACATGAATTTCTTTGAGCATATGAGTTAATGTTATTCTGTTAGAAAAGGAAAAAAAAGAGAAAAGAAAAGAACAGCTAGAGAGCTCTGCTGTCACTCCAAATAAAGCAGTCATGCTTCCCAAATACTGTGGATGTAGTGTGGATCCCTACAGTTGCCTAGTTTGGCCACCAGATGGCGCCATGCACCATTAGGACACTAATGGTGGCTGCTGTGCCCGCAGCTCTGCAGGGTTGGGGCCCATGGAGGGCGCCTGAACCCGAGGAAGCGAGTGAAGGCTGAGGACGTGAAGCCGGTGCAGAGCAGAGGCGGGGAATGTAGACTTTAGGATCAAATGGCTTGCTTCCCAGTCCCAGCTCCCCCGTGGCACCTTCGCTTTAGATTCGCATTGAGAAAGGGAGAGGCCCTGCTCAGGGGAGGCCATTCGGTGGAAAAAAATGGAATGATGCTGTGGACCACCAAGCACAGCACCCGGAACTCACTAAGCACACAGCACTCATCTGGGGCTGGAACATGTATAAATTCAAGACTGTATTATGTTTGCTGAGGGGACACCATCAATGAGACTTTGCATACACAAAGGACTTCTATCTCAGTTACCTCTAATACTTCTCATACTGCAGAAAGGGGAAACGGAAGCCTAATCTATTGAACAGATTTATGCTCAGCTCGTTCATAAAGCCCCTGAAATGTATCCCCTCGCCTCCCTCCTCTCTCTCTGGTTCCATCTGTCAGCAACACAGCTGGGAAAGTCTTGCCAGGGTGAGGTGCTTATTCCCCAGGAACAGCCCACAGTTGCTGAAGACTGGGTTTTGCTCCCCTCTTCCCAAACGACATGCCACTGATTAATCTTTTATTAAAAGGAATAAGTTGTCCTGGGGGGTTGTTTTGGGTTATCGGTTTAGTGATTTATTTGTTTTGAAGAAGAGGAAGGAAAAGAACTATGAAAAGAAAGTTCATGAGTCATACCTGGCACGACACTGACTTTTTTCCTTTTCTTTCTCTCTATATATAAAAGCAAAGGCGCAATTGCTTTCATAGCATGGATCATTAATAGATCCCTTTCCCACCTTAAAATTCATTTTTAAATACTTTAGTGCACCATTAACAATTGAATAATTGAGCAGAAATAGAGATTTTTAAGAAAAACTAATGGTTGACATTCTGCTATGTTACTCATTTTGAATGAAAGCTGTGGTTTAGGAAAGACTTTTGGTTCCTTCAAAAATAAAAAGGTAGGGCTTCCCTGGTGGCGCAGTGGTTGAGAGTCCGCCTGCCGATGCAGGGGACGCAGGTTCGTGCCCCGGTCCGGGAGGATCCCACATGCCGCGGAGTGGCTGGGCCCGTGAGCCATGGCCGCTGAGCCTGCGCGTCCGGAGCCTGTGCTCTGCAACGGGAGAGGCCACAACAGTGAGAGGCCCGTGTACCACAAGAAAATAAAATAAAATAAAAAGGTCACAAAGTTTATATTTCAAGATGCTTATTTATGCTCAACATCCCTAATTATTAGAGAAATGCAAATCAAAACTACAATGAGGTATCACCTCACACCAGTTAGAATGGGCATCATCAGAAAATCTGCAAACAACAAATGCTGGAGAGGGTGTGGAGAAAGGGAACCCTCTTGCACTGTTGGTGGGAATGTAAACTGATACAGCCACTATGGAGAATAGTATGGAGGTTCCTTAAAAAATGAAAAATAGAATTACCATATGATCCAGCAATCCCACTACTGGGCATATACCCTGAGAAAACCGTAATTCAAAAAGACACATGCACCCCAATGTTCATTGCAGCACTGTTTACAATAGCCAGGTCATGGAAGCAACCTAAATGCCCATCAACAGACGAATGGATAAAGAAGATGTGGTACATATATACGATGGACTATTACTCAGCCATAAAAAGGAACAAAATTGGGTCATTTGTAGAGCCATGGATGGATCCAGAGACTGTCATAGAGTGAAGTAAGTCAGAAAGAGAAAAACAAATATCATATATTAACGCATATATGTGGAACCTAGAAAAAATGGTACATATGAACCGGTTTGCAAGGCAGAAATAGAGACACAGATGTAGAGAACAAACATATGGACACCAAGGGGGGAAAGCAGCCGGGGGATAGGTAGTGGTGGGATGAATTGGGAGGTTGGGATTGACATGTATACACTAATATGCATAAAATAGGTAACTAATAAGAACCTGCTGTATAAAAAAATAATAAAATTCAAAAAAATAATAAAATTAAAAACTGTAAAAAAAAAAAAAGATGCTTATTTATTCAACTAGAAATACCACAGTGCCAACTAGGGTGCCAGACACTTTCTAGTCCCTCTGGTGGAGGCAGTAGAAAAGTGGTATCAAATTACACTAATTTATATGGGAAGAAAAATAAATCTCCTCCCACACTTTGCTATCATCTCCAAGGGTGCTCTGGGTTTTGTCCAGGAATCATCTAGAGGTCAGGGCACAGGTGCATGACAAGCCCTCCATTCTCGAATCTGCCCTGCAGCCTGAGGGCCTCCTGGAGCCAGAACCCCACGGTCCCTGCTGGAGGAGGTGTGGGCCCCCCCAGATCACCTGGGAAAGCCCAGAACTACTTCCTCTCCTTCCAATCCAGCACACCCAGAATTCTCCCTCTTACAGAGTTGGTTCAATGAAAACCACACCTGAAACAGCCAGCTGTGTCTCTGTGTGTGTGTGTGCTCAAAATATGTTTTTAAAGGCGCTTAACTGGGAATCCTTGAATAAAGCACAACTGTATTTAATCCTTCCTTCCTTTAAATCACAAATTCCAAATAATGATATTACTGTAAGCTCTTTAAATTCTGGCCAAAACAAATCTCTTGGGGTTTTCAAAATCCTCTTTCACTGGTAGTGAAACAAGCCTGTTTTAAGAAGCTGCTGTCACTCTGTAAGCAGAAGCTGGTGGCCACCTAGACTGCACGGTGGCAGCAGAGAGACAGTCAAGAAATTGTAGGTAGAAACGTTTGGACTTGGAAACGGGCTGGAGGAGAGGGGAGAGAGAGAAGGCAGGTCATAACAATTAGAGTGTTTGGGAATGCACGTCTGGCCGTGTGGCGGTGCCCTTACTGATATGAGGGAAAAGGCAGAGCACGCTAGACATCAGTGTGTGGAGCTCAGAAAAGACATCAGAGCTCCCTTCGGGAGAGACTGAGCAGAGACACAAGGAAAACTGGGAGAGGGTCCTGTCGAGGAAGTGAGGAGAAGAGAGTGTTTCAGTGGACCCCGTAGGCAGTGGTATTGGATGCCACGGAGAGGCCAACACAAGCAAACTGGAAATGTCTACTGGACGTAGAACAGGGAGGTTCTTGGTGATCTCTGCAGAGGGTTTTGTGGCATCCTGGAGGTGCAGGCAGACCGAGGCGGGTTAGTGAGGAGGTGCAGGCAGACCGAGGTGGGTTAGTGAATGATTCAATATTGAAGGAGTAGAAAGAGTAGTGGAGACAATTTTTTAAAGATGTTTTTCTTGGAAAAGAAACAGGCAAAAGGCAGTAACCGAAGGGGGCTGAGGGTTTAAAAGAATTTTGGGGTTTTTTTGTTTGTTTTGCTTTTTGTTGAAATACAGTTGACATATAACATTGTATTAGTTTAAGGTACACAACATAATGATTTGCTAGATGTATATATTGCAAAATGACCACCACAGTAAGCCTAGTTAACTAACATCCATCACTACACAGTTTCAATTTTTTTTTCTTATAATGAGAACTTTCAAGACCAAATCTCTTAACAACTTTCAAGTACACAGTAGAGTATTGTTAACTATAGTCGCATGCTGTACATTACACCCAGGACTTATTTATCTTGTACCTGGAACTCTGTGCCTTTCGATCACGTTCACTCCTTTCACCCAAGCCCCCTGCCCCCATCCCCGCCTCAGGCACCACCAATCCGTTCTCAGCATCTATGAGCTTGTTTCTTGTTTGTCTGTTTTTTCGATTCACATATAAGTGAAATCATATGATATCTGTCTTTCTCTGTCTGACTTCTTTCACTTAGCATAATGCCCTCAAGGTCCATGAGAAAAACGTCTGCATGTTTATGTGCTGATGGGAATGATTCAGTAAAAAGGAAGAATTTGATGATGCATAAGAGAGATTGGGGAAAACTGCAGAAGCCAAGCTTTGAAAAGGCTCCACGGAATGAGAGTCCAGCAGCACTCGTGGGGCCATCTGCCTTTGTCAGGGAGTCGGGGGAGGGGTGTGCACAACTTGGGCTCTTTTGCTAGATAAGGGGAGCTGTCAAAGAATCCACTCCCCCTCCAGCCTCACTACAAAGTTAGAGTAAAACCAGCTTCAGCCAGAGATATTTATTAGGCCAACAGTTATCAGCACAGAAGGCACAATACCATTCATGCAACCAGTTCTGCAAGCTCGACCCACTCCCAGCTCGCCAGCCTTGGAGGGTTAGTAGGTTGTGCGTGTGTCCATGTTCCCTGCCACCGCCACCGACCCGGCAACCTCAGCCTTGGCCATGTGCTTTGCTCTGGCCAATGAAAGGTGAGTGGAAGTGATGTGTGTCACTTCCAAGTAGAGGTTTTAAGATCCTTCCTTTGGTCTCACCATCATTCCCTGCCCTGTGCCTTGAGACCAGTATATCCTACAGAGGGGCTCCTTGCTCAGGCTCGTGGGATGAAGGAGATGCAGGGCAGGACCTCAGCCGACCTGTGGCCAACATGCCAACAGCTTTGGTTGCTGGAAGCCCCTGAGAGTCAGGGTACTATTTGTTACCAAAACACAAGCCAGCTAAGACTGACTGATACACACGAATTCCAACCTACTTTTCCCACTCTATAAAGGATTCACTTGGACAACTTTCCCAAAGCAACAGTCTGTGCCCTCTTTCTGATATCGCGTGGTCAGAAATTTCCCTAAACCAATTTCCTGGACCCAGGAAGCCACGAGCCCCATCTGTAAGAGGTGCAAGCTGGAGGCTTCAGTGGAACTTTTCCATGTTCATGTAAGGCAGGTAGGTGTCTGAGGCAGTGGAGAGGGTGGTATTTTCAAGCTATTTTACCTTGTCCACACATCAGATACTTTTTTTTTTTTTTTTTTTTTTTTGCGGTACACGGGCCTCTCACTGTTGTGGCCTCTCCCGTTGCGGAGCACGGGCTCCGGACGCGCAGGCTCAGCGGCCATGGCTCACGGGCCCAGCCGCTCCGCGGCATGTGGAATCCTCCCGGACCGGGGCACAACCCATGTCCCCTGCATCGGCAGGCGGACTCTCAACCACTGCGCCACCAGGGAAGCCCCAGATACTTTTAATGTCCCCAAGAAGGGGCCCTTTCTAACATCCATCACTCAAACTAACAGGCCAATAGTTTTGCAAATAAAAACCCATTTGTGGGGCTTCCCTGGTGGCGCAGTAGTTGAGAGTCCGCCTGCCGATGCAGGGGACATGGGTTCGTGCCCCGGTCCGGGAGGATCCCACATGCCGTGGAGCGGCTGGGCCCGTGAGCCATGGCCGCTGAGCCTGCGCATCCGGAGCCCGTGCTCCGCAACGGGAGAGGGCACAACAGTGAGAGGCCCGCGTACCGCAAAAAAAAAAGATATTCCTAGAGGCACGGTGGCATCAAGGGGTAGGGATTCCACTCTTCAGGCTTCTTGGAGGCAGGGCAGGTGATGAGGAAGACTCCCCATCACAGTTTCCTTGGGGACATGATGGCCAGTGTCCCCTCGTGTCATCCCCAATTCTACTGCTCTGCTGCTCCTACTCCTTCCCATGCTGCTGCTGCAGCAGTGCTTTCAAAGCCTCTCTACCTGCCTTCTTTCTCTCCTCTTTCAAATACACCTTTTTATCTTCAATTCTCTTGCTTCCCTCCTTGAAAAGAATAATTTTTTTTTTTTTTTTTGGGCTGCACCATGCGGCATGCAGATTCTCAGTTCCCTGACCAGGGATCAAACCTGTGTCCCCTGCAGTGGAAGCACACAGTCTTAACCACTGGGCCACCAGGGAAGTCCTGAAAGAATAATTTTTTTAATGAACAGATTTATCTGTTGTTAGTTCAGTCGTATGAAAGTGGGGGAAAGGAAAAAGCTCAGAAAAAGTCAGATGGATGATGTGAAAATCTGTGGAGCTCATACTACAACATGGGTGAACCCTGAGGACATTATGTTCCGTGAAATAAGCCAGACACAGAAGGACAACTAGCGTGTGACTCTACTCACAAGGCACGTAGAGTAGTCAAATTCATTGAGACAGAAAGAACGGTGGTCGCCAGGGGCTGGGGGGAGAGGGATGAGAGGCTGTTGTTTAACGGGTACAGAGTTTCAGTTTTGCAAAATGAAAAGCATTCTGGAGACTGATCATAAAACAACGTGAATGTACTTGACACAACTGAACTGTACACTTAGAAATGGTTTCGATGGTAAATCTTATGTAATTTTTACCATAACTAAAAAGAAAAGAAATCTCTGGAGGCATTCTAGAAAGCCTGGATCAGATGATTTATACATGACAGAGAAAATACCAAATAGCAGGAAGAAAACAAGTTACAGACTGTTCATTCAAATCACCTCTGTGCCCCGGTAGTTCCCCGTCCTGAGTTTATCCAGCTCGAGGCTAGGAGACTCTAAGCCCAGGAAGACCAGCATTGAACAACAAATGTATTTCAAAGAAGCTATTAAGAACACTACCTTTTTTTTTTTTTTCCTCTTTCAGGTCAGGAAAGCTTTGCCAAGACAAAACCAACAGGTAATTAAGAACTGGTGCTGTTAACCAGCCGCTTCTGTTTTCATTCATAGTAAGAGAGCTTCCAATTTCCCTATGGAAAAGAGGCCTTGATCTCCATGATAAACCCAGACATGCAAAGGATGGGATTAATTGAAGTCCTCTTTGGCCTTTGTCCAAGTTGGCTCTGGGAAGTTTGGCAAGGTATAGGGACATCACTTGGAAAACTCAGATTAGACAAAAAGCCACACAGGGGAGCTCCCTGGGGAAGTGGATCGAATGAATTAAGAACTGGGCCCAGAGTTCACAGGGGAACCTGTCAGGGACCTCGCCGGCAGATGACTCCCAGACCTAGAATGCAGAGAAGAGTCTCCCTACCGACCTGCCAGGGGCTGTGTGTAACCTCAGGGGTGCATCGCTGTGCATGCATTTGTGGCCGTGCTTTTTAAACAGAGATGTAGCGCATACTTCACTCACCTTCCCCAGAAGAGCAGGGCTGAGGCCGAGAGAAGCCTTGTCGTGTCTCCATAACCGGCCCCCTGACTGCTGAGTGAGCCCGTGACTGAGAGGTGGGGAAGAGGATGAGACGAATGAGTGTCCCCCAACCCCTCGGCCGGTCCGCCCCCTGCCCTGCCCCCACCATCTCCACCCTTCTATTCCCCTCTGCCCTTGTATCTGCCCTTGGACTTGCCCTCACATCCATCCGGGTCTCCCCAGAGTTCTGTCTCAGACCTGGACTCTTTCTTAAGCTAACTTCTCTGTTGTTTAAAAGCTTAGCCCTGGATATTTGAGTGGCTTGACACAGAAGGACAAGGAGGGGAGGGCTGAGGATGGAAAAGGCATGAGGGTCTGAGGTATTGATTGGCTTCTTCGCTCAGCTTTCTTTTTTCTTTTTTTTGCGGTACGTGGGCCTCTCACTGTTGTGGCCTCTCCCGTTGCTGAGCACAGACTCCGGACGCGCAGGCTCAGCGGCCATGGCTCACGGGCCCAGCCGCTCCGCGGCACGTGGGATCCTCCTGGACCGGGGCACGAACTCGTGTCCCCTGCATCGGCAGGCGGACTCTCAACCACTGCGCCACCAGGGACGCCCTTCTCTCAGCTTTTAAACCAGGGTGTGGGGCACGTAACATGCAGCAAAGGCAAACACCATAGCATTTTCACCAGACCCAGGTCCCCCATCACTGTGATGGGGGAAAAGTTACCTTTGTGGGCCCCTGACCTCCACGCTGCAGCCCCTCCCACCTCTCCACGTATGTTCCGACCTCTCCTCAAGAGCATTTTAAATTTCTGACTCAGGTGTTGGGTGGCAGACTATCTGATTAGGTTACTGCATAATAACGACAAAAGAAAAGGACTGGTAGCAAGATAAGACTGAAGCTAATTAGAGACACAGATGTAGAGAACGAACGTATGGACACCAAGGTGGGGAAGTGGCGGGGTGGTGGTGGTGGGATGAATTGGGAGATTGGGATTGACATGTACACACTGATGTGTATCAAATGGATGACTAATAAGAACCTGCTGTATAAAAAAATAAATTAAATTAAATTTTTAAAAAAGCTATAAGGATACACTGTACAACAGAATATAGCCAATATTTTACAAAAACTATAAATGGAGTATAACCTTTAAAAATTGTGCATCACTATATTGCATACCTGTAACTTATATAATATTGCACAGCAATTATACTAATAAAAATTTTTATTCCAAAAAAAAAAAGACTGAAGCTATTTATCCAGCATTTCAAAGGGAAGAAATGAATCATTCCAGAAAATGCTGTCAAGTAAAATTCCAAAATGCATTATTAAACCGATGGCCTGTGGCGATTTAGAAAAGGAAGCAGTGATCATTGGAATGACCTCTTGGGTTCAATAAATATAGGAATGTAACACCAAATTAAATGCATATCCTTATAAAGACTGATGGATCCAAAGAAAACTGTAGCGAGATCCTGTATAAAGATTTCAGCAGGCATCTAAGTTTCTCAACATGTTTTTTTTTGTTTTTTTAATAAATTTATTTATTTATGGATGCGTTGGGTCTTCGTTGCTGCTCGCGGGCTTCCTCTAGTTGCAGCGAGGTGGGGGCTACTCTTCATTGCTGTGCACGGGCTTCTCATTGCCATGGCTTCTCGTATTGCAGAGCACGGGTTGTAGGTGCGTGGGCTCAGTAGTTGTGGCTCGCAGGCTCTACAGCACAGGCTCAGTAGTTGCGGCGCACAGGCTTAGCTGCTCTGCGGCATGTGGGATCTTCCCGGACCAGGGCTCGAACCCGTGTCCCCTGCATTGGCAGGCGGATTCTTAACCACTGCGCCACCAGGGAAGTCCTCTCAACATGTTCTTGACACATAGTACTGAGCATATACATATTACATGATGTTAAGGTGATCATTAAATGGGATAAGGGTATTGTGTTTATCTTTCTCAAGTCTTTATCTCTTAGAGATGTGTATGGGAGTGTCTATCGGTGAAATTATACGTATCTGGCAGTTGGGTTAAATACTGGAGGCAAGCAGCAAAAGTGAAGAGTTTAATGAAAAAAGATGGACAACACGTTAATAATTGATGAAGCTTGTTTCATTGTTAATAATTGCTTAAGTTCATTGTACTATTCTGCTTTTGGGTATGTTTGAAAATTTCCATAATAAAATGTTTAAACACCTACTTCCTACGATAGGATATGAACAAATGTTTGTTAAATAAAAAAGAATGAGTGGAATAAATTCCCTAAACTTTAAAATCGTAATATAATCGTGTCCCCACTGACATGTCTAAAGCGTTGGATAATTTTATGCATCTTTGTTGCTTCTTGGATCCCACACTTTCCTTGTGGATCCATTTTCTCCTTTTCAAAGCATATTTGTAAGTGTATTCAGGAAATGGTATGCCCTCTCTGAATTAAAGAATATTAAAGCCTTTGTGCTATTCAGGAGAAAGATAGAGATACTCAATAGAAGTTGTGATAATGAGCATCCTTATCTGGTTCCTGATTTTGAAGAGACATTTTCTAATTTCCAACCACTAAAATACGGTATTTGATATAGATTTCTCCTAGGTTCCCTTTAGGCTAAGGGATTTCCCTTCTAATTGTTGTTTACATTTCTGGGTGGAGTGGGGAGACTTAATTGTGCATTGATATTGAATGCTATAAAATGATTTTATAATCTATTGATATCATGTAGGTTTTCTCCCTATATCTGTTATATGATAAATTACATTATTTTCTGGTATTACACTATCTCTGGATTGTTGAAGTGAACTTATTAAGTATTATTAAATATATTATGGGTTTTCATTTGCATTAAATTGCTTTATAGCATTCTGACTTTTTTACACACCCTTTTTCAACCTTAAATTAAAATTTCTTTTCCTTCTCTTTCTCTGTTTTTTCCCTTGACTAACCTTGCCAGACCTTTACCTATGCTATTATGCTTTTCAAACAACCGGCTTTGGTTTCCCAATATATAAAATATATATTCTTTGGGGTTAATTTTTTCAATTTATTTTTAATTTTACTGCATCATGGTCAACAAGCGTCTTCTCTATGATATCAATTCTTTTAATTCTTTTGTGTCCTAATACATTTATTAAAATATTTCAAATGCACTTAATAATTCTCTATTTGTTGGACAGAGTTCTATACATCTTTGAGATCAAGCTTACTAATTTTACATTTATATTAATTTTGTATTTGATCTGGAGTTTCTAAGCAGCATGTATGAAAATCTCTATATGTGTGGATTTACTAAATGATCTTTTTTAAAAAAATTTATTATTTATTTATTTACTTAGGCTGCATCGGGTCTTAGTTGTGGCACATGGGATCTTCGTTGAGGCATGTGGGCTCTTTGTTGTGGCGCGCGGGCTTCTCTCTAGTTGTGGCATCTGGGTTTTCTCTCTCTAGTTGTGGTGTGCAGGCTCCAGGGTGCGTGGGCTCTACAGTTTGCGGCACGTGGGCTCTCACGTTGAGGCACGCGAGCTCAGTAGTTGTGACGCGCGGGATTAGTTGCCCCGCGGCATGTGATATTGGTTCCCTGACCAGGGATTGAACCCATGTCCCCTTCATTGTAAGGCGGATTCTTTACCACTGGACCACCAAGGAAGTCCCTATCAAATGATCTTTTGATTCTATGTACTTTTGATTTATATATTGATGCTAAATCATCAGAGTGTACAAACTCAGGATTGTTTTAACTTTCTGCAATTTTGTTTCGTTTTTCTTTCAGTTTTATTGAGATATAATTGACATATAGTACTGCATAAGTTTAAGGTGTACAGCATAATGATTTGATTTACATGAAATGATTGTCACAATAAGTTTAGTGAATTGCCATCATCTCACATAAATACAAAGTTAAAGAAAAAGATATTTTTCCTTGTGATGAGACTCTTAGGATCTACTCTCTTAACTTTCATATGTAACATAGAGCAGTGTTCATTATATTTATCATGTCGTACATCATACCCTTAGTACTTATGTATCTTATAACTGGAAGTTTGTACCTTTTGACTGCCTTCATCCAATTCCCCCTCCTGACTTTCTGTGATTTTTTTTAAAAGTCCTATAATATTATTGATCATCAAATTCCCCCTCTTGACTTTCTGTGATTTTTAAAAAATCCTATATTGATCCTCTTTATCCATAATACTACTTTGTCTTTTTTCTTCTCTTTTGTTTTTTGTTTGTTTGTTTGTTTGTTTGCCACAGGATCTACTTTATCTACTATTAATGTATTACTCAGGTCAGGCTGCCATAACAAAACACAAACTGGGTGGCTAAAAAATCAGAAATTTATTTTCTCACGGTCCTGGAGGCTGGAAGTTCTAAATCAGGGTGCCAGCATGGTTGGTTTCTGGTGAATATTCTTTCTGGCTTTCAGAGGGCTGCCTTCTCGCTGTGTACACACATGGTATTTCCTTAGTGTGTGCTTGCAGAGAGAGAGAGAGAGAGAGAGAGAGAGAGAGAGAGAGAGAGAGAGCAAGAGAGCAAGAGAACTCTGGACTCTCTCTCTCTTCTTACAAGGACACTAGTCCTACTGGATCAAGGCCCTACCCTTATGACCTCATCTAACCTTGATTACCTCCCTAAAGGCCCTACCTCTAAACACAGTCACACAGCGGTTTAGGGCTTCAACATATGAATTGGGGTTGGAGGGACACACACATTCAGTCCATAATATTTAATATTGTTATATCAACTTTGTTGGGGGAAATGTTTTCTTCGTATATCATTTTCCTTCACTTTAAACCTGGGATTTCATTATGTTTTAGGCGGATTTCTTACAAATGGCATAGGTGGTATTTCTTTTTTTCTTTTTTGTGCCGCGCCATGTGGCTTGCAGGATCTTAGTTCCCAGACCAGGGATTGAACCCAGGCCCTTGGTAGTGAGAGCTCAGAGCCCTAACCACTGGACTGCCAGGGAATTTCCCCATAGACGGTGTTTCTTGTCCAATCTGAAAATCTCTTTTATGACTGATGAGTGTATAATATAATATATACGTTATATATAAGTAGAAAACACTACACTTATATTTTATTGTCATTTTAAAGCCCTGTTTGAGATAGAGGTCCCTACTTTTCTTCAATTCTGGACAATTTTCTCTTCAAAAACGACCTTTTTACCTGTTCTCCCTCAGTTCTCCTCCAGTTTCATACATCCCAACCTTCGTTTCTCTCAATCATGTTTTCATATATTTCATCTCTTCATTTCTCTGTGCTACAATCTGCAGAGTTTCAGATTTCTCTTCCAATTTACTGAGTCACTTTTCAGCTATTTCTAAACTGCTGTTTAATCTGGTAATTGGGATTTTGCAAACTGTAATGGCCTTCAAAGGAGATTATCTTCTCTGTGGGAGTTCCGTGTGACGTGGTTTGTGAGTTTTTCTATCTGGTGGTTTTAAGGTTGCTTCTGCCAGGTATAGGGGAGGGTCAATGGTCTATGAAACCTCTCCTTCCCTCCCTGCCTCCCTCTCTCTCCCCTCTTTTTTCTGCTAATCCCTTAGTTTTGACTTGTAGAAATCAGGATCCAATCAGGAAAAGAGAAACCACACTAGTACTTTAAACAGAAGGGATTTAGCGCAAAAAACTGGCTACCTAGGTATTGGAAATCTGAGAGCACAATGGAGATACTGAGGTAACCCTGAAACAAATAACTGCAGGAGGCAGATAAAATCCCTTGGGTTGAGGAAACAGAAGAGAAGAGGTGGGGTGACCAGAACTAAAGCTTGAGAGAAGGGCACTACAGGTGCTGTTCAGACTCCTGAGGGCAATGCCCACTCAACCGGTGCTCAGGCAAGGCCCCAGCAGCTGTGTGGACCCCTGAGGAAGAGGCCTGACTCCACAGGGGCTCAGAGAGGAGACGAGTTCTGGGAAACCAGGAGGTGTGGACAGGGCATTAAGGAGCTCAGCTCCACTGGGGCTCCAGCTGCCACTGCTCCTAGCCTCGCTGAGAGAGGACTTGGGCTGTGGCTAGAGACGGTGCCAGGAGCTGGAGGAATGCTGGCAGAAACCAACATATGAAGTCTCCTTTCCCTCCCCTGGCCTCAGGTCTCCCTCTGGTACCTCCTGCTGACAGAATCTAACAGGAACAAGCCAGCAAGGGAGTCTGGGAAAAGTAGTCTCCGGAATCCTAGCCCCAGCTCTCTAGAGGAGCCTATTAAAGGATGGCTGTATACACAGCATAGAGTAAACACAGTCGAAATGCTGTTTGGGGTTTTATCTCTTTCCCAATCCCTAAATTGCCACCTACTTTCTGTTGTTTCAATAGTAAAGGTAATATAGGGCTTCCCTGGTGGCGCAGTGGTTGAGAGTCCGCCTGCCGATGCAGGGGACACGGGTTCGTGCCCCGGCCCGGGAAGATCCCACGTGCCGCGGAGCGGCTGGGCCCGTGAGCCATGGCCGCTGAGCCTGCGCGTCCGGAGCCTGTGCTCTGCAACGGGAGAGGCCACAACAGTGAGAGGCCCGCGTACCGCAAAAAAAAAATATATATATATAGTAAAGGTAATATAAAGAACTAGATTGTGGTGTAAACAAATGTGAGAATGTTTAATTTACTTTTGGTTCTACTCATACTTTTTTGTACATTAAAGAACATGGACTTCTTTTTTTCTTAAAAAAAAAAAAAGGAGAAGAAGGATGGACTTAGGGGTAGGAGACACGCGTTGACCAAAAGCTCGTTTTGCTCTGCCACCTCTGACTACTGCATACACGCTCCGCTACCCACATTTGAGCCTACATCTGACAACTCGAACAGCCTTCTGCTTTTTAAAGAAACTATGGTAAAATACACACAATGTAACATTTGCCATTTTAATCACTGTTAAGGTACACTTCAGTGGCAGTTAAGTACTTCCACAGTGTTGTGCTACCATCACTACCATCCATCTCCAGAATTTCTTTTTTTTTTTTTAATATTTATTTATTTATTTGGTTGTGCTGGGTCTTAGTTGCTGCATGTGGGCTCCTTGGTTGTGGCATGAGAACTGTTAGTTGCTGCATGCATGTGGAATCTAGTCCCCTGGCCAGGGATTGAACCCAGGCCCCCTGCATTGGGAGCACAGAGTCCTAGCCACTGGACCACCAGGGAAGTCCCTCCAGAACTTCTTTATCTTCACAGACTGAAACTCAGTACCCATTAAACAATATCTCTCCACTCGCTGCTCCCCCAGCCCCTGGCAACTACTTTTTTCCTCTCTGAATTTGACTCCTCTAGGTAACTCATATAAGTGAGATCATACAGTATTTGTCCTTTTGTGACAGGCTTACTTCACTTAGCATAACGTTCTCGAGGTTCATCATAAGTAACATGTACGTAACAACAAAGTAGAAAACATGCCCAGCTGCTGTAGCCCTCATTTCTATAGCTGATCCTGAGCCTTTAGTTGATATTTCTAATTGTTTCCTATTACTCATTCCATCTTCCCTTTCACTTCAGCCAGGAAGTCAGCTGGTTGGGATTCTTTATGTGGTATTGTGACCTAAATCTTCATTCCTAAAGGATCAGCATCCTTAATTGGATGAATACAGTCATTCTTTTAACCTTAATTACTGGACTTGAGGGTATTAAGAGGCATTCCAGAGAGTCCCTGGTTTGACTAAGTCTTACCTGCCCCACCGTGTGGTAGCACCCCTACATCCTCTTATAATTGTAATCAATTACTCCAGTCAGTAATTTACCTCCTTCTCTGCGTATTGATTGAGTGGCAAGAGAAGCAGTTTACCTGGAACCATTGATGTGTCTCCTGGTGGACACATGCTCCCCTCAGAAATAAAGTAAGTCCACTAAATCTTCAGACATTAAAAATGCAGGAATGGGAAGCAAATTTCAGGTGTGAGACTGAGAGGTGCTATTCCAACTTCTACCACCTATATCCTGGACCAGTGTCTGACTGTGGGAGAAATATTCATTTAATTTCTGACCCAAAGCATGTACCTTTTCCTATAAAATAGCACTCCAACCTAACAGGGTGTTTTCAACCAGGACAAGGAGTCTCGTCTCCTTGGACACAGAGAAGAGAGTGAATCCACTTGTAATGGTGACTTAGGGACCTCTGGTGTTTCCAAATCATTTTGTTTGTTCAAATCCACACAAATGTCCCCATCTCGGTTCTCAGAGTCCCAGTTCTCAATTAATGCCCTAAGGTTTATGCCAGAAAACTGGAGAGGCTGCTAAATCAGTCTCTCTCGTAATTCTTCAGACCAAATCATCCAACTGTAGGTCTCTATCAGTTCTGTGGCTACAAGAGATCAGTGATTATTCTAGGGCTATCACAGAAGTTCTCGGGTTCTCTGGTGGCCTTAAATTGAGTATTTAAAGTCCTGAGTTTGTCATTTTCTTTATTTAAGGCTCTTTGGCACAGTAAGGAGTAGTCATCCAACCACACGATCCTTGCACCATCACTCCCAACGAAATGAAACGTTAAATGCAGTAGCCACTCAGTGTCCCAAAGCCTTGCCTTTGAGAAGTACTTCATCCAAGGCAGTCACAGGCCATAATTCAAACACCTCTTTTGGCATTGATGCCATACCCTACCCGGGTCCTATTTTTCATTGGCCATAGGGTTGTCACTATATTCCAGCCCAATCAATTTGACGACCAATCTCAGATTCCCATCTTGAGGGTCTGTTTTTTTGTGATCCATTCCTGGTACCAAATAGTGCAACAGTCAGTATCTGGTCCAGAAAAACATGACTCTATGTATTTCCAAAACCATCCATCTGCACTGAGGAAGACTGAGTGAGACCCAGGTTTCTTAAACACAGTGGGTGGGGGAGCATATATGAAGATGATCCAAGGACAGAAGGAAACACTGAACTTTTCGTGAATAAGGCACGTGGGTACTCAAGCGCTTTGTTGGAAAAATGAAAGGTGGGTGACTGTGCTTGTACTTGGACTGGATGAAGAAGTTCATACTGAAGGGCTTATATGATCTGTTTCTTAAACTGGAGGCCATGGTGATGGCTCCTTCACGTACATTACTCCTGCTCTTTCTGTCTCTTCCAGCCTTTGGTGCTTGATATATGTTTATCTTTCTGTGAACGTATCCCGTCACCCCAATGGGATTTCAAGCTCTGATGACAACAACCAGAAATATTTCCTTCCCTAGACTTGTAACCTTAAAGCACAGTGATGCCCGAGGCACCAGGAAGAGGTGAATTCATTCACCCTGTTAGTCAGCCCTTTGATCTCAGAGAACTGAAATTACAGATTAAAAACGAATTAAGTAAAAGAAGTCACAAAATAGTAAATAATTAGCAGAAAGTAAGTCTTAAATGAATTACTAAAACCAAACCAGCCAAGGTTTTTTGTTTGAAAAGTAAAGTCTCAATTCTCATCTATTTTTATATTCAGTTTCCAATTAATACTGCACAGTTGTTCCTCATGTACCCAGTTTCTATTTGCTAAACCAATACACAGGTAATTTCCATAACAACTCCTAAAATGGCAGAAGAAACAAAAATGTTAAATATTAACTTTTGAGGTGAGCGGGTAGGGGATCAGTGTCAATTCATTTAAAAAGCACAGAGTAATGATTTAATTATTTGGGGGAAGAAGACAGATTTTAAGTTCAAATCCCTGTACATTTTATTCTCAAAACAATGCAACTGAGCAGACTTGTGTTTGTAGCTAGAGATGGGAGAAAATGAAACAAGAACATCAGGTGACTTGGTCAAGGTTCCTTCTGCCCACAATTTCTGTGTGATGTTACCTGGACTGATTGGAATATTCAGGCTCCGGACGCGCAGGCCCAGCGGCCATGGCTCACGGGCCCAGCCGCTCCGCGGCATGTGGGATCTTCCCAGACCGGGGCACGAACCCGTGTCCCCTGGATCGGCAGGTGGACTCTTAACCACTGCGCCACCAGGGAAGCCCCGATTGGAATAATTTGATAAATAAATGCAACCACATGTGCTTTCTGGCTGGGGCTGGTAGGCGGGAGTGGGGAAGGTTTTCTGCTTCTGAAACTCTAGGAGAGGGAGAATGAGCCCGCAAGAGCAGCCTTACATTTGATTAGGAATCATTGCTAAATGATAAGCAAGATGCATAGTTGGGGGAAATGTCTATATAATTTACCTTTTGGCTTAACTATTTCTATCCAGATCCTAGCAATCCTAGAAATTACTTTAAAATTAGACAAAGGGGTGTTGGTGGATAATGTTCTTTAAAAGAAAAGCGTTCAGGGGAAGATTCATCTAATTTTTGCCTATAATTACCTTTGAATGAAATTTAACTTTCAAAAATATAACTTGGAAAGACTTCTGCTTCCAGTCAAGATGAAATAAGAGGGACTAGATTTATTCTTCCCCTTGAAAGAAGAACAACAACAATAAATCAGAAAAATGTGTGTAACCTTAAGACACTGGACATCAAACAATGAAGGGCAGTGACCCCTGAGACACAGAAAAACAACAAGGTGAGCCAACACCTGATTCAGCTTACTGTCTTGAAACAGTTTCCAGGACGGGGTGCAGGAAGTGGGCACCTGGACAGAGCCCACAGGAGTCTCTGAGTCAAGAAGATTGAGCCAAGGGTCCAGGTAGACCAAGGTGGTTACAGAGCTGCACAGAGAGAATCCCTCAAGAATTCACTAGAGGAGAATGGTTCAAGATGACAGAGTAGAAGGATGTGCGCTCACTCCCTCTTGCGAGAGCACCAGAATCACAACTAACTGCTGAACAATCATGGACAGGAAAACACTGGCACTCACCAAAAAAGATACCCCACATCCAAAGACAAAGGAGAAGCCACAATGAGAGGGTAGGAGGGGCGCAATCATAATAAAATCAAATCCCATAACTGCTGAGTGGGTGACTCACAGACTGGAGAACACTCATACCACAGAAGTCCACCCACTGGAGTGAAGGTTCTGAGCCCCACATCATGCTTCCCAACCTGGGGGTCTGGCAATGGGAGGAGGAATTCCTAGAGAATCAGACTTTGAAGGCTAGCGGGATTTGATTACAGAACTTCGACAGGACTGGGGGAAACAGAGACTCCACTCTTGGAGGGCACACACAAAGTAGTGTGTGCATCGGGACTAAGGGGAAGAAGCAGTGACCCCATAGGAGACTGAACCAGGCCTACCTGTTAGTGTTGGAGGGTCTCCTACAGAGGCGGGGGGGACAAGGACACTGGCAGCAGAAGTTCTGGAAAGTACTCCTTGGCATTAGCCCTCCCAGAGTCTGCCATTAGCCCCACCAGAGAGCCGGGTAGGCTCCAGTGTTGGGTCGCCTCAGGCCAAACAACCAACAGGGAGGGAACCCAGCCCCACCCATCAGCAGACAAGCAGATTAAAGTTTTACTGAGCTCTGCCCACCAGAGCAATGCCCAGCTCTAGACACCACCAGTCCCTCCCATCAGGAAACTTCCACAAGCCTCTTAGATAGTCTCATCCACCAGAGGGCAGAAAGCAGAAGCAAGAAGAACTACAATTCTGCAGCCGGAGAAGGAAAACCACATTCAGAGAAAGACAGACAAAATGAAAAGGCAGAGGACTTTGTACCAGATGAAGGAACAAGATAAAACCCCAGCAAAACAACTAAATGAAGTGGAGATAGGCAACCTTCCAGAGAAAAAATTCAGAATAACGATAGTGAAGATGATCCAGGACCTCAGAAAAAGAATGGAGGCAAAGACAGAGAAGATGCAAGAAATGTTTAACAAAAACCTAGAAGAATTAAAGAACAAACAAACAGAGATGAACAATACAAAAACTGAAATGAAAAATACAGTAGAAGGAATCAATAGGAGAATAACTGAGGCAGAAGAACGGATAAGTGACCTGGAAGACAGAATGGTGGAATTCACTGCTGCGGAACAGAATAAAGAAAGAAGAATGAAAAGAAATGAAGACAGCCTAAGAGACCTCTGGGACAACATTAAACGCAACAACATTCACATTATAGGGGTCCCAGAGGACACGAGAGAGAGAAAGGACCAGAGAAACTATTTGAAGAGATTACAGTTGAAAACTTCCCTAACATGGAAAAGAAAATATCCACCCAAGTCCAGATAGTGCAGAGAGTCCCAGGCAGGATAAACCCAAGGAGAAACACGCCAAGACACATAGTAATCAAATCCACAAAAATAAAACACAAAGAAAATTTATTGAAAGCACCAAGGGAAAAATGACAAATAACATACAAGGGAACCCCCATAAGGTTAACAGCTGATTTCTCAGCAGAAACTCTACAAGCCAGAAGGGAGTGGCATGATATATTTAAAGTGATGAAAGGGAAGAACCTACGACCAAGATTACTCTACCCAGCAAGGATCTCATTCAGATTCCATGGAGAAAGCAAAAGCTTTCCAGACAAACAAAAGCTAAGAGAATTCAGCACCACCAAACCAGCTTTACAACAAATGCTAAAGAAATTTCTCTAAGTGGGAAACACAAGAGAAGAAAAGGGCCTACAAAAACAAACCCATAACAATTAAGAAAATGGTCATAGGAACATACATATCGATAATTACCTTAAACATGAATGGATTAAATGCTCCAACCAAAAGACACAGGCTCACTGAATGGATACAAAAACAAGACCCATATATATGCTGCCTACAAGAGACCCACTTCAGACCTAGGGACACATACAGACTGAAAGTGAGAGGATGGACAAAGATATTCCATGCAAATGGAAATCAAAAGAAAGCTGGAGTAGCAATACTCATATCAGATAAAATAGACCTTAAAATAAAGATGTTACAAGAGACAAGGAAGGACACTACATAATGATCAAGAGATCAAACCAAGAAGAAAATATAACAATTATAAATATATATGCACCCAACATAGGAGCACCTCAATACATAAGGCAACTGCTAACAGCTATAAAAGAGGAAATCAACAGTAACATAATACTAGTGGCAGACTTTAACATCTCACTTACACCAATGGGCAGATCATCCAAACAGAAAGTTAACAAGGAAACACAAGCTTTAAATGACACAATAGACCAGACAGATTTAACTGATATTATAGGACATTCCATCCAAAAACAGCAGATTACACTTTCTTCTCAAGTGCACACAGAACATTCTCCAGGATAGATCACATTTTGGGTCACAAATCAAGCCTCGGTAAATTTAAGAAAATTGAATCATATCAAACATCTTTTCTGACCACAACACTTTGAGATTAGAAATCAATTACAGGGGAAAAAAAACATAAAAACCACAAACACATGGAGGCTAAAAAATATGTTACTAAACAACGAAGAAATCACTGAAGAAATCAAAGAGGAAATCAAAAAATACCTAGAGACGGATGACAACAAAAACATGATGATTCAAAACATATGGGATGCAGCAAAAGCAGTTCTAAGAAGGAAGTATATAGCAATACAATCTTACCTCAAGAAACAAGAAAAATCTCAAATAAACAATCTAAACTTGCACCTAAAGGAACTAGAATAAGAACAAAAAAAACCCCAAAGTTAGTAGAAGGAAAGAAATCATAAAGATCAGAGCAGAAATAAATGACATAGAAACAAACAAAACAATAGCAAAGATCAATAAAACTAAAAGCTCATTCTTTGAGAAGATAAACAAAATTGATAAACCTTTCGCCAGACTCATCAAGAAAAAGAGGGAGAGGGAGAACACAAATCAATAAAATTAGAAATGAAAAAGGAGAAGTTACAACAGACACTGCAGAAAAACAAAGCATCCTAAGAGACTACTACAAGCAACTGTATGCCAATAAAATGGACAACCTGGAAAAAATGGACAAATTCTTAGAAAGGTATAACCTTCTAACACTGAACCAGGAAGAAAGAGAAAATATGAACAGACCAATCACAAGTAACGAAATTGAAGCTATGATTAAAAAATCTTCCAACAAACAAAAGTCCAGGACCAGATGGCTTCCCAGGTGAATTCTATCAAACATTTAGAGAAGAGCTAATACCCATCCTTCTCAAATTCTTCCAAAAAATTGCAGGGGGAGGAATACTCTCAAACTCATTCTATGAGGCCACCATCACCCTGATACCAAAACCAGACAAAGATACTACAAAAAAAGAAAATTACAGGCCAATATCACTGATGAATACAGATGCAAAAATTGTCAACCAAATACTAGCAAACAGAATCCAACAACACATTAAAAGGATCATACACCATGAGAAAGTGGGATTTATCCCAGGGATGCAAGGCTTCTTCAATATATGCAAATCAATCAATGTGATACACCATATTAACAAATTGAAATATAAAAACCATATGACCATCTCAATAGATTCAGAAAAAGCTTTTGACAAAATTCAACTCCCATTTATGATAAAAACTTTCCAGAAAGTGGGCATAGAGGGAACCTACCTCAACATAATAAAGGCCATATATGACAAACACACAGCAAACATCATTCTCAATGGTGAAAAACTGAAAGCATTTCCTCAAAGATCAGGAACAAGACAAGGATGTCCACTCTCGCCACTATTATGCAACAATAGTTTTGGAAGTCCTAGCCATGACAATCAGAGAAGAAAAAGATATAAAAAGAATATAAATTGGAAAATAATAAGTAAAACTCACTGCTTTCAGATGACATGAAACTATACATAGAGAATCCTAAAGATGCCACCAGAAAACTACTAGACCTAATCAATGAATTTGGTAAAGTTGCAGGATACAAAATTAATGCACAGAAATCTCTTGCATTCCTATACACTAATGATGAAAAATCTGAAAGAGAAATTAAGGAAACACTCCCATTTACCACTGCAACAAAAAGAATAAAATAGCTAGGAATACACCTACCTAAAGAGACAAAAGACCTGTATGCAGAAAACTATAAGACACTGATGAAAGAAATTAAAGATGATACAAACAGATGGAGAGATATACCAATGTCTTGGACTGGAAGAATCAATGATGTGAAAACGACTATACTATCCAAAGCAATCTACAGATTCAGTGCAATCCCTATCAAATTACCAATGGCATTTTTTACAGAACTAGAACAAAATATCTCAAAATTTGGATGGAGACATAAAAGATTCCGAATAGCCAAAGCAGTCTTGAGGGAAAAAAACGGAGCTGGAGGAATCAGACTCCCTGACTTCAGACTATACTACAAACCTACAGTAATCAAGACAATATGGTACTGGCATAAAAACATAAATATAGATCAACGGAACAGGATAGAAAGCCCAGAGATAAACCCATGCACCTATGGTCAACTAATCTGTCACAAAGGAGGCAAGGATACACAATGGAGAAAACACAGTCTCTTCAGTAAGTGGTGCTGGAAAAGCTGGACAGCTACATGTAAAAGAATGAAATTAGAACACTCCCTAACATCATACACAAAAATAAACTCAAAATGGATTAGAGACGTAAATGTAAGACCAGACACTATAAAACTCTTAGAGGAAAGCATAGGAAGAACACTCTTTGACATAAATCACAACAAGATCTTTTTTGATCCACCTCCTAGAGTAATGGAAATAAAATAAAAAATAAACAAATGGGACCTAATGAAACTTAAAAGGTTTTGCAAAGCAAATGAAAAGTACAAATAGACGAAAAGACAACCCTCAGAATGGGAGAAAATATTTGCAAATGAATCAATGGACAAAGGATTAATCTCCAAAATATATAAACTGCTCATGCAGCTCAATATTAAAAAGACAAACAACTCAATCCAAAAATGGGCAGAAGACCTAAATAGACATTTCTCCAAAGAAGACATACAGATGGCCAAGAAGCACATGAAAAGCTGCTCAACATTCCTAATTATTAGAGAACTGCAAATCAAAATTACAATAAGGTATCACCTCACACCAGTTAGAATGGGCATCATCAGAAAATCTACAAACAACAAATGCTGGAGAGGGTGTGGAGAAAAGGGAACCCTCCTGCACTGTTGGTGGGAATGTCAATTGATACAGCCACTATGGAGAACAGTATGGAGGTTCCTTAAATAACTACAAATAGAATTACCATATGACCCAGCAATCCCACTACTGGGCATATACCCAGAGAAAACCATAATTCAAAAAAACACATGCACCCCAATGTTCCTTGCAGCACTATTTACAATAGCCAAGTCATGGAAGCAACCTAAATGCCCATCGACAGATGAATGGATAAAGAAGATGTGGTACATATATACAATGGAATATTACTCAGCCATAAAAAGGAACGAAATTGGGTCATTTGTTGAGACATGGATGGATCTAGAGACTGTCATACAGAATGAAGTAAGTCAGAAAGAGAAAAACAAATATCGTATATTAACGCATATATGTGGAACCTAGAAAAATGGTACAGATGAACTGGTTTGCAGGGCAGAAACAGAGACATAGATGTAGAGAACAAACGTATGGACACCAAGGGGGAAAGTGTCGGGGGGGGGTGGTGGTCTGATCAATTGGGAGATTGGGAAAGACATGTATACACTAATATGTATAAAATGGATAACTAACAAGAACCTGCTGTATAAAAACATACATTAAATAAAATTCAAAATAAAAAAAGCATTCACTAGACTACAGATCAGCACATGCATGTGAGGAAACCCGGGGCTTGAGAAAGAATCATCTGAAAGAATGAGAGGAAACAAGCATTGGTGCTTACACAGGACCAGGAATCATGTCTGTCATCAATGGTCGGATTGAAAAACTCAAAATTTATGGGCATTGTGTAGAGTATTCAGGAAGATCTTGCCTCAATGATGGGGAATAATTAGCTCTAGACTAACTACTACTCCAGAGCCTCCTAATAAATTATAAAAGCAAGACCCTAAAGAATCCAATTTCTAAGCAACACATTGCAGAATAAAGCTCAAACATATTTATAGGATTATAAAAATATCCAGCCTGTAACAAGGTAAAGTTCACAATGGCTGACACCTAATGAAAGATTATACAAAAATACATGCAGAGACATAGAAAATACAACTTATAATAAGGAAAATAATCAATTAATTAAAACTAACCTAAAACTAACACAGATGTTAGAATCAGACAAAGACATTAAAGCAGCTATAATAACTATTTCCCATATGTTCAAAAGGTTGAATAAAGGCAAATAAGATATGAAAAGACTCAAATTGAACTCTAGTGACTACAATTTGTGAGGTGAAAAATTAATCAGATTAGGCAGTTTAGACATTGTAGAAGAAAAGATTAGTTCATTTGAAGACGTCGCAATACAAACTGTCCGAAATAAAACACAGAGATAAAAAAGAAATTTAAAAAATAAAAAACAAAGTGCATCAGTAAGCTGTGGGACAACTTCAAACAGCCTAATACATGTGTAGTTGAAGGCCCTGAATGGAGAACGGGGAAATATATTTGAAAAAAGAAATTTCCAAATTTGATGAAAACTTTAAACCTATGGATCACAGATGCACAATTAATGCTAACATAAGAAATACAAAGAAATCTATATTAAAGTGCATCATAATCAAATTGCTCAAAGCCAATGACGAAGAGGAAACTTTAAATACATCCTGAGGAAAAAGGAAAAGAAAAAGGACATGTTAAATACAGAGGAGGGAATTCCCTGGCAGTCTGGTGGTTAGGACTCAGCATTTTCACTGCCATGGGCCTGGGTTTGATCCCTAGTTAGGGAACTAAGATCCTGCAAGCCACGCAGTGTGGTCAAAAAAAAAAAAAACACAAAAAACCAGGAACAAAGATCGAAATGACAACAAAGTTTTTGTCAGAAACAAATTCAAGAAAAAAGATATTGGTATAGAGTCATTGAAATATTGAGGGATAACACACCATTGTAAAGCAATTATACTTCAATAAAGATGTTAAAAAAAAAAAGAAATATTGAGGGGAAAAATGCCCTGTGAAACTAGAATTGTGTAAGTAGCAAAATTATCTTTCAAAAGCAAAAGTGAAAACAACTTGGTACATTTACTGAAAATCATGGAATTGTACAATTGAAAGGAGGGCATTATATGACATAAAAATTACGCCTTGATAAAGTTGCTTTTGAGTCCCTCTTGCAAGGGCTTCTCTTTCCAATTTCCCTTTAGCAGGGATATCTCTTGCTCTGAAGCAAATGACCTTTGTTCCATCAAATTTATAAGAATTTTACAACATTTTTAAAAAAGCAGAAGACGGGCTTCCTGGTGGCGCAGTGGTTAAGAATCTGCCTGCCAATGCAGGGGACACGGGTTCGAGCCCTGGTCCAGGAAGATCACACATGTCACGGAGCAACTATGTCCTTGTACTACAACTACTGAGCCTGTGCTCTAGAGCCCGTGAGCCACAACTACTGAAGCCTCCGCGCCTAGAGCCCATGCTCCGCAACAAGAGAAGCCACTGCAATGAGAAGCCCATGCACCACAACAAAGAGTTGCTCCTGCTCGCTGCAACTAGAGAAAGCCCGGGCACAGCAATGAAGACCCAACGCAGCCAAAAATAAATAAATAAAATAAATTTATTTTTTAAAAAAAGCAAAAGACTTTTGCAATCATACAAAAGCTAAAAGAATGCATCACAGCAGACTCACACTACAGAAATGTTACAGAAAGTCCTCATGCATAAGAAAGATATTATCAGGTGGAACGCTGAATCTACACACAAGAATGAAGAGCACTGGAAATAGTCACTACTTGGAAAGCATATGCTAAGTATTAAATAGTATTAAGTAATAAATACTAAGATTTTTTTCTGAGTATTTAAGTCTCTTTAAAAGATAGTTGACTGGGTTTTCCCTGGTGGCGCAGTGGTTGAGAGTCCACCTGCCGATGCAGGGGACACGGGTTCGTGCCCGGGTCCGGGAGGATCCTGCGTGCCGCGGAGCGGCTGGGCCCGTGAGCCATGGCCGCTGAGCCTGCGCATCCGGAGCCTGTGCTCCGCAACGGGAGAGGCCACCACAGTGAGAGGCCCGCGTACCGCAAAAAAAAAAAAAAAAAAGATAGTTGACTGTTTGGGGACTTCCCTGGCGGTCCAGTGGTTAGGACTCCGCACTTCCAATGCAGGGGGTGCAGGTTCCATCCCTGATAAGGGAACTAAGATCCCATAGGCCATGCCGCGTGGCACGGCGAAAAAAAAAAAGATATTAGGAAAATCCTCAAATATTTGGAAATGAAATAATATATTTTTATATAACCCACGGATCAAAGAAGAAATCAAGAGGAAAATTAGAAAATATTTTGAGCTGATTGAAAGTGAAAACAGAACATGTTAGAGTTGTAGAATGGCCAGCAAAGCAGTATTTAGGGAGAAGTTATAGCACTAAATGACTATATTAGAAAGGAGAAAAAGGTCTCAAATAATTGGCCTCAGCTTTCCCCTTAACTAGAAAAGGTAGAGCAATAAAACCCAAATTAAGCAAGAAAGTAAGGGGAAGGGTGAGCTGTGACAGGGCGAGAGAGAGTCATGGACATATACACACTAACAAATGTAGTAAGGTAGACAGCTAGTGGGAAGCAGCCGCATGGCACAGGGATATTGGCTCGGTGCTTTGTGACAGCCTGGAGGGGTGAGATAGGGAGGGTGGGAAGGAGGGAGACGCAAGAGGGAAGACATATGGGAACATATGTATATGTATAACTGATTCACTTTGTTATAAAGCAGAAACTAACACACCATTGTAAAGCAATTATACCCCAATAAAGATGTTTAAAAAAAAAACAAACAAACATCAAGGGTCAAAAACACTAAGCCACCAGTTATTAAAAATTATTTACCTCTTGAACTTTTGGTGGGAAAATCCACTGCCTGTGGAGATATAAGAATTTCAATCACAAAACTAATGTCCTGAGAATTCATTTGATTTACTCTAAAATCTCAGAAGATTGGGCACATTTTAAAAGTTTTTAAGTCAGAATAAACTATATCAGATTGTTTCTTTTAGATAAAATACAGAAATATAGTATTTTTTGGTCACATGTCAAGACTTAACTTGTAAGTTACCAACTTATATTTTAGCCAAGCTATATATACACTTTTTTAAAATGTTAGAACTGGTGTGATATTGATTATGTGTGTGTGTATTTGTGTGTGTGAATTCGCTTTTGTTGTTCCTCTCTTTTTATATATCCAGAAACCTCATGAATAATATCTGACTGGTATGTCTTTTTTATTTATTCCTTTATCTTTCTTGTTTGTTATCATATGGTATGCTTTTTTTTCTTTTTTTGTATTTATAATAATGATTCAATAATTTAAATATGATTAATATTTTAGTTAATGCATATTCTTTTCATTCACTTTCTATCACTTCGTAACATAGTAGTAAACACGGCAGCTTAAATGTACAAAAATTTACAGGGTGATGATAAAACCTTTGCTCAGTGTAAAATTTATAGCCATAAATGCCTATGTTAAGAACAAATAAAATATATCAATAACCTAACATACCACCTTAAGAAATTGTAAGAAAAACAAATGCAAACTAAACCCAGAGCAAGTAAGAGGAAGAAAATAATAAAGGTTAAAGAGGAATAATTTAAAAAAAAAAAAAAAGATCAAAGTGTAAGTTGATGAAATAGCAAACAGCAAAATGGCTGTGAAAATGAATCCAAAGCTGCCTCTTTGAGGTCAATGAAGTTGTTAAACCTCTAGTGAAACATTCTTGCATATGACTTCCAATATCTTATAAATTGTTCTGAGGTCCAATGAGATAATTTTGTGAAAAATAATAATCAAGATATGACTATAAGATTATTTCTAAATGTCTACTTGCCTATGGTGCTGCATTTAATTCTATAAATTACTTAATGACTTGAAATTGTAGAAAGTTATGGGCCAATTCTGTTAGAATTCACAGAGCTGGCTCAATGAGGAGAAAAATGGGATTTTCTGGACCCCAGAAAATGCCCATCTTTTCTCCATGATGCCATACCACCTTTGTGGAGATTTCAGGGAAGAAGTCTCTTGCTTCCCATCCCAGAAAACTACAAATGGCAAAGCTAAAGCAAATATCCTATAATTCACACTAGGACGAGTATTAAACATATCTATTAAGCTCATACTGTGTGACACCACGTGAAGTAAGAGAACAGATTCTGAAACCAGATATCTGTGTTCAAATTCTAGCTCTTCCCTTTACATGAGAAATTTTATTAAACCTTCTGTGCTTCAATTTCATCATCTGAATAGTTGAGATAATACTGGGTCACAATACAAAATGTATTTCTTTTTTTTTAGGCCTTACCACGTGGCATGCAGGATCTTAGTTCACAGACCAGGGATCAAACCCTCACCCTCTTCAGTGGAAGCGTGGAGTTTTAACCACTGGACCACCAGAGAAATACCGCAAATATTTATATTTCTGGGACTTCCCTGGTGGCACAGTGGTTAAGAATCTGCCTGCCAATGCAGGGGACACGGGTTCGAGCCCTGGTCCGGGAAGATCCCACATGCCATGGAGCAACTAAGCCCGTGCACCACAACGACTGAGCCTGCGCTCTAGAGCCCGCGAGCTGCAACTACTGAGCCCATGTGCCACAACTACTGAAGCCTGCACGCCAAGAACCCATGCTCTGCAACAAGAGAAGCCACCACAATGAGAAGCCCACGCACCGCAACGAAGAGTAGCTCCCGCTCACTGCAACTAGAGAAAGCCCGCGTGCAGCAACGAAGATCCAACGCAGACATAAATAAATAAATAAATAAAATAAATATTTATATTTCTAACTATGGGTCCCAGTCCAATAAGTTTGAAAGCCACTGGTGTAGTACTTAAGAGCCTAAGACCTGGAGGATTCAGCCTAAGACCTGAAGTCAGGAATCCACCTAGATCTGAATACTGGTTTTGCAGGTTATGTCATAAAAGTTTGGGGGAATTTACTTAAGTTCTCTGTGCTCAGTTTTTTCATCTATGTAATGGGAATAATAGTAACAATTAACATTATCAAAGCATTGTGAGCTATATTTATAACATGAGCTAATTTTTATTAAGTACTTAGAACATTGCCTGATGTATAGTGAGCTGTAACACAGGGATTTTTTCTGTTATTTGTTGGTTTGCTGGTTTTGGTGGGTACTTACTTCCTTGAGGAAAGACTTGAGGATAGCAGGTGGCATCCTATCAAAGTACTGATCACAGAAAAAATATAACCAGAACAAGCAAAAACATCTTTTTTAAATTTTAAGGCAATATATTCAATGTTTGGTCTACAAAAACCATGCAGCTTTTCCCATCTTTACGTTTTGCCCAAAACATAATAACAGGGCTTCCCTGGTGGCGCAGTGGTTGAGAGTCCGCCTGCCGATGCAGGGGACACGGGTTCGTGCCCCGGTCCAGGAAGATCCCACATGCCGTGGAGCGGCTGGGCCCGTGAGCCATGGCCGCTGAGCCTGCGCATCTGGAGCCTGTGCTCCGCAACGGGAGAGGCCGCAACAGTGAAAGGCCCGCGTACCACAAAATAACAAAACAAAACAAACAAACAAAAAAACATAATAACAACTTGGTCACAGGGACGAAATCTTGTATTTACTTTTATCTCTGCAGTTAGCCTGATGGTTGGTATGTAGACAGTTAAACCCAACTTCAACAGCTTAAAATGCAGCACTGGCCAGGGCACAGTAAAAGAATTGGATGTAAACACTGGCAAAGGTGAAACAAACAGACTACTTGCTTGACTAAAATATCGGAGAAGGGAGAAGCATGTGTCAAAGATGATTACTGTAGACCAGCTCAGCAATGGAGAGAGACAGAGAGAGATTGATTTGTCAAGAATGGCCTGCATTTTGGCGGTAGGAAAACCAGTTCAGGAGTTTGAGATGGCTACACAGAGAGGGGAATGTCCGATATTCTCCTCATAGTATGATTATAAAGTCCAAAAGACATGGTAGCGCACCTTCCAGCAAGTTAAACACACAGCTTTGCCCCCAGTTGGGATTCTTACAGTGATCCTGGAGTTTAGGGATAGTTAAATGCCTGAGGCCAGCAGTGTGTTCTCTTGCAAACTTCCCAGAACTTTGGCACTGGTTCCTCCAGTACCAAAGGCTGGGGTCACTGCTGTCACAGAGCTGTGGGCGCCATTGCAGAGACAGATAATGTAGAGACAGGGTGCAGGGAACCCAAGGCTCACTTAGCCGAGTAAACGTTCCAGCTACATTGACTCAAGGATAAAGTCAGAGCATGGAAACTTGGCAACAGTCCCCGGCCTGACCCCCATTTGTAAAATCAATGGAGCCTACCTGCTCCAAGTTTCATCAGTGAGAGGCCTGCGTACCGCAAAAAAAAAAAAAAAAGTCTTGTTTCATCAAAATATTATGGCTAAGTCATCCTTACCTTTGAATTCTGAAAGGGAACACAAACTAGATCTTGCTGGAGTAACCTCTTTTTTTACTGAGGTTTATTGGACATTCTGACTCAATTTGGTTCCAAATTCCAAGTGGGATGAGCACCAGGGCAAAGTATAGGCTCTGTAGCTCAGACAGTGAATGCTTGGCCCAGACAAAAGCCTAACTATTCAGATCCCAGGGTACAGTCACAGGTCATGGTACTATTCAATATATTCCTCTCCTAGCAAGCTTTTTTTTAAAAATAAATTTATTTATTTTATTGATTTATTTTGGCTGCTTTGGGTCTTCGTTGCTGTGCGTGCGCTTTCTCTAGTTGCGGTGAGCGGGGCCTACTCTTCATTGAGGCTCTCGGGCTCATGGTGGTGGCTTTTCTTGTTGCCGAGCACGGGCTCTAGGTGCGTGGGCTTCAGTAGTTGTGGCACACGGGCTCAGTAGTTGTGGCTCACGGGTTCTAGAGCGCAGGCTCAGTAGTTGTGGCGCACGGGCTTAGTTGCTCTGTGGCATGTGGGATCTTCCCGTACCAGGGATCGAACCCGGGCCCACTGCATTGGCAGGTGGATTCTTAACCACTGTGCCACCGGGGACGTGCCCCCTAGCAAGGTTTTGATGCCTGTAATTTAAAGTCAGTCCTTCTTCCCTAATGAGCACAACACAGTAAACACTTTTTATTTTTTTAAGTTTATTGAGCTGTGATAAAAATAAGAAATGAATGTCATGGAGCATTAGTATTTGTAAGCTGTGACTTTACTGCAATACATTTGCCTGAGTCCAGCGAACGAAAATAACGTGAAGTATAGCCAAACTTTTCAGAAAGTAAAATTATCTAAGGCCCAGTACACTGCAGGTGGTATGGATTCAGTGAACATATGTTAATTCTATTAAGTTGTTTTTGTTTGTTCTTAACTTTCCTTATAGCAATAAATATTTTGATAGATGAATAGTCCCTTTAAAATCAATTTTGTTAGATATTTAAAAAAAATAAAAAATAAATAAAGTCAGTCCTTGTTTTTCTCAATGCAGTTTGAAGTCCAGGTTAATGAATATGTCATATTATGCTGACTGCTAATGTGGGATATGTAACAACGGAGATAGGAACTGGCTTGAAGTTTTCCTATGACTCTAAAAAATGCCCAAGTGATCTGACTAGAAAAGAGAAATTGGAGCACTCCTCTCAGGCAGGGATCCTGGGGCCTGTGCTGCTCCTAGGTGGTTAGGACTTGATTTTAGTAGCAGCACCTGGAGTCAAGGATGTTCCAAGAGGCAGTATCTGGAAGGAAACTGAAAGAGAAAGATAGACAGTGCCACCCAGGATATCAATCAAAGGGAGTAGGAGAAAAGCAGAAAGTGCAGGTCCAGGATGAGGTCAGAAACATTCAGAAGCAGGCTCAAATGAGAGAGTTCAGGGACTTCCCTGGCGGTCCAGTGGTTAAGACTCCAAAAAAAAAAAGAGAGAGAGAGAAAGAGGGTTCAAAATGGAGACTGAGGTCAGAGCCTATGGGGATCCCAGAGCCTTTTTGGTATATTTTGTAGCTGCCAAATTTAAGTAAAAAAAAGAAAAGGCTAACTACTCCGCAACAACCTTGCTACAGAATTTTAATGACAGCTGATTTCAGATGGAATTCTGCCACAAGGAGAGTCAGCTATTAGCAAATATTTATGAGCAGGCAAGCATAAAAACAGTTCACATAACCTGTTCTGTAAACTCCATAAAGTCCCAGCTCCCTGTCCTTATATATGCTGTAACTACACCTTAGGAAAGGTTGACCTGAGACAGTTACAGCAATCTAGAGATAATAAGTAGTTAACCCAGTGGCAATCAAAATTCTCTGCAATCATGGCTGGACACGCAAGACCATTTCAGAAAGGTGCCTTGGGATCCAGGCCAAATGAAGAGAGAGGGAAGTCTTTCGAAGTTATGTCTACCTTGTTTTACATGATGCTGTCTAAAATATTTTAATCTATTCTTGTAGTTTGAGTACCACTGAGTCACCAGCGAGGATCCACTTCTACACCCAGGATGCCAGTTATGAGCTATTCATTTCACCAGTGAAAACCCACTAGTTCCCACCGGATTTGTTTGTTTACAAGAGCTATTAGCAGTTGGTGTCTACACTGCAGTAGCGCTGTGCAACACGGCTTATCATTTAGGTCTTCACTTATCTATAGTCTCTACAGAGATGCCACTCTCCCAGCCCTGATCTGTTGCGAGGTGAACTGTGCCCCCATTCCCCCCCAAAATATATTGAAGTCTGAACACCAATATTCCCACCTGTGAACGTGATCTTATTTGGAAATAGTGTCTTTGCAGATGTAATCAAGTTAAGATAAGGTCATACTTGGGAATTCCCTGGAGGTCCAAAGGTTAGGACTCGGGGCTTTTACTGGGGTGGCCGGGGTTCAATCCCTGGTCAGGGAACTAAGATCCTACAAGCCGTGTGGCATGGCCAATAATAATAATAATAATAATAATAATAATAATAATAATGAGGTCATACTTGATTAGGGTGGGCCCTAAATTCAATGACTGGTGTCCTTAAAAGGAAAGATTCTAAGTGCTGTATTTATTTCAGAGCTCTCCCTATTATCTGAAGTTATTGGGTTTTGGGTTTTTTTTTTTTTCACTTGTTTGTATGTCATCCTCTACTAAGCTGGAATAGACACTATTTATCTGTTCTTGTTTTTTTTTTTTTTTCTGTATTCCTCCATGTCTTTAAGAGTGCTTGGTACATGGTAGATGCCCAGCAAATATTTCTGAAATCAATGAATGAATATGGCTCTAGCTGCCTAGGGTTGTTGTAATAAAGCACCACGAGCTGGGTGTGCAGCGACCATCCGTATAAGAAATGTATTCGTTCATAGTTCTGGAAGCGAGAAGCAGCAGCAGTTCGCAGCATGGGAGGCAGGGCGTGGGGGAGAAATATAGACAGAGATGCGCCCTCTAGGAGGAAGCAGAACCACCAAGTGAAAAAGAAATCTGGTCCAGGTGATGATGGGGTGCAACTGGAAGAAAGTCTATATTGAGGAGGTCAGGACCCTGGGCCGGTTAGACCTAATCTAGTGCAACTGATGTAGAGAATTTGCAGCCCCATAGCTCACGCACATGGTTAAGTGCCCTTGATCGGAATCAACTCTGGAACGGAATGCATGACCTTGAATAAGGCATTCGGTAAGTCCCAGGGATGGCGCGGCTGGCACAAATCCAGAAGGTGTCTATTCCACTGAGGACAAATTGTTGCCCCGGCTACAGTGGAGGGGCCCGTGGCATCAACATGCCATCTGATGGCTGGGCAGGCTTCGTGTACCCAAGGCGTGGCGCCATATTAGGGTATCAGGGTTGGGTGCTGCTGTTGTGGGCAAGCTGGACGCTCGGCAGTGACAGCAGCCAGGCTAACTTGGAGAGAAGGGATCTGTATTACTGAGTCCAGGCAGGTTTCCATCCCTAGCACCTTTGCCACTTTGTGCATGAACTCATTGGGCAGGTCTCAAAGAGGCTGAGCAAAGAGCTGTCGTAGAGTGGGAATACCCAATTTGAAAACATCTTCAGCAGGGAGGGACTTCCAGTGGGCATTCACACAGGATGAAAATATTGTCTCACTGCGATGCCAAAAGATACATCCATCCGTGCATGTATCTCTTCCCTAGAACTTGTTACAAATCTTCCAACCATTAATTCCTATCATCTGGCTAAAATGTTAGCTATGATAGATGATAGATAGATAGATAGACAGATAGACAGGAGGGAGGGAGGGAGGAAGGGAGGAAGGAAGGGGGGGAAAGGGACATAAACCTTCAAGTCTGTTCATATTTCTCAGGCCATGCCTTCTAGGCAAAGTGGGTAATGATGTGCACGTACGACTCAAAATTTTGCTGACAGGGAATATTTCACATCAGCTTATTCAGTGCTGTCCCTGAGTGTGGCTGATACACCACAGCAGCTCACGTCTCCCTGAGATAAGCACTTAGTGCAAAGCCTGCTACTTCCTACTCTACAGGTCCTATCGGCATGATGTTATCAATGTAGTGGACCAGACTGATACCCTGTGTAATAAGGAGATGATAAAGTCACTGCAGACCAAATTGTGACAAAACGCCTTCTGTCACTTTATGTCATTCATTCTACATCAGGATAACATCCAACAGCCTATTATGTTCCCTGTTTACTGGGTGAGAGGAAAGAAACTGTCAGCTCAAGAGCTACATATCGGGTACCGGGTGCTGTGTTAATTTTCTCTAGGAAAGAATTCTACCTAGAACAGCAGCTGTTAATAGAGTTAACATCTGACTAAGTTTATAATAATCCACTTGTTTTATTCTAGATCCGTGTGACTTCTGCACTGTGTAAACCAGAGGAGTGACAAGATTTGCCACCTATAGAAGAGTTATTAGTTATCCAATGTCTGTCCTTCTCTTATTCTGCGATAACAGAACCTTGTTGGCAGCTTGGCACATGGTCCTTCCAGGTAAGAGCGGCCGTGGGACTAAATTCTGGCTGATGGAACGTAGGTGGAGGAGTTTTGTGCTTATATTTAAGGGTGTTGGTTGGGGGTCTTATCCTTCCCTTCTTTATTCCTGCTGCCTAGAATGAGAATGTAATCAGTGGTCCTCCTGCAGCTACAAAGCCATAGGAGTGGATGAGATCACCTTGGGGGTCAGTACAGTTGATGGAAAGTAAAATTCCATTAGTAGGAAGATGGAAAGAAATCAGAAGAGGAGACTAACTATAAGGTAGGAGGAGAATCAAAAGAGAGTTATGCCCTAGAGAGCAAGAGAAGAAAGTGATTTAAAGACAGCTGTTTAACAATATTACATAATACTTATAGGTTGAGTAAAACGTGGAATGAGAAATGATTATTGAATTCAGCAACACGAAGGCTCCTGGTGAATTTTGGGCTTGTCTAATGTCTTCTTGTGATTAAATTCAGGTATGCATTTTTGGCAAGAATAACACAGAAATGATGTTGTGTCCTTCCAGAGAAAAAAACTAACAGGAGATGAAATAAAATTCATATTTTATGGCAAAACAAGAAAAATTTAACTTTTCTCTCTTTGTTTGGGCCTCCTCCCTGCCCTTTAGTGTGTATTGTGCACCTGCATTGACCAGACCTCCTTAGGAGATAACATTCCTTCTTAACCTTGTAAAGAGTCAGGATGACCCATTACTTGATAACTCCTCAGGAGATAACCTGCCTTCTTCATCTTGTAAGGTGCCAGATGTCCCACTACTTACTTTGTACCTGCAGATCTGGACTGTGGAACTGTCAATACGTCATTTGACAAATTACCCTTTGTCTCAAAAACATATATAACTGTGCTTTGATCTCTAACGGGGCAGAACAGTCCTCAGAGCTTTCTAAAAGACTGTGTTCCGGGGTTATAATCCTCGGGTTGGCACCAATAAAATTTTCCATTTCTTTCTTAGGTTGACTATTGATCTATTTTTCATCGACATGTACATAGATAGAGATACATACATACCTGTATAAGGGAGATTTATTACGAGGAATTGGCTTACGTGGTTATGAGGGCTGAGAAGTTTCACAATCTGCCGTCTGAAAACTGGAGACCCAAGAGAGCCAGTGGTGTAATTCAGTCCAAGTCCGAAGAAGGCCTGAGTACCAAGGGAGGCAAAGATGTAAATCCCAGTCCAAGGGCAGGAGAAGATGAGATGAGATGTCCACTCAAGCGGTGAGACAGGAAAAAAAGGACTGAATTCCTCTGTCTTCCTCCCTGCTTCTATTCAGGCCCTTAACAGGTTGGGGGGTGGCAACCCACACTGGGGAGGGCAATCTACTTTAAAGAGTCCACTGATTCAAAGGCTAATCATCTTCACAGACTCACCCAGAAACAATGGTGAATCTGGGCACTCTGCAGACAGTCAAGCTGACATCATATTAGGAGACCCATGATGTAGATATGTTTCGGCATTGGTGATATTAACTCGATCACAGGTTTCTCCACTGTGAATTTACTATTTCCCTTCCAGCTTACTAGGGGTTTTGTGGCGATATAACTTTGAGTCTATGCCAATATCCTGTTTCTTTTTTTTTTCCAGGGAAAAGCACGAACGCAGTCCCCCACTACCACAAATTATGCGGTCGCATTTCCCATATTTGGGGAAATCTCAGGGGTCAGCACATCCAGAGTGCAACGGATGAGGCTCGTCCTGGGAAAACCACCTTTGTGATCATCGTATCTCCCCTGCCAGGTAAGTATGCAATATCTTGTTTCTCATCATATTTTTGCCTAGTAATTTTGGCATTTATTTTTACCTGTAACTATTACCACTATGATGTTTACCACATGGTAATTTTTAACATTTCTGCTAACCCATCTACGTTTATTAATTGGAATTTACTCTAGAAGAGTCTTCTGCTCACTTCTAAGTGAGAATGGGTAGGACAGGGTCTTGGCTGTTGGCTCTGTGGTTTGTGGTGATGATTCATGGTCACCTTTGTCCAGCAGAAATATTGGGAGGTGGATGGAAAGGCACCAGCCTTCTGACCGTGAAGAAAAGAATTGACAGTTTTTCATACTGTTTTCCAAATTTTATGTGATTACATTGTCATTAATTTAATAATAACACTTTCACAGTAAAATAGACCATAACATGACTGGTTATCTTCTGGGTGACTATATTCATTAAGTCAGAAAGAAAAGAGTGTGGGTAGGGTAGAAATGACGTGAAAATTTCTCATTCAATTTCCTCTGCATGTGAGAAGCAGAGAAAGGACAGACTTCTCAAGCTCAGCCTGAATGATATGATGACCTTTATGAACCCTGGTAGCTATAGATCATCTAACAAAGCCTTTTGATGGACTTGGCTGGAGGCTCAGGAGATGCTTTTGACTCAAGAAAAATACCTTGATTTGGAAGGGGTTTTGGTTTCTAATTTTTCTTTATAGGGGCAGAAAACACAACCTTTCCTCTCCTGCAGAAAACTGCACTCTGTAGGTACAGAAATAAGGGCAGGATCTTTTATCCGATGAATTCCAACTGTTTTAAGGTTGGGAACTCACAATCCTTCCTTACAGGCAGGCATGGGATAGAGAACTATGAGTCTTTGTGTAAAAACCAAGGGAAGGAGGGCACAATTACAATAAGAAAGAACAAGCTGGCCTCTGCAGACAGGTGGGCTGATGGCTGGGACATCGGACAGTTGCAGCCCTCACTGCTAAGGTTTGCTGCCAGTGACTCATGCAAGTTCATACCAGAGCCCTCTCTCCACTGCCCTCACTTCTCAGGGTTTGCTCTCCAAATCCCTAGACCTCCCTTATTCCAAACTAAGCCTGTAAACACACTGCCTTGCTGATCTTCAATCATTTCCTTGATCAGACTTTGACCCTGCTCGAGCCTTGCATCAACAAACGACAAAGGAGTGAACATGAAATTTATACTTCACGTGTTATCCTTTTGCCATCTGACCATGAGTATTCCCAACACCAGATTCTTTTTTCAGAGCGGGTAGAATGTTGAAGGAGGGCAGCGGAGGGAGGACTGAGGACTGGACTGTCCTGATGGGTCTGTCCACCCAAATACTGTTGAGTTCATCTCCTTGAATCTCTAATCCCATCTGCTTATCTCAGCTCCAGCTCTACCACTCAAGCCCAGTGAAGAGTATTTCTCTCCTGGAAGACAGTCATACTGGCCAGAGAAGCCCTGCATTCACTCCAGCCCAGTGGTTCTCAGCTGGGAATTCGGCTCCCCCAGAGGACATCTGGTAATGTCTGGATACATTGTCAGTTGTTACAACTAAGTGGGGGGGAGGCAGGGGCAGTGACTACTGCCATCTAGTGTGTAGAGGTCGAGGACACTGCTACGCATCTTGCAATGTACAGGACAGCTCCCACCACTGACAGAGAATTATCTGGTCCAAAATGTCGATGGTGCTGAGGTTGAGAAAGCCTGCTTCCAGTCCCCCTGCAATACCTCGAATACATAACCATGCTCTATTTTTTTTAAAAAATTAATTAATTAATTATTTTTGGCTGTGTTGGGTCTTTGTTGTTGCACGCGGGCTTTCTCTAGTTGCGGCGAGCAGAGGCTACTCTTAGTTGCGGTGCGCAGGCTTCTCATTGCAGTAGCTTCTCTTGTTGCGAAGCACGGGCTCTAGGGCACAGGCTCAGTAGTTGTGGCGCATGGGCTTAGTTGCTTCGCAGCACGTGGGATCTTCCCAGACCAGGGATCCAACCCATGTCCCCAGCATTAGCAGGCGGATTCCTAAGCACTGCGCCACCAGGGAAACCCCCATGCTCTTTCTTTAAAGAGCAACTTGTATCATGTCACTGCATTGCTTAAAACCTTTTACTCTTTCCCATTTTTCCTAGTATGAAGATTAAACAGAAAATCCTCAGCTCCTTGAACCTGCATGACCTGGCAGCCACCCTCCATCTTTTCTTGTATTCTGTGCAGTAACCAGCCTAACTTTATTCCTGTTTTTCTAGAAAGCATCATACTTCCTCCTCCCTCACAGGATCTTGGCATATGTTTTTCCCTCTTATAAATCACTTTCCTCCCTCTTACCAGCCTCTCACTCTTGGGCAAACTCACTGCTGCCTTCTAATCCTTTAGGAGACCTCAGCTCACAGCTTACCCCATCAGACTCCCTCTCTGACCACCAAACTGTAAGCAGCCTGAGATGAAAGGCCACGTGGAGAGAGAAACCAGTCCATCCCAGCTCTTCCAGCCATCCCAGCTCAGCCCTGCGATGGAAGTGAGGCCCGTCTTGGACACCCAGCGCTAGCTGAGCCTCCAGCTGGGCCTGTGAGTGAGCCCAGGGAGGCCAGCAACAGCACCGCCTAATCAGCCCTCACAACTGTACTAAGCCATGAATAAATGACCGCTGTTTTAAGCCACTTATGTCTCGGGTGGGTTATGTAGTGACAGACAGCAGATTCATTCTCACTGGCGTGCTTGAGCCTTGCACTAAGAGCTCCCTGATACTGTGCGGAATTTCCCCTCACCTCCTGGCTCTGTCACCCTCCACAGGACTGTCGCTCAAGACCTGAGTTTCTGGGTCACGGTCCACTTGACAGGATGATACTCTCTCCCCAGTAGGTCAGTGAGTAGAAGAGAGGAGACTGGGTCCCCTTTCCCATCTCACCACCCTGTCCCATCAGCCTCCCTAGAACTGCAGCACTGCACTGGGAGGGATATTCTAATTCAGTTAACTCAAGGGCCGGAATAAACTCAAAAGGGAATTTATTTCAGTGCAGAAGGAAATGGCTTAAGTTTTTGACAACTTGTCTTTTCCCAGATTCTAAAAGGGAAATCACTTAAAGAACTGGGCCTTTTGCAAAAAGGTCCCTTCGTGGGAACTCCCCAGGGTCCACACCATTCCTCTTGCCCCTGGTTTTTTTATTGAGGGCCCTTGTTCAACTCTCACGTGAATCTCTACCCATCACCTTCAGGAGACCCGTCCTCGTAGGAAAACCTCATCCCCAGGAGGGTCTCATCACCTGCGTCAGGCTCCATTCCCCTGGCCAGTCGCCAAGTCTCAAGTCTAAATCACTCCGTTTAGAGTGACAGGGGCGTTTGCTGGGGCTCAGGTCAGTAGGGTGGGGCGTCTGAAGGAGAAAACACTTGATGCTGCTGGCTCCTGGGTCTCGTGTGAGCCTGGGTCTCCCAGACAACGGATTTTCTTCCAGGATCCCACCTGAGAGGTTCCTGAGCGTCTGTTTCTTTAAGCCTCTGACCTGATAGAACAAGAAGGTCTATAAACCTCACCTGGCTTCTATCAGGAGGGGAGGCACAAGTTTCCAAGAGTAAATAATCACTTTTCAAGGGAACGATGCAGACTGCACTCACATCTAAGAAACCAATAATTTTCTTAGCTAGCTCACTGCTTCTCCCTTAGGAGATGTCACATACCTTTATTGCGCAGAAGAGGGTTTGATTTCTTCCTGTTCTGTTACCGACCCTCCCGAGTCAGACCCCAACAGGAGTCCTTCCGCCTGGTGCCCATAGAAGGATCCCAAGTTCAGATGAGAAGCAAAGGAAAGCTTTAGTCTTTGATCAGAGAAGACAGAAGGGAGAGGTGAGAGCTTACGCTCTGGCATACACGCCCCCGGAAAGCACTCGCCTGGCTGCTTTATTGGTTCCTGTGAGCGGGGAGGGGGGCGGAGTTTTGGTGTGTCGGGCGCAGCTGTGCTCCAGATTGCGGGGCCGGGTGCAGCGTCTCTGCACACGGCCCCCTCACCGCCATCTTGAATCACGGTGATGGGTGCAGCTTCTTTGGGTGCAGGCCCGCTGGGCTGCGGTGTTGGCGCAGCCGTTTCACAGCCGGGCCTCTGTTCCGAAAGGCTGGGTGCGAGCTGGACTAAGCACAAAGGAAAAGAAAAAAGGTAAGATTTTATTTTACGACCCAGATTCTGTGTTTCCTCCCCAGGACTTGTTGATGGGCTTTGCCGGCGACACGTCCCTCCTCTGGCTTCCGTCCTGCGCCTCGTTCCTGAGGGGTGCTGAGGGGCGCAGGTTCGGCTCCTGGAGCTGTTTCCTGCTGAGTGTGGGGTCGTCGGGCCCCGGGGGGAGGAGCAGGACGTCTCCCGCCGCCTGTAGCCGTGTCTGGTGGCCTCCCGGGGCCCCAGCCCTAACTGTTGCATCCGTGAGTGACCGCCGTCTGGAGCTTTATAGATCCGGAGGGTCATTAAGGGGCCCAGGAAAGGCCCAGCCCCAGCGGCGCGAGGGTGGCCGGCGTTTCCCTGGCTCCAGAAGTGTTCACCAGGTCAGGCGGCCTGGTTCCTGCAGCCAAGCGGCCTTCCCAGTGGTCTGTCCGCGCCTCCTCCAATTAGGCCACGTGCGTCCACGTGAAAACAGCTCCACGTGCTGCCCGGTGCACAGACCCCCGCCCCCCTCCTCCCCGGGGAAGCTAAGGATGATCCGGGGCAACTCGGTCCCCCAGGACCATACCGGCCAGTGAGTTGGCGGACTTTTGTCCCATCTGGAAGTCCGGGCCGGTCTCGTTGGCCGCTGTGGCCAGGGTGGCTGTTAGCTTTTTTATGATGTCAGTGTTGTATATGGTTCCCCCGGCCAAGGTCACTAGCTCCCCTCTGAGCACAGTTGATTCCTACAATTAGTCGTCTGCTCTTTTGAGACAGACTTTTGTTGATTTTCGGAAGAGAAGCTTTAGGTCAGAGAAGGGTTCGCACGAGTAATCGGGGGGGGGGTCCGTTTCCCCAGGTTGTCCCTCTGGAGGTTGGGGCTCCGGGGCCCCCTTCACGCGAGTGTCGTGTCCCCATGGAGTGACGCCCAGCGGCTTCCGGGCGGGTGGGTGCGTAGCATCACCAAGTGGGGTCCGTTCCTCTTAGGAGTCGCTGGTATCGCGGGGCTGCAGCTTTTCCAGGTTTTCAGATACACGTGGTCCTGTGGCCGGAAGGGGTGGGAGGCAGGTCGGAGGGTGCGGGCAGCACCTGGTTACCCCGGTGTCTCCTACCTGGAGGACACACTCGAGTCGTTCCATTTCAAGGGGGTTAAAGTGTCACTTCTCTTGGGCTTGGGGAGTGGGTTTATGGTACCTGACTTCAAACACCCTTTAACTTATCCCTTGGGGATAACCACAGGCTGAGTCGAGCAGTTGGAATTAATCCAGTTTTCTTGAGTCTCCTGGCACAGCTCGGCTGAGGTTCACTTTAAGGTCTAATTAGATCTCTCTACTTTCCCTGATGATTGGGGTCGCCAGGCTGACTGCAAGGTCCATTTTATTTTATGCCCAGGGCACTTGTCATCCCTTTTGTCACTTGAGACAGGAATGCTGGGCCATTAGCACTTTGTAAGGATCCTGGGAGCCCAAACCTGGCGATTATCTCTTTTACTTTAACCACTTCGCCTGCCATTTCAGTTCTAGCGGGGAACCCTTCTACCCACCCTGGAAACATGTCCACTAGCGCCAAGAGATACCTGAAGTTGCCCTATGCTCTCGGCATGACAGTGAAGTCAGTCTGTCAGTCTTCTCCAGGATTTGTCCCTCTGGTCTGAATAGGCCTTATCTGGGGGCCTCTGGGGGTCTGGTGTTGGGGATGTTCATTGTGCAGTTGGGATGCGTCTCAACTATCAGACTAATTATACTTTTCATGCCGGGAGTTACCACGAGGTGAACTAACCAATCATACCGGGCGTCCCTCCCATAGTGAGTTCCTTGATGAGCCTCCCTTTTGACTTGACAAGCTGCTGTTTGGGGCAAGAAGTATTGCCCACATTCATTAACTACCCGTCCATGGCCTCCTAGATCTCTTTTGAAGCCCCATTTCTGGGCTTTGTGTAATTCATCCTTCGTATAGACTAGGGAGTAATAGGATGGATCTGGCCTTTTTGGTATGAGGGTAGTTGCCAAGTTACCAGTTCTAGGGCTGCCCTTCTGAACTAAGTAGTGTTCAGAAGCAAAGGACACCTTTAGTCTTTCATCAAAAAACGGAGAGGTGCAAGCTCCTGGCTAGAGTACATACTCTCTCCAAAAGGCCGTAGGCAGGGCTGCTTTATAAAGTTCCTGGGGGAGGGGGCGTGCCAGATTCAAGTGCCAAGCGTAGCATTTCTGCACCGGGCCAGCCAAGCTGAGGTGTCAGCACAGCCATTTTGCACTAGGGACTCTGGTCTGAAGGGCCAGGTGCGAGGCCTCTGCGCGCCCTGTAAGCAAGTGAAACTGAAGCCGTGCAGCTCAGATTGGGACTTGAATCCAAGTGCCCAGGACTCAAACCCAGCCTAAACCCAGCTCCTTGCAGAAAGAATTCAGTGAGAGACAAAGTGATAGGTAAGAAGTGGGTTTATTTAGAGAGAAACACTCCACAGACAGAGTGTCGGACATCTCAGAAGGCGAGAGGCCCTGAAATACGGTGTGGTTAGTCTTTACGGGCTGGGTAATTTCATAGGCTAATGAGTGGGAAGATTATTCTAATTATTTTGGGGAAGGGGTGGGGATTTCCAGGAATTGGTCCACTGCCCACTTTTTAACCTTTTGTGGTTGGCCTCAGAACTGTCCTAGCTCTAGTGGGTGTGTCATTTCGCACGCTAATGTATTACAGTGAACATATAATGAGGCTCAAGGTCTACTGGAAGTAGAATCTTCCGCCATCTTGGACCTAGTTGGTTCTATTCAGTTTTCGTTATGTCCTGTGTCTAAGTCATTCTTTTAAAAATTGTACCCTGCCCCCTTCCCTCCTGCTTCAAAACTACACTAAGCACAAAGGGAAAGAAAAAGTTAGGGTTTATTTTATTACTCAGATTCAATTTTTCTCCCAGGGAATTGTTAATGGGCTTTGTTGGTGACAGTTTCGTCACAGCATGGGCTGCTGAAAATTAAGGGGACTACCTTACCTTTAATCACTGTTTCCTTTGTTATCAGTGGAGATAATCCTGATAAAGAGAAAGAGACCCTATGCCTGAATGTCCAAAGAGAGAAGGTATTAATGTAATGTTTTTTGTTTTATTTTGTTGTTTTTTTACCCATAAGGTAACTCCCTATTTTTAGGGGTTTGATGTTTCTCCTGAAATGAGTGAGAGTCCTGAGTGTCCTTTATTTGCAGAAGAGAATTGGGTATTAGTTAAATGGGAAAGGAAAGGGCCTAGACATCAGTGTGCACAGAGAACCAGGTCTGGGCTCCCAGGTAACAGGCGAAGATGGCCTTGTCAATGTGGAAACAGTGTGTCTGTGCTTGTACTGTGGAGGATGAAGAGCACGGATTATAGGCCTAACCTGATTACAGATCATACTGAAATGGAGCGGGACCCTGTGGGGCCCTCCTGGGCAGAAATCCTTTCTGTGACTGTGTCCCTCTTTCTTGTTTGTAGGAAATAGGCTTCTTTCAACCTCCTTGACCTTCCCTGACTTCCAAAGGGCAGATTCAGACAGTTGCTAATCAGGGAAGGGAGCGAATGCAGAAAAAAGAGGAGCAGTCAGGAAACAATAGTGCAGCCTTGGGGACAGGGTCCTGGTTCCCCCTAGAGGAATATACTGAGGCCCCCGCCCAGGTGGAGGATGGTAACTTCAGGCTGCGCACGGGATTCCTGGAGCAGTGCTGTGTTGCCTCACCACCAACCAATCAGCCACACCCCGCAGCCCTCACCCCAGATTTTGCCTGTAGAAACTTTCCCCCAAAAACCATCGGGGAGCCTGGGGTTTTAGAGCGTGAGCCACCTGTCCTCCTTGTATTGGCACCTTTCCAACAAAGTTACATTTTCCTTCACCACCACCGGGCGTCAGCGGATTGGCTTTGGCTCGGTGACAACATTCTCTAGATTTAAGCAAGGTTCTTATTTATCTTCCTGTTGTTGTCTCTTAAACTTTAGCAAAGTGGTTTCCACTTTTCTGGGCAGATATTTTTAAAATTTATTTTGTTTTCAAAATCACCTTTGCTACAGGATTTTTTTTGTTTGTTTTTTTGGTTGTGTTGGGTCTTTGTTGCTGCGCACGGGCTTTCTCTAGTTGCGGTGAGCCGGGGGCTACTCTTCGCTCCGGTGCGCGGGCTTCTCATTGCGGTGGCTTCTCTTTTTGCAGAGCATGGGCTCTAGGCGTGCGGGCTTCAGTAGTTGTGGCTAACGGGCTCTAGAATGCAAGCTCAGCAGTTGCGGCGCACGGGCTTAGTTGCTCCGTGGCATGTGGGATCTTCCCGGACCAGGGATTGAACCTGTGTCCTCTGCATTGGCAGGCAGATTCTTATCCACTGCACCACCAGGGGAGCCCCTGCTACAGGATTTTAAAGGACGGATGTAACTGAGTCCTCATCTACTTCCCAGCTGAAAACTGGCACTTGCCGTCTACCTCTCCACTGCAGCTGATGACCTTCAGCACCCCTGAAAGGAGTTCAAGGTGGAGATGAGGAATGAGGCATGCTGTGCTCTGGGAAAAACTGGCAGAACAGGCCTTCAGATAGTTAGATCTTTTCAGAAAATTTTATGAGTCCAAATCCTTGCATCTTCTCATACATAGAAAAGCATTAAAATCACTAATGGTGACATCTGCTTTGGCCATTGAAGAAAAAAATGCATGTGGAAGTAAAAATGGAGTAGCTGTGCCCCAAGCCATTCTCAAAGCAGTGTTGGCCGGAATGTGGGTACCTCTGTCAAGTAACCTCCTTATCCGCACCTTTATTCCTTTTTTTGTTCAAAACTGTTCTCAGGACTTCCCTGGTGGCACAGTGGTTAAGAATCTACCTGCCAATGCAGGGGACACGGGTTTGATCCCTGGTCTGGGAAGATCCCACATGCTGCGGAGCAACTAAGCCCGTGCGCCACAGCTACTGAGCCTGCGCTCTAGAGCCTGCGTGCCACAAGTACTGAAACCCACGCACCAAGAGCCCGTGCTCTGCAACAAGAGAAGCCACCGCAGTGAGAAGCTCGCGCACCACAGCAAAGAGTAGCCCCTGCTCACCGCAAGTAGAGAAAGCCCGTGCGCAGCAAGGAAGACCCAACGCAGCCAAAAATAAATAAATAAATTAGTTAGAAAAAAATTTGTCTCCTCAAGATTGAGGAGTATCAAAGAAAAGGGGAGAATTGTAACTGAGCAGGGCCCCATGGGGCCTTCGGCGGTGGGGGACAGGCCTTCCCCCGTATCCTCTGCTTTAGCTTCTCTCTGAAGTACCTAGATAATAGTATTTGATGCACATTTCCTGAGTGGTTTTGTAGATGTAAACCCCCCCACCCCTTCCAACAAATGGAAAATGTTAAGGACATAACGACCATCAGCACACAGCCCCAGGCCTGCTGGAGCCTAAGGACTGATAACTTTTATCTCTGGGACACCACCCTGCTACCTCAGCATCAGCCAATCAGCGAACTGTGCACAGGCTGATCACATACCCTGCCACCCGTTTCCCTCACCTGGCTTTTAAAAGGGCTTTGCTGAAACCCTTCAGGGAGCTCGAGGATTTTTAGGGCATAAGCTTGCATGGCCTTGCAATAAAACTTTCTCTGCTCCAAACTCCAGCGTTTCGGTTTGGCCTCACTTTGCGTCGGGCGCACAAACTTGCATTAACAGTAAGGCACAAGCCATGTCCTGTATCCCCCCTAACTTGCCCTTCCCCAGGAGTTTGGGGATGGTGACAGTTGGGGACAGGGATCTCCAACTCTCTTCCCAAACCTTTGCTCTCCTGTGACTTGTGTTTCAGTCTCTCTTCTGTGGAGGAAAACTTGGCTGGATACGTTTTCTTGTAAACCGTGCTCTTTATGCCAGCACCAGTTCCCTTCAAGCTGAAAAACTCAAGAATTCCATTCTTTCATTCCTTTTGCTCTCTGTGTGGTCTATTTCTTCCATGCCAAGTGTTAAAAGGAGGAAGGGCCACAGGATAACAAAGGCATTACAGGGGTGCAAAAATGACATCACGCAATTATGTAAGAGTGACTTTCTTTCATTAATACGAAAGGTTCCAACACCAGACCATTCCTGCTGTTGCTCAAGAAGACGAGGGATTATAAAGATGAGCGTGTGACACACGTAATCAGACAGCAGGCCCCAAGAACTTCACAAGCTGTTCGAGGAGGCAGTTCTCACCAGAAACTGTTGAAGACGAATCCTCTGATACAACAGGCACACAATAGGGAGGAGTTAAAAAGCTGCCGAACAGGATTTAGCTCACAAAGAGCTTTAAGGTCCACCTCTGGAGTTTTCCTATCCTACGTAGCAACAAAAGTGGCAAAGCCCTGAGGTTGCCATGGGAACCTAATTCTGCTATACAAATGCTGGCTCCTGGCCTGATTTCTGAATATCAAGTAAACAAAGGGTTTCTTTATCAGATAAAGTTCCCAGATTCCTGTGCTAATAAGTACTATTGATCTAAGCAAGAGACTGATAACTACAGAGAGACAAAAATATGTATGTAATATATTCTAAAGAAAGTAAGACATCCTGGTGGCAAGAAGAAAACATTAAGTCACTATTTTACTTTTTGGCGTATTTTTAAAAATTCAATTGAAATAATGATTAAAGGCAGGTATCATGCTCTTTACCCTGTGTGGCCCATGAATCAACAGCAGCGGCGTCACCTGGGAAAGGGTAGAAAATACCAGTTCTCAGGACTTCCCTGGTGGCGCAGTGGTTGAGAATCCACCTGCCAATGCAGGGGACACAGGTTCAAGCCCTGATCCAGGAAGATCCCACATGCCGCAGAGCAGCTAAGCCTGTGCGCCACAACTACTGAAGCCTCTGCTCTAGAGCCCGAGCTCTGCAGCAAAAGAAGCCACCACAATGAGAAGCCTGCGCACCGCAACAGACAGTAGCCCCCGCTTTCCGCAACTAGAGAAACCCTGTGTACAGCAACAAAGACCCAATGCAGCCAAAAATAAATAAATAAATATATTTATTTAAAAAAAAATACAAGTTCTTGGGAATTCCCTGGTGGTCCAGTGGTTAGGACTCTGCCCTCTCACTGCCAGGGGCCTGGGTTCAGTCCCTGGTTGGGGATCGGGGAACTAAGATCCCACGAGCCATGTGGCATGGCTAAAATTGAAGAAAAATAAAAAAGGAAGATACAAGTTCTCAGACCTCCTGAACCAGAATCAACATTTTAACAAGATTCCCAGGTCGTTTGTGTGGACATTAAAGCTTTGAAGCACTATCTCTGAAACTTTTAAATTGTTATACATAATAAAGGCACATATCTGTTCATGATAGCAGATTGAAGTCTTTGGAACAGTGCAATTAATATGTTAATATTTATTTCATATAAGATACAACTGATATTGTTAATTATTACAATATTCTTAAATCTTGCATAACTTAGATTTTCTAGATACACATTAGTTTGGAATCATTTATGTGTTGGGGAAATTAGCAAAGGCAAGTCACTTTGAATTTTCAGATCTTCAATTTGAAGAAAAATTTAACTGTTTTTATTCTTTTTTTTATTGACCACACCGTGGCTTGCGGGATCTTAGTTCTTCAACCAGGGATACAACCTGGACCCTAGGCAGTGAGAGCTTGGAGTCCCAACCTCTGGATCACCAGAGAATTCCCTAGATGCTTTTTTCCTTTAACTGAGAGTAAAATCAAGGATCTTGAGGGTCTTGAAATCTAACTCCAACAGTGACTCAAGGATAAGAGGGTGTGATAAAGGTTGTAGATGAAACACTGAGCTCAGGTAAGGGAGAGAAAAGGATTTTGAATATGAAGACATTAGGCTTATTCTATATGAGAGCCAGGAGAGCCAGGCACACCGGGAACATTCCGACAAAACAGTTGGTCCTGGCTGCATCTCTCACTTGCTATGTCATTTCCCGCAGGAGGACATAGTTGTTACCACACATTTAAAAAGCAAAACCAAACATAGCTTGTCGTTCTTATGCTAGTGGGCAATGCTTTCATTTTATGCAGCCTTGAATCCACACCCACCCAGCAGAGGGCATGGTGTGGTTAAACTGTAAATTCTTAAACTATTTCCTTCTTTTTTTTTAAAGGTTTTTTTTTTTTAATTAATTTATTGATTTTTGGCTGCATTGGGTCTTTGTTGCTGTGTGCGGGCTTCTCGTTGCGGTGGCGTCTCGTTGCAGAGCATGGGCTCTAAGTGCCTGGGCTTCAGGAGTTGTGGTTTGTGGGCTCTAGAGCGCAGGCTCAGTAGTTGTGGCGCATGGGCTTAGTTGCTCCGCGGCACGTGGGATCTTCCGAGACCGTGGCTTGAACCCGTGTCCGCTGCATTGGCAGGCGGATTCTTTTTTTTTTTTTTCTGTATGCGGGCCTCTCACTGTTGTGGCCTCCCCCGTTGCGGAGCACAGGCTCCGGACGCGCAGGCCGAGGGGCCATGGCTCACGGGCCCAGCCGCTCCGTGGCACGTGGGATCCTCCCGGACCGGGGCATGAACCCGTGTCCCCTGCACCGGCAGGCAGACTGCCAACCACTGCGCCACCAGGGAAGCCCGGCAGGCGGATTCGTAAGCACTGTGCCTCCAGGGAAGCCCAGAATACTTAGTTCTTCCAGTGGAAGGGGTGTTCAGTGGGTGACACAGAGAGCATCATGGCAGCCATGTTTAGGCATTAGGTGGAAATCTGTTTTTAGCCGAAACCTAGTTTGGAAATTACTATTCGTGAGGAATGAACAGGATTTTGTCCTCAATTCTGTTGTGACAGTGGGAGAAGGCAGCAGGCTATGAGCGCAGGGGTCTCAGGCAAAGAGTCTGCACTACCACGAGGCTTGCACATTCCACCCCTGGGTGATACATAAAATGTAAGGGCAGGCTCGTTAGCAGAGCCTAACAGAAGCAAACTCTCCCTAAAATTCCACCAGGTAAAAGCCTCTTTTTAGTAAGACCCTTGAGTAATTGTACGCAGAATCCAAGAATCATTCTGCTGTGAATAAGAATGACTCTGAAAGAAGGAAGTGAAAACCCTAGGGATCGGCACAAGATCCACAGAGTAGAATCAACAGACCCCAAATACAGTAAGAAAAATGGTCCATATCTGCCTGAGAATGTCCCCAGTTTCCTTATTAAAAGAACAAGAAGTTAATATCAGAATCTCTACCATGTGTGTTTACAGTTTGTTGTAGGGACTTCCTGGAGGTCCAGTGGTTAAGAATCTGTACTTCCACTGCAGAGGGAATGGGTTCAACCCCTGGTTAGGGAACTAAGATCTTGCATGCTGTGCAGTGGCGGAGCCAAAAAAAAAATTTTATATATATACAGTTGTTGTTTAAGTCTGTAGCAGCAGTTCTCAAAGTGTGGTCTGAGGACTCCTGGGGGTGCCCACGACCCTTTCAGGAGGTGTTTGAGATTCTTTTTTTCCAACCATATATCAGGGTGAGGCCAGATTTTCTGCATATCCTTCAACTGAAACAACATGTAATGATGGATTGAATGCAAAAACAAGTATGAGAATCCAGCTGTTGTCTGTTACACTAGTAGATATTAAAGAAATTTGCAAGTGTGGGAGACATTTATGTCAAGCTGAATAGGTTTATCATTGTTATCTTTAACTGACTTCGTAAATATTTTAAACATTTCTCAGTGTTGCTATCTAATATGGTAAATACCAGCAGGTTTAACCATAAAAGGGGAAGCTCTTTGAAGATGCTCAGTAATATTTAAGAGAATGAAAGGGTTCTGTAACCAAAAACTTTGAGAACAACAACCCTAGAGTTTCTCATTTCACAGTTTGAATCCCCATATTCTCAGATTGTATGTTATTGCTTTGAGAGATGTTTAGAACGTCCCAAGTGAAAGAAACCCCAGCTGTTGCAAGGGGCTCCCAGTGTGACTTGGGAGCCTGAACTGTCAGGATAAATCACGTCTACTTCCGTCAGTCTGCTTTCTTCCTTCAAACCTCCCTGACTCCCAGGTTCTCTCAGTTACATTATCTGTGATCATTTATTATGGCAGATAGGTCCAGATCATCCGTAGGTGATGTCTGTGGACTTGTGGTAATTCAGTTTGCAACAGTTATTTGCAACTATTTTTGGAATGCCTTTATTACATCTCACTATTGCATAAAGAATAAAAATTAGGGAAATCCCTGGCAGTCCAGTGGTTGGGGGCCTCTGCGCTTTCACTGCCTTGGCCCAGATTCGGTCCCTGGTCTGGGAACTGAGACCCTGCTGCCACACGGTACAGCCAAAAATAAAACTAAATTAAATGAAAATTAAATACAAATAACTAGATAAAAATTGAACTCTGTCAGGCAAAAAACATGGACGGGTAATCTCAGCTGTGGAGTTTATCATTAGGATATACGACAGAGGGACTTCCCTGATGGTGCAGTGGTTAAGAATCCGCCTGCCAGTGCAGGAACACGGGTTCAATCCCTGGTCCGGGAAGATCACACATGCCGCGGAGCAACTAAGCTCATGTGCCACACCTACTGAGCCTGTGCTCTAGAGCCCATGAGCCACAACTACTGAAGTCCGCGAGCCACAACTACTGAAGTCTGCGAGCCACAACTACTGAAGTCCGTGAGCCACAGCTACTGAATCCCGCACGCCTAGAGCCGGTGCTCCACAGCAAGAGAAGCCACTGCAATGAGAAGCCCGCGCACAGCAACGAAGAGTAACCCCCTCTTGCTGCAACTAAAGAAAGCCCACACACAGCAACCAGAACCCAACACAGCCAAAAATAAATAAAAAAATGTATTTAAAAAATAAATAAATATCATCTCCCTTTGGCAACAGATACTTTTGGTTGTCACTTGAGATTAAAAATGACATTTTTGTAAAATGGAAAAAAAAACCCCTACATTTCAGCTGAATATGTACCCACTCAGTGTTCCTGTATAGTCTCTTCTTTTTGTACACGTTGTTCTCTGCCTAGAATGCTGTTTCTCTACTATCAGATTTAGCAACTGTCTCATCCTTAAAGGTTCAGCATATGAAGCTGCCTTCATATAAACAGGATAGGAGTGTTTATATAAAATAGGGGTCCTATTTTACAGGCAAGAGCTTGAAGCTTGGATGCATTTGATGACTTGCGATGACTTGCCCAAAACATGCTATTAGTGATATCACGATTAGATCTCAGGCCTTTTGACTCTCCACTAGATCAATGCTTACTTAGAAGTTTAGCAGAGAACCATGTGAACTTAATATAAGTGCCAAATCTGCCCTTGCTTTAAGGATTACAACCTGATGTACTGTTAAAGGCAATACAGAGAAACAAAGTACAGTGATACAGATGTGATATTTTTATTAAAATTCAACTATTCTCTTGGTTAAGTCATGGTGGCATGGAAAAGTTAACATCCAAAAAACTTTCAAGGGACTTCTCTAGCAGTCCAGTGGTTAAGACTCTGTGCTTCCACTGCAGGGGGCACAGGTTCAATCCCTGATCAGGGAACTAAGATTCTGCATGCAGCATGGCCAAAACAAAAAAACTTCCAAAAACCATTTCAAAAGTATGAAAACAGTTCAAAGATTAGATAAGAATTTCTCTGTTTAAAAAATATATATTAGGGCTTCCCTGGTGGCGCAGTGGTTGAGAGTCCGCCTGCCGATGCAGGGGACGCGGGTTCGTGCCCCAGTCCGGGAAGATCCCACATGCTGCGGAGCGGCTGGGCCCATGAGCCATGGCCGCTGAGCCTGCGCGTCCGGAGCCTGTGCTCCGCAACGGGAGAGGCCACAACAGTGAGAGGCCCGCGTACCCCCCAACACACACACACTATATATATGTATATATATATGTGTGTATATATATATATATATATATATATATATATTAGAGTTAGTCATGAACAAAAATTCTGAAAGGAAAAAACATAAGGTGTTTAGATATCAGGAATAAATATGCTTCAAAGAATATGGCTATTAGTTTTCTATTTTAAAAATATTTAGGAGGACATTTGAGAGTGAACAAGTATAATGAAACAGAAGGTTAACATTCCATTTTAAGAGTCCATTGTCATCTCACTCTATTCATTGACTTGGGGTGATCAATGGATGTACTTGACAAACTGAGAAGATTCAAGTGTGACTTGACCCTGGGGCTTTGGGCCCACTGCCTGGTGGTCCCAGTGACTCATATCAGCTATGATAATCCGTTTTTCCACAGAGGCCTGTTGCCTTACACTGCATGTGTGTCGCAGCAAATTATAACTCAGGTTTTCCAAGGATGACAATGGGAATAGAAGGGCCATGTTCTCTTCCTGTTACTGCCACCATCACATTCTGTCTCAAGCATGGGCACCAATATCTTTTTTTTTTTTTTTTTTCGCTTGTGGAACTTTAGTTCCCCCGACCAGGGATTGAACCTGGCCTTAGGCAGTGAGAGTGTGGAGTCCTAACCACTGGACCTCCAGGAAAGTCCCACCAGTATCTTCTTTTACGTTACATAGAAATACAGCAACTCAATAAAGCTGAGGGGGAAGAAAAAAACGAAAAGCAGCAACAAGGAGATTATACAGAGTTGTTATAGAAAAATTGAGGTTATAAAAGACAGTAACTCTTAATAATATCAACAGCTGCAACAATAAGATTTTACCCCATCCCATCTGATACCTTTCTAGAAAACGAAACAAACAAAACAACAACAACAAAAATAAGAGTTTACTCATTGGGGTAAATACATAAAGTGGCTTATTATTTTTTTTCCAAAAGGTGTTTTTCCAGCTCGTCTATGTTATTGTCTTTCCCTTAATGAAATCTGACTGATTCTATGTTTTTTCACTGCATAAGACTCAGCTCTATTCATTTACAACTTCTATCTTACATTCTACTCAATCTCTTCTCCTCACCTGCCCATCAAGCTCCTTAGACCCTGTGCCCCATATCTGGGTCTCTCCGTCTCAGCTCTGTTGACATTTGGGAGGGCTGTCCCATGCATGCATTGTTGAATGTTCAACCGCATACTTGGCTTCTACCCACTAGAAGCTAGCAACACCCTCCCAAAAGTAGTGACAACCAAAAATACCTCCAGGCATTGCCGTATGTCGCCTGGAGGGCCAAGTCTCCCCCAGGTGAAAACCATGGCTCAAGAAATTTGGAATGTGTTATGGAAGTTGTGGTATGTCTGCTTCCCACACAACTCTCCCTGGTGCCAGAATTCCCGTCAAGTAATTGCAGCTGGGGTGGGGTGGGGATTCCCTGGTAGTCGAGTGGTTAGGACTGCATGCTTCCACTGCAGTAGGCACAGGTTCCATCCCTGGTCGGGGAACTAAGATCCCGTGGCATGGCAAAAAAAAAAAAAAATGCAACCTAGCTATCTATTTCCTTTATTGGTGGAGGGAAGATATAGGGACTGTATTAGTCCATTTTGGCTGCTATAACAAAATACTGTAGACTGGGTAGCTTACAAACAACAGAAATCTATCATAGTTCTGGAGGCTCAGAATTGGAGAAGAGGGTGCCAGCGTGGTTGGATGAGGTCCCTCTCCCAGGTTGCAGACTTCTCATTGCATCCTCACATGGTGGAAGGGGGCAAGTAAGCTCTCTGAGGCCTCTTTTACAAGGGCACTAATTTCATTCATGAGGTTCTGCCCTCATGACTTAATCACCTCCCAACGGTCTCACCTCCTAACACCATCACCTTGGTGATTGGGATTTCAACATATGAATTTGATGGGGGACGGGCAGGACACACACATTCAGACCATAGCAAGGGACAAGCCAATTCAGTATTCTAGTAAAATACCTTGCCGTAATAGCTTCCATTTATTGAACAACTCCTATGTGCCTGGAACTGTATTAAGCACTTTCACAGAAATAATAACTCTGTGAAATAGATACTACTTTTTAGTACCCACTTTACCCATGAGAAACTGAGTTCAGAGAATACGTGTCATTCAGCCAGAGGCAGAAGAGTTGTAAAAGATGGAAGACATGAATATGAATCTAGAAAATTTGGTACACAGTACTCACCTTCAAATCAGGGTTCAGCTTCTGGGATAAGGACAGATTAACACAGGGGAAATAGGAGAGATACTAGATCCAGGCAATCTGATCTTAAACGTCACAGAACACTGTTGGGTAGAAGTGAGGTACAAATGACACATGAATAATAGGGAGATAGCTGGGCAACATTCAGGGTGCACTCAAAGCAGCAGGATAATGAAGAGGGGAGATTTGTTTCTTTTTCCATTTCCAGTAACTACCTCTGCCAGCTCTTCCTGCCCAGGTCACCAGGACAGGTATCCTGCACTCCTTTTGCTGGTCCCCATTTTCTCTGCATCATCTTGGGGCTTAGCTGACAAAGCTCCTCAGCTAACTTACCGTCTGATGTTTATGTTAACTGTGGTCTAATATGGAGCTCATCCTTGCCAAGGTAATACATCTACATTTGGACAGTAAAGATCCTTTATTGTCTGGTGAAAGTCAAGACAGCTGGCTTTGAGTCAAAAATATGTGGGTTTATGCCCAGCTATGTCACTGTCACTGAGATGTGTGGCCTTGGCAAACCGGGGACTTTCTCCGAGCCTCAGGTTCTCTTCCTGTAAATTCAAATGATATCTCCCACCTTACAGGAGTATTTGGTGCCTGTACGAAACCAGCACCATCACTGAATTCTGTGAATTCAGTAACAGTAGTTGGATGGAATCTTAATCCACAGGAGAGGGAATTTCAAGGCATCATTAGTCAGTAAAGACATATTGGGCAAGGAACAAATTCACATTGTTTGGGGATTATATGGGCTAAGTTAGAAAGAAAAAGAAAGAAAAACTGAAGGGCTCAGGTTAAATTACACAGTTCTGACAGAATAGGAAAGATAATGTCATTGAAGATGAAAACAGGAGCTCCAGGGAATTCCATGTCAGTCCAGTTGTTAGGACTTGGCACTTTCACTGCCGTGGGCCCGGGTTCAATCCCTGGTCGGGGGAACTAAGATCCGCCAGCCGCGCAGACAGAAAAAAACCTGGGCGGGGAGCTCCAAATTTTCTATCACATATTGACAAAGAGAAGAAACTCATAGCAATGTGGGGGAACTCAGCATGGAACTCGCGTTCAAGCTATTTATAGGTTTTGCCTGACTTTAATTCTGCAATGGTATTACACGATTCTTCTTCGATTGAGGCTTCCGAATAGCTTACATGAAGAATGAGGACACTTCTAGCGCTCAGAAGTTCCAGATGAATCTTTGCCAGGTGTCCATGCCTGACAGCAACTTTAAACAGTTTATTCCAGGAGTGGTCTTGTGACTTCCCTAGTTTTAGGAATTGTTTTTCCACGTGGTTCCTCTAGAGCAGAAGGAGAACTGAAACAAGGAGACATACTGCTGTAATCACCAGGACTGGCCAAGATAGAAGAAGATGGTGGAGTTAATGGATTTGAGCGCTACCTGAAGGTAACTGCAGTGGAGAGTCTATGTCCCTGCAGCAGTGATAGGGGCCTGAGCCCAGGAAGGAGCTGCAGGAGGGACTTGCAGACCCCCAACTCTGCTCCTGTAGCATATGCAGGCATCCTTGCCCTCTAACCATAGTCCATCTCATAAAAGTCTCCAGGTGTCTGAAGGCTTTCAGATGCCCCAGGTCTTCTAAAGGTTCGTGTGACCATTCCACATGGGTGTGTGGTTGCCTCATACTCTTATGAAGTTCACTCAAGATGATCTGAGGATGCCAAGTCAAGACTGTAGCCCAGGACTTCCCTGGTGGCGCAGTGGTTAACAATCCACCTGCCAATGCAGGGAACACGGGTTTGAGTCCTGGTCTGGGAAGATCCCACATGCTGCGGAGCAGCTAGGCCCAATGCGCCACAACTACTGAGCCTGTGCTCTAGAGCCCGTGAGCCACAACTGCTGAACCTGTGTGCTGCAACTACTGAAGCCCATGCGCCTAGAGCCCGTGCTCTGCAACAAGAGAAGCCACTGCAATGAGAAGCCTGCACACCGCAACAAAGAGTAGGCCCAGCTCGCCGCAACTAGAGAAAGCCCACACGCAGCAGCAAAGACCCAACAGATCCAAAAATAAATAAATAAAATAAATAAATGTATTAAAAAAAAAAAGATCGCAGCCCGTAATACTCCCACATGAATACCAGTGACCAGTAGACACCTCTATCCTGTTCTGTTCTGAGTATGTTATCTTTAGTCTGCGTGGACTGTAGCACGTTCCTCAACAGCATCCAAACAGTGACAAATTCGTCATATCCTAAGATGCCCCCCAATAACCCGTATGTTAGTACAGTGCAGCCACATCTTTGCTGAATGGGTCAGTGTGATAATGGAACTTGGCTTTATTATGAAATAGGAAAAGCTTGTCTTTCGAGCACTGTGGAACTTTCTGTTTCAGCACCTCCCCCTCCCGCCTCCCCGAGAGGTCCCGAGGCCACCCTCAAAGAGGGAGGGAGGAACATTACAAACCCGGAAGGAAGGAGTTGTCTCGCTCAGTGAATAAGGCTGCGCTTTCCTTTCCAGGATTTAAAGCAAAACTCACATGAAAGCAGAATTGAAGCTTCCGAGTTCAGTTTGGGGTTATCCGAACGAGAAAGTTTAAGCTCAAATTGAGGATTTCCTGGGCTGTTAAGCTGTAAACTAGCACCGGTGAAATGAATTTCTCTTCTGTGCACCTAGGTTCTGCATGGCGTTTTCACACGTGACGTCCTGACTTAGACCCTCGGAAAGGGATGGATAATCACAGGTTCAGACTCTCAAGAAAAAGAATCCAAGCTACTAACTTAATCAGGGGGAGAAGTTATTACAGGCTTTTGCATAATTCATAGAATGTCCAGTAGGGGGGACAACTAGGATTGAAGGCTGTGTCCACAGAAAAAATACGTTCGAAATTGTGCCGCCCTACTAGGCTTGTGAAGATGCCTTTGCTACTGCCACTGGCCACAGACATAGCCTCCTGCACCGTTCCTAGACCTTGGACCCTGTTGTTAGAACCATGACCTCCACACTTCTGGAAGCTGGCTGTAGTAGCCCTACCTAAGACAGGATGGATTCCACACAGGTCAGTCTCTTGGCATCAGTAGTTCCTAGATCAAAATCTTGTGTGGGTAAGTCCAATTGACAGAGCTTAGGCAGGTATCTGGCCAAGTGGGCAGGTGAGAGGACATTGCTGAATGTTACCCTTTTTTCCTGCTGGCACAGACCCAGTTTTGTTCTGATATCTATACTCCATGCCATCCTGTGATTCAGAAAAGGTGGATTCAACCACCTCAGGAGTTGAATCTAGACCTTTTAGGAATTCTGTTCCCTTGCCCGTGGACTTGTGGTACAATTTTAACCAATGAGATGTGAGGACAAGTCTGTTACAGGGTGTACAGATTCCAAGACACTCAGTTCTAACTTTAGGTGAACAAAATGAGAAAACAAGGCCCTAAATGTCCTCTGTACCAGACAGAGCTTTGTAGTCCCATGGGTTTTATCAGCGACCTTCATTCTGTGTGTGTGTGTGTGTGCGCGCGCGAGAGCGGGATGCGTTGGAAGAGGGCTGGTCTGCTCTAACGAGGGGATGTGTCAGAATAGGAGTCGGGGTGCTTAGCACCACGTTTTCCCCCATTAAGTTCTCTAGTCATGGCACATGGAGAGTTGAGTGTTTCAGGGACCTATGCCAATATCTGGTCTAAAAAACAATTATCGGGACTTCAGTGGTGGTCCAGAAGTAAAGAATCCACCTTCCAATGCAGGGAACATGGGTTCCATCCCTGGTCAGGGAACTAAGATCCCACGTGGCGCTGTGGGGCAACTAAGCCCGTGTGCCACAACTACTGAGCTCGCGTGCCTCAGCGAGAGACCCGTGTGCCACAAAAACTACAGAGCCCACACGCCCTGGAGCCTGTGTGCCACAACTAGACAGAAAACCCACACACCACAGCTAGAAAGAAGCCCATGCGCCGCAGGGAAGAGCCCACAAGCTGCAATGAAAGATCCCACATGCCTCAAGGAAGATTCCGCGTTCTGCAACTAAGACCTGATGCAGCCAAAAGAAAACAAAAACAAAAGCAAAAAAAACGAAAAGAACCCACAATTATCAACTTCAAAATACCAAAAGAAAGCTATAATATTGAGATTTACAGTTATTTAATTATTCATACAACACAACCAGTGACAACAACTTTCATTGCCAATTTTAATATTTATGAAAATGTTAATGAAAGTGATTTGAGGGACTTCCCTGGTGGTCCAGTGGTTAAGACTCCTTGCTCCCAATGCGGGGGGTCTGGGTTCGATCCCTGGTCAGGGAACTATTTAGATCCCGCATGCTGCAACTAAAGATCCTGCACGTGGCAATGAAATCCCGTGTGCCACAGCTAAGACCCAGTGCAGCCAAATAAATATTAAAAAAATAAGAAAGTGATTTGAAAGGTCTGGTTTTCTCACCGCACAGGTGTTTCTAAACATATACACTATTTGTAAGGAAATCTACGGATAGAGATATTACAGTCAATCAAGTAAAAGAGTTATTTGTAGCCACATAATTTCAAAGCAAACTCCTTTCTCAAATGATTCCAACATTAAAGCATATCTTCTGTAGCATGTGAGTGCATTTTTTTTTTTTTTTTTTTGCGTTACGCGGGCCTCTCACTGCTGTGGCCTCTCCCGTTGCGGAGCACAGGCTCCGGACGCGCACGCTCAGCGGCCATGGCTCACGGGCCCAGCCGCTCCGCGGCGTGTGGGATCTTCCCGGACCGGGGCACGAACCCGTGTCCCCTGCATCGGCAGACGGACTCTCAACCACTGCGCCACCAGGGAAGCCCTGTGAGTGCATTTTGACATGAGAACTTATGTGGGCTGGGACCCATCAGAAGTGTCCAAAGCCAAGGCCACTTTTGTGGACATGCAACCGGTGCATTAGCACAGGGCCCCTGTTGAGAAGGGCCCTGAGATTGGTTTAATGATCTACTGTTGTTATCTTGGAAATCTTAATAATTTTTTAAAAATGAACCCAACATTCTCATTTGTCACTGGGCCCTCCAAATTGTGTAGCTGGTCCTGTCCAGAACTTAATAAGATTTTAAAACAGCCCTGGGTGGAGCTGTTTATCATTCCAAAACAATAAGACTACTGCTTCCTTTGCTTTGGCTTGTTTTTAGGTCCTGTGTTTCACTCATTTGAAAAATGTATGAGATTTTATAATTCTTACAGGGTAGCCTCGATTTTAAAAGTTGGGGCTTGAAAAGACAAAACTCCCGTTAACCAAAGACACAGACCAACATCAGAAGGCATGACAAACAGTGCCAAGAATTACAAAAAATAAAGGGTACATCAAAATTAAATTCAGACTAATCATTTCAGTAGGTATTGGCGGCCAAATTGCATCCAGGCTGGGAACCAAGAGTGAACAAACATTGACCTCCACAAATTAAATTTTAAGTGGCTGCAAGACATTTTCATCTACTTCGGATAAAGTTTTAATATGGTTGTATCCACAGTCCATCAAAGTACTGTCTAGACAATGGATGGCATTTTCTGCTTGGGGAAACCAGGGGAGGAAAAACCTCAGGGCCACATCCTGCTGATATCCTAGGAGACTCAATGGCAGGATAAGGCCCTGAGCATTCACTTAACCCTCCCCGTTCTTCGCACGCCCTGAGGAGTCAAGGGCCACGTGAGGACACTGCCATTTGTAGACATAAAAGGAAAAGTCAGTCTAGGGACTGGTGAGCGGAGACACACACACCCTAGGAGTCTCCGGTGCTCTTTGGACAGGATGAAGGGAAGGATTGCCAGTGGGAGTGGGGTCGTTCATCATCCTCCTCATCAGTTTTATTCTTTAAATAAAATTTATCTTAATTTGCTGGCCAATTTTTTTTTACCCTAAAAATAATATCTGCTTACCATGTAACATTTAGAAAATATGGAAAAAAATAGAAGAAACCACCCATAATTTCACTTCTTTAAGAAAAATCATTACATCATTAATACTTAGATATCCTTCCTTCTGGTCTCTCTTCCACAATAATGTATATTTTTACACAGATTGAGTAAAATATATGTTCATATTGTACATGTATAATTTTGTTTCCTTTTTCCTCTTAAATGGCATGACACAATCCGGATAAATAAAGTAAAAAATAAGATGGTTGAAATTAATTCTAAATATATCAGTTATTATAATAAGTTAATATTGATTAGTTTTATGAAATAAGAGAAATAAAATGTCATGTGGGATGAATAACAAAAGACAGACCTATACTGTTTACAGGAGACAAAACTAAACCATAAGGACCCATCAAGTTGAAAGAAAAATAAAAAAAACATTAATCAGATACCAGGTAATACTAGCTAAAAGAAAGCAACAGCCATAGTCATATTATACAAAATATATTTTATCCCTCAAATAAGATCTGAATGAAAATGCAAGTGTTGCCTATCAAATCTTGTAGGATGCAGAGAAACTGTACTTATCAAGAGTTACATGGTATCTGTATCTGGGGTGTCTGTATTTGGTTATCTGTATCTATTTTGTAACAGTACAGTTGTTCCAAATTCCTTTGTATTCTTGGCGTGTAGTTTTTTTTTTTCTTTCCATTTTTAAATTTTAACCATTTTTTATTGAAAGATAGTTGATGTACAGTGATATTATATAAGTTACAGGTGTACAATATATTGATGCACAGTTTTAAAGGTTATACTCCATTTATAGTTATTATAAAATATTGGCTGTGTTGCCCATGTTGTGTGTTACATCCTTGTAGCTTATTTTATACCTGATCGTTTGTACCTCTTACTCTCTTAATCCCCTACCCCTATCTCGGCCCCACTTTGTCCCCCTACTGGTAAACACTAGTTCTCTATATCTGTGAGTCTGCTTCTTTTTTCTTATATTCACTAGTTTGTTGTATTTTTTATATTCCACATATAAGTGATATCATACAGTATTTGTCTGACTTATTTCACTTAGTATAATTGGGCATATGTTCTATTTTTTTTGGGGGGGGGGTCATATGTTCTTACTGCATCCCATCTCACCGGCCCCAGCCTCTCCACACACACATTTTTGATATAGGCATGATCAAAATAATCATATTTGGATAGTTGGCTACAAGATGGTTACAGAAAAGCATATTCCGATTTTTTTCTAAATTAAAGAGATTATTCCCTTTAGACCCTTTGAGTGCATCAAAGGAAACTATTGAAGGAAAGGTAAGTTTCCCTCCCATCCTAGACCCCCTGGTAACCCTTTCCAGAGGCAGCAACTGTTAAGTTTCCACAAACGTGCAAGGATGACGTATGCTACTGTTTTGGGTTTTTCACAGAGGGGACATATATAAGTACTCTTTTCTGTCTGGCACTTTTCATTTCATGATATATTTTGGGTAGCCTGTGATATCAGATAGAGCAGATAGATCTCTGCCTCTCTTTTCTGTTTCCCTGGTATTCCATTGTGTCAATGCCCCACATTAATTTAACCAGTCCTCCATTGATGAGCACAACGTATCATTTGCAGCCCTTGCTTTTACAACCAGTTTTGTGATAACATCTTTCTTCAGAGACGTCAACACACAGGCATGATTATATCTTTAGGATGTGTCCCTGAAATACGTTGTTGTGTTGAAACACATGTCCATCAAAATGTATATAGACTTCGTTTTTCATAAAATGTCACCAAGTCTTATAAAAATGCCAGTTCCACACCCTAGCCAACACATTTTTTGATCTTTTGCACTCTGTAAGGTGAAAAACTATATATCTCATTGTTTTGATTTGTTTCCCTAATTATGAGCAAGATATTAAGCATCTTTTCTCTGGTTGATAAGCAATTTGCATTTTTCCCTTATGATCAGCCTTCTGGATCTTTTGTTCAATTTTCAATTGGGTTGTTAGTATTTTTCTTACTGATTTATCCAGTATCATTGTAAATGAAAGGAACAGCCCCTTTTATCTACAGCATACCTGCCGCAATTATCTTTTTTTCCTGTCTTGTCATTTATATTTTGATTTTTCTTTATGTGATTTTTGCCATACGACAAACTTCTGTTTTTCGTAAATCTGTTTTAACAGTCTTGTTCTCCATGGTGTGTGGGTTTATGACTTTTAAAGGTCTTCTCTAAGCCAAGATTATTAGAAAGAAATCACCTATGTTTATTTCTAGGACTTTTATAGATTCATTTTTTTAAATATTTAAACCTTTGATTCACATATATATAATATATAATATATATATATTATGGTATAAGGTGTGACATACATATTAAATTTTATCTTTTCCAAATAACCTATTACTTCAATACTATTTATTTATTTTCTTTTTTCTTTCTTTTTTTTTTTTTTGGCTGTACTTTGTAGGGTCTTATTTCCCCAACCAGGGATTGAACTGGGCCCTCAGCAGTGAAAGCTCAGAGTCCTAATCACTGAACCAACAGGGAATTTCCATTCAATGCTATTTATTCAAGAATGTATCCATTCTAGTTTCAATCGCTGCCTTCAGCACAAACTAACTTCCTTCATGTATTGTTGTCCGAAATTGGAGTCTCTTGTATTTTATTAACCATGTTGGTGCTAAACTTTAATTATTTTAGTGTAGGTTTTTGCATTTCTTCTCTGAGGTGTCAACTCATGTTTAGTTCCTTTCTATTTTGTCTTATCCGTACGCACATTTATTCCTTAAGTCCTTAGCTTTCTTCTTGGAGCTTTTGTTTCAGACAGGCCATATTTGATTCAGTGGATTAGTATTTACCCTAAATTTCATTTTGGATTCCTGACCTGTGCTGTCAGTGATTTCTGATGGAGATTGGCTCTGCAGGGTGAGCCTTACTACTTAGGTAAATAGGTAGGCGACATTGTCCTAGGAGAAAGATTATTTACCTTGGAATTATTTCCATCGTGCAGGGAAGAGTCACTTGACCAGAGTCTCAATTATATAAGCGTATGGTGAGTAGGCCTCCTGTACCACAGTTTGTCTTGCTATAAATTTGACTGCTCGGGGCTTCCCTGGTGGCGCAGTGGTTGAGAGTCCGCCTGCCAATGCAGGGGACACGGGTTTGTGCCCCGGTCCAGGAGGATCCCGCGTGTCGCGGAGCGGCTGGGCCCGTGAGCCATGGCCGCTGAGCCTGCGCGTCCGGAGCCTGTGCTCCGCAATGGGAGAGGCCACAACGGTGAGAGGCCCGCGTACCACAAAAAAAAAAAAAAAAAAAATTGACTGCTCAGTTTAGAACAACATAAGTTTCTGTATAAGGTGACTAGCCCCATGTCAGGAAATAATTTAACTAGATTTTTCTCTGTGAGTGGCTTCAGACCTCTGCCATGAAGGAAATGGGGGAAGGTGGGTCTGGTCAGAGAGGCAACAGACTAGGACATTCCAGACACAGCCCTTCAGAAGCTGGACAGTACTATGGAAAGTGATTGGGTCTGTGAGGTAAGACAGTTGATGCCTGTGACTTTTACGCTATGCCATGTACCCAGGCCTGTTTGCGTGTGAGGCAAGCTTGACTTGAAGAAATGCCTCCATACAGAGTCTTTGTACAGTGACTCAGCCCAGCACCAAATCAGCCTCCTCCATCGGTTCTCAGGGCAGAGTCTGTTTTAGGGTACTTGGTGACACTGCTTCCCTAGAGCCAAAATCTCCGTATTTCCACTTTAGGTATGCTGGCCAGCACCAGCTTCCCTCCAGCAGCCAGAGAACTATGTGGCCTGGCAAGCCAGAACAGAGGGCTGAGAGAGAAAGGCCTTCCTCCCAGTGACCTCAACCTAAAGCTTTACTGGAGGATCCCTGGTGCGTGAAAGGGAGGAGGCTGGCAGGGGAGAACCTGGATCTCTTCTGTTAAAGCACTCTGAGGGTGACTGGGACACATTACCCCCCAAATCAAAGAGAAACACCTCCACTGCTCTATTAAATATTACACACTGAGAGCCTGTAAAACAGCCTTGGCATTGGGACCCTAAAAAGCAGATGGACAACAACATGGAGGGATTTGGAGGGTATTATGATTAGTGAAGTAAGTCAGACAGAGAAAGGCAAATGCTATACAATATTACTTATATGTGGAATCTAAAAAATAAACAAGTGAATATAACAAATAAGCAGATTCACAGATATACAGAACAAACTAGTGGTTACCAGTGGGGAGAGGGAAGCGGGGGGCAGGGGGATTAAGAGTTACCAACTACTGTGTATAAAATAAGCTACAAGGGGGGAGTTCCCTGGCGGCCCAGTGGTTAAGACTCTGTGCTCCCAACGCAGGGTGCACCGATTTGGTCCCTGGTCGGGGAATTAAGATGCCACACAGTGTGGCGAAAAAATAAAAAAATATTTTTAAAAATTTAAAAAATAAAATAAGCTACAAGGATATATTGTACAGCACAGGGAATATAGCCAGTATTTTTTAAATAACTGTAAATGGACTTTAACCTTTAAAAAATTGTGAATAACTATGTTGCACACTGGAAATATTTAGTAAATAGATATCTCAGTAAAAATTTAAAAAATAAAAAGAGAGATTCTTTTTTCCTTCTTACTTTCAGCAATAACACTTTGGGGCTTCCCTGGTGGCGCAGTGGTTAAGAATCTGCCTGCCAATGCAAGAGATATGGGTTCGAGCCCTGGCCTGGGAAGATCCCACATGCCGTGAAGCAACTAAACCCGTGTGCTACAACTACTGAGCCTGAGCTGTAGAGCCTGCATCCACAACTACTGAGCCCACGTGCTACAACTACTGAAGCCTGCGCCCTAGAGCCCGTGCTCCACAACGAGAAGCCACGACAATGAGAAGCCGGCGTACCGCAACGAAGAGTCGCCCCCACTCACCACAACTAAAGAAAGCTTGTGCACAGCAACGAAGACCCAACACAGCCAAAAATAAATAAATGATAAAAAAAGAAATAACACTTAAAAAAAATCGTGCTTATAGGGGGTCAGAATATGCCACCCCCAAATATGCTACTTTGGCATAAAAGTTATTTTGAACTGGAGGCAAATGAGAATTAATAGATACAGGAAGAAGCCTTCCCGGAGCTTCCCTTATCCAACTAAAAGCAGAAACTTCCAAGAAATGAGGCCAGCCATAAATTCTGTCTCCAGGAAGGAAGGTTTAAGGTCCTGTGGAAAGGACTCTCCTAGTGGTCCAGTGGCTAGGACTTCGTGCTCCCAATACAGGGGGCCTGGGTTCGATCCCTGTTCAGGGAACTAGATCCCACATGCTTCAACTAAGAGTTTGCATGCTGCAACTAAAAGATCCCCCATGCCACAACTAAGCCCTGCCACCGCCGAATAAATAAATACTAAAAAGAAAAAGGCCCTGTGGAAGACAGAAAGTGGGCACCACGATTAAAATATTAAAATAACCGTCATCTTCCAGTAGTTTCTCCCATATATTTACCTTCCCACAGTTTGCCATCCCTAAAAACCTAACCTGGTTTTCCTTTGTCTTGTCATTTCTCTATAGATCTGTTTTTCTTTAAGATGCTACACATACCCCAAGTTCTAAGGACCCCTCTGAGTTCCTCAGCACTGCATCTCTCTCATATTTATGCATGCTGCACATGTCAATAAACTGTTTTTCTCTTGTCCATCTGCCTTATATCAGTTGGCCTTCCAGTGCCCCAGTCTTCTAGAAAGGTAGAAGTAAAAGGAATTTTCCCCTCCCCTACATGGTAAAATATAAATAACCTCAACATTTACCTTTTTACCACTTTTTAAGTATATTGTTCTGTGGCATTAAGTACATCCACATTGTTGTACAACTGTCACCACCATCCATCTCCAGGACTTTTTCATCTTCCCCAGCTGAAACTACCCGGTAAACAACTCCCCACCCACCCCAAACCCCCATCCCCTGGCAAATACCATTCTACTTCCTGTCTCTAAGAATCTGACTACTCTAGGTACATCGTGTAACTGAAATGGTTACCAAACGCAAGTTCACGTGCCCGATGCACAGTGAGGCCAAACGAACCAAAACGTGAGAGTTTGGAGTGGAGAAAGGTTTACTGCAGTGCCGAGCAAGGAGAACAAATGGCTCACGCTCGAAAACCCGAGCTCTGATGGTTTTCAGGGAGTTTTTATAGGCAGAATTTGGGGTGAGGGCTGCAGGGTGTGTGACTTCCTTTGGATTGGTTGCTGGCGAGGTGACAGGGCGGTGTTCCAGGAATCCCGTGCTCAGCCTGAAGTTGCCATCTTCCACCTGGGTGAGGACTTCAGTTCCTGCAGAAGAGCTCGAAGATACTGTTACGTATATTCCTCGAGGAGGAACCAGGATCCTGCTTTAATCTCTGCATTATCGTTTCTTGATTGTTCTTCCTCTGTGTTTGCATTTCCTTATTTCCCTGAATAGCAGCTGTTTGGACCTGCTCTTTGGCACTGAGGAAGGTCTAGGAGGCTGAAGTCTTTTTCCTGCAAATAAGCAATGGGGGGCACAGAACAGCTTTTGTGCCCAGGAGGGCCCTACAGGGTCCTGCTCAATTTCAGAATGTCATTTGGTGACTCAGTACTTCTGGCCACCAAATGGTGGATTGCTTTCCCCACATTAACCAGTTCTCCAGCTCTCCAGACATCAACTGTGTCCTACAATTTAACTCAATTCTGACACTATCTACCTGGAGTTAGTGTCAGACCTTGTAGGTTAAGGGCTCAGTCCCACAAGTCTGCCCCTCCTTCCCAACTTTCGAAGCCAGTCCTAACTCCAGGTTGTCACGTGTGCTTCTTACAGACTGGTTATAAATCAGGGTTCCCACAACCCCTCCACGGGTTTCGTAATTTTCTAGTGGCTTACAACTTAGGAAAACAGTTTACCTAATTAGGTTACTAGTTTATATTATAAATGGATTCAACTCAGGAACAGCCAGATGGAAGAGATGCATAGCAAGCTATGGGGGGAAAGGGCATGGGGCTTCCAAGCTCTCTCCAGGCAAGTCACCTTCCCAGCACCTCCATATGTCTGCCAACCTGGAAGATGTCTGAACCCCATCCTTTTGGGATTTTTAGGCAGGCTTCATTACTTAGGTGCAGTTGATTAAGCCATTGGGCGTTGGTGATTGAACTGTTTCCAGCCCTTCTCCCCTCCCTGGACGTCGGGGGTGGGACTGAAAGTTCCAACCCTTGAATCTGCTGTTTGGCTTCCCTGAGAAACAGATTCATTCACTCAAACTCAGGTGTGGTTGAAAGGGGCTTGTTTTAAATGAGAAAAAAAACCTTCTCTCTCTTGTCTTAGACCTCCTAAGGGTTTGAGGAGCTCTGAGCCAGGAACAGGGTGAAGATCAAATGTATATTTCTAATTATACATCACAATAACACAGTCTTCAGTGTTCATCCATGCTGCAGCGTGTGTCAGAATTTCCTTCCTTTTTAAGGCTGAAAGATACTGGATTGCATGTTTACCACATTTTGTTTATTCATCCCAGAAATAACACTTTTGAATGCATTTATTTTCTTCAAATAAATCTTGACATACAGGGAATTCCCTTGCCGTCCAGTGATTAGGACTCCGCACTTCCACCGCAGGGGGTACAGGTTCGATCCCTGGTCAGGGAACTAAGAGCCCTGGGTGGCACGGCCAAAAAATTAAAAAAAACAAAACAAAATGAAAACTAGTATCTCTTTAGGAAAAAAATCTTGACATACATATTCAGATGGGTTTCATATATGGACAAAAGTCTGAAGTTACTTATTTCCCTCTTGTGCTGATATCCACTTTTTAGCTCATTTTTTTTAAAAGCTGAACATAGAACTAACAAGATTCTTTCTCCCTTCTCTCCTACAGATTAGTCTATGTTTTACCTGTAAAAGTAGTGAGTGACTAGTAAATATTCAGCAAATACTGCTGAGAGATAGGTAAGAGCTGTTCTCATGTGAAGTGTGATTGAAGAATCTAATTCTGACCAAAAATTTATTCTACAATAGGTAATTATATAATCTGTGCCATTTCTAGGCTTTTAAGCTCATAAATACTTTAAAATTGTGTTTTCTTGGACTGGGCAATTAAAAAAAAATCCATGTCTCTGCTGTACAAGCTGATTTTTCTGCTGTTGTGATCATACTGGTCCAGGGTTTGGGGAGCACAGCGTTCCAATCATTCTACCCAGCATGATTCTGGTGACACCACTTCACCTTGCTCTGAGGCAACCATTTGCTCCAGCAAACTGTCTTCATACACATCCAGCCTCCTGGTTCTAAATTGCATCAAGTACCTCAGAAATGTTGATGCAATGATTACTTCTTTACTTTCTGTTTGTGACTCTAAAATCATATCTGAAGATGAAGAGAGAGGCAGCCCGAAGTGGCAGGAAGTTCATGGGCTTTGGGACCAATATCTGTGTTCAAATCTTGTTGCTTTTCCATTTTGGAAAATTCGCTTCACCTTTGTCTAAACTTTATTACCTGTAAGAAGATAATTATATATATACCCTATCCCTATTGCAAGGATTTAGTGAGATGATAAAAGGGTACAGTTACACATTCAATGAAGGGTAGTTATTGTTAGTGAATGAAAAATACCACGTTTTGCCGAACAGTTGCCTTATATGACATAACCTTTGGTCAGAAGCATAATTACAGACTGATTATAAATTCCTTGGAAGGCTGGATTTTTGGTGTGTTTTTCATATGAATATTGGTACGTAGTTCATTTGCTATGTGTTGCTAAGAAAGCTAACATCAGCGATGATTTTATTTAGTAACAGTTTTTGTTCTTTCAACACTGCCTTCTGAAATTTAGAAAACCTCTGTTAATCTGTATAATGTAATACAGCATTTATTTTATTTTATTTATTTATTTACTTATTTTTTGGCCACGCAGCACTGCAGGCCAGATCTTAGTTCCCTGCTCAGGGATCAGGCGAGCACACCCCTGCCATGGAAGGGTGGAGTCTTAACCACTGGACCACCAGGGAAGTCACTACAGCATTTCTTTTAAAAAACCTTTTTTCCCTCAGGAAAAATAAGGTTTGCCTTGGTTTTTAATTACCCATAATGTGACAATACAGAAATAAACAATTATTTGGAATATTTGGAATATTTTCATTTGGAATATTTTCTTCCAGTGTTTCTTGTTTCACGCATTCTTGTGCAAAATTGGTATAATGGTTTCATGTCATTATATGAATATTTTCTGTTGTATTAGTTTGGTCCCCTGAAACTAAACTCTAGGACAAGAATTTGAATGCAGTAGATTATTTTGGTAGTGGTCCCAGGAAACGCTGGTAGTGGAGGGGGTAAGTGAGACAAGAAAGGGAATGAAGGCAGCAAAGGTTATATTATCAAGCATTTTCCCGGGATGGGCTACTGGAGCATAATCCTGCTGGGTAACTTTAGGAGACAGTGTGGAACACAAGCCTCATGGTTAACTTCTTTGAGGAGTGAGTGAGTTGGGGTATTTATACTCCTGTCTGTCTTGTTGACTGAAGGCTGCTGGGGGAGGAAAGCAGAGACATTAAATTCCCTGGTGCTCTGGGCCTGCCTTTTACTTGAGCAGAGCTGACTGTGGTGGCAGACAGAGCCCTCAGGCAGAGTTGCAGGAAGTCAGGCTGGTGTGAAATGTAAGGGGCCAGGGCTTATGGGCAGGCACTGACATCATTGACTCGTCCATGTTATTAAACACTGGCTATAGAACAGTCTACAGCGTGGAGGAGTGCCTTCTCAAGGGTTGTACTCCTGTAGTTATTTCTTTTTCCATTTTCTGCTCCTCCTCACAGCAAAATTTCTCACAGGAGTTGTGCATAACCACTGTCTCCACACGTTCACACACTGTTCTCTGCTCAACACATTTTTATAGTGTTTCTATCTCTCTTTAAAATACTGCTTTTCCGAAGTCACCAAAACCCTCCACTTTGCCAAATCCAATTGTTACTCTTCAGTCTTCAACTTTCTAGCCTCTCACAAGCATAGGTTCCAGCTTTTCCTGCACTTCTGTGACCACATTTTCTCCCACTTCTGTCTCCTTTGGCTTCTCTCTCTCTCTCTCTCTTTCCCTTTGTTTCCATACATCTTAGTTCTTTAAGGAAAATTCTAAGTAAATATAGGAAAATCAGTATTTTATATAATCGGGGTTATATACACATTTAAAAAATAAAATTTGGCGATATTTTTAGCATTCTTAAAATACTTCACATTAAAAGAAGAGGGAAAATTTACTAACCATTTAGAGACACTTATAAACCATTAGCAAACCAAATCGCCTTGTGATAACATTCGCTTCTCCAGCTGTCATTCTTTAGGCAAGTTCAGTTTCACAGAAGACAACTGAGGCCAAAAGGCATATAAGTTGCCAAAATTATATGTACAAACTCATTATTCCTAGCAGAGAGCCTCAGATCCTTACTTTGAAGCCTATTCAGTATTACTTTACAAGCTGGTTTAAAAGCATTTAAGGCGGGGGTGGGGGGCGCTTCCCTGGTGGCACAGTGGTTAAGAATCTGGCTGCCAATGCAGGAGACATGGGTTCGAGCCCTGGTCCTGGAAGATCCCACATGCCACGGAGCAACTAAGCCCGTCCGTACATCACAACTACTGAGCCAGCGTTCTAGAGCCTGTGAGCCACAACTACTGAGCCCATGTGCCAACAACAAATGAAGCCTGCGCGCCTAGAGCCTGTGCTCCACAACAAGAGAAGCCACTGCGGTGAGAAGCCCGCGCACCGCAATGAAGAGGAGCCCCCACTTGTCACAGCTAGAGAAAGCCCATGCACAGCAATGAAGACCTAACTCAGCCAAAAAAAAAAAAAAAAAAAAAAAAAAAAAGGCATTTAAAAGTAAAATAGTATTAAAAAAAGTTAGAGAAGAAATAAAAATGTAGAAAAAATAGACGTGAATTTTTTAAAGTTTAAACTTTTTGTTTTTTTGTTGTTATTCAATATATACACATAGATCAGTAAACCCCTATACCTATGTTTCATTAGGCCCAAGAGTATTGCACCAAATGACACAATACCACATGCTGGTAACTGTAAGGTCGGATCTTAACAAACGGCACCACGAAACAGGAAAGCTTCAAGTGAGCTTTATTAGGGAGCGCTCCCGGGCGAGGTTCACCGGTCCGAGAGAAAGGGGGCCAGAGAAGTCGCACCCGGGCGAGGGTTGGGCAAGATTTTATAGGGGAAGAAGGGAAAGGGGTGTGGTGAATCTGGGAGGGTGCAGGGTATTCCTTATTTGGTGGTCTTTTCGGGTATCCTGGGGGACCGTTAGTCCCGCCCCTCGAAAGGCGGGAAGGCTGGGCTGGGTTCAAAGTCCCCAGGTCAGTTCCTGGAACTGCGTGGTCCAGAATGTCTCCAGGGCAGTTTCTGGAACTGGGTGGTCCGGAGAATTTCGGTCTGATGCAACCTGTGAATCCGATTGTGTTCCCCTGCCTCGGGCCAGTTGGCCTTACAGTAATGATACTAAATAATTAATAACGTTTGTCATTATGTTCTGCCCACTCTGAGAATGGAGGGCCATCAGCAATACATTTTAGAAAAATGCCCATCAAAAAAGTCAACATTTTTTGTTTTAATATTGAAACATAATGGAATTTATTTCCATTATTTCCATTACAATAAAAGCCTTCACCCAAAGGTGTGTCTCTGAGGATGGAAATTGCTAAATTGTAAGCTCTGTGAGGGTATGAAACTTACATTTCATTTAGATGCAATTTGCTACTTCTATACCTACAGCTTCCCTGAGAGTTCATATCTAAAAGGAATGAAGGGGGGGACTTCCCTAGGACTCTGAGCTCCCAATGCAGGTGGCCTGGGTTCATCCCTGGTCAGGGAACTAGATCCCACACGCATGCCGCAACAAACATCCTGTTGCTGCAACTAAGACCCGGCACAGCTAAAATAAATACCTAAATATTAAAATAAATAAATAAGTAAAAGGAATGAAGGGAAGTCTTTTCAGAAAACCAAAAAGAAATTCTAAAGTTTTTAATGTTCAGGAAGAGTGCTTCAGCTTTTTAACCCCTGAATGTTATATATCTATGAGTATCTAAAACAGATTAAACAATATGCAATACAAATTAATTTTATAAATCTATTTCTTACCTCAAATTCTATTTCTCTTAGTTTAATATATAATAAAATCTTTTTTAATGAAGAAAAAAATGGACCCGATGATGGTAATTTGCAAGGGATGGAAAGGAAATTATTATGATAACTTTGGTAGTGTTTATACATTATTTCTAAAAATTGACAGGAGAAAAGCTAAGTCTACCCTTCTAATTTTCTTGAGTTGAAGAAAGCTGTATCTCTATCAGATGCTATATAAGACTGAAATTCTCTAAGGGATCAATGGGGATATTTTATTAATACAGAATCGAATCTATAACTTAAAAAAAATCTATTTCCACTATTATAACATTTCACCTTTTGGATAAATAGTCTTCATCAGTGTCTTACCAGTGTTTCATAGATTTTTTTTCCCTTTTCTTTCCTCCTTCCTACCTTCCTTCCCTTCTTTCTCTCTTTTTTTTTTGCAGGGCAAGTACAGAGATTTCTCATATCTGCCCTGTCCCCGCACTCCATAGCCTCCCCACTACCAACATTCCTCCACCAGCGTGATACATTTGCTACAATTGATAAATCCACACTTACACATCCTAGTCACCCAAAGTCCATAGTTTACATTAGGGTTCACTCTTGGTGTTGTGCATTCTATGGTTTTGGAAAAATATATAATGACATTTCCATCATTATGGTATCATACAGAGTATTTCTATTGTCCAAAAATCCTCTGTGCTCTACCAGTTCATCCCTCACTCCCACCTCCACCCTCTGGCAGCCACTGATTTTTTATTGACTCCATAGTTTTGCGTTTTGTCATATAGTTAGCATTATACAGTATGCAGCCTTTTCAGGCTGGCTTCTTTCACTTAGTAGTAAGCATTAAGCTTCCTCCATGTCGTTTCATGGTTTGGTAGCTCATTTCTTTTTTGTGCTGAATAATATTCCATTGTCTGGATGGGTCAGTTTATCCATTCACCTACTGAAGGATGTCTTGGTTACTTCCAAATTTTGGCAGTTATGAATAAAGCTGCTATAGGCATTTCACAGATTCAAAAAAATTCCTTTCCCTTCCTTCAAAATTGAACATAAAATCAACCAGCTTACTTCCAATATGCATCCAAACCAGACTGAAGAGGTGCCTCCTTTGGTCTACTTCATACTCTCTCCATATTTGCATTAATTGCTTTATTGAATCAGCATACTGTTTTCTCCATCTTCCATGTATTTATTTTAAACAATGCAGGAAAATGCAATAAAACACCCAAATGGATCGACAAGTGCCATTACAATACAGAGATGGTGGTTTAATGGAAACTGAAAAAATTGACTCATGGGCAGAGATGGTTGGTTCATGCTCAGAAACTGCAAACTCCCAGATGGTTTTGGGAAGACATTTTTATAGGCAAAATTTGGGGTGAGGGCTGCAGGGTGTGTGAATTTCTTCAGATTGGTTGCTGTGAGGTAACAGGGCATTCCAGTAATCCTGTGCTCAGCCTGAAGTTACCGTCCTCCACCTGGGCGGGGGCTTTATTTCCAGCAGAAGAACTCAAAGATATTTTTATGTATATTCCTTGAGGAGGAACCAGGATCCTGCTTTAATCACTGCACTATAGTTTGATTGTTCCTCCTTTGTTTCTGCAGTCTCTTACTTCCACGATTAGCAACTATGTGAATCTGCTCTTTGCAACAGGGAGGTCTAGGAGGCTATTTATCCTGCAAATAAGAAAGGAGGGGACAAAGACAGGCTTTTGCGCCCAGAAGGACCCCACAGGGTTGTGCTTAGTTACAGATTTATTCATCTTGCATAACTGACGCTAAAAGCCGTTGTTTTTTTTAAAATTGAAGTATAGTTGATTCACAACCTTGTGTTAAAAGCCATTATTAATAACACCATTTTAGCCAAGGTACATGGGAAATTATCAAAGTGATCTTGTTATAAGCACCAAGAACTTTGATCTTCCCTCATTTAGGGTAGAAGGGATGAGAAACTGCTGAGCTGGTAAGATGGCCACACAAATAACTAAACACTTACGAGTGGGAGCCCAAGATTTTGTTCATTCAGTCCTACAGTCATTCATTCACTCAAGGTGCATTCTAGGTACTTTCCACACACACTGTCCATCCACCGGACCATGCTGGACTCTCGCTTGAGTCCAAATCAGAATTCATCATTTATTGATTTTAAGACCTTGGTCAAGTTCTGTCCTTAAGCCTCATCTTTTTCATCTGTGAAATAGGGATAATAATGCCTTCTTAAATAGGGCATTGTTAGAGTTAAAAGTGAGATCCGGTCCCCAGAAATTCGAAAAACCGTGTTTTGTAAACATATGTCACTGTTCTTCCACTAGGATCTGAGCACATGACGAAAGAAATCAGAAGGCAGTCTCTCTCTCCCCATATTCCCCTTTCCTCATCTAAGAGGGCAGCAAAAAGCTCACAGAGGTCTCTCGCACAGTGCAGCAATGTGAGATGCTAAAAGCCTGTCCCCAGTGGCAACATGCAGTCATCTTCCAAAATCATTTGAGTTCTAACCCTGTGTTACTTTTCTCTAGCTCTTGCAGCTCTACGAACATAATCTGTGCTAAGCCCTGCTGTTGTCTGTGGTCAAATGCTCGGCCGCAGGTAGGAGACCTTCCCCCAGGACTCCAGTTCGGTCAGGATGAGGGCAGGGGGCCCAGAGGGCCGACTGCTAACGCCTTCTGCCCGCTTTCTCCCGGCGTTTGGAAAGCGGCTGCCGAGGGGGCGTTTCTGAGCAGCAGGGGCGGGCAGATATGGCGCCTCCCCTCTCCACCTTCTGGGTGGGTGCCTGGGCTAGCAGCAAGAACTACGGCAGAGTTTGCAGCCAGGTGTTAGCACGTGGCCGCCTAGGCGCGGAGCCCGGTGTTCCCTGCGCTCGGCCTACCCGCCTCCATCCAAAGGCGCCGGCGGCCTTGCCTCACACCTTCGCCAGGCTCCCTACTGCGTCCGCGCGGCCAACCTTTTGTGCCGCCGCCCCCGCACGCGGCCTGTAGCTCTAGGCTCCCAGGGATCCGGCAGCAGCGCATTGCCGGCTTCCTCCAGGCGGCCCCGGGAGGCGGCGCGGCCTGGGAGGCGGGGACCCGGAGGGCCACAAGCGCTCGGCTCCCGGAAGCGAGTGGTTCTCTGGCTCCCGGAGCGCGGATCCGCGCGGCAGCCTGAGGTCCAGCATCCCAGCCGACGCCTCCAGGAGCAGCGGGAGCGGCGCCCACGCCGGAGCAGCGCCACCCCGGCCAGCGCCCGTCCTGGCCCGCAAGATGCTGCCGGTGTACCCGGAGGTGAAGCCCAACCCGCTGCAGGACGCGAACCTCTGCTCCCGCGTGTTGTTCTGGTGAGCGCCCCGCCTGAGCCGTGACACCCCTTTCCGCCGCGGGCCGGCGCCTGGCGCCTTTCAGGGGCAGAGGGCTGCGGCGAGCAAGCGCTTTCCGCCGGCGCCCAGGCCGCTGGGCTTCTTGCTGCTGGCAGGGCCGCCCCGCACTAGCCTCCTGGTACCCGCCTGCGCGCGGCGGCGGAGGAGAGGGCCGGCGATTGGGACCTGGCGGCGGCGGCGGCACCGGGTGTCCTTGCCTTTCCGCTCGCCGCCGCGCCGGCTTCCAGTTCCCGGGAGCGGCGGGAGCAGGAGGCGGGGAGGCTGAGACCCTAGGCTGCCCGCTGGGAACCGGCCGCCAGCGGGAGGAGGGACTGCACCCTCCCCAGCCCCCGACTCCACCACTGAACTGCACCCTTGTTTCTTTTTTTCGTAAGCAAGCAGCTTATGAACAGCTTCCTTTATGTGACTAGTGCCCTGGACCAGTCGCCGTCTTCCAATAATGTCCCCACCTTTCACCATATTCCGTATGTCTTATGTGACAGCAGCGTTCCAACTCCTCCGGGCTCCCTCTGTGTCTGTGACCCTGTCTCCCTCCCTCCCTCTCTCCGTGTGCGTCTCTCAGTGTCCTGGTACGTAGTTAAGGCAAATTTCTAGTGGATTAAAAAACCCTCTTAATTTGTATTTAATGAACGGGGACACTATTCGAGAACACGTTTTGCTTTTGCCTGGGACTCACAGCCACGACTGGAGTGTGTATTTGACCAGCCCTTTCCCTACTGGGAATCTTTCCACTTCCACCTTTGAGGACCACTCTGGGGGTGGGGTCCCTGAAGTCTGTGGGGTCTTACCCAGGTCTCTAGCCTTCAGAGAAGTGTTCTGTGGTCTTGGTGCAGGTGGTCTGCCCAGGAGTCCCATGGTCTTGAAACCACTGAAGAGTCCTTGAGTTGAGAGGAAACACCAATGAAAAATGGTTCAGAGAGAAGCTCTTTAACTGAAGTTTTCCATCTAGTAGCTGGGACTACTAACTTCAACCTTTGGGCTTTAGTCACACTTGCTTGATTGTTAGATCTTTTGTTTCAGGACCCTAACCCATTCATCTTTCCCATATATTCTATTTCCTGTTTTTAGTGGGACAGCCTAGGGGATCCCCCGGGGATGGGAGCTCCTATGCTTGTTTTGATGGTGGTGGTTTCAGTTTGTGTAGCTACGTCTCTTGGACATTTGGTGGCCTTTCAGGATCGAGAGGGTCCTAGAAGAAGAAACATGGGTGTGGTTACAGTAACTTCAGGCAGGGCAAGAAACTCTCCAAGCCCATTCTGTTGGTGGACTTTGAAAATGTATGCGAATGGAAATGGGAAGGTGAGGACTTCTCATTGATTTTGGTAGGCACCCATTTCCAGTTTTCCTGCTGGAGGGCAAGGACCTATTATCTCTTATTTTACAGCTGAAGGCACCGAAGCAGAGAGGTTGAATAAGTTGTCTACTATCACACAGCTAGTAAGTGGTGGAGAGGGGCCGTTAACCAGGCAGTCTGGCTTCTGAGCCTGTGTTCCCTGTGTATGTAACTGCAGTTCTGAGCTGCTTCTGTTTGTATACTCGTTGGTAAACGCACAGAGAAGGCGATTGCAAACACATCTTTGTTCTTGTCGGCAGGAGTTTCTCAAGGGAAGTTCTTAGCAGCTGCTGGAGGTCATGGTATGTGATACATCTCTATAACCAAGCTAAAGGGCGGCTGTTCTCAAAGTGTGGTTCTCAGCATCCTCATCGCCTGGGCATTTGTTAGAAATGCAAATTCCCCTGCACTCATTCTAGGCCAGTTCTGTAAAATTAGAAACTCTTGGGATGGGTGGGGTTTAAACAAGCACTCCAGGTGATTCTTTTTTTTTTAACATCTTTATTGGAGTATAATTGCTTTACAATGGTGTGTTAGTTTCTGCTTTATAACAAAGTGAATCAGCTATACACATACATATGTTCCCGTATCTCTTCCCTCTTGCGTAAGCGCTCCAGGTGATTCTGAGGGAAGGTTGATGCTGGCTACAGCTTTAAGTCACTTCTCCCACTGGCATTGTTACTTAAGTCTTAACTTTTAAAAAGGGGTCCAGGACTTCCCTGGCGGTCCAGTGGTTAAGACCCCACTTTTCCACTGCAAGGGGCACGGGTTTGATCCCTGGTCCAGGAACTAAGATCCCGTATGCCACGCGGCCAAAATAAGAAAGAAGGGGGGCGGGATCCAGACTTTGCGTAGTTAGTTGTTGACCATGATTGCCATCCTGTATTCAAAGTCTGAGGTACCTTAGTGATTTCCTTGTGTCCCCAACTTGGCTGTCACGGGAAAGCTGAAATGAGCCCAGCCAGGAAGTTCCGCCCAGAGAGAAGGCCTACCTTGTAGAGAAAAGTCAAGTTTTCATCTTCTCATTGGGTATGTGCTTCTTAAATTTCATCTGGGGTTTAGTGTTTCCACAGCACGGGCTGCGCACATAGGATCTAAGGAGTCATGCACTATGGCTATTGATAATTTTTGTGGATTTTAGGAAAGAATATATATTTTTCTATTTCTGTAAGAAATTTAAAACTATAGAGCAAGACGAAAAGAATAAGGGTGTGTTTCTGTTAGCCAAGCACACTTGCTGATATTTGGTCGTTTCTTAGTCTTTCCCCTAGAAATCTTTATGCACACCTCGTGCCCACATTCGTCTTTTCTATACAAGGAAATCGTTTTGAATCCTGAACCCTTCTTAATTTTCTATGGTTAACATTTACTTACGGCATTAAGTAAGCATGGTATTAAAACACGGTATTTAATTGCAGTTTATGCAGTCTTTCACTTTTGTCCAGCACAGTTACATTGCTAATTATGACGTGATGTGTATCCACGACCTTGTATTTTGGTGCATCTTTCCTTTTTCTATGTTCTCAGAAGTAAAATAACCAGTGAAAGGCTACATTGTTTTCCATCAGGTTTGGGCCAATTTGCCCTCTTAATAGCTGTTTGTGAGCTCATTTCATTGTCAGCTTTGAGTACGTGAATTACATTTTTCTAGGTCTAAAGTTAAAAATAATATCAAACTCGTTTTTTTTTGTTTGTTTGTTTTGTTTTTTTGGGCTGCGCCACGAGGCATGCGGGATCTTAGTTCCCAGACCAGTGATGGAACCCGGGCCCCCTGCATTGGAAGCGCGGAGTGTTAACCACTGGACCGCCAGGGAAGTCCCCCAGTATCAAACAGTTTTAATTTGAATTTATTTGATTTGCAGAAATGGAACCTTTTTTTGGTGTCTATTGACCATTTATTTGTACTTTTTTGAATTGTGTATTAATAGATTTTTTCCTATGAGGTATTTATATTTTTGAAATAACTTGTAATAGTGCTTATAATTTTCCAGATTTTCATTTCTCTTAATTTAGCTTAGAGGTTTTAAATTATATATCATTAAGTATATCAAGCTTTTCTTTTTGGTTTCTCCTGTTGCTTTTGTAATACCTTTTCTAAATCCCAGCATCATCTAAATCTCTGTAAGCATTTTACGTTACTTCTTGTTTCATTTCTAACAATAAAGCCAGCTAGAATTTCTCTTAGTGTTAGATATAAGATAGGCCCCATTTTTTCTGAAACAGCCCATCTTCCTATCATGGTTTATTGAATAATTCTTGCTCATCCCCATTATTGGAAATAAGTGGCATAAATTATGAACCGTGTCCAGTCTGCTGAGACTCTTCCTGGTCATGTTGCCACTGTCCTGCACAGCAGGCCTCTGGGGTGTGCTCTGTACTTCTCTCCCACCCTCGTCCCAGAGGCCTGCAGTTTGGGGGTTAGTGTGGGACCTGTCCCCAGAGACGAGGGTTGAGTAGGGTCTTTGGCCAGATGCACTTGGCCCATCAGGGAGTGGTTAAATTGTAGCTCCCCCGACGCTGACCACGTCTCAGCTGGTGAACTGTCACCTTGCAAAGGGAGTGCTGTGGTGGAAACTGCCCCTGGTGTCCAGACAGACTCTGGAGACTCTTGTCAGAGAAGCTGATGACATGAGGGGGGATGTGAACTGGCTGAGTGCTGAGATGTTTAGGGAGGTTGGTCCTGTCAGGCCCTCAGTAAATACTGATCGTGAATGCACAGAAATGTATAATTCCAAACTAAGATTCTTTGCACCATTTTCTCCAAATGCTGTAGATGCAGGCTGCGTGAGCTTCCCAGGGCTCTTTCTCCGGCTTTGGTTTGTTCCCCTTTCTTAGGTGTCTAGTTTGATTAGTTCTGGCAATTTTATACAATAACTCCAGCACCGTGGAAGATGAAGAACACCCTAAAGGTGTATTAAAATTTACTGCTAAGTCCTTACAGTGAAATGCACAGTGTAACAAATTTAAGTTTCCTTCCTATAGTATATTCTTGATTTTGGGGGTCTCTATAGTCCTCATCTGCTCAGCCTGAGAGGTATCAACTAGTGTCCATTCAGATGTGTCACGTGAATAATTTGCCTTTCTGAGTCTTCTAGGGGTCCCCCAATGTGTTGACTCCCTTCCCTTTGTTGATCTGAAACAGACTGTCAGGCATTTCTCCAGCAAATATGGGTTTATTTGGGATCAGCAGAGAGTTGCAATTCAGGGTCTGCAGCCATGGCGAGCCATGTGTACGTCTCCAAAGGGCAGGGGAAGGAGAACTCTTATAGAGGGGAAAAGAGAGTTGCGAGGGCTGTTGTCGTAAGCAGAGTCCATGGCTTTTCTTTCTCCTTTTTAAAAAAAATAAATTTATTTCTTTTGGCTGCGTTGGGTCTTTGTTGCTGTGCGCGGGCTTTCTCTAGTTGCGGTGAGCGGGGGCTACTCTTCATTGCGGCGTGCGGGCTTCTCATTGCGGTGGCTTCCCTTGTTGCGGAGCACGGGCTCTAGGCGCGTGGGCTTCAGTGGTTGCAGCACGTGGGCTCAGTAGTTGTGGCTCGTGGGCTCTAGAGCACAGGTTCAGTAGTTGTGGCACACGGGCTTAGTTGCTCCACGGCCTGTGGGATCTTCCTGGACCAGGGCTCGAACCTGTGTCCCCTGTGTTGGCAGGCGGATTCTTAACCACTGTGCCACCAGGAAGCCCCATGGCTTTTCATTGGCTGAGTCCTTGGCAGGAAAGAAGAGGAGTCTGTCTGCTTGCCTTTGGGCTCTGATATTTTTGCAGGCGTGAGAGCTCCCCCTCCTGGTCTCCCAACTATTTAATTGAGGTTTCTGTTTGTTAATTTTTTTACCCTTCCCTGTCTGTCTCCCAGGCTATGTCTGCTATGTGGGGTGTGGAACACCTTCATCCTAAATCTTGCCTGTAACTTTTTGATGGATCCAGGGAACCCTGTCCCTCTTACCATGAGGCAGTTTCCATGGGTTTCCTCTTTGTGTGAGATAAGCCCTTGTAAGAGTTTTCTGTGTTCTGTGTCCACCATGGATAAAATGAAGGTGAATACCTGTAATGCAGTGGGAAGGTCTGGACTTAGGTTTGGATGGACTCAGGTCTTATCTTCGGCCCTGCACTTCTATGTAGCTACGTGCAAGGGAATCTCAGCCTCCCCTGGCTTACAATTGGGAGGCTGGAGATAATCCTAGTGCAACTGACCCAGTCCAGAGTTATGGCCTCAGCTTGTTGGGGCCAGGGGATGCCTGAAGACAGGAAGGTAGCTTTTAGGTCCGTTCAAAGATTATTCCTTTAAAGATCTCTTTATGTTAGGTAAATACCTAGGGATAACTGAAAATGGCAGGGGGTAAACTGAATACTTCCTTCAGATGTTAAGTCATGTTTTCCCATTTTCAGCAGTATTTTCTGATGTGCTGTTAAAAATGCAGATGCAGGGCTCTTTCCCTCCCTGCCTCAAGGTATTCAGATTCTGGTAGGTGTGGAAGGGACCTGCATTTTAAGTTTATTCACAGCACTTACATGCAATTAGTCCTCAGAGATGGAACCATTTAGATAACAACACACATAACCACTAACACCTATTGAATGCTTCCTCTGGGCTCAGAATCTTACTCATTGTTTTTACTTTGTTCAAAATTTTATTTATTTATTTTTGGCTGCGTTGGGTCTTGTCGCTGCCCGCTGGCTTTCTCTAGTTGCGGTAGTTGCGGCGAGGTTGCGGCCAGCGGGGGCTGCTCTTCCTTTCAGTATGTGGGCTTCTCATTGTGGTGGCTTCTCTTATTGCAGAGCCCGGGCTCTAGGCACATGAACTTCAGTAGCTGTGGCGCAGGCTCAGTAGTTGTGGCGCACGGGCTTAGTTGCACCGTGGCACGTGGCATCTTCCCGGACCAGGGATCGAACCTGCGTCCCCTGCATTGGCAGGTGGATTCTTAACCACCGTGCCACTAGGGCAGTCCCTGTTTTTAGTGTCTCATTTAACCCTCAGACATTCCTATGAGTCAGTGCGGCAGGCATCCTGTGAATGAGGAAATCTAGGTCCAGAGAGGAGCCTCATAGCTGGGAGGTCTGAAGGCCCCAGCTGGGACTCCACCCACATCCTCAGCACACCCAGGAGGCTGGCAGTACTCACTGTTCTGTCTGCCTGGCTTTAGCTCCCACAGGTTGGGTGAATAATAAATGAATATGCTGACAGTTAAAACTTACGTTAGTGACTGAATATGCTCTTTACATAGGCATGCATCTGGAGCATGTTTTCCTACGTTCTGTTTGTTATGCTGCTGCCCGAATTGCTGAGTGGGTTGTTGGCATCCTTATTCCTCCAGTTCTGAAGGCATCAACCTGTCAGTTCCCCTCGACTTCTTCAACCTCATCTGCTGACATCAGATCCTGTTGATTCAACTTTAGACATGCCTTTGGAGTCATTCGTTCATTCAGCAACTGTTTCCTGAGTGTAGATGTGTGGAATTCACAGGAAAGGGGACCACAAAGATGCCACCCTCCTGGAACTTGTGTCCCTCCCCGCCCCTGTTCCGTCCTCACCTAACAGTCTTGGCTTCACGTCTTCCCAACGGGTCTTCCTGCTACCATCCTTTCCCCTAAAACAAATCCATGCCGTCCCCCTGCTTAAAAATCTCTCCTTCCTCCTGCTCTCAAGAGTAATTCTTTAGCATGGCCTTCAAGGATCCTTCAGAATCTCCTTTCTGAGCCTCATCTTTCATCATTTCTTACACAGCTGGACTTGTCTGATGAGTTGAGGCCCATCTTATAGCTGTCCTGCCTTTGCAGGGCCATCAGAGCCAGGCCTGGGGTCCTGCCTGGTGAAAGGCAGCTGCCGCTGAGTGAGCCGTTGCGTTACCGGGGCTGTGGGAATAGATGCGGGATAGCAGGCCGATGCCCATGTTGTTTTCCCAGCACCATTGCCAGAGGCTCATTTATACAACACTGAGTCCTCATCCAGGTCGGGTACAGTGGAGCAATGCCCCATCTGAAGCCAGATTGCCTGGGTATAGATCTGACCTCTGCAACTTCCCTGACCATCCTACGCACCTCACAGGGTGTGGAGAGCATTAAATGAACCAAACACTGGTGAAACACTTAGAACAGTGTCGGGCAGATAGCGAGCAGTAAATACATATTAAAAGGTAGCCGTGCCACCTTCTTGTTAGCAGGTGTAAGCTAACGTTTTCGTTTGGAAATTGACATGGTCTATTTCCCAGATGGGTGTGTGCTGCAGGAGGGGATGAAGAAGGTGTGCACTGATTGATGCAGGGTTTTGAGGAGCGGTTGGACGGAGAAGAAGGGGACTCATCCCAGGCAGGAGACGGGCACACGCAGGACACAGAATTCTGCAGAAGGTAGTATGTCCTGAGAATAGAAAGAAGTGTGTGGATGCCCCTCTCTCCTGTCTGGCGGTGTTTGTGGTTCTTCAAGGCCACACCCCTCCCCTGTTTCATCCCTGCTGGCTTGCAGACTTCTCTGATCCTTTCTCCTCGTCCTGTACTCCTGACGGACGTCTGTAGCCCGTCTGTGGTTTCTGACGTCGCTCCTCATTCCATTTCCTGGTTTCATGGCCACTTCTGTGCTGATCTCTTCATGTGGCTAGTCCCCACCTGGTCTTTTCCCAAAACCAGCTCCTGTCTGCCCTCCTTGCAGTGTTATGAGATCAGGGTTGGAAGGGAGAGAGCTTCTAGTCCATACTGGATACAGGAATCTCTTCCAGACATTGTGCAATGGGGAAATTTACTGCTCTTGTGTCTTCATATTAAAATGACAGAGTGTGGTCTATTGAGCCAGTTTTCTTTCTTTCTTTCTGTGTCTCCTTTTATGTTTTTTGGTCAACACAGGAATTTGACTCCCCATCTTCATATGGGGGCCTTCTGGTATTCAGAGATGGGCTTTACGGACCCATTAAATCTTTAAAGAGAACTGTCTCCAGTTTCCATGCTGCCTTTTTTTAAAAAATTAATTAATTTATTTTTGGCTGCGATGGGTCTACGTTGCCGCGCGCAGGCTTTCTCTAGTTGTGGCGAGTGGGGTCTACTCTTCGTTGCGGTGCGCGGGCTTCTCATTGTGGTGGCTTGTTGCGGAGCACGGGCTCTAGGCGCGCGGGCTTCAGTAGTTGTGACTCACGGGCTTCAGTAGTTGTGGCTCGTGGGCTCCAGAGCGTAGGCTCAGTAGTTTTGGCGCATGGACTTAGTTGATCCGCAGCATGTGGGATCTTCCCGGACCAGGGCTCGAACCCATGTCTCCTGCATTGGCAGGCGCATTCTTAACCACTGTGCCACCAGGGAAGCCCCCATGCTGCCTTTTTTTTTTTTTTTTTTTTGTGGTACGCGGGCCTCTCACTGTTGTGGCCTCTTCCATTGCGGAGCACAGGCTCCGGACGCGCAGGCTCAGCCGCCATGGCTCACGGGCCCAGCCGCTCCGCGGCATGTGGGATCTTCCTGGACCGGGGCATGAACCTGCGTCCCCTGCATCGGCAGGTGGACTCTCAACCACTGCGCCACCAGGGAAGCCCCTTAAAATTTTTTTTTTTTTTTTCCATGCTGCCTTGTTAAGTGGCAAGGTTTTCAGGCCCTCTTCCATCTGGTTGAACTGAATGCTCTTTAGTAAGGTTTCTTTTAAAAATAAATTTATTTATTTATTTATCTATCTTTGGCTGCACTGGGTCTTCGTTGCTGCGCGCGGGCTTTCTCTGGTTGCGGCGAGCGGGGGGCTGCTCTTTGTTGTGGTGCGCGGGCTTCTCATTGTGGTGGCGTCTCTTGTTGTGGGGCATGAGCTCTAGGTGTGCGGGCTTCACTAGTTGTGGCACGTGGGCTCAGTAGTTGTGACTCATGGGCTCCAGAGTGCAGGCTCAGTAGTTGTGGCACACGGGCTTAGATGCTCCACCGCATGTGGGATCTTCCCAGACCAGGGCTCGAACCCGTGCCCCCTGCATTGGCAGACGGATTCTTAACCACTGAGCAACCAGGGAAGCCCCTGAATGCTCTTTAGTATCAACATCTTTATTCTCATGTGGCATCTGGAACTGGACAGGTTTGAACTGATCAGAGGTAGTGTTTTAACTAATTACTTAGACAATTTAACAAATAATTTGCGTGCTTGATGTGTTCCAGGTTATGTTCTAGACCACGTGTTGGCAAACTGTGACCCACAGGTCAAATCCAGCCTACTGTCTGCTTTTGTAAATGAAGTTTTATTGAAACACAGCTCTGCTCATTCATGAGCATGAATGTTGCAACAGATGCGAAGTTGCAACAGAGACTGTGACCTGCAAAGCCTAAAATGTTTATGATCTAGCTCTTTACAGAAAATGTTTGCTGCCCTGTCCTAGATGTTTGGGATGTAGTAGTGAGCAAAAGAGGTAACAGTCCCTGCCTTCATGTAATTTAAGCTCTAGCAAAGGTGAATAAGTAACCTATAGTATGTTAGATGGTTATGAGTGCTGAGAAGAGAGAATAAGAAGACGGGGAAAGGAATCGGGAGTGTGTGTGGGGAAGGGAGGTGACAGTTTTAGGGGGGCCAGGGGGAGCTTCACAGAGAAGAAAACACTCCAGAGAGATGACCTGGAGCAGGTGATGGAGTGAGCTGTGCACATTCAGGGGGAAGGACAAGTGTAAGACAAGAGATGATGGGGACTCTGTTGGCCATGGGAGGACTTGGGCTTCACTCTGCGTGGATGGAGTCTACTGAACAGTTTTGGGAAGAGGTGTGACATGATCTGCTCAGGATTTAGTACGATCACTTCTGGCAGCTGTACTGGAAGTCGACTAAGGAAGGTTATGGGCAGAAATGGGGACCCTGGCAGGAGATTTCACAGTAGTTCAGGCCAGAGATGATAGTGGCTTTGACCGGGATGGAAGGAGTGGCAGTGGTGAGTAGCTGGGTTCAGGGAAGAGCTTATTTAAAGGTGGAGCTGTGGGGGAGGGGGTTGGCTTTGATGGTGGAACTTGAGAGGAAGTGACTTTCAAGGTTATCTCTGGATTTGGCCTGAGCACCTGCAAGGATGGAGTCACCATTAAATGAAATGCGGAAGCCTGCAAGAGGAATGGGTTGGAGAAGACCAGGAGTTTGGTCTTGACCGAGTTAAGTTTGAGATGCCTGGTACACGTGGGAGAGGTTGAGCAGGTCATGAGTCGAGGGCTCAGAGAAGTCTGAGCTGGAGATAAGATTTGGGCGTCATCAGCAACGCATGCAGTTGAGGTGTATTGGACCCATGGTCAACTGACTTCACAGTGCATCCCCATACAAACTTCTCTTTTATCTGGTTTTAAGTTCATTTATTTTGTTGATATCAGAGTTCAACGTCTCATTGTTGCCTGTAGAAAGTGCTTTGAAAACTTTTGTTGTCTTTACTTGAGAAAGGACAGGTCCTGGGACTGTCCTCCAGGTTATGGCCAATCTGCCAATGAACACCGTGGGCAGTGGGTGAACTTGACACAGGTATCAGGAGAGGTCGGGAGTTCAGAGGTCTCTTATCTACTGGGTAGTTGTTCTGAAACCCTACAAAGAGAAGACTTGAGGCTAGTTTGACATGATTTCCTCTTAATGATTGCATGCTGGCTCTTGGTGCTGCCTTTCCTAAATATACTTGGAAATTACCTTCTTCAAACAATTGTTGGCATGTATTATCTGTTAAACTTGCTAGCTCTTAATTTTATCTTAAGTTCCTGCTATTGAGTGTACCGCAGTTTCTCAGCCCTCAGTATGATTGAATCACCTGGGCAGCCCTAAAATTTGAATGCCTGGTCCCTCCCGTTAGGCCAATTTGAATCATCATCTCAGGGCATGGAACCCAGGTATCAATATTTTTAAAAGGTTCCCTACAAGTTTCTGATGGACAGTGAAGACCAAGAACCCCTGATTAAAAACAGTTTCCAAAGGTCAGACATTCTTCTGTGCAAATTTTCGTTTCTGTGGCTGGGGGTTCTGGTCTGCCCTCACCTGCACCCCCTTTTCTAAGTTCCTCTCAAAGCAGGAGAACAACTGGCTTGTTCATCCCCGTGGGGACTCAGCAGGGTGTTGTGGAGGAAGAGAGCTTCCTCTGTGTGGGGATCTTAGATAGACTTGGTCCTTGGGTCCTTGTAGTAAACGCTTGTTGAACCTGGTTTTGTCCTCATCTTACCAAAGCAGGACATTGAGGAGCTCAGAGTTGAGCCAGGATGACAAATTCCAGAGAGTGAGCTATGGCATCTGTGTCGCTGTGTTTATTCCCTCACCCTGGGCAGACAGGAATGCCTGGATTGATTGAGCCTACAAGGGTAATTGAGTGGAAATCTCACACTTGTCAGCAAAAAGCTCGTGAGCGTAAAATTGCTACCCAATAAATTCCTTTTATTTGCAGACCCTTATTGGTGTGTTTTGTTGGTCAGGATGTGACTGAGATTAGATGATAAACCCAGTTGGCTACTTCTTTTAACTTCTATTGAAGGAATTCTTCAACTAGGCAGTGTGCACTCTTTTCTCTCTCTGTAAATATAGAAAGGTGTCTGTCCTGTTTTTTTTGGCTGCATTGGGTCTTCATTGCTGCGCGCAGGCTTTCTCTAGCTGCCGCGAGCGGGGGCTGCTCTTTGTTGTGGTGCCCGGGCTTCTCACTGTTGTGGGTTCTCTTGTTGCGGAGCACGGGCTCTCGGTGCGTGGGCTTCAGTAGTTGTGGCACGTGGGTTCAGTAGTTGTGGCACATGAGTTCAGTAGTTGTGGCACATGGGGTCAGTAGTTGTGGCTTGCGGGCTCTAGAGCACAGGCTCAGTAGTTGTGGCGCATGGGCTTAGTTGCTCCACGGCATGTGGGATCTTCCCCGGGCCCGGGTTAGAACCCGTGTCCCCTGCATTGGCAGGCAGATTCTTAACCACTGCATCACCAGAGAAGTCCTATCATGTCTTTTTATTACTTTAAATGATCAAGTGTTATTTAAGTCTTTATTCATTTGTGACTTAAAAAAGAAAAAAACTATATTGTTAGCTCTTCAAGGGCAGAAACTAGTGTCTTTGGCATCTCTCAGTGCCTAGCTGAGCATCTTGCCCTTAATAGGTTTATTCAGTGATTGTAAATTACTTTAGTCTTAATCTGAGTTTTTCTAACTTGGAGTTGCTGACACCTCCGTCTTAGATGGGAGCAAGCTGAGTATAAGGAGAGGGCATCAGACTGGAGCCAGGGGTCCTAGTCTGGGATCTTACTAGCTGTGTGACCTTAGCAAAACACTTAACCACTCTGGGCTTTGGTGCCCTCTTCTAGCAGCTGGCAGAATTAAACCTACTCACAATGTGTTCTAAAAATTAGATTTTAGATTTAGTACAATGAACGAATATAGTTCCATATACTTATTTTTCTCCCCCACTTCCAATCAGGCAGGGCAAGGCAGCAGGGAAGTAATGTGGGAAGTAGTGCAGTGTATAATATCCATCTCTGATGAATGGAGAAGTGACCCGTTAGTAACTGTCCCACAGAAATTAAGATATATGAAAAAAAGCAACAAAGGGGAATGTAAATTATACTCAGAACTGGGCTGCTGTCTGTGGAAGCACTTTGAAAATTATAAGGTGGTGTTGCTACGTCTGCCAGGAGTCTTCTGGAAAGCAGTTTCTCAGCAGAGCAGTGTGGCCAGGACTGCCCAAGTCAACTTCTGGCAGCTTCCCTCTTTCATTAACAGCGCCAGTGCCTTGATCTTGGACTTCTAGCTGGCAAAGCTGTGAGAGAATAAATTTCTCTTGTCTAAGTCACCCTGTGTGTGGTACTTTGGTAGCCTGAGCACGTGAGCAACTCCCATTTCCCATGGAGGGCTTGGTTGGAATTAGTGCCACTGGTCATTGATCAGAGCTGCTTTGTATTGTGGTAGTTTGTCCCGTTAGACTGGACTCACCAAGGATTCTGACCTCACAAGCCTTACCCTCTATTCCATCTGCTTATTATAGACCTGCCCTCACATATTTTTTTGAGTTGAATTCAGGTATAATTCCTAAGCCTTCAGACATACATGTAGCTAATCTTCATAAACCCTTTGAGTGCTGTACTTGGGAGGGGAGAGTGCATTCTGCCCCTGGACAGGCAGGCTGGGCATTGCAAGTATAATTTATTGCTCTAGAAATTAGATTGCTCATTGTTGCTGTTAGTTCCCCCAGCACGAGGTGGGGACATCTTTGGCATAAGGCTATCCAGTGTAAGCTCTTCTGTTCTTTTGGGCTATGAGGTAACTCAGACTCATGCTCTAAACTTTCTCTTTTTCATCTACATGAAATTTTCCCCAATAATTTTGCTTTGGGGAAAACCCCATACAAGACCGTAGTGTATCTGATATTAATAGTCGAAAAAAGATGGCTCTATTGTTCTCGGGCAAACTCAAAATCCTTTCTTCTCCCCCCTTAGAATATGATATAGTCCTAGTTTTTCGGTCAACAAATATTTTAAAGAGTAGTCCCTTTGAGCAAGCCAAATTAGGATTCCTCTTCTCCCTCCCTCCTCCCTCCCTTCCTCTCTTGAGTGGATTTTGGTCATCTCTGCTAGGAGCCACTCAGAAAGTAAATTGAAGTCTTTTGAAGGGAAATTCCAGCCCCTTCATGGGGAGGGATTCCTATAAGGGGGAGACACATTTTCTAAGAAACCCTTTCCAGGAAGGATGAGGTGCAGCAGGAAGGAATCCCACAGAGCAGCCAACTCAAACACAGAAAGGGAATTAGCTGCCTTTGATTTCTGGGAACTGGCCGTTTTATTTAGGGCAGAGCAAAGTGAGTAACGAGCAGCTACCGCTGAATGCCCGAGTTGTGCAAAAGGTGGTCTATGCGGTGGGGGAGGGCTGTGTTGGAGAGATTGAACTCAGCCTGCAAACTGCAGGTGAACTCGAGGCCGGCTGAGCCAGCTGACCCTCTGGGAAAGTCTGATGACTCTGAGAAGCTGGTGACAGGCGAACAGGGGAGGCCCAGGCAGGTTGAAGAAAACGCTGCGCAGGGTCACGCAGACAGAGCCGCTGTGGTTTAAGCCACTGTGCGGTTTCCTGCGTCTCACATGTTTAGGCTAAGTTCCTGGCAAGGATTTCAAGGCCCTAAGAGGTGCACATGAGCACCGCTGCAGCGCCCCGTGTGCGGAAGGACCCGCGGCGCCGAGCGTGGTGGAGACCGTGGACCTGAGTGAGGCCGCTGAGTCCTGCCTTCCGGGGGGCAGGAAGCACGCAGTGCCGCCGCTGGCCTGAGGTCTTACTCCACGCTTCCGGACGCTTCTGTGCTCCCTCCCTCGGGCCTCTTTCTGCCTCCTGGTCCTGCCTTCTCCGGTGTTCTCTGCTTTATTTTTCTCTCTGCTCCCCTCCCCTCCGTCCTCAGAAAGTTGGCCCCGTCTACTGAGCTCCACGGAAATCCATGTGCAGTGACGCTGGGTGATCTTTGAAGGTGGGGACTGCGAGTTACCAGGGTACCTCGCCCCGCGCGCCTCCATCCCCCTCTCAGCTGCCCTCGCTCTCCGAAGCAAGAGGCAGTGTCTCCTCGCATCCTCTGCACAGCCACTCTGAGCGCTCCAGGACCCGCGGGGGCTTTGCGGAATACTTTCCAACCTTAAGCAAATTCCGGTAATGCCAGGTGCAATGCTACCGCAACCGTGGTTAACGTTTGTAAAAGCCCGGCCAAGGGCAGCCGCGTTCTTTGCCTCCAGCTGAGGAAACCGAGGCGCGGAGAGGTTAAACAATTTTGTGCCCAAAGCAACACAACTTTGTAAATGGGGAGGGGTTGGTATTGTCTCAGTTTCAGATGTTGCAAGTCCGGTGCCAGAGGTCCTTGGAAGGCAGAGGAGGAAGACTTACACTGAGCTTCGGGAGCTGCTGTGATCTCAGACTAGAACTAGGTGGTGCTTGGAAAACTACATTTTATCTCAGTTTGTGCAGAAATTCCCTTTTTTTAAATCCCTTAAGAAGTGCACCTCCAAAAGCATATCGCACTACAAATGATGGCTTCGTGGCTAGGTTTAGCAGTCTGGTGTTTATGTCCGAGTCCCATCTTTATTTCTGAAGTATCACCTGATTCCCGATGGACTTCTGCATTTGGCTTGATTGTAGACAAAAGGGTTTGTGTTCTTCATATCCTGCTGTTCTGACAGGCCACGATCCTAGTGTTGTTGTGCTTGCATTTTTTATTTTGTTTTTGTTTTAAATTTTGTTTATTTATTTTATTTTTTTGGCCGGGCGACACAGCTTCTGGGATATTAGTTCCCTGACCAGGGATTGAACCCAGGCCCTCGGCAGTAAGAGTGCAGAGTCTTAACCACTGGACCGCCAGGGAATTCCTGCATCTTTTTATTTTGGAAGGGAATGATTTGGTCTAGAAGCCTCCCTCCTGCTCTTCCACCCCAAAAAGGGGAAATAAACATACCTTGATTTGATACGAAATCAGATTAATAGTAAAATTTTTGATTGCCTGGGGTTGTAGAGCTGTTCTAAGTTTTTTTTTTTTTTTTTTGCGGTACGCGGGCCTGTCACTGTTGCGGCCTCTCCCGTTGCGGAGCACAGGCTTCGGACGCGCAGGCTCAGCGGCTATGGCTCATGGGCCTAGCTGCTCCGCAGCATGTGGGATCCTCCCGGACTGGGGCGCGAACCCCTGTCCCCTGCATCGGCAGGCGGGCTCTCAACCACTGCGCCACCAGGGAAGCCCTGTTCTAAGTATTTTTTTTGAATTTTATTTATTTATTTTATACAGCAGATTCTTATTAGTTACCTAATTTATACATAATAGTGTATATATGTCAATCCCAACCTCCCAATTTATCCTACCACCCCCGCTGCCCCACCCCACTTTCCCTTCTTGGTGTCCATGCGTTTGTTTTCTACATCTGTGTCTCTAGTTCTGCCTTGCAAACCAGTTCATCTGTACCATTTTTCTAGATGCCACATATATGCGTTAATATACAATATTTGTTTTTCTCTTTCTGACTTAGTTCACTCTGTGTGACAGACTCTAGATCCATCCACGTCTCTACAAGTGACCCAATTTTGTTCATTTTTTATGACAGAGTACTATTCCATTGTATATATGTACCACAAATTCTTTATCCGTTCGTCTGTCGGTGGGCATTTAGGCTGCTTGCATGACCTGGCTATTGTAAACAGTGCTTCAGTGAACATTGGGGTGCATGTGTCTTCTTGAATTGTGGTTTTCTCTGGGTATATGCCCAGTAGTGGGATTGCTGGGTCATATGGTAATTCTATTTTTAGTTTTTTAAGGAACCTCCATACTGTTCTCCATAGTGGCTGTATCAGTTTACATTCCCAAAAACAGTGCAGGAGGGTTCCCTTTTCTCCACACCCTCTCCAGCATTTGCTGTTTGTAGGTTTCCTGATGATGGCCATTCTGACTGGTGTGAGGTGATACCTCATTCTAGTTTTAGTTTGCATTTCTCTAATAATTAGAGATGTTGAGCAGCTTTTCATGTGCCTCTTGGCCATCTGTATGTCTTCTTTGGAGAAATGTCTATTTAGGTCTTCTGCCCATTTTTGGATTGGGTAGTTTGTTTTTTTAATATTGAGCTGCATGAGCCGTTTATATATTTTGGAGATTAATCCTTTGTCCGTTGATTAGTTTGCAAATATTTTCTCCCATTCTGAGGGTTGTCTTTTCATCTTGTTTAGGGTTTCCTTTGCTGTGCAAAAGTCTTTAAGTTTCATTAGGTCCTGTTTGTTTTTGTTTTATTTCCATTACTCTGCGAGGTGGGTCAAAAAAGATCTTGCTGTGATTTATGTCAAAGGACGTTCTTCCTATGTTTCCCTCTAAGACTTTTTAAAGTGTCTAGTCTTACATTTAGGTCTTCAATCCATTTTGAGTTTATTTTTGTGTATGGTGTTAGGGAGTGTTCGAATTTCATTCTTTTGCATGTAGCTGTCCAGTTTTCCCAGCACCACTTATTGAAGAGACTGTGTTTTCTCCATTGTATATTCTTGCCTCCTTTGTCATAGATTAGTTGACCATAGGTGCGTGGGTTTATCTCTGAACTTTCTATCTTGTTCCATTGATCTATGTTTCTGTTTTTCTGCTAGTACCATATTGTCTTGATTACTGTATCTTGGTAGTATAGACTGAAGTCAGGGAGTCTGATTCCTCCAGCTCCGTTTTTTTCCCTGAAGACTGCTTTGGCTATTCTCAGGGTCTTTTGTGTCTCCATACAAATTTTAAGATTTTTTGTTCTAGTTCTGTAAAGAATGCCATTGGTAGTTTGATAGAGATTGCATTGAATCTGTAGATTGCTTTCGGTAATGTAGTCATTTTCACAGTGTTGATTCTTCCAATCCAAGAGCATGGTATATCTCTTCATCTGTTGGTATCATCTTTAATTTCTTTCATCAGTGTCTTATAGTTTTCTGCATACAGGTCTTTTGTATCTTTAGGTAGGTGTATTCCTAGCTATTTTATTCTTTTTGTTGCATTGGTAAATGGGAGTGTTTCCTTAATTTCTCTTTCAGATTTTTCATCATTAGTGTATAGGAATGCAAGAGATTTCTGTGCATTAATTCTGTATCCTGCAACTTTACCAAATTCATTGATAAACTCTGGTAGTTTTCTGGTGGCATCTTTAGGATTCTCTATGTATAGTACCATGTCATCTGCAAACAGTGACAGTTTTACTTCTTTTCCAAGTTGTATTCCTTTTACTTCTTTTTCTTTGATTGTTGTGGCTAGGACTTTCAGAACTGTTGAATAATAGTGGTGAGAATGGACATCCTTGTCTTCTTTCTGATCTTAGAGGAAATGCTTTCAGCTTTCCACCATTGAGAATGATGTTGGTTGTGTGTTTGTCATATATGGCCTTTATTATGTTGAAGTAGGTTCCCTCTATGCCCACTTTCTGGAGAGTTTTTATCATAAATGCGTGTTGAAGTTTGTCGAAAGCTTTTTCTGAATCTATTGAGATGATCATATGGTTTTTCTTCTTCATTTTAATATGGTGTATCACATTGATTGATTTGTGTGTATTGAAGAATCCTTGCATCCCTGGGATAAATCTCACTTGATCATGGTGTATGATTCTTTTAATGTGTTGTTGGATTCTGTTTGCTAGTATTTGGTTTACGATTTTTGCATCTATGTTCATCAGTGATATTGGCCTCTAATTTTCTTTTTAATAGTATCTTTGTCTGGTTTTGGTATCAGGGTGATGGTGGCCTCATAGAATGAGTTTGGGAGTGTTCCTTCTTCTGCAATTTTTTGGAAGAGTTGGAGAAGGATGGGTGTTAACTCTTCCCTAAATGTTTGATAGAATTCACTTGTGAAGCCATCTGGTCCTGGACTTTTGTTTGTTGGAAGATGTTTAATCACAGTTTCAATTTCATTACTTTTGATTGGTCTGTTCATATTTTCTATCTTTCTGGTTCAGTCTTGGAAGGTTATACCTTTCTAAGAATTTGCCCATTTCTTCCAGGTTGTCCATTTTATTGGCATAGAGTTGCTTGTGGTAGTCTCTTAGGATGCTTTGTATTTCTGCGGTGTCTATTGTAACTTCTCCTTTTTCATTTCTAATTTTATTGATTTGAGTCCTCTCCTTTTTCTTTGAGTCTGGCGAAAGGTTTATCAATTTGACTCTTCTCAAAGAGTCAGCTTTTAGTTTTATTGATCTTTACAATCATTTCCTTCATTTCTTTTTCATTTATTTCTGCTCTGATCTTTATGATTCTTTCCTTCTGCTAACTTTGGGTTTTGTTAGTTCTTCTTTCTTTAGTTCCTTTAGGTGTAAGTTTAGATTGTTTATTTGAGATTTTTCTTGTTTCTTGAGGTAGGCTTGTATCGATATAAACTTCCCTCTTAGAACTGCTTTTGCTGCATACCATAGGTTTTGGATCTTCGTGTTTTCATTGTCATTTGTCTCTAAGTATTTTTTGATTTCCTCTTTGATTTCTTCAGTGATCTCTTGGTTATTTAGTGACGTATTGTTTAGCCTCCATGTGTTTTTTACTTTTTTTCCTTGTAATTTTTTTCTAATCTTGAGGCGTTGTGGTTGGAAAAGATGCTTGATATGATTTCAATTTTCTTAAATTTACTGAGGCTTGATTTGTGACCCAAGATGTGATCTATCCTGGAGAATGTTCCATGTGCACTTGAGATGAAAGTGTAACCTGCTGTGTTTGGATGGAATGTCCTATAAATATCAATTAAATCTATCTGGTCTATTGTGTCATTTAAAGCTTCTGTTTCCTTATTTATTTTCATTTTGGATAATCTGTCCATTGGTGTAAGTGAAGTGTTAAAGTCCCCCACTATTATTGTATTACTGTCGATTTCCTCTTTTATAGCTGTTAGCAGTTGCCTTATGTATTGAGGTGCTCGTATGTTGGGTGCATATATATTTATAATTGTTATATCTTCTTCTAGAATTGATTCCTTGATCATTATGTAGTGTCCTTCCTTGTTTCTTGTAACATTCTTTAGTTTAGAGTATATTTTATCTGAAATGAGTATTGCTATATCAGCTTTCTTTGGTTTTCCATTTGCATGGAATATCTTTTTCCATCCCCTCACTTTCAGTCTGTAAGTGTCCCTAGATCTGAAGTGGGTCTCTTGTAGAGAGCATATATATGGGTCTTGTTTTTGTATCCATTCAGTGAGCCTGTGCCTTTTGGTTGGAGCATTTAATCCATTCACATGTAAGGTAATTATTGATATTTTTGTTCATATTACCATTTTCTTAATTGTTTTGGGGTTGTTTTTGCAAGTCCTTTTCTTCTCTTGTGTTTCCCACTTAGAGAAGTTCCTTTAGCATTTGTTGTAAAGCTGGTTTGGTGGTACTGAATTCTGTTAGCTTTTGCTTGTCTGTAAAGCTTTTGATTTCTCTGTTGAATCTGAATGAGATCCTTGTCAGCTAGAGTAATCTTGGTTGTAGGTTCTTCCCTTTCATCACTTCAGCTATATCGTGCCACTCCCTTCTGGCTTGTAGAGTTTCTGCTGAGAAATCAGCTGTTAACTTTAAGGGAGTTTCCTTGTATGTTATTTGTCATTTTTCCCTTGCTGCTTTTAATAATTTTTCTTTGTCTTTAATTTTTGTCAATTTGATTACTGTGTGTCTCAGCGTGTTTCTCCTTGGGTTTATCCTGCCTGGGAGTGTCTGTGCTTCCTGGACTTGGGTGGCTATTTCCTTTCCCATGTTAGGGAAGTTTTCCACTATAATATCTTCAAATATTTTCTTGGATCCTTTCTGTTTTCTCCTTCTGGGACCTCTATAATGCGAATGTTGTTGCTTTTAATGTTGTCCCAGAGGTCTCTTAGGCTGCATTCATTTCTTTTCATTCTTTCTTCTTTATTCTGTTCTGTGGCAGTGAATTACACCATTCTGTCTTCCAGGTCACTTATCTGTTCTCCTGCCTCAGTTATCCTGCTACTGATTCCTTCTAGTATATTTTTCATTTCAGTTTTTGTATTGTTCATCTCTGTTTGTTTGTTCTTTAAGTCTTCTAGGTCTTTGTTAAACATTTCTTGCATCTTCTCGATCTTTGCCTCCATTCTTTTTCTGAGGTCCTGGATCATCTTCACTATCATTATTCTGAATTCTTTCTCTGGAAGGTTGCTTATCTCCACTTCATTTAGTTGTTTTTCTGGAGTTTTATCTTGTTCCTTCATCTGGAACATAGTCCTCTGCCTTTCCATTCTGTCTATATTTCTGTGAATGTGGTTTTCATTCCACAGGCTGCAGGGTTGTGGTTCTTCTTGCTTCTGCTGTCTGCCCTGGTGGATGAGGCTATCTAAGAGGCTTGTGCAAGCTTCCTGATGGGAGGGACTGGTGGTGGGTAGAGCTGGGTGCTGGTCTGGTGGGCAGATCTCAGGAAAACTTTAATCTGCTTGTCTGCTGATGGGTAGGGCTGGGTTCCCTCCCTATTGGTTGTTTGGCCTGAGGTGACCCAGCACTGGAGCCTACAGGCCCTTTGGTGGGGCTAATGGCTAGGAGTACTTCCCAGAACTTCTGCTGCCAGTGTCCTTGTCCACATGATGAGCCACAGCTGCCCCCTGCCTCTGCAGGAGACCCTCCAGCACGAGCAAGTAGGTCTGGTCTCGTCTCCTGTGGGGTCACTGCTCCTTCCCCTTTGTCCTGATGCACACACGACTTTGTGTGTGCCCTCCAAGAGTGGAGTCTCTTTCCCCCAGACCTGTCGAAGTCCTGCAATCAAATCCTGCTAGCCTTCAAAGTCTGATTCTCTAGGAATTCCTCCTCCCGTTGCCGGAGCCCCAGGTTGGAAATCCTGACCTAGGGCTCAGAACCTTCACTCCAGTGGGTGTACTTCTGTGTTATAATGGTTCCTCAGTTTGTGATTTGATTTTATTGTGATTGCGCCCCTTCTGCCGTCTCATTGTAGCTTCTCCTTTGTCTTTGGATGTGGGGTATCTTTTTTGGTGAGTTCCAGTGCCTTCCTGTCGATGATTGTCCAGCAGTTAGTTGTGATTCCAGTGCTCTTGCAAGAGGGAGTGAGCACACATCCTTCTACTCTGCCATCTTGAACCAATCTGCCTCTAAGTCTGTTTTTTAAAAAAATTTTTCTTTTCGCCTGTATCGGGTAGCTCAACTCTTGGTTTTCCCAGGACGGTCCTGGTATACATCACTTATCGCATTGTAATTATTAACAGCACCCCGTTTCACTCCTAGGAGTATCTTAGGTTGGATGATAATATGATCACTCTAACGGAGCTAAGGTCATCTTCCTTAAAATGTGCCCCTCCCCCCCTGCCGTGGAGTATGGGCAGGAATTGTGGACAGAGTAATGCTAATAAACTTTTTAGTATTTGCTAGACTTTTACCAAGAGTAATGATTAGTGAAAACCTATTACTATTATAATCCCCACTTGAGCGGGTATCCTCCTAAGATAACCCCTGACCTGTGATATGTACATGAGAATGATGGCTGTGAAAGCTACAGGGAGAGTATGTCCTCCTGGAGGTGGCATCTGGCAGGCTAGGTGGGTGGGCGTCTGGGTTGCCTGGTCCCAGCCGGTGGTGGGACCTGGGGGAATGTTGACAGTCTTGGGACTGGAGAGACAGTACCTAAAGGGGTCTCTTGAAGGTGTGGTGGGACCTGGGGGAATGTTGTCTAGTCTAGCCAGCGAACGCGCTTAGCTCCAGCAGGAAGAGCCAGCTGAATAGGAAGCCGAGGCATTAATTCGAATTAATGGTATAATCCCGGTTTCCCTATAGTCCTGTTGTTGAGATTCCTGGTGAAAAAAGTGAGTTTGTGTGTTGCATCCTTTTGTATTCATAAAGGGGTTACGCACGTGCTGTGGTTTGGGGGCTGCTGCCCTGGGGATCGAGGGAGGAAGATCGCATTTGTCTCTGGCCTCTTTGGAGGGAGAAAGAGGGAGCGGCCCTTCCTCTGCTCTTGGGTTACACAGCAGGGTCCTGGGGCCCTTTCACTGTTCTTAACCCTTTGTGGGGTGTGTGTGCGGTGGTCTCTCTTACCTCTGTGCCCCCATCCTTCTGATGAAGTGCAGGTGACCTCCATGAGGGGCGGGGAGTAGAGAGGCTTGTGAGAGGGAATCAGATTCCCTTGAAAAGGGCATTCAGATCACAGGGGCTGGTTTAGGGCTGCGGGGAAACGGCACAGGCCGGAGCCAAGGTGACAGGCCATCTTAAAGTGTCTCCTACAAAGCATTCTCTTTGCTCACAAAGCCTGCTTGTGTTGTTTTCAGTTGCTTTTTTCCCACCTCTGCAAGCTTATAGGAAACATTTTTTTTTTAAAGCAAATGGGAGAAGGTACCAAAATTATTAAGGAAGCTGTTTTAGCCTGTCCTAGGATTCGCTAGGGAGTTTCGTCTCTCACAACTTACTTCCTATCAAATAAGCCCTTTAACAGACCCCGTACAGAGGCTTTTCAGAAGATGTTTTTGTTCTTTCTGAATATGCAGCTATTCAAGCTGAGGGTTGGTATGTTCATAATTGACCTAATGCTTCAAAGAATGAACTGGTTTAGCTGGAATTTTCCTAAAGTCTGTCCTAGTGACTTAGTATTGCCCAGATAGAAAGTGTATAATTTATAATTAGCTTTTCCCCCTTAACTCTGTGTAATAGGCAGAAAGCCTGTTACATTTTAAATTGGGTTGTCATGTTGGACAGCTCTTCTCAGTGTTATGTAAAGAACCCCACATTCCAGGTCTGGATTTTTGAGAGCTCAGAGCTCTAAACAGTTGCCTAGAAGAAAGATGGACAGAATAGTCATAAAGAAGGAGTGACTTGGTGCGGAAGAGTGGTTTTATGTTCAAAGCCAGCGTGGGCACTGGGGATTTTTCCATCACGCCTTCTGCCTCAGGGCTGTTGGGCCTTCTATGTTTTGTTTGTGGAGCTTAAGGAATCTCTCAGTTATTAGCTCATGGATAGTTACCAGAAATATGAACTCAAGGACTTCTCTGGTGGCGCAGTGGTTAAGAATCCGCCTGCCAATGCAGGGGACACGGGTGCAAGCCCTGGTCTGGGAAGATCCCACATGCCGCAGAGCAGCTAAGCCCGTGCACCACAACTACTGAGCCTGCGCTCTAGAGCCTGCAAGTTACAACTGCTGAGCCTGCGAGCCACAACTACTGAGTCCACGGCACCTAGAGCCCGTGCTCTGCAACAAGAGAAGCCACCTCAGTGAGAAGCCTGCACACTGCAATGAAGAGTAGCCCCTGCTCACTGCAACTAGAGAAAAGCCCGCGCGCAGCAACAAAGACCCAACACAGCCATAAATAAATAAATAAAAAGTGATGTGTGGTCTCTACGCACTTATTAAAAAAAAAAGAAATATGAACTCAAATCATTGCTTTTTTTTTTTAAACCTTTACCTTTTCTTCTAATCATGTAGGGTGGTGACATAAAAATGAAATGAAAAAATAGGCTCACCTACTTTATTAGTTTTTCTGTTTACTTGGAGTAAAATCATAGCTGTGTCATCAACTGCCCTTCCTCTTCAAACCTCATACCATTTGCCAAGAGATAATCGTGAATTGTAGGGCAACCTAGACCAGGGGTGGAAGTCTCTGTCAGAGTGTTCCTGCGGGGCCTTAAATATTTAAAAATTAGTCACCTTGCTGTGTGATGATATAGAAGAACCTGATGGCCAGGCCCGAGGAGAAAAAAGTTTGGGCAGAAACATGAAGAGCTGAAGCAGATTGTTAAGAAAATCCTGGAACCAGCTGCAAGAGGCATTGGAGAGAACAGGAGGGTCAGTGGTGCTGCACCAAAGTCTTAGGGTCCTCAGCTCGCTCAGTGGAACAGAAGGAAACGCGCCAAATGCCGCCTCGTTGAACATCGTGAGTTTAATTTTAACTTTCTTTATTTTCGATGACATCCTCTGGGGAGTTGAAGGCACAACTGAGTCTGATCGGTGGGCCTGAAGAGTCATGACCACAAGGGGAGGGACCAGGAAGAAAAGGAAGCAATAACAGAGGTCGCTCCTCAGGACGTCACACCTAGGCCAAGTTGACAGAGCTGCAGTGAGGCTGGGCAAGATGGAATTGCACCCTGAAATTCACATCAGCGTTGAAGGGAGCCCTAGACTGTCAATGCTGAAAGAATCATCAGAAAAAGAGAATGTCTAAACATTAGAACTGTGCTGTGTGGAGACTTCGGGAAAAAAAAGTCTGGAAGTTTTGGGGAGATTCCAAATAAATAGGAATCTTGTTCTGAATAAATTGTTTTTGAGTTAGAGATAAATGATTGCAATAGATGCATCTTCCTGATTTTTTTGGGTGGCAAAGTATCTGTTTTTCTTGTCCTTTTGGGGGACATAAAATAAATGGGGTCACAAATTAGGCATATGTGTGTTTTTGTGTTAAGTAGCAAGTATTTAGGTTTGCCCAGAACATACTTTGCATTATATATATTAGATGCTTTGGGGAAATGAAAACCGTAAAGACAGCCTGTGGCCTCGTGGGGCCACTGAAAGTAGAGGGGATTGATTTAGATTTCATGTTTGACTGTGAAATTTGTGGCAATTTCAGCAGTGCCAGGCTGTAAGGTGCTTTCTTCCCTGGCTGTGAAATGTTTTTCCTAAGTACATAAACATTATAACTTAGATGCCCTGAACTCTAGAATGTTTTTCCCAAGGAAGTTGTCTCGGGTCCCTGAGATTAAGCAGCCTGCGCCTCTTTTGAGTTCATCCAATAATTTAGATTTCTCATGAATTCCCCCTCAGATGGCTTTTTCTTAGAGTTAGTGGGCAGAGGCTTGCGATGGGAGTTCTTGGGGCGTGAGGGGGGAGGATCGGGGCTTCCTAGAGATGTTCAGCCTGTTTCCCAGGCTTTGGTTTCATGGTGATTGCAGGCTGAGGGAATCCTATTCCCCTCTTCCGGTTTCATGCAAAGCCATGTCACACTGTGTGCCCTGATACATTGTGTGCCAATGTCTGTTACGTGCATAGCAAAAGAACACGAAGTTAGGTAAACTTCTCCCTAAACCCAAGAAGGTTCCACTGCAAAACAGAGCGTCTCAAAGTATCACGGGGTTACTGCCAAGTTCTCATCTGCTTCTTGCAAATTTTGGACAAACACAGTGTACAAAAGGTTACAAAACCTTTATAAACACCGGACTGCTAGTATGTTGAGGGCTGAGGTGATGCAAATATTTGCCGAGATTTTATATAGACAAATAGTCTGTTAATGATAGCTGTGGTCTCAGGGAGTAAACAATTTCTACATGGACTTGTGCGTAAGAACAGGAGTTCTGGTGGGCCCTGTGTGTGAACCCAAGGCCCACGTGTGACCTTCTTGTCCTCTTGTCCTCTTCTGCCAGGCCAGCTGTCGCTGTTCGTGTGCTGTGGAGATCCCACTGTTGACAGCGCTGTCCTCTGACTCGGGGTGGCAGATACTGTTTTTAATAGAACCCAGGCAACTTGTATCACGTTACACATACTAAAGTAATCTGTCTGCAGCTGTCTCTGGATTCATTTGCCAGCTGCACTTTGAGACCGGAGTTAATCATAGGTCAGAGTTAAACTTTGTCATGGGTCAGGAGAGAAAGGCCAGCTGGCTATTCCTGGTCGGGTCTTTTTTGGTGTGTCTTCTGCTGCTCATCATTTGACTGCCATCTCTGAGTCATCAGAAATGAGAACCTCTTTGGTGGGTGTCTGCCTAGAGCCTCGCTGGTCTGCAGACCAGCAGTATTGCCATCACCTGGAGCTGGGGAGAAACATAGTCTCAGGTCCTGCCACAGACTTAGTGAATCAGAATTTGTATTTGACCAGGATCTCCAGGTGATTAGAATGCATGGGTCTAGGCCAGGCTCCTGTTGTCTTCTGCTTTGTCGAGGCTGGGTTGCTACCTCATCCAGGTTCTGATGGTGGAAGAGGAGAGCGTGGAGGAGGTGTGCTCATGGTTTTAAGGCCTGGATCCTGCGTGTGAGTGGCACACAGCCCTTCTCCTGTCTCCCGTGCCACACCATCTCCCCTAACTGCAGGGGGGCTAGGAAATAGTCTGAACATGTGCCAGGAATAAGAGAAGGAAGGATCAGCTCGCAAATGGGCCAAGTGATGTATTAGGTGAGCTACGCTGTGGATGGAGTTCAGCTGTTAATATTATTCCCACCTTTCCTTTTGTTACTCCTTTATTCTTTTTCATTAATTAAAATATTTAAAAAGTATACTCATTGCTGATTAGAGAAAAAGATATTAATTTTATTTCTAACCACAGATAACACCAGTATTAATTGTTGGGTGACTCACTTTTATAGAGAAAATAACCCAACATCTAAGACCTATGTACAGATGTGGATTTACCCTCAGTCTTCCTTTTCTCTCATGATGGAAAATGACAAGCATATACAAAAGTAGAAGGAGTTGCACGATGAACCCCTGAGCACTCATCTGTAAGTGTCAACAAGTGTACCACCTCATGGCTAATCTTGCCTCGACTCACTTCATGTGCTGGATGTGAAGTGTCCGTTTTTTTGCATGTCTGATGAGTGAAGAATGGTGTTATGGGCTGAATTGTGTCCCTGCAAAACTTATGTGTTGAAACCCCAGTGCCCAGTACATCAGAAAGTGACTGTATTCGGACATTGAGCCTTTAAAGAGTTGATTAAGCGAAAGTTAAGACATTAGGGTGGGCCCTAACCCAATATGACTGGTGTCCTTGTAAGAAGAGAAAAATCGGACACTGAGAGAGACACTGGGGATGCACATACACAGAGGAAAAGGGCCTATGAGGAGACACAGAAGGTGGCCGGCCAGCTGCAAGCGCAGGAGAGAGACCTCAGAGGAGACCAACCCTGCTGACACCTTGATCTTGGACTTTTAGCCTCCAGAAATGTGAGAAATTTCGTTGTTTAAGCCACCCAGTCTGTGGCATTTTGTTGTAGCAGCCCTAGCAAACTAATACAAATAATATACCATTGCTCTTTCCTTTTTTTTTAAAAGGAAGAGCACCAAAACCCACTCTTCTTAATGTCACTGTATATATTTGTTATGTAATTTTCACAGGTCTTTGTAGGAAAGTGTCAGTATGATTATATATACACATACACACCTGTTAAATTATCTATTGAAATCACATTGTACATCTTCTCACTTCACAATTTTTTTACTCTTTGTGTCATACAACAGGCACAGAATATTATATAAACAAAGGCATAGCTTTAGAGAACTATTGTAGAGTTAACGCCCTGTAACCACCATCCAGATTATGAAATCAGGTTCTGCCAGCTTCCCCATCCACCTTCAAGTATCCTGTCCCAGTCATAAGCCCTTCCCTGTCCTCAAAAAGAATTAAAGGTTTTAGAGGTCCAGTGGTTTTAGGATATTCTATGCTATCCTTTCTAAAGAAAAAGGATGGGACACTTTTCCACTTTCAGATATGGATAAAACACCATACTCTGCAGTATGAGATCTACCCTCCAAAGCAGCCACCAAGATGGTACAATAAAGAAGTATGGGGGCATTAGGGCCCCATGGGGTGAACCTTAACCAATGAAAAATGGGGACTCGTAAGGAGCTGGGCAGGTAAATTCTTCCCCCTTTCTCTAATGTAACCTCTCAGAAACATGATTTCTCTTTGCAGCACTGCCAGAGAAATACATGCTAAATAAAAAAGCCAACTGAGAATGCTGTCAGTCTTTTTTATCCAGAGCTCATTGTGAAGCAGTAGCCAGTGCTAGGATGCATCACACTGTGATGCACTGCATCTCCCCTGACCTCAGTTTTTCCTTTTCACTAATCCCTATGGTCCTGAACTGGCATCTTTTGAATAAATTGTTAGCACCTCAAAAAAAAAAAAAGAAAGAAAAGAATTAAAGGTCAACTTCAAACTCTTCAGTGTCTATTTCTTTTAAATCTTCATCGGTATACCTGTATTGTATTCATTTTTTTAGAGTTTCAATTAGTCTGCATACTCTGATGGGTTCACATTCTGCTTCCTTTTTTTTTTTTTTTTTTTTTTTTTTTGTGGTACACGGGCCTCTCACTGCTGTGGCCTCTCCCGTTGCGGAGCACAGGCTCCGGACGCACAGACTCAGTGGCCATGGCTCACGGGCCCAGCCACTCCGCGGCACGTGGGATCCTCCCGGACCGGGGCACGAACCCGTGTCTCCTGCATTGGCAGGCAGACTCCCAACCACTGTGCCACCAGGGAAGCCCCTTGGCTACTTTTTTAAGGTAGTATTTTGAGTGTAATCATCATCTCTGGCCTGATTCTTTAATTCTGAGCCATGTAATCATTCATCCTTCTCTGCCCCAGGTACTGGACTACACAATGGGGAGAGAAAATGCTGGCCTTCTCTCCCAAGCTTTACAATTTAGCTCTGTGGAGTACATTTCTTTTTTTTCTGGCTGCGCTGCACAGCATGGGGGCCTTAGTTCCCTGACTAGGGATCAAACCTGCGGCCCCTGCAGAGGAAGCACAGAGTCTTCACCACTGGACCGCCAGGGAAGTCCCTGGAGTACATTTCTAAAAGTTAAATTTCTGAGGCAAAGGATACACTGGCTTTGTATTAAACACATCTGGGGTTTTTTTTGTTGTTTTTTAAATTTTATTTATTTATTTTTTGGCTGCATTGGGTCTTCGTTGCGGTGCACGGGTTTCTCATTGCGGTGGCTTCTCTTGTGGAGCATGGGCTCTAGGCACGAGGGCTTCAATAGTTGTGGCTCGCAGGATCTAGAGCGCAGGCTCAGTAGTTGTGGTGCACGGGCTTAGTTGCTCCACAGCATGTGGATCTTCCCGGACCAGGGATCGAACCCACGTCCCCTGCATTGCCAGGCGGATTCTTAACCACTGCACCACCGGGGAAGTCCCTACATCTGGGTTGTTTTAAAGGAAAATTGGATCAATTTGAAATAAGCCAATCCTGTAATTGTGTCTGTGTTGACCTGGCCAAACTGGAAGGAAAAATGAAATTGGGTCTGGCATGGCACCTCTGTGTTTTTCTGATTCCCACCAAGGTTGATGTTTCCCCAGCACTGTTTACTGTTGGGTTTCCTGAACAGGTTGACTGTTTATCGCTAATGCCCTTACGTGTGAGGCAGGGCCAGGTTCTCTCCTCACAGGTGTCCCTGACTTGAGTCCTACCCTCTTCACACTGGCATGGCCCCAGGTGCTCGTAATCTGTCCACTGACAGCCCTTCTCCTACCTCGTTCCAGTTGCTGCTGTCAATTTCCACAGCTGCCTGGAGCCTCAGACCTGTTCCACTTCTGAGCCAGCGGTCAGTGGTGGCCGGAGTGGCGGGCGTGAGGGGACACCAGTGACAGGGGCCCGTGCATTCCCATTCAGTAGCTGGTCTGCTAGGCAGTATCCTAAATCCTTGCTTCCCCGTCCTTCCCTCAGGCATCCACCACAGCTAGATTCTAGGGGGAGGGAGGGATCTTTGACCTACCCTTTTGCAAGGTTCCTCAGGCCGGGTATCCCAAAGCCTGAGTTTTTGGTTCTAGTTCAATCATTTAACCGACCTTGCCATCTTAGGCCAGTTTCCCTCTCTGGGGCTCATGGGCTGTACTAGATTTTCCAAAGTGTGTTCTAGCTCTCATCCCCTATGATCCAACAATCATTTACCACCGCCAGTCTTTCCTGGAAGGGTAATTCTCCACGCAGTTCCAGACCAAATCCACGAGGAATGCTTGCTGAAAATGCAGATTCTTCGTCTCTGCCCCAGATTTGGGGAGTCAGAACCCTGGTGAGTGGGGTCTGTTTATTTTTAACGAGCTTCTCAGGTGATTTCATTACAGAATAAAATGTGAGAAGTCTGTCCTAGAGTTAGATAGAGCCCGTGCCCACCGGGCAAGAGGAGGGAGCTCTTAAAACATTCCTAGTCTCTTCTTTCCGTGTTGGCAGAAATGTTCATAGTGACAGCAATGGGCTGGTGGGCACTAGGTCTAGGACTGTAGTTGTGTATTAACTGCGGGGAGGACAGAGAGGCTGTGGGAGAAGGAGGTGGTCAGAGCAGAGGAGCCAGTTGGTGGGGGGACCTCTCGGCCAGCAGAAGCTAAGCATGTGTCGTCCTGAGATGTGAGCTGATGATGTGGAATCTTAAGCTCCAGGGCAGAGTTCTGCACTGAGTTCTGACACCAACTCCCAGGAGTTGACCCAGACCGCACAGGTGAAGGGCCTCGTCCTCCACAAGACTGCCCTCCCTCCCTTCAGACGCCAGCTCCCAGTCCGGGGCTCCCCAGGCCACCCTCACTTTTGACCCACTGGCTACAAATTAAAGGATTCGCACAACCCCCTCCCATTCAATAATTCATTAGAACAACACACAGAACACAATTGCTTATTATGGCAAACAGATTCAAATTGGAACCAGTCAAAGGGAGGGTCACACAGGGTGAGGTCTGAGAGGGTCCCAAACTCTAGGCTTCCTTCCTTGTCTTATCCCTGCGGAGGCAGGACATGTCACCCTCGCAGCACATCGGTGTGCGATGGTAAGAGTATGGCCAACCAGGAAATCTCCCCCAAGCTTTGGTGTCCAGAGTTCCTATTGGGGTTTCATTATGTAGGCATCATGGATTGGACCATTGGCCATGTGACTGATCTCATCTTCAGACCCCCCTCTACAGAGGTCAGGCTGAAAGCATGGACTCACAGGCCCGACCTTCTAATCCCACGGTTAGTCTTCTGGTGTGGCTACTCCCCCTCCTGAGTCCTCATTAGCATGACCTTTAGGAGCCAGCCATGAGTCACCTTGTCAGCATAAACAGTCGGAGCCCACACACTGTGACTTGGGAAATTCCATGGGTTTAGAGGAGTGAGGGTAAGTAGCAGCCAGTCTTTTTTTTTTTTTCCTTCCCAGCTTTACTGAGGTCAGTCGACAAAACTGTAGGATATTTGGAGTTTACGATGCGATGAGTTGATATATGTATGCATTGTGGAAAGATTCCTCCCATCAAATTAAGTATACATCCATCATCTCATGGACACCTTTTTTTTGGGTGAAAACATTTAAGTTCTATCTTAGCAAATTTCAGTTGGACAATACAGTGTTATCAAATATAGTCACCATGTTTTATATTGGATTCTCAGACCTTATTCATCTTAGAGCTGAAAGTATGTACCCTTTTACCAACCTTTCCCTTTTTATCCCCAGGCTCCTGGCAACTACTTTTCTTTTGTTTCTATAAGTTTGACTTTAAAAAAAAAGATTCTGCATATAGGTGATATCATGCAGTATTTGTCTTTCTCTCTCTTTCACAAAGAAAGCACAAAGTTCACAAAGTTGTCACAAATGACAGGATTCCCTTCTTTTTTAAGGCTGAAGAATATTCCATTGTGTTATGTGTGTGTGTATGTATGTGTGTGTGTGTGTGTGTGTGTATACATATGCTTATGTACATATACATATCACAGTTTATTTATCCATTCATTTGTTGGACAGGTAGGTTGTTTCCTTACCTTGACTACTGTGAATAATGCTGCAGTGAACATGGGAGTACAGGTATCTCTTTGAGATAAAGATTTCATTTCCTTTGGATATATACCCAAAAGTAGAATTGCTAGACTGTGTGGTAGTTCTGTTTTTAACTTTTTGAGGAATCTCCGTACTGTTTTCCATAGTGGCTGCACCAACTTACCTTCCCACCTACTGTGTATGAGGGTTCCCTTTTCTTTACATCATCTCCGACACTTGTTATTTCTTGTCTTTTTGATGATAGCCATTCTAACTGATGTGAGGTGATACCTCAGTGTGGTTTTGATTTGTATTTCCCTAATGATTGGTGATGTTGAGCATCTTTTCATGTGTCTGTTGGCCATCTTTATGCCTTCTTTGGAAAAAATGTCCATTCCGATCTTCTGCTGTTTTTTAATCAGTTTTATTGTTTTATTTTTTTGTGAAGAGGTATGAGTCCTTTATATAGTTTGGATATTAGCCCCTTGTTGGATACGTGATTTGCAAATATCTTATATTCAGTAGGTTGCCTTTTCATTTTGGTGATGGGTTCCTTTGCTGTGCAGAAGCCTTCTAGTCCCATTTGTTTATTTTTGCTTTTGTTTCCCTTGCCTTTGGAGTCAGATCCACAAGAACATTGTTAAGACTGATGTCAGATAGGTTACTGTCTATATTTTCTTCTAGGAATTTTATGGTTTCAGATCTTACATTCAAGTCTTTAATCCATTTTGAGTTAACTTTAGTGTGTGTGGTGTAAGATAATGGTCTAGTTTCATTCTTTTTTTTTTTTATAAATTTATTTACTTATGGCTGTGTTGGGTGTTCGTTGCGGTGTACGGGCTTTCTCTAGTTGCGGTGAGCAGGGGCTACTCTTCATTGCGGTGCGCGGGCTTGTCATTGCTGTGGCTTCTCTTGTTGTGGAGCATGGGCTCTAGAGCGCAGGCTTCAGTAGTTGTGGCACACAGGCTTAGTTGCCCCGCGGCATGTGGGATCTTCCCGGACCAGGGCTCGAACCCGTGTCCCCTGCACTGGCAGGCGGATTCTTAACCACTGCGACACTAAGGAAGCCCAGGGTTGGGACTGTTGATGTAAATACAGACAAGGTGTGCCAAAGCATGCTCTATGGCAGGTTCTCAGGCTGCAGCCGGCGTCAGCATCGCCTGGAAGACTTGGTACAGTACAGCTTGCTGGGCCACACAGAGTATTTTTCATAGGGCAGGGTTGGGGCCGAGAATTTGCGTTTCTAACGAGTTGCAGGATGTTAATGTTGCTGCAATGGGGACCACAGTTTGAGAACCTGTGCTGTATAGAAGATGGGTAAGCTGGGGGATTGATCCCTTAGCCCTACTTCGTCCTACATTGACCTGCAAAAAAGCCAAGAAGCAGATCCTATGCATAGCTCACAACCACAGTTTCCACATCATATTGTAATTCTTTGTTAACATAGATCCCTTGCTCCCAGATGGAGCTGCTCAAGGACAATTGAACCCGCGAATACAGGAATGTGTTTCAACCATAACCCTTGACTCGGTGGCTAAGGACTGCTGCCAGTGTGCTGTGCTACTCTCTGGGGCCAACCTTTGAAGTAGAGTTCTGTGCCTTTTCCAGAAGGACAGATTAGGGCAGTGGTTCTGATCTAGGAGATTTTGCTACCAAAATGTCATTTTAGGTTGTCACAATTTAGGGTGAAGAGATGCTACTGGCATCTTGAGGAAGGAGTCCAGGGAGGCTGCACACTCTCCTACAAAGCACAGAAGAGCCACCTGTGACGAGGAAGCATGCAGCCTGAAATGTCAGCACCGCTGAGCTTAAGCAATCCTGCCAGGGCTTCCCTGGTGGCGCAGTGGTTGGGAGTCCGCCTGCCGATGTGGGGGACACGGGTTCGTGCCCCGGTCTGGGAAGATCCCACGTGCCGCGGAGCCTGCGCGTTGGGAGCCTGTGCTCTGCAACGGGAGAGGCCACAGCCGTGAGATGCCCCGCGTATGGCAAAACAAAAACAAACAAACAAAAAAGAAATCCTGCCATAGGGGAAAGTGTTCCAGTGCGGTAGGGTGGGTCTTACTGTGAGATCTGTCTGCGTGCCTCTCATTTGTCCCTCACCTCAGTCCCTGCTCTTGGACTTTCTGACCCAGGTCACCCTGCTTCCCTACACCCGCTGTGTCAGCAGCCCTGCCCAGGCTGGGTCATGGAAGCCTCCAGTAATCAGGGAGCACTAAACAATGATTAATAATTTGCCACAGCTAAAAGCGCTTTCAAATGCATTATTCTTTCAACAATAAATGACTTATTTGAGTGGGGTGAGGGCACTTGTTGAATGATTAACTGACCTCAGCTGACCTTTGCATTCCCCTTCTCCTAGAGAAATTTAGAGAGGGTTGTGTGAGTGTGTTCTTTGCAGCGGCTCCTCCACCAGCAAGTTGTTCATTTATTTATTCAGCAGAGTTTTGAGTGACTCACTCTGTGCCGGGCCCAGTGAACCACCACGGAAAGACTGGGTCCTACCTGCATGGAGCTCTTGCACGGAGGACGAAATAAATAAGTGGATTATTTTTTCCCTCAACAAATAGAATGTAGTAAATCGGTAAAGAAAGTTGGAAGGAGGAAGTAGAGAATCTGGGTTTGCTTTTTTAGACAAGGCAGTCCAGGCCTTTCTGTGGAGGCAACAATTAGCCTGAGACCTGGAAGAGAAAAGGTGTAATGATGGGGGAAAGTGAGCAAGTGGATCTGTCTGTTCCCAACAGAGGGAACAGCAGTCAGGAGCGGGGCAGGCTCGCGGAAGCACAGCACAGCAGAGCATGGCTGGAACGCTGAGCAGAGGTGCTGGACGGGAGATGGGGTGGTGAGCTGGGAGGGGCCCATCATGAGTTGCACTCGGTCAGGACCGTAGGTGTAATTCTAGTGCAGGAGGACAGCATGCTCTTGTACCTTTTTTTTTTTTTTTTTTTTTTGCAGTACGCGGGCCTCTCACCGCTGTGGCCTCTCCCGTTGCGGAGCACAGGCTCCGGACGCACAGGCTCAGCGGCCATGGCTCACGGGCCCAGCCGCTCCGCGGCATGTGGGATCCTCCCAGACTGGGGCACGAACCCGCGTCCCCTGCATCGGCAGGCGGACTCCCAACCACTGCGCCACCAGGGAAGCCCTGCTCTTGTACTTTGAAGACAGCATTCTGGCTTCTCTGTAGAAAGATCATAGGGAAACCAAGGGTGGAAGCAGGCAGTACAGTTTGCAGGCTCTTGCAGCTCAGAACCGATGGCGGCTTGGGGCTTCGGTCTCGGGATGATGGTGGTGGGAGGGTGACAAAAGATGCCAAGTGGTTGGGGCCAGGCTGCATTTTGGAGGAAGCAGCTGTGGGACTAGTTGGCGGGTTGGCTGCGGGGGTGAGGGGAAGGGAGGAATCAAGGGTAGTGACCACCAGGTTTCTGGTTTGAGCAGTGCGTCTGTGAGGTTGACATTTACAGAGAGAATGGGAAGAGCAACTTTGGTGGGGAAGTCAGGAGTCCCATCTTGGACTCCTAAGTGGAGATGCCTGTTAGCCATCTACGAGGAGAGGACAAGAAGGCACTTAGCCACAGGGGTTTGGGGGAGTGGCCTCTGTCAGAGAGTGCAGGGAGCTGCTTTGGCTAACAGTTCGACACTTCTTAGTGTCTCCTTCAGCCTCTCCTTGGGGGCCTTGGGGAACAGAGCTGAAAAAGCAATGGCTTCATTCACAGATACACTTCCTCAACATCAAGTGGGTACAGCTTCCCAATGATGGAGCCTCAGTTCTGTTTTCTAGCCCCATCCCTGCCTACTGTAAACACTGCCCGACACCTATAGAGGCCATGACACGTCTTTGCCAGTTGTTCTCTTCATTCAGTGTTGAGTTTTTTTTTTTTAAGCATGCTCCACAGTTTAATAAAACTTGCCAGGAAGATGCGCCAGTGTTTCTGTGGCTTTGTGCACTCCCGGGGCATCCGTGAGCCCTCCTGGGAGTGTGGGGCTCCCTTGGTCCGGTCAGGCACATGGCTCCGTGGGGCATTGGCCTTTACAGCATAAGTACTTGTATTGTTTTGGTCGTTTTACATGTCACTTCCTTCTCACTTTATGCAAAACAAGTGACACAGGGTGGCAGCCAAGTGTGAGCTGGGGAAGGAGGAAGCCCTCCTCAGAAGGAGGTCATTTCCATGTGGCTCCGTGTTCACTGAGCTTCACTGTGTCCCAGGAACCGTGCGGGTCACGGAGTGTGCGAAGCGTCCGCGAGGCTGTCCTGCCCTTGAGGGAGCCCCAGTCTGTTGTGGAGATGACGGTGCTGAGGACTGTGTGTGCCCAGCGGACAGCTGTCTACACCAGTGTGGTTCAGATGTAAGATCGCAGCCCATTGGTGCAGCACGAAATCAACTTTGTGGATTTCGACTGGTGTTTCTTTCTTCTTCAAAATAAGTTTTAAAAATTGTGGTAAAATACACAACATATTTACCACCTTAACCATTTTAAAGTGTACACTTGAGTGGAATTAATGACATTACACTGCTGTGCAACCATCATCATGGTCCACAGGATCCTTTTCATCAGTAAAACAGAAACTCTGTACCCCTCCCCCCTCCCCTCCCCTCCCCTCCCCTCCCCTCCCCTCCCCTCCCCTCCCCTCCCCCCTCCCCCTCCCCTCCCCCCTCCCCTGGTAGTCACCATTCTACTTTCTGTGTCTGTCATTTTTGATTCTTTGGATACTTCATATAAGTTGAATCATACGGTATTTGTCTCTGTGTGACTGGCTTATTTCACTTAGCATAATATCCTTAAGGTTCATCTATGTTATAGCCTGTGTCAGAATTTCCTTCTTTGAGACTCGGTAATATTCCAGTGTACATGTGTACCACACTTTGATTTTCCATTCATTCATCGTTGCTTCCACCTTTTGGGTACTGTGAATAATGCTCCTGTCATTATGGGTATATCATGACTGGCATTTCTTTTGCAATGAAGTAGGCTAGAATAGAAAATAGCAGGGGATGGGACTTCCCTGGTGGTCCAATGGGTAAGACTCCACACTCCCAATGCAGGGGGCCTGGGTTCTGTCCCTGGTTGGGGAACTAGATCCCGCATGCATGCTGCAACTAAGAAGTCTGAATGCCGCAACTAAAGATCCCACACGCTGCAATGAAGATACGGTGTGCCGCAACTAAGACCTGGCGCAGCCTAAATAAATACTGAAAAAAAAAGAAAAGAAAAAGAAAATATCAGGTGTACATAGTGTGGGCAGACCCAGACTACTGATGAGGCATGAGGCACAGCTTTGCAAGCCGTATAAGATGCCATATATCCTAAGTTAACCTAGACGCATTGATGTTTATTTCCCATGCACCGATACACTGCGCACTCTGAAAGCATCAAGATAACTTATAAATTCTATCAGTTCTTTAACCTTGAGTTAGACATCCTTGTTTTTGGCCACACCGCATGGCATGCGGGATCTTAGTTCCCCGACCAGGGATCGAACCCGCACCCCCTGCAGTGGAAGCACAGAGTCTTAACCACTGGACTGCCAGGGAAGTCCCCTAGGCATCCTGTTAATTAAGAAAATGTGAATTACTTGTTCGCATGCATTTGATTCAGCTGCTGGCATGGTTCTTTGACCCAAGTAAGGTAGTTTCTTTCCTTTGCTCTGTGGTTTCACAAGTCCCGATGAGTAGCATCAAAGGCTTGCTTGGGTAGGCAGTCATCGCCACACTCCTTACTCTCAGGAGGGATATCTGGAACGTGGAAGCAAGAGCTCTGTCATCCCTCATGGGGGAGGAAGTTTAATAGTTTGGAAGAAAGCGTTTGATTGGAACAGACACTAAAGGCCAGATATTCAGAGGTGAGTCAGCGCAGGCACTCACCAGCATAGAGGGATCTTGGTGACGAATTGAGTCCTGTATCTAGTGGTGGCCGTGTGTGCTGTGCTAGGTAGGTAAGGTGTCACCTGCTGGTTGTGAGGTCCCTTACTTGTTAGTTCCCACCAATACTGCTTCAATCCCTTCCGAACCTTAGGAGGTGGTCAGCATGAGCAATATTTCACTTGTGATTCCTTGTTTTATTCTCAGTGTTAACTGAATTGCATGCAAATGTGTCAAAAACATTTTTTTGGAGGGGAGGGATAAACTGGGAGACGGGGATTGACATATACACACGACTATATGCAAAATAGATAAGTAATAAGAACCAACTGTGCTCAGTACTCTGTAATGACCTATATGGGAATAGAATCTAAAAAAGAGTGGATATATGTATATGTATAACTGATTCACTTTGCTGAACAGTAGAAACTAACACAACACTAAATCAACTCTACTCAAATAAAAGTTCATTAAAAAAATTATTTTTGAGGAGGCGATGAGGATGGTTACCCATGCACAGTACCTGTAGATTCTCAGTCTTGGTTGTAGCGTGGGAAAAAGTATTTGGAAGACGTGTGGTGATAAGACAAGGGACACTATGAAGAAGTGAAAGGAGGGGATTAGCCGGTGGGAGGAAAGGGAGATAAGAAGGCCAGGGGTGAACCAGAAAAGGCCTGGAAGCTCGGAGGCAGGAAGGCTCTGCAGTGCCCACAGCCTGGGAGGACTCTGGTGGACCCCAGCGTAGAGGGTATGGAGGGAGCTGGGGGCACACAGCTTGCATTGCTGCTTCACTTACAACAGGAAGTGGATAAAAAGAGCAGGGATGAGAAAATGGATTTTGAGCAAGTTTTAAGAAATGGGGGGAACTTCCCTGGTGGCGCAGTGGTTGAGAATCTGCCTGCCAATGCAGGGGACACGGGTTCGATCCCTGGTCCGGGAAGATCCCACATTCCACGGGGCGGCTAGGCCCGTGCGCCACGGCTGCTGAGCCTGCGCTCTAGAGCCCGCATGCCACAGCTACTGAAGCCCGTGCTCCACAATAAGAGAGGCCAAAGCAATAAGAAGCCCGCGCACCGCAACAAGGAGCGGCCCCCGCTCGCCTCAACTAGAGAGGGCCCATGGGCAGCGGTGAGGACCCGATGCAGCCAAAAAAATAAATTAATTTAAAAAAAAAAAAGAAAAGAAATGGGGAAAGTTACAGAGGAAAGGAGAGAAGATTCTAGCTTGAACATTGCCACCCACGTCTAATTGGATTTGGCTGTGGGCCACTCCAGGAAAGCCAGGGTGGTGACCCGTTTCAAGATAGTTCATCAGCACTGTGGGTGTTCCGATGTCACGCTGGATAGGTTCCAGTGAGATCTGTGCCAGGCACCGTGGCACGCGAGGCCCGTGGAGATCCCACATAGCACGTGAGTTGTCATTGCCCGGAGGGAGTTGTGGTCTCTGGTGGGACAGTTAGGAGGGAAGTGCTGCTGTGGATGAAGACTTGTGGGAGGGGGGGAGAAGAGACTATCATGGTGGCGAGGACGACTCTTGGGTTGGAACTGGGTTGAGGGATGGCTAGTTTGGCAGTGGTCTCAGTGCTGTCCGTGATAAATTGGGGTCAGGGTGCCAGTTGACTCAGGTCTCCGTGTCTAACTGTCCAGGTGGCAACACATACTTTGGGCTCCCGTCAGTGAGCTTGCCATCTGATGGAAGTGCAAACCTTCGTGCCTTGATGGTACCCAGATTTGGGAAGTGAAGGGATTTGTGAGGGTCCTTAAATCAAGAGCTATGGGGAAAGACATTTGCCTAATTGAGCAACTTCATCTGTTTTCTGCTGGGGCCCACATGGGATTCCTCAAGATCGCTGTCATGGTGACCTCTGCTCTTTGTCTGATGGGACTCTGTAGTGTTCAGAGCAACACTGATCCTTTCAGTTGATGGCTCAGCAGCCCAGGGAGGTGTTATTATCTCCAGGTGTTCTCCCTGTTTGCTGGAGGCCAGTACTGAGAGGTCATGTGGCTAATTCAAGGTCATGCAATCAGAAAGCAGCATTTAAAAAGTATCATTACATTGTAAAAAATTGTGGTAAAATGCATATAGAATAACATTTACCATCTTGACCATTTTTAAGCACGTGGTTCAGTAGTGTGAAGTACATTCACATCATTGTGCAACCAATTTCCAGAACTCTTTTCATCCTGCCTTAGTGTGTCATTAAACACTAACTCCCTACTCTCCTTCCTTCCCGCCCTGGCAACCACAGTGCCACTTTGTTTCTCTCTGAATTTGACTAAGTACTTCATTGAAGTGGAATCATACAGTATCTGTCCTTTGTGACTGTACCATTTTACACTTCCAGCAGCAGTGTGCAAGAGTTCGTTTCTCTACATCCTTGCCAACACTTATTTCCCTCCCTCCCTCCCTTCCTTCCTTCCTGATAACAGCCATCCTAATATATGTGAGGTGGCATCTCATCGTGGTTTTCATTTGCATTGCCCTGACAATGAGTGATGTTGAGCGTCTTTTCCTGTGCAAGTAGACTTTTAAAGAGGGCCTTTCAGGGTAAATCCCAGTGTTAATTCCCTGAGCGTATTCGGGAGGGAATGTGTAGGATAAATGGGAAAACATTTTTCAAACCTGTTTAGTGGTGATGCTCGCAGATTTATACTTTTACCTTGGAAGGAAATTGAGACCTAGAGATATTAAGGGTCACGGAGATGCTGAACTGGAGTGGAGAAGGAGATGGGGGGGGACAGTTGAGGCCCTGGGGCCTCAGTACCACTGAGGGACTAGAATCCAGTCTTCTGCCTCCTGGTCTGGGGATCTTTAGAGGTGCCAAGCTACCAGGGTTAGCAAAATCTGAAGCTCAGTCTCTCTTACTGCTTCTTTAATAATTCATAGACATTCATTTATTCAACAAAGAATTCTTTAGCATCTCCTTTCTACCTGTATTGTGCTAGGAATAATGCAATAAAAGAAGTGTGGGACTTCCCTGGTGACGTAGTGGTTGGGAATCCGCCTGCCAATGCAGGGTACACGGGTTTGATCCCTGGTCCAGGAAGATCCCATGTGCCATGGAGCAACTGAGCCCGTGCGCCACAACTGCGGAGCCTGTGCTCTAGAGCTCAAGAGCCACAGCTAGAGAAAGGCCGCGCGCAACAACGAAAACGCAACACAGCCAAAAAAAAAAAGAAGTGTGGTCTCTACTTTCACGGGTTATTATTGTCTGGCCTTGGAAATTTCCTTACTCTGGCAAAGTGAGTAGAATGGTGTTAACCTTTGGGCTGTCTCTGCGTATTAATCATTATTTAAATAATGCATAATGGATTTGGATAATGTTTTTTTTAGCCCTTTGTATAGTTACTGTTTTTTCCATTAATAATAAGTAATTTGTAGAGAGGTAATTTGAGATTATGTAAATGTCATGGTTCACACAAGCTTTCATCCACGAGGTTTAACTTCCATTGATAATTTTCTGACACCACTGTTCCTTCTATATTTGTTTGCAGTCTCGACTGCAACAGTTTTCCCTTCTCTGCTGTTCATGAAGCAATAAAGTCATGGATTCTTTTGTTATTTAATGGGTTATAATTCACTGACATTTATTTAATACCTAAAGTATCCCAGATTTGGCTAGCAAGAGCCCTTCAAGCCGGCTTCTCTGTCTTTTGCACACATCCTTGTGATTACTTTAGAGCTTCCTTATTTTAGGGTGCAAGATGTCCAGGCCCATCTTGTACTTTCTCTGCCGTTGGTCCTGGCCTGTCGATGGTGATGCTGTTGCTGGGAATGCCTGGGGCTCTACTCACCTGGACCTGGTCTAGTTATAGCAGCCCGCACAGAAATTTCCTCTTTTGGGGCCCATGTTGTGGCTGGACCGGCCCTTGTGGTTCTTAAGATTGTGAGACATGTCTCAGCAACAACCAAGAGGGAGTTCTGAAATGGCAAGATTTATCACTCACATGTCCTGAAGGGTACAAGGCACACCTGAGGTCACACAGCCCCAGAGAGAGAGGGAGAGGGAGGGAGAGCACATGCACGTGGTGAGCTTGTACCTGCACTTCTGCCTTGTTGGGGTCAAGGGCTGGGTGCACGTCAGGCAGGCACTTATGATGAAAAAAGCTAATTGTCAGGTGCTGACACACACTGAACCAACCTTGGAATCAGCCATTGCTTCAAGGAGCGCTGGTTCCTCTTAGGAAGGATATTAAAAAGCCGAGATCTGGGTGAAGGGGACCAAAAGGCACAAACTTCAGTGATAAAAGAAATAAGTCATGGAGATGTAATGTCCAGCATAGTGACTGTGGTTAATAATACTGTGTTATTTGAAAGCTGCTGAGAGTTGACCTCAAAAGTTTTCATTAGAAGAATAAAAAAAATGATTACTGTGTATGTTAAAAAAACAAAACACCAAGATCTGGAGACTTGAATGCTCCCTGCTACCAGTGTGTCACTTCTTCCAGGGCCTCTCAGCATATAGAGTTGAGAGACAGAGAGAGAGAGAGAGAGAGAGAGAGAGAGGGAGAGTGTGTGTGTGTGTGAACACGCATCTAATTTTCTTCCCCCATATCTCTATATATTTAAAATGTAGACCTATTTCTGTAGGCCTCTTTTTTTAATTTTTAATTTTTTTAAAGACAAAGGCCGTCGATGTGGGATTCTAATTAGACAGATGTGTAGTTTGGATATATGTCACTCTCTTTTAATTTTTAACAGGTGGCTAAACCCCTTGTTTAAAATCGGTCACAAACGCAGATTAGAAGAAGATGACATGTACTCAGTGCTTCCGGAGGATCGCTCCAAGCACCTCGGGGAGGAGCTGCAGGGGTGAGTAGCAGGCGGTGAGGGGGAGGGGAAGGAGGGTGAGAGCTTCTGCGTGTGGCAGTGGTTTGGAGTGGGCTTTACCTTCCTCTGGGTTCTCCTGCAGCCTCCTCGCCCATGACATTGCACGCTCACCCGCCTGGGGCTGACCCTGGGCTTCGCCCACTTTGGAGGCCGGGGGGCCCCGTGTTTCCTGTGCGTTTGTGGAAGGGGAGGGAGCCAGCAGCCAAGGCCCTGGATGCTGAGTCTGTCCCCGGAGGTGGTGTCCCTGGAGGAGGCTGTCTGCCCTCTTGAGCTACTCATGGTGCTGTGAATACAGCAAAGCTTGGAAGTAACTGGTTTCCGAGACTGTGACTGTTCCCCTCAGAGCCTGTTTTTCTGGTCCTTCAGGGTCTGCACCCTCCTCTTTCCGGAGCCCTGCAAGCAGTTAACCAGCACTGATGGGACAGCCACAGAGTGCCCTGGAGTGATGGCCTATCTTCCACTCTGCCACCTCCCCTGTTCTACCCGTGGCAGGGCTGTTCTTTACTGTGCTTGGTTTCTCATTGCAGGTACTGGGATCAAGAAGTGTTGAGAGCCGAGAAGGATACACGGGAGCCTTCTTTAACGAAAGCGATCATAAAGTGTTACTGGAAATCCTATTTAGTTTTGGGGATTTTTACGTTAATTGAGGTAAAAGCTGTTACATACAGCGCATTGCTTTTCGGTGTATGTGGCTCAGTAATGAGACGGATGCGACGGGTGGGGAGAGGCCAGTCGTTTAAGGTCCGAGGATAAACCTTGTCTAGGAAACGTGTAGCCCAGCGGTTGTATTTAGCTTTAGAATGGACAGGTCCTTAGAAGGAGTGGACCTCCAGGGGGTTACATAGTGTCGTGGAGGGATGGTGCTGAAAAGGAAAGACATACTATGTTAGGATGTTCTCGGTGCTCCGTATAACTGCTGAAAGTGATCCTTGACCTAAAGAAAATCCAGCAAAACCTCAAAGAAGATGTGCCCTGGGGTTTGGAGAAAGTAAACTTGGACCTGAGCCCACGACAACATAAGACATTTTACAGACGCTCAACAAATAACTGTTAACTTGACCAGGTCACATCTGATAAATGCTTTCCTAAGAAGGTATCTTCACCTTCCCCCTTCCAGCGGAACAGAACCCGTGGCCCTGCATCTGGGTTGGAGCTGCCCAGAGCTCGGAAGCTCGGAAGAGCACACCCTTCGCTGGGCTGGCCCTTCCCAGCGGGCCGGACACTGAGAGCCAAAGCCCCCCACGGGGAGGAGCTCCAGCTTCACCACGAGTTCTGTGCACCACACGTTCTGGTTTCGGTCCCTGGCTGTGGGAGTGGATTGCTGGTTGAAAGCAGAGCCTTGGTAGTTTGCAGAGGGTGTAGGAGGGGGATGTGCAGGGGAGAACCTAAGGCAGAAAGCTGTGAGGTCAGTGACCACCATGACCCAGAAGGTTCTGGGTTAAGATCCCCTAGTGAGACAGTTCTCCCTGGGGGCACAGTGCCAGTCGGCCTGCCTATTCCGGCTGCAGCCTGCTGGAGGTCTGCTGCAAATCCACTTGGGTGGCTCGTGCTCTCTGTGGTACCTTAGTGCTGCCGTAGGGACAGGGCCAGCCTGTGAGTGTGTGAGAGCAGGAGGGATAGAAGATGCAGTTGCTGTGAAAGAGTTGTTTTAGGTGGAGAAGGTGAGTTGTCATAAATATGTTTTTATTGGGGGTGAGATGGGTCTGCTAGGTGGTTTGTAGGTGGCAGGTGTGGCTCTTTTTAAAATTTTTATTGGAGTATAGTTTCTTTACAGTGCTGTGTTATTTCTTCTGTACAGCAAAGTGAATCAGTTAATGTATACATATATCCCCTCTTTTTTACATTTCCTTCCCATTTAGGTCACCACGGAGCATTGAGTAGAGTTCCCTGTGCTGTACAGTAGGTTCTCATTAGTTATCTCTTTTTTGCATAGTAGGGTGTATATGTCAGTCCCAATTTATCCTGCCTCCCCCCGCCCCCAATTCCCTCCTTGGTGTCAATAAGTTTGTTCTGTACCTTGTGTCTCAATTTCTGCTTTGCAAGTAAGTTCATCCGTACCATTTTTCTAGATTCCACATGTATGCAATATTATATATTTGTTTTTCTCTTTCTGACTTACTTCACTCTGTATGACAGGCTCTATGTCCATCCATCTCACTACAAATGACTGAATTTCGTTTCTTTTTATGGCTGAGTGATATTCCATTGTGTATATGTGCCACATCTTCTTTATCCATTCATCTGTCGATGGACACTTAAGTTGCTTCTATGTCCTGGCTATTGTGAATAGTGCTGTAATGAACATTGGGGTGCATGTATCTTTTGTAATTATGGTTTTCTGCGGGTATATGCCCAGGAGTGGGATTGCTGGGTCACATGGTAGCTCTATTTTTAGTTTTTTGAGGAACCTCCATACTGTTCTCCATAGTGGCTGTACCAATTTACATTCCCACCAACAGTGCAAGAGGGTTCCCTTTCTCCACACCCTCTCCAGCATTTATTGTTTATAGGGTTTTTGAGGATGGCTTTTCTGACTGGTGTGAGGTGATAAATCTCACTGTAGTTTTGACTTGTATTTCTGTAGTAATTAGTGATGTTGAGCATTTTAAAATGTGTTTGTGGGCCATCTGTGTGTCTTCTTTGGAGGAATGTTTACTTAGGTCTTCCACCCATTTTTTTATTGTGTGGCTCTTGTTTAAAAGGCTTTGTTGTCCTGAAGGGCACTGCGGGCAGTGGGTAGTGGGGTAGGTGAAGCCTGCCCCACACAACTGGAGAAACCAGAGAATTCTGTCACCTCACAGGTGACTGGATGGTCCTGGGAGATTGAGTTCTCGTTGATGACAAAGGTGGCTTGGCCGTTGTGCCAGAGGGTGGGGACATCTATATGGGGCCGTGTTCCGTCTTTGAGAGAGCACTGACCACCTAGATACTGCCGTGGCCTTGTGAAGGGCAGGGTGGAGATGCAAACCCATGCGATTTCCTCAGGGGTTGGAGAGGGTGCAGGAGCCCCTCAGTCTGTCCCAGCCCTTCTTTGACCTGTGTACAGCTGTCCCAATGATGGTGTTTCTGCATAGTCACAGTAAGTCTCTGTTTGAAATACAGGCAGCAAGCTGGTGTGGACTGTGTGTGTAGGATTTCCTGACCTCACAGAGCAAGCGCTCATGAATTCTGCTTGTCCGGAAACCTTGGGGCGTCGGGGTGCGCCTGCAGCTCATGCCAGGTGCCTGGTTTGGGGTGAGCAGAGATGAGTGGGTTTAGTGTTGGATCGTATCCTGAAGAGGTCTTCTCTGCTGTCCCTGGTCCTCTAGTTTCTCTTTGGTACCAGATGCTGAAGAAGGTGAAGGCAGGTGGGTCTCAAAGCGTGGCCCATGTGGCTGGGTTTGCAGCGAGCTGCAGGTGTTTCATGCTGTCCTGCACTGTTGGTCCCTTGGGTGGGGTCCCTAAACTTTAGATGGATCCCATCCTAATATGAGCTCCAGGTCTTTGCTGTGGCAGCTTATGGGAGAAGCAGACACAGAGGGAGAGGCCGCAGGAACTGGGGTTCTTCCTGAGAGGGAATCGGCCGCACTGGGGTGCTGGGAGCTTTGATTCCAAAGTTGTCCAGCCCCGGTAATACTTCCTGCTAGGGGTCCAGGAAAACCAGACCTGGGGGCTGCATAAGGTGCAACTGGTAGAGCACTGGCCCCTCTTTCAGGAGGTTGGTTGTTGGACAGTCATGGCAGAAAAGGGGGGAGCAGAGGACCTGGCAAACGTGCGGGCTTGTCTCAGTAGTAGTACTAGAAGTACTAGTAGCAGTAACAGGGGCTCCTACTCAGTAGCACTGGTGGTGGCGACTGCAGTACTATTAGTGTGGCAATAAAAATATTAAGTTCTTGAAAAAACCATGTACCAGAACTGCTGTAATCACTTTATATGTGATATTAGTATTATTTCTTTGTCTGAGTCAACAAAGTCATAGGTATTATATTACCCCCATTTTAGAGAAGAAGATACAGAGTGCTAAGTAGTTACACAGTGTGCCTGTGGTCACACGAAGCATAAAGGACGGACTGAGGTTCCATCTCGGATGCTCTGACTTAAGAGAATGTCCGTCTCAATGACTGAGCTTGTCCAGGGTCAGGAGGGCTTGTCTTGAGAGCTTTGTTTTCATGGTCTCAGGCACATGCATCCTGAACTTGGTGTAAGGATAATAAATAGGTTGCTAAGGACTTCCTGGAGGAGGAAGCCAGATGGGAACATAAATGCGGGCGGAGTCAAGGCGACCACAGCTCCTGGGTGAAGAAGTTCCTAGGGCTTTGACGCTAGCAGCAGTGTCATGCTGTATTTAGATGGACCAGGAGAGGCCCTTTAGGAAACCACCTTTTACTCGTTACCGGCTGTAAGTGGATAAGGTTGTGACTGTTCCGGTGACCCAAGTTCTAAACAACCATCCACACTTTTACGAAACCATTCCAGATGGGCGCCCTGAGATGGGCCGGGGGAAGGTAGTAGGTCTTGGATGGTGGCTACGGTGGGACATTGATAATCTGGGCACAGGTGGAGTGTTCCGTGCTGTTTTTTAGTAAGAGCGCCCAGTTGCTTGCTGAGAGCTCGCTGAGAACTTGCACCCCTGTGGATATGCGGTTGCATTTGCTCCGCGAGAATGAGGATCCCAGGTCGGTTACTGGGGTGCGGAGCAGTTCTCCTGTTCTGCTGTCTGAATACACTTTCCCACACACAGGTGTGCCCCGGGCCTGAGGTCCTAGGGTGACAGCTGGGTAGGAGCAGCTGGACTGGTGAGGATAATAAGTGGCGGAACTCATGGTGGTTTACAGTATAACACTAGACAGTGGCCTCTCTTCCCTAGGTGAGTGTTGTGACTGGCGTACGGTGCTCATTCCAAATTTGTGTCCTTAGGATAATAACTTGCAGAACTCTTAGTTCTGATGCAGTGGAGTTCAGGGAGTTGAGGGCCATTAAAGCTCAAGGAGAAGTAAACATCGAATTTTACTGGCAGTCAAACGAAGCCTGAAATCCAACACAAATATTCCTGTTTTCCTAGACTTGCCGTTTGACATACTGCTGTTTTGGAGACGTTAAAAATCATTCCTTATGACAGAGCTAATAAGGATCTGTTCCATTTTAAAACTCATTTTCAGGTGCTGTTTTGGGTTTTCAGTGATTAAAGCTACTGAGTTAGATGCAATAAATGTTAGTTAAATAATTGATTTTATGAAGCAACTGCCCATTTTGTGATCATCTGTGCTGCTTGCTGATCTTTGTATTTTATTTTATTTTAAAAAAATATTTATTTATTTATTTATTTGGTTGTGGCAGGTGAGCTCCTTAGTTGTGGCATGCGAACTCTTCCCCCCCACCCCCAACAAATTTATTTATTTATTTATTTATTTTTGGCTGCGTTGGGTCTTCATTGCCGCATGCGGGCTTTCTCTAGTTGCGGAGAGCGGGGGCTACTCTTTTGTTGTGGTGCGGGGGCCTCTCCTTGTCGTGGCTTTTCTTGCGGAGCACAGCCTCTAGGTGCTCGGGCTTCAGTAGTTGTGGCACATGGACTCAGTAGTTGTGGCTCGTGGGCTGTAGAGCGCAGGTTCAGTAGTTGTGGCGCACGGGCTGAGTTGCTCCGTGGCCTGTGGGGATCTTCCCAGACCAGGGCTCGAACCCGAGTCCCCTGCACTGGCAGGTGGATTCTTAACCACTGGCATGCGAACTCTTTCTGGGGGCATGCATGTGGGATCTAGTTCCCTGACCAGAGATCGAACCTGGGCCCCCTGCATGGGGAACGCAGAGTCTTAACCACTGCGCCACCGGGGAAGTCCCTGGTCTTCGTATTTTAGATAGTGGAAGATGTATACTCAGTACTCCGTCCTGGATTCTCTAAAACGCAGATGTTTCTTCCTTTGTGACCTCCAGCCCTCTTTTAATTCCTCTGGTGCACAGAGTGCCTCGCGGATCATCCATGATTCCCATGGAGTGTGCTGTGACCACCCACAGTGCAGGCGGGGCCTCCCCCGGCACTACCGGCAGCACCAGCAGGAAGAGTCAGGTGATTCCAGCCCAGGGCGAGGCTTTCGGGATTAGGATTTTGAAGTATGAAAACCTCTGTCCTCTGATAATTGAGGAGTGATCATAATGCTTGGAGAAACAAGTACCAGACTGATGTTGAACATGGAGCTCTTGCAGGCCACGCCTAACTAGAACAGAACAACCAGCGAGTTCCCAGCAGGCCTGGCTCCTGTGTGCACCTTCCTGGGGACTGCAGGTGGGGAGGACGGGTCTCTGCCTGCCCAGGGCCCTCAGGTTGGAGAGGAGGAGCCTGAAGCCTCTGCCTGGGCCAGAGACGCAGAGGCTGCCTCCCAAGGTCATCGGGGGCCTCCTCCTTGAGAGAGGAGGTCTCTGCCTGCTTGCTGGTGTGTGAGTGGGGTGACCTCAAAGAGCAAGTGTGGGTTGGCCCAGTCCCTTCCCCTGAGAGGGGAGGAGTGGCCTGAGGGGCTGTGTATTATTCCCGGGACCCTTAGAAATGGCCCCCACCTTACCCTTAGCAAGGCCTCATTTGGCCTTTTTCTGAGGCCACTTTTACTGATTGTCTCTGGTCCAGGTGGAGCCTGTAGGAAGGCACATGTTTGTTTAAACTTACTTTGGAACTCATCCGATGGATTGGAAGTAAGCAGAATCCTCCGCTTCCCTGAGAGCTGTACTGGGCCTTTGCATCTATTTCCCAACACTTCCTTCCACATGTCTCTCACGTCCATTCAACCCAGAAGACTGAGGAGGGCTACTGGTGGTAAAGATCCTGTGGGCCCTGAGCAGCCACTGAGGGCCACACAGCAAGGGAGAGGTAGAGGGAGCATCGAGCAAAGGATATGGGGGACCTGCAGAGCAGACCTGCTGTGTGCGCCCTGCTGGTTCTTGAGTGTATACATTAGCTATTAGATAGCAGTAATACCCACAGTGATGACCTTGAGTCATAAATGAGGGTGATGCTTTTCAATCAATTTTCTTTCCTTTTTTTTAAACACATGTAAGTTTTTATTATAACAATTAAAAGTTTAAAAAAAATGGGAGCATGATTGACTTACAATATTATATTCGTTTCAGGTATGCAACGTAGTGATTAAATATTTCTATACATTACAGAATGATCACCCCCATAAGTCTAGTTACCCTCTGTCACCATAGAAACTTTTCCAATATTATTGACTATATTTCCTGTGCTCTACGTTACATTCTCTTGCCTTATTTATATTATAACTGTAAGACTGTACCTTTTAATCTCCTTCACCTATTTCACTCATCCCCCCACCCTTCTCAACCCGTCGTTTTTTAAGAAGTCAGGCAAGTATGTGACTCATTTTTACAAGACTGCATTTATAATGGTTCAAATTTTAAAAATCTGCTTAGAACCGAAACTTTTTATTACTTTTCAGAAAAGTTGGCTTTTATGAATGACTTCTCAAGAGTGCTTGTTCTGCTGTGATCGCCTGTAAGAAGCAATGAGTTTTCCAACCCTTTGTGAAACCAGCCTCTGCCATTCAGAATAGAACAGGTCTCTTCCCAGAACTTCTGGATGATAAAGTGATCATAGCTTACACTTGTTTTTATGCTGGTTTCAGAGCACCTTGAGCTGTTTGTTGTATTGCATTTAGCTGTCCCAGGATCCCTCTGAGGTAGACAAGGCAAGTATTTCCACAGACAAGGCCCTGGAGGTGCAGGAGGGCACATGATGGGCTTAGGGGGTCATGTGACTTGCAGGTGGCAGACCTGGGTTCTGAAGCACAGCGTTCTGATTCCTAGGCCAGTGTTCTTCGCATTCTGTCCTGAGGCTTCCTCTCCCACCACAGCTTCCAGTGAAGGCTCGCAGAGCCAAGACTTTATGAGAACAACTTTTTTTTTCTGAAAACAGCTCTGTGCTCCTCTTTCAGCTGCTTCCTGCAGTGTGTTTTTTTGGTCCCTCCCCCCCCCGAAGATTTTAAAGAACATTTCAAAAATAGAAAAACAGAATAATGTTGAAAGGTAGCAGAGCATGCACCACCCTAGAATGTGACTTTCCGGAGTGAAGGTTATTTTGAGCTGACTGTATTTTGAGAAATAGACACAGGGACATTTACATTGATAACTCCATTTGTAAGGGCTTCTCCTTCTCTGTACCTGGAAGAGAAGGTTGGCTCTAAATCACAAAAGAACCTTGTCAACGAAGATTGGGTTTGCATAAGGAATCCAACTCTACCTTTCTTAACTTGTTTACTCTGCTTTTCCTAGTAACCTCTCATAAGGCTCCCCCCCTCCCCCCGTTTAGCTGGAACCTCAGGACTTGTGTTCATATAGGTTTTTCTTGGAAGTACGATATGTCTCATGGAATTCTGATTAAAACCCTTGGTGGTACTTGTAAGTCATTCAGAGCAGGTCTGTAGCCCCTCTAGACTCAGATGCCATGGTGATGCAGGAGAGGAAGATAGCAGATGTTTACATGAGGTTAGTTTCTGCATCCAGAATCTTCCAGGGAGAGGGAATTTAAGGCTCCATCCCTCATCTGTTGAACCTAAACCGGTTCCTGGAGGCTGGGCCTCAGGCCTGTGAGGGCTCTTCACTCCTCGAGGTGATGCAGTCACAATGAACGCCACTGTGGAAAAGAGGAGTGAAGACACAGAATCCTGGTGGTGATTATTTCTCCAGATCCACTGCTTTTCCTCCTTAGTCTCTGTATCCTTCTCAACTCTAACTTGGTCACTTCTTCCCCAGTTTCTAAAAATTAACTGCCTATTCATTTCCCCCCAAGCTCACTCATTTGTTTCTTTGTGTGTTAGATGGTTTCTATTTCCTGTAATTTTTTTTTTCCCCTCATGACTCAGAGATGATGGAGTTGGGCAAGAAATATTTAAAGTACATGGGGGAGGGACTTCCCTGCTGGTCCAGTGGCTAAGACACTGTGCCCCTAGTGCGGGGGGGCCCCGGGTTCGAGCCCTGGTCAGGGAACTAGATCCCTCATGCCACAACTAAGACCCGGTGCAGCCGAATAAAATAAATAAATAAGGAAAGAAAGAAAGAAAGAAAAAGAAGGAAAGAAAGGAAGGAAGAAAGAGAAAGAAAGAACATAGGGAAACATGGAGGAGAAACTAGAAAGAAAGAACATGGGGAAACATGGAGGAGAAACTCTACCTACTGGGGAAGTTCTACCATCAAACTGTGTAAGAAATACCCCTAAGAAGTAAGAGGTGGGGTTAAATGTGAGGTGCTTTCAGGAGGCTGAATACGAAGGACTTCACCCAGAAATATTTGCCTGAGAGACTCTTGTGAAACGTCGAACATTGGGGCTTTGTCGTATTATATTGGGTTGTTTTAAAATTCCTTTATGGTTTTGCAGTTGTGAAGAATTCTTGTGAAGGAATAAGAACTGTATTCTCAGTTGGTTCGTGGAAAGAATATTCACTGGGTCATAAGTTGGTGCCAAAGATGAAGGGTTTATTGGAGCAATTTTTGACCTTGTTCCTGCTTATCCAGAAAGTTTTCACTTGGTTAGTTTCAGGTTTGATGATGAATATTGTTTCAGTTGTTTTATTTCTCACTAGTTGAGGGTTAGGCTCAGGAACAGACAGCAGTTTGGAAGCTTTGGGCCACGGACTGGCATTACTCTTTTTTTTTTTTTTAAGATTCATTTATTTATTAAATTCATTTAATTTTTTTGCTGCATCGGGTCTTAGTTGCAGCACGTGGGATCTTCGTTGTGGTGTGTGGGCTTCTCTCTAGTTGTGGCGTACGGGTTTTCTCTAGTTGTGGAGCACAGGCTCCAGGGTGCATGGGCTTTGTAGTCGTGGCGTGTGGGTTCCAGAGCACACGGCCTCTAGTTGAGGTGCACGAGCTCAGTAGTTGTGGCACGTGGGCTTAGTTGCCCCGCGGCACGTGGGATCTTAGTTCCCTGACCAGGGATTGAACCTGTGTCCCCTGCATTGTAAGGCGGATTCTTTACCACTGGGCTACCAGGGAAGTCCCTGGCATTACTCCTTAATGAGACTGTTTGCTCAATTGAGTTATTAAAGACGGTCTCAGTGAAAAAATCATGACGCTTAGGCAGTAGTGACCTGCCTTTATTTTGTACTCTTTTTTGCTGAATTTGTTGCATCTGTCGGTATTCTCTTTGGTGGGTTTCCGACATTAGGCTCAAATGGAGAGCTGAGTAACAGGGAACGGTGATTCCCAAAGGTAATTATAAGTTTTAGGCAAGTTTGGGACGGCAAGTGTTACCACTGGGCTTCTGGTGGAGAGCCCCAGGTTTGTAGGTTGCAGCACTGGGCTGCCCTTGGCCATACCCAGGCTGGGACTGCCCGTGTGTACAGTTTGACATTCTTGCTTCTCTGTGTAAGCCTCCAGATTTCCATCTCAGTAAATTCTAAACAGTGTGTTTTACCATCTAGTGTATGAGGGACTCTTAGTGCCTCTAGGGGTGAATGAAGGGGCATGCTGAAAATGGAACAGTGAGCCTTTGTGTCCTTGAGAGCCGATTATCTTGTTCTCATCTGATGATCTTACTCATCATGATTGTTCAGCTAAACAGTGTTCCCTTACTTGTCTGTAGTAGATGAAACCTTCCGTGACCTCATGGAAGGCGAGACAGCTGGTGCAGCCTGTGAACATGTGTGTAGAGCAAGACAGGAGGGTTGGGGTTTGATGTCACACCGATTTGAGGGACGGGGACAGCTTTCTGTAAATATCCTGATTGGGTACTAGTTGGTTGAGCAAAAAATGCATGTTAGTTTTTTTTTTTTTTTTGCAGTACGCGGGCCTCTCACTGCTGTGGCCTCTCCCGCTGCGGAGCACAGGCTCTGGACGCGCAGGCTCAGTGGCCATGGCTCACGGGCCCAGCCGCTCCGCGGCATGTGGGATCTTCCCGGACCGGGGCACGAACCCGCGTCCCCTGCATCGGCAGGCGGACTCTCAACCACTGCGCCACCAGGGAAGCCCTGCATGTTAGTTTTGTTTCGCGTTTGGAGTTTTGGAGTCTCCATCCCTTCCTCTTGTGTGTGGGTTCTTCAGCTTCAGACGGACAGCAGAGAGCTATCAAACTCAACCTGTCATTTGTTTACCATGTCTGTGTCAGTAAGGAGGGATTGCCTGAAAGGAAAAGCCGAGTTCCAGAAAGATTTCCAAACTTTTGGCACTTTGTCTTTTGAGAAGTCTGTGGAGGAAAGGATGTGGAGGGCGGAGGTGTTTACTTTTGGTGACTTGGATTTGTGTTGAGTGTTTGGTTTTCCTTGATGGGGGAGAAGGGTAACTTTGGAGGGGTGAGTAGAGGGAGGAAGTAGGTTACCGGGTGGAGCGGCCATTTGGCAGGGTGGGCAAGTGTTGCTGTTGTGCCTTTAGTTTTGGGAAAGAAAATTGCTTTCACTAAGTCTTTTTCAGGAGGTAAGCATCAATGCCTCCGAACTCATTGGTTTTAGGATTTGAATTTTGGCCTTAGGGAATAGATGATTGGTAACATTTCTTCCAAACCAGCAGCTGCGGTGTATGGCGGATGGAGAACCATGGATGACATCACTTTTTAGCTTGGCTTCTGTCCTGTTTAATTTTTGACTCCAAGGAACATCCCAGCTTCTAGTGGGTAGAGACATATTCACACAGCGGCCCCTGGGGCTGAGAGCCGGCGAACCTCCCAAGCTTTGTTTCTTTGTGATGCTCCCTCAGAAGCTGGGCTCCATTTTCTTGATCTTTGGACATGTGGAGTTTGGGTTGGGAAAGAATGGATGTGTTTATGCCAGTGTCTCATTTCATAAAGGCTCTTAAAACAGAAGGTGATGGCAAGAGCATGTCTCCTGTACGTGAACCATCTTGACTTTCTGTTGGGCTGGGACGTTGAGAATACAGGGGGCAGGGGCAGGCTGCCAGCAGGGCTTGTTCATATGGAAGCAAATTTCTTACCCTTCCTCAGCTTATCTTCAGCTAAGACTTACTTGGTATTTTGCCAAATGTTTTCTAAAGCACCGGTTGTAATATTTACTGAGCATCCGCAGTGTACGAAGCACGATGTACTAAGGCTTTATTGTCTTTGTAAAATTTTTGCTTAAGGTTAAAACTGTTGTCTGCTTGTGTTATAGAAGATAGTGGATATGTGGGTTTTTCTTTTAGGTTAACCATGAATGTTGCGTTTTGTCAAAATACCTTTTTAACAAGTAATAATAAAAGTAAAGTTTGTGTTAAGAAAAACTGGTTTGGCTTGTATTTCTAATTAAGGCTTTTTTTCTTTACTTTTAGGAAAGCACCAGAGTAGTTCAGCCCATAATTTTGGGGAAAATTATTGGTTATTTTGAAAACTACAATCCCACTGATTCTGCTGCTTTGTACAAAGCCTACGGCTATGCCGGAGTGCTGAGTGCCTGCACGCTCGTTCTGGCCATTCTGCACCACTTATACTTCTATCATGTTCAGTGTGCGGGGATGAGGTTAAGAGTAGCCATGTGCCATATGATTTACCGCAAGGTAAGTGTCACTCGGAACCAAAGTGTGTACCTTTCCTGAACTATCAGAAGCCTTTTGGGAAAGTTCTCTGTCAAGTAAAAACTTTATAACTAGTCAAAATTGTGAATCACTACATTGTACGCGTGTGACTTATATAATATTGCACATCAAGTATACTTCAGTAAAAAAGTAAGAAAAACACATTGTACCCGGGAAAAAAAATTATTTTCTTAATGACTGTCCTCATTTACACCATACTACAGAGGCTTGGTATTTGCATCAAGCGAGTTTTGTTGTTTAAGCAAACCTTACAAAAATGTAATGAAAAGATTTCTCTCAGGTCAGGGCTGCTTTTGATAACTTCCATTCACAGTCCACTGCATTATATGCAGTAAGTTTGTAATGAAGTCTATAAGCACCCGTGTTATCAAGTTGATTTTTACTGTTTTCATGCCTAAATCTCATAGTGGTATTTATGGAGACTGTTGTTGTTCATGAAAACCTTTATTTACACAAAGTTGTATTTAATAGTAAGCTTCAGTGATTGGATCCATAAAGTTAAATCTAGGAGAAAAGAATGTATTTGAGAAAGGGAATGTTTATATTTTTAAGTGACCCACCTAATCATATTCATTATAATTATGTTAACTAAAGAAAAATGTAAATGGAGTCCATGCTACATACAGACTCACTCATTGTGTTGTAGAGTTGTGATTGTTCATAACAGTATTAAAGAAAATAGATGTTTGGGATAAAACTTGAAATTTTTCATTGTTTTTAGTAATTTTGGGGAGAATTTGTTACCGTTCATTCAAAGTCTTTTTCGTAATACATTTCCCTTTTTTCTTTAGTATGTATTATAGCAGTTTTAATAAGACCTGGTTTGATGTTTTCAGTGCTTTTGTATTGAGTAATGTCCATAGAATTATTCCATAGATTACCCTGGTCTTAACTAGTATAAAAGGAGTAAGGATTTCAGGTGTCTTTACAAAGGAATTGCCACAGATACACCAGTGTCAAGAGCTGCAGGGCTCTTTATAAACTTGATCCTGGATATCTCTTTTACCTATTTACTTTTTAAAGAATTTTCATTTGACTGTATTGTATACTTGAAATTTACTGAGACAACGGATACACACACAAAGGACAACTACATAATGGACATGTTAAGTGGTTTTCCTACAGTAATTATTTCCCACTGTATATTTATATCAAAGCAACATGTTATACACCTTAAATGTATACACTTTTTATTAAAAAACAATTAAAATTGTCCTTGAAAGCCAAAACCAAACAATTAAATTGAAAATTTTCACTTCTTTTACCTAGTTGCTACTTATTTAGACCTTCTGTTTCTTGGCAGTACTTTTCTTGGCAAAATGGAAGATGTGTCATCATCTTTTTTTTTTGCGGTACGCGGGCCTCTCACTGTTGTGGCCTCCCCTGTTGCGGAGCACAGGCTCCGGACGCACAGGCTCAGCGGCCACGGCTCACGGGCCCAGCCGCTCCGCGGCATGTGGGATCTTCCCAGACCGGGGCACGAACCTGTGTCCCCTGCATCGGCAGGCGGACTCTCAACCGCAGCGCCACCAGGGAAGCCCTCGTCATCTTTTCTTGAGCAGAGTCTTGTGAATCTCGGGGGCCTGTGAACCCAGGGACCTGGCATCTCACTGTCTGTGTTTGGCTACAGCATCTGAGCCGGTTTCCTCCTGGGTGACGTGGAAATGGCAGTGGTGCCCGTACACTCTAGTCAGGGGTCTTCCTTGTTGTTCATCATCATCTTTGTTATTCTGTTGCACCTTCTACTATTTAGGAGATGGGTACTCAGATTCCCACAGATTAGCTAGATGCTTGTCTCTCCAGATCATGCTTAGCTCCCATAAATAAATGGGAAATTTCACCAGAAGTGCACTGTGAAAACCTTTCATTAGGTCTCATGGTTCAGTCAAACAGATCGCTCTTTGCTGCACAGGTGAGCCATTGTCTACCAGTTTTTCTTCCTCTTCCCACTAACACTTGGCGTTGCCGTTGGGAAATCTGATATAATCTGGCACATTTGCTTCGATGAATGTAAACATGTCCCAAAGCCATTAATTTGCTGGCTTGATTAGGGTAAGAGAATTGTTCTTTAGGAAGTCAGCTATTGTTGGGATTATACCATAGACGTGACCTGAAATTCCAGAAACGTGGGAAAGACCAGTCTCCTCAGGCACAGCCTTACATCTAGGATCCTTTTTAGGAGCAGAAATGTGACACTTCTTAGCAGGTTACAGGTGGGCTAGTTCCTTAGGGGAAAAGCTGGTACTGCACAGCAGCTCTGAAAAGCCCCTCTGATCTTTGGGGTTTATGAGGCCCCCCCCCCCCCCCACTAATCCCTGGTCCTGGGGAGAAATCAGGTTGGGTGTTAGAAATGGAATGGCTGCTAAGTCACAGTTGTAACTTTGAATGATCTTGTGGGATGTATCATATGTAAGAATGACTTGTCGTTTATCTACCTTTCAACTGCTTTGGTAAAATTACTTTTGATCACTGCTTTTTAAAAAAATTGTAGTAACATATACACAACATCAAATTGTCCATTTTAACTCTTTACGTGCACTGTTTAGTGACATTAGGCACGTTCACATTGTTGCGCAGCCATCATCGCTATTCGTCTCCAGAACTTTTTCATCTTCCCAAACTGAACCTCTGCACCCTTTAAACACTAACTCCCCACCCCCTCTCCCCTCAGCCATCACCGTTCTACTTCTCTCTATGAATCTGACTGCGCTAGGTGCCTCACAGAAGTGGAATCATAAATGTTTGTCGCTTTGTGTCTGGCTTACGTCATGTAGCACAGTGTCTTCAGGGTTCATCCATGTTGTCGCAGGTGCCAGCATTTCATTCCTTTTCAAGGCCGAGTAATGCTCCATTATAGGTGGTGTGTATCCATTCGTCTGTCAGTGGACATCTGGGTTGTTTCTGCCTTTTGGCTGTTGTGAATAATGCTGCTGTGAGCATGGGTGTTCAAATATGTGTTCAGGTCTGTGCTTTCAGTTCTTTTGAGTACATCCCCAGGAAGTTGACTTGCTGTATTATATGCTGATTTTATGTTTAGCATTCTGAGGAACGTCCGTACTCTTCCGCTGTGGCTGCATCATTTTACATTCACACTTGATCACTGATTTTTCTGTTTAACTTGAGGACTAAATGAGAAGTTTCTATGAACTGTGACGTTTTGTTTGGATCAGTGGCTCCAGTTGTTGGTTTGTAGAAACAGCTCATGATGGTCTCTTCAGGTTCCTCAGATCTCTAGAGCATTTTTTCGAACTTCTTACCGAATAAAGGGATTGTGGAACACGGGCTCTGTTTTGTGTAAAGTCAGCAGACTGGCATTACAAACACAGGTTCCTCAAAGCGATAGTGTTTTAAACATTATATTCACTCATTTTGGGAAATCGCCCCCAGTCCCTGGGGATATTCCCAGCGTGAGTTGCTATCACCTTTACAGTGAGACCAGTGTCTTAATTCCTGTCTTTCTTTGTTCTTGGTTGGGACAGAGAAGAAGGAGAACTCATCCGGCTTCAGATCTCAAAGGGTAACTTCCCCAGCTCAGAGCATGGGAGGTGGGCCCGGGCTGGGGGAAGATGGTAACTTCAAGCCAGCTGAGCCTGGATTGAAGACAGCTGTTGATCTCCAACCCCAGTCAGTAGTGAGAATGTATCTCCCAGTTTCCAGTCCTGCCCTTGTCTTCGTGCCTGCATGTTACAGGTGGTCTGACCTGGGGCAGACAGCATGCTAATCTCTCTAAGCAGGTTGATCTCGTCATATGGCACAGAGATTTTACGTATTATAAAATGCATAGGGCACGGATAGTTTTCCTTAAGAGGCTCCTTAATAGCCTAGTGGACTGTAGGTTTCCTGACTTTGTGTGCAGTTTGTAGAGCTGCGGCCGTTCCCTATGGTGGGTCCTGACGATGGATGGTTTGCTCTGAACGCCAGGTAAAGCCAGAGCAGATGGTCACTGAGCTCACTGAGTGTTCTCTGCTGCTTGTTTACCCAGTGCAGACTTTCTCGCAGAATCTAATTAGTTCGAGCAGATTTCTTATTGTGGCTGAAATCATCCCTCTCTTTACTGTTACCCAAAGGAGAGTTTGCAGGAGAGATTTGTCATTCTTTGTTTCAGCTTCTAAGATGAGTTGACTCCCTGCAAACACCCTAGTTTCCCTTTATCCTTTATTGTAGATCTGTCTTACAAGAATTTATGTACAGTTAATCCTGGATATTTGTAGATTTTGTGTTTGCGAATTCGCCTACTTGCTAAAATTTATTTGTAATTCTAAAAATCAATACTTGGGGCTCTTTCATGGTCTTCTGCGGGTGTGCACATGGTCTCTTAAAGTTTTTTGTCATCTGACATGCATATTCCCAGCTGGAGTGAAAACAATATGTGCCTGTTCTCATACTATGGAACAGATGCCCTCTTTGTGGTCAACTTAGTGCCTTGCTTTCCACATTTTTGTATTTTTTGGGGGGTGATTTTGCAGTTTAAAATGGCCCCTAAAGAGGGCTGAAGTGCTGTCTGGTGTTCCTTAGCTGAGGAAGACTGTCATGTGTCTCATGGAGAAAATATGTGTGTAGGTGAGTAAGCTTGGTTCAGGTATGTGTTACAGTGCTGCTGGCTGTGAGGCCAATGTTCATGAATTTACAACAGCGATTAAATAAGGTTAAGTAGAAACATACGTAAAACAAGGTTATGTAAGTATTGAGATGGTGAAGATGTTGTTACCAAAGGCTGCCAGAACCCTAGCCCTGTACTTCCCTCAGGAGCGGTGAGTATTCACTAGTTGACATTCATAGTGACTGTAGAACATGGACATTGTCAGTAATGAGAATCGACTACTGACTCAAGGAGGTTGTTTCTATAGATCAACATCCTGCCTAGAGAAATATTCTTACTTACCTTAGACCTATTTTCAGTCATCTAAGTGATGTAGTTCTATTTTCAGTTTGGGGAGACATACATGCTCGCTGTATCCACACTATTTCTATTTCATGGTTTCAGGTAACCATCATCTTTCTGAGTGAAGGACCCTTTCTCTTTCCTTTAATCCTGTCTCTTAAGACTCCCTCCTCCTCTCAACCATTTTATTTCTTTTTCAGACACTTCAGCTCAGTCATATATATATATATACACAAATTTATTGATTTATTTTTATTTTTGACTGCATTGGGGCTTCATTGCTGAGCGCGGGCTTTCTCTACTTGCGGTGAGGGGGTTTCTCACTGCGGTGGCTTCTCTTGTTGCGGAGCACGGGCCCTAGGCGCGGGGACTTCAGTAGTTGCGGCCTGCGGGCTCAGTAGTTGTGGCTCACGGGCTCTAGAGCACAGGTTCAGCAGTTGTGGCACATGGGCTTAGTTGCTCCGTGGCATGTGGGATCTTCCCGGACCAGGGCTTGAACCCACGTACCCTGCAGTGGCAGGTGGATTCTTAACCACTGCGCCACCAGGGAAGTCCCAGCTCAGTTACATTTTAAGATCAGTGGTCAGGACAGCAGGCATCCTTTCTCACAGAGCCTAAGCAGGAAGTAGAAGGAGGCCTTCCACGGTGCAGGGAGTGACCAAGTTTGCAGACTCCTCCGAGCGATGTCTGCTGTCCTGTGCGTAAATGGAGCCTGACTTTAAAAAAATCTATGCACTGAGTGTGCTAAGTGTGAGCCGGGAAGGAAAGGTTCACCTCCTGCAGCACCTCCCTCTTCATCCCACCCTTCCAGTTTCATCTCCCTCTGAATTTGCTCCTTGGAGTGTAGAAAGCCGAGAGTAGAAAGCTTTGTCACTGCCTCAGCCATGTGATGTTGTGTTCATAGCTCTCAGAACTTTTGTTTTTATTTAAAGCTAATTCTGTTTCGGTACAGACAGTATATTGCTTTAAATTTAGACTGGACAATGTGAAATGACAGATGTTCAACTGATTTGGGCTTATAAAGCAGCAATTTCGTAGGGTTCAATCTGATATCTTGCTTACTAGTCTGTGGTTGTATTGTATTTTCTTTCTGAAAATATTGAGGGACCAGCATCTCGAGTATTGTTAAAGTGAAACTGTGGTATTTATGGAAATAGAGGGACTCCCTTGAAGCACGTGACACTTTGTTTGGACTTTCTCTTCTAATGGTATTTTCTAACTTTCTGACAAAATTAGAATGAACTAGTAATGCTTCTTACACTGTTCCACACTTTTACAATATTTTAAACACACTTTTTTCCTTCTTTCTCTTTTATTTCTGATATAAACTTGAATTGGATCTGTGCATTTTGTGAAGAGTTCATCTCATCAGGGGGCAGTGGCAGTTGTTCTGATTTGCTAGGGGAGAGCTAAGGAGAGCCGTTGGGTGAAGGTTTAATTTTCTGTGGGTGCTCCGAACCAAGCAGCTTAAGGAAGGAGAGGAGAGGCTGTTTGGTTTAGCTTTGTTCAAAGGGGATGTTTCTGCTGCTGGAGAGTAACGGGTGTCAGCTGTATTCTACCACCTGATAACTGTCTGCCGTGTGGGGTGCAGTGCAAGCTGGAAGGGAATGCTTAGCTCAGTGATTCCCAAACTGCTGCACGATGGATTCATGAAAATTTAAAAACAACACTGATACCCAGGCCCTCTCCGCAGGCATTCCATTTTAATTGGTATGGGGGGGGGGGATTTTATTTTATTTTATTTTTCGCATGCAGCATGTGGGATCTTAGTTCCCTGACCAGGGATCGAACCCGTGCCCCCTCAGTGGAAGCGCCGAGTATTAACCACTGGACCGCCAGGGAAGTCCTTTTTTTTTTTCTCTCTCTTTTTTTTTTGTATGGGGGGAATTTAAAAAGATGCCAGGTAATAGCCATAGGCCTCAAAGGCATGTTCAGCATAATTCTTTTTCTCATGTCTAATAACCAAGACCTTCCAGTACATAGGGTTATCATGTGGGCTGCAAGTTTAACCTTTCTCAGTGGAGATACTCTTTCATAATTGCAGCTGTAGACCTGAAGGGTGGTGGCTGTTCTATAGGCCTCCTGTGTCTCAGATTCTGCGCTGGGAATCTCGTGTGCACCGAGCGATCAGGTGTTGAGCCAGGTGCACAGGTACTTTGTAGAAGACATGGTGGCAGGTTGGATAGGGGGGTAGAAGACTGTGAGTGTGGACTCTGAGAACAGCCAGACCTGAGATCCAATCCTGACTTGGCTGTTTGCTAAACTGTGAGTGAACTCACTTCTCAGGGCCTCAGTTTCCTGAGTTGAAACGTTGGAGTAGAGAATATCTGCTTCATGGGGTTTTTTGAGCATTGGATAAAATAACTCCTGCAAAGCACTTTTTACAGAAGTCATTTATTAAATTTAGGAGGGTGGGCATCATACGCATAACAAGACTCTGTAGTTTGACTGCTTTTGTAAGAAGCCCAGCTTTCCTCTTTGTAGATGTTTGCCTTAGGCAAACTGCTCTAAGCCTTAATTTCCTCGTTTGTAACAGTACCCATGGGTGTCCCTTTTCTCAAAGATCAGTCTTGTACTGCCAGTTATCCAGTGCCTACCAATGTGGTTGCAGTGGAAGTGGGGCTATTCCACTATCAGCTACTCAGCCATTCATCAGAGCAGCAGTCTCTCCACTGCATTTTTTTGTTTGTTTCTTTTTGTTTTGCGGTACGCGGGCCTCTCACTGCTGTGGCCTCTCCCATTGCGGAGCACAGGCTCCAGACACGCAGGCTCAGCGGCCATGGCTCACGGGCCCAGCTGCTCCACAGCATGTGGGATCTTCCCGGACCGGGCCACGAACCCGTGTCCCCTGCATCGGCAGGCGGACTCTCAACCACTGTGCCACCAGGGAAGCCCTGAGCATGCCTTTTTTGAGAAGATGGACTATAAATACTTTTTCTTTATTTTTTTTATTTTTTAGAAGTACGGAAACACGATACATTTTTTTAAAATGTTGATAGAAGTCTTTTTTCCTCCACCCTTTTGGGGGGCCAGTTGATTTGTATTCTCACTAAGATTATCTTCTCTTGCCGAACCCTAAAATGTATATTTATGCATGTTCTTGGATCTCCTTTCTCTCCCTGTCATGGGGTTTCCAGCACTCTCCATGGTTTTCCTTCTTCCTGTTGCCCTACTAGCTCACCTTTGCCACAGCTGTGTGGTTCATCTTTTCTGTTCACTTCTCTTGCTTGGTAAACCAGTCATCGGGGCTTCTCTTTCAAACGGAGCAGTTGGTGGTGGAAGGGTCTAAGGGTAAAGGGTCTTTCAGCCAGTATCTTGGAATGTGACCTCACTCTGAACATACGTCTATGAATTTGCCTTATCTATTCCTTGCATTGATATCATAGACTTTATTAATTAAACTGTGGTCATTTTCCTAAAACAGTATATATTGACCACCATCTCACTCGTGTAAACACCTATTTTTAGTTCATTGTTTCAGATTTTCTGGGATGTTCTCAAGGACCTCGGGCACTTCCGGCCCCCCCACAGTGGGGAGTAGTATTTAGCATGCTGTGTGGTCACCAGCAAAGGGTCTGGCAGTCTTGGTGGCAAGACTTGTCATAATGGGGGCCTGGCCATATTCTGCTTGTCTTCACCGTGCGGGAGCTCTAGGGCTTGGGGGGATTCCCAGGGTGCTGCCTCAGGGACTCATCCCCCAGAGGGGATGAGGTCAGAGAATGTGAAGAAACTCCTGAGGAGTTCACGTCCTTAGCCTGACCTTGGGGTAGATATCACAGGCTCCCATCCCCCAGTGGTTCTCACGGTCCGCGTTGTGACTGTCTCGTTCAGAGGCTCACTTGTCAGCTCTGTATACGTGGCATTCTGGCGAATCCAGTAGGTTTTGTGGTATAATGGGAAAAGGTGGCCAGCAGAATTTAAACGACAGCTAACAGTTCTTCCAGGACAGGAGGTGAATGCCACATCCTTCAGAGCTTGCAGAGAGCTTCTGAGTAATTGTGTTGGCTCGAGTGCCGGCCATGGAACATCAGGCCAACAACAGAAAAAGGCAGTGGAGTTGTCAGGTGAGAGAGCAGCACGTGGTTGATCTCGCACTGACTTTTTTTTCATTTCCTTCGGTAGGTTTTTTTCCTACAGAACCACAGAGGGAATGTGTTTAGTTTTATAGAGGTCAGTCGTGTTCATGGGGGCGGAAGATATTAGGCAGATTTTGGCTTCTCCCCTCAAAGCGGAGATTAATGGCCTTGGATTATGCAATCATGAAAGTAGGTGTGACAGCATTACTAAGCACCTCTGGGCAACAATATGGGAAAAATACAGCAATGTTCTGCTTTAGGTGAGCTAAACATATTCTCACCCTAGTTGCCTGTTGGAGTAATACCCAGTGTACCTAGAGACTGCATTGTCTGACAAGCTCAACTCTGGGGGGTAGGGCCGTGAACCAGGAAATAAGCCAGAAGTGCAGAATAAGTGACACAGTGCCTGTTTTCTGTTCTGAAAGTCCTTTAGGTTCTTACTCAGAGCCTGTTTACTCTGACTCACTTACAGTATTACGAAGCCATATCCTAGTTGAGAAACAGCAGTAGTTAACGGTGAGATAGTCTCTTGAAGGGATAGCCTGATGGCAAAGGGACAGGATAGAATGACAATGTATGAAAACCCCAAAAAGCATGGCTATTTGGGGCACTTCGCAGGAGGGAGGAGCGTCTCCACACTGAGGATCATTGGCCTCGGAAGAGAGTCATGTTAGTGATGGGGAATCTTCATCATGAGGATGATGAAGTACAGCTCCCATCTTCTGTTTTAAAGGACTATTGGAGAACGGTTTGGGGAGCGTTTCTATTAAAATGAAGATTGGATTCTTAAAGGGATAGTACTTTTCACCAGTCTGGAAAACTCAATTCTGTGGAAAGAACATACTTTTCTCCTCTGCTCCTTTGATGGTTATATTTATCTGCCCACACTTGGGTTTTGTGTTTCACGAAGTCTGCTGATTTAAAATAATTGAGGAAAGACACACTGTTTATTTTTCAAATGAATGACTAATATTTCTTGCATTTCTTTTTTAAAAAGTTGAACAAAATCGATGTTTTGGCCTAGATTATAGAGTTCTCCTATGACCCCATATGTAATTTAGCACCCCCCACCTCCCATGCCGTAGGAACCCACCATAAATGGATCCTTGCTTGGGTGGAATTCACACTTCACAATTCATAACATTGTTCTTAAAGGCCATGCGGATTCTAGTATAATCAGTAATTGGATATTCAGATTGTTTTCTCGTTTTTATGTATTAACAAACAGCAGTGCAATGGACCTGATTAAAGCTAAACCTTTGGAGACATCCTTAATTTCTCAGGGTGTATACATTTTAAGCCTTTTGATATGCCAGATTTCCTTCTAGAGTTAACTGTACGTTCTCTTTAGTGAAACGAGATGGCCCTACACCCTTGCCAAACGTGGATGTCACATTTTGAGTTTCTTTGAATTTGAGTATTTGCGAATTTTCATTAGCCTTTTGTGTGTTTTGTAGTGAATTTCCTGTACATGTTCTTTGCCCTTTAAATAAATTGGTAGGCTTTTATAATATAATTCTTATCTATATTTAGTGTTCTTGATTTATTAAAGATTAACAGCTTACTAACTAATTTAGTGTCTGACATACATGGTGCAAATTTGATTCCAGTTTTTTGCCTTTTATTCTCATGGTGGAACTATTTTCTTTCACAAGGAAAACAGATTTAACCAAAAAGTATCCCCTTGTAAAATGTCAACTTAAAGGAAAATAGAACCAAAACATTAGCATTCATTTGTATGTTTTTCTCTACACTGGATGTGACGTGTTTTTAACTATAACATATACATTTTATTAGAACTGAACTTTAATTTTATACATTAATGAGGAGCAGTGTGTGGACTGAAAAAAAAAAAGCACAACCTAGCAGTTGAGAGTTATATTTTATTTAGCGGACTCTGTCAGGACCTCAAGCCCTGGAGACAGGATGCTCGCATCTCTCTGAGGGGCTACTCTGAAGAGCAAGGGGGTGCAGGGGGCAAGGCAGGATACAAAGGGGTTTTTGCAACAAGGACTGGGTAGCCAGAACATCAAAAGACTACTGTTCATTAAAGAAAACCAGACATCTCAAGGTAATGAAATTAGCTTTTTTCTGTGTATAGCAAGATACAAGTCTGGGCTCATTGAAATCGTTCCTTTGATGTGCACCCCAGCTATCTGGGGCCAATATCCTGTGCTTTCTCATCCTTAGTCTCCTCAGGGTGCACGACAGGGGTGGCTGCAGCAGTTGACTGCCTCATGACCAACCAGCATTCTATTTCCATCCCGAGTTCCCTCAGGGGACTGGCAGTAATGTGGCAGCTTGGTGGCTGCAACATCCTTTGTTTAATGACTTGGCAGGTAACATTTCTCTCCTTCAAAAGTTGTAACTTTGCTTCATTCAAAACAAAAACCAAAACCAAGTAACTGAGTGCCCATTCTTTGTCAGGTATGAATACTTTCAGTTTATTTTCTTATGTGCAAAATAGGAAAAAATTCTTACAAATAAGGTTGTTTTCTATTCAGTGTCTGGCTTGTAGTATGTGCTGAATAAATGGTAGCTGTTTTTATGATCATGATGACATAAATGACTATGATGTCTGTGCACTCAACTAGCTGATAGCTCTTGAGGGCAATAGACATGTAATTGATTACCCATATTATTTCCCTTGTGATATTTTATTTGTTTCCAATATTAACATTGGAAATATGTTAATTTCCAAATAGTTGGGCTTTTTAGATAAGATATAAATTATTGATTTCTAACTTAATTCTTGTCATCAGAGAACATTCTGAGTACCATTTTTATATTTAGAAATTTATTGAGATTTATTTTATGGCCCCAGCATATGGTCTTGGTGAATTTACAATGCGTACTTGAAAAAAACCTGTCCTGTAATTGTTGGGTGTGGTGTTCCATAAATGTCCGTTAGATTAAGTTGGTTACTTGTTATTCAGATCTTCTGTATTGTTACTGATTTTTTGGGGGGGATGGTGTCTACTTGTTACATTTACTGAGAAGAAGGATATTAAAAACTCCTGCTATGATCGTGGGGTTTTCTGATTTTTCTCCATAGTTCTGTTGCTGTCTCATATACGTTGCAGCTCGGTAATTAGATCCCTACACATTTAGGAGTGGTGAATTGACTATCCTATCATTATGAAATGTCCTTCTTAATCTCTGGTCGTTTAATTCCTTGACTCAAAAATCAACTTTGATAATAATATAACCTCACATGATTTCTTGCGCCTACTGTTTGCATGCCACATCTTTTTCCATCCTTTTACTTTAAAAAGTGTATCTCACATATACAACAAGCTGGATCTTTCTTTTATTAATCTATTGTGAGTGTGGCAGTCTCTGGCTTTTAACTGGAGTGTTAGTATGTTTGCTTTTAGTGTAAATATTGATGTGATGGGACTTAAGCCTTTTACTTACTGTTTATTTTCTATTTGTTTCATCTTCCTTTTTTTTGGGTGGCAGGGCTGCATTCCTGACTTATTTCAGTCAATCAGATATTTTTTAGTATTCCATTTTGATTCCTTTGTTGGCTTTTTAGCAGTATCTCGTATTTTTAATCTTGCTTTAGTGATTAAAATAGGCATCTTATTATTAGTCTTTTTTTGCATGTTAGTATTGGATTACTTTACATAAAATGTAAGAAACATATAGGAGTAACATCCTATCCCTTGTACTATTGTTATCTATTTTACATCTACATACATGGTACGGTGTTACCATTATTTTGCTTTTAAGCAGCCGTTTGTTTCACAAAGAAATGGAAAGGAATAACACAATCTCTTATATTTACCTGTATCTTTGTTTGTCATTTTGGTTTCTCTATTTTTCTACAACTGAATTTCCATCTGTACTATTTCCCTTTAGCTTGAAGAATATCCGTTATAATTTCTTAAAGGTCAGGTTGGGTGGTGAGAAAGTCTCTGAGACTTTGTCTGAAAATGTCTCAATTTCACCCTCATCATTTGAAGGATATTAACTTTTGTTGGTTATAGAATTTGGGGTTGACAGTTATTCTTTTCTTTCAGCACTCTGTAAATTTTGTTCCACTATCTCCTCCTCCTTTTAAACTGAGGTATAATCGATATACAGCATATTAGTTTCAGATACTCAGCAAAATGATTCAGTATTTGTGTGTGTGTGTGTGTGTATATATATATATATATATATATATAGTGTATAGTATGTATGTGTATATGTGCGTGTGTGTATAGAAATGATCACCACAGTAAGCCTAGTTAACATCCATCACCATACATAGTTACAGAATTGAGTTTGTTAAGTCAGCTATTAGTTGTATTATTTTTCTTCCGTATGTAATGCAGTTGTTTTTCGTGGGCTGCTTTCAAGACTGTTACTTTCTGGTTTTCAGCATTTTGATTGTGATGTGCCCAAGCATAGGTCTCTTTGTTTTGATCCTTTCTGGGGTTTGCAAAGATTCTTAGGTATCTAAATTAATATTTTCTACCAAACTTGGAAAAATTTCAGCCATTTTTCCCTCAAATATTTTTTCTTCCCTATTTTGTCATCTTCTCCCAGGACTCCAATTACATGTGTGTTTCATTGCTTGTATGCTCCCATTGAACCCTTAGGCTTTCTTTTCTTCAATCAATCTTGCTCTCGTTCTCTGTTTTCTGTTTGTTCTTCAGGTTGTAAACTTAAAGAAAGGTTTAATGAATCTGGGCACAGAGCAATGGAAATTATCTGATATTAAAGTTATCTAGTGAATTTTTCATATTGTACTTTTTAGTTCTAGAATTTGTTTACTTCTTTTTGATAGTGTCCATCTCTCTTCTGAAATTACCTATCCAGAGAATTCCCTGGTTATCCAGTGGTTAAGACTCTGTGCTTCCACTGCCGGGGGCCTGGGTTTGATCCCTGGTTGGGGAACTAAGATCCCACAAGCTGTGTGGCGAGGCCAAAAACAAAAAAAAAACAAAAAAAATTACCTATCCATTCACTTGTTATAACCATATTTTCCTTTAATTCCTTGAACATAATTATAATAGTTGTTTAATAGTTCTTGTCTGCTAATTCCAAAATCTGGATCATCTCAGGGTCTATTTCTAATGCTTGTATTTTTTTCCTCTTGATTATGGGTCAAATGTTCTTGCTTCTTTGCAGGTCTAATAATTGTCTTATTATGTTGGGTGTTACGAAGTATACATTATAGGAAGTCTGGATTAAAGGGTATTTGTTCTGATAGGGAATTCCTGGTAGATTGGTCTTGTTAGGATGGGCTTATGCATTCTTTCTATCTTTCTGTTTGTCTTGTCTGTCTATCTGGGGCAATTATTTTCATTTTGAACTTAGTCCAAGTGCATGGCTCTACAGCGTAAGGCATGGCCTTCCTGGCAGCTAAGTGAATGTCTGAGGCGCTTAAGAAGAACTCTTTCTTCTAGGCAGGCAGAAACTCTAGTCTCCTGGCATTGGCGTGACCTCACAGAGGCTTCATGGAGTCTGATCCTGCTCACGGACAGTGAAGTTCTGGCAAAGTCCCTTTGGTAAATCTCCACAAGATATTCTGGGTCTACCCTCTGCTATTCCTCCCAAATTCCAGCCGTTTCTGCAACTTAGAACAGTCATCTCTTCCTCTTCAGTTCAGTGAAACTTTAGTTCTGCTTGGGCAGAAGATGCCCCCAGGCAGAAAGCCAGGCCAGTAGTCCCAGGCTCTCCTCTTCTCCAGGCTTACAGTTCAGCCCTGCTTGTCATTCAGTGCCTGAAAACAGCTGCTTCCTATATTTTGTCCACCTTTGCAGTTTTACAGTGGCGGGCGAGTCCAGTACCAATTATTCTTTCATGGTTGGACACAGAAATCTGGTAGTTGGCTTGTAAGCTGTGTCTTCTCATTAATAATATTACCGTCACTTCATGTTCTGTTTTTTATCCTGTGTGGAATATGACTGATTTTCTTTTGACAGATCCTTGATTTCTCTGTTGGCTGCAGTGTTTTGTTTTTTTGTTTTGTTCGTTTGTTTGTTTTTAGAATTTAAAACATATTTTAGGGCTTCCCTGGTGGCGCAGTGGTTGAGAGTCCGCCTGCCGATGCAGGGGACACGGGTTCATGCCCCGGTCCGGGAAGATGCCACATGCCGCGGAGCGGCTGGGCCCGGGAGCCATGGCCGCTGAGCCTGCGCGTCCGGAGCACAGCTCCGCAACGGGAGAGGCCACAACAGTGAGAGGCCCGCGTACCGCAAAACAAACAAACAAACAAACAAACAAAAAACCGTATTTTAATGAGAACACTTTCTCACCATCTTTAAATAGAAATGACTTGCACTTTTTACTCTGGAGCTGCGAGGCCATCAGGACTTACTCACTTCCTGGCCCGTGGGGTTCTGAAGCCGCCCACCACCAGCTCTGCAGTGCTCCTGAGACACGCGCTGGACACGTCCTCCTCTGTTGGGAGACCTTGTGGCAGCCTCAGGGGCTTGATTCTTATCAGATGTTTAACCACTTTCAGTTTTGCTTTCACTGAAGGGGCATTCTTGTGAACTTGAAGGGTATGTGCTTTTTGTAACCCAAGCACCTTTATTATATCTTTCTCCCAATGTGGACGCCTTTGTACTTTATATTCTGGCAACAATATGCAGTTTGTGAGGTTGCTGTGGATCCCCACCATGTTTTTCATGATCTTCAGGTGAAGGCTGGAAAACTTTATCTGGAATTCTTGACTTCGCAAATTTGTGACGAATCCAGTCTGTACAAACGAGGGGCTCCACACCTTTTGTCACCATTTGTAGTCTGCCTGGGGGCCTCTGAACTATTGAGCGCAAAATCCCTGCCATGAGTGTGGTGACTGTTCTCCTTTAGGGACAGCAGTTCCTAAATGTCTTTCAGCCTGAATCTCACCACTCAGGGAAGCCAGAGTAGAGAAAGGACTTGTTTTTTGTTTTTAAATTAATTAATTAATCTATTAATTTATTTTTGGCTGTGTTGGGTCTTCGTTGCTGCGCGCAGGCTTTCTCTAGTTGCGGCAAGCAGGGGCTACTCTTTGTTGCGGTTCGCAGGCTTCTCATTGTGGTGGCTTCTCTTATTGTGGCTCACAGGCTGTAGGTGCGTGGACGTCAGTAGTTGTGGTGCACAGGCTCAGTAGTTGTGGCTCGCGGGCTCTAGAGCGCAGGCTCAGTAGTTCTGGTGCCCGGGCTTAGTTGCTCCGCGGCCTGTGGGATCTTTCCGGGCCAGGGCTTGAACCGTCATCCCCTGCACTGGCAGGTGGATTCCTTACTGCAGCGCCACGAGGGAAGTCCCTGGCTGCAGTGTTATATTTGATTCATGTTAACTTTTGTTCCAGAACCAGCCTTTTGGTCCATCAATTCCAATTATGTGCAGTTGTCTTGATTGTTTTTGATGATCAGTTTAAACTCAGAGTTTGGTACACCATTCTGCCTACTTTTAGTTGTTCAAATTAGGGATAAACTAGCTACTTCTTTCAAATAAGTATTTTCTTCATGAGGGATTAACATGTATTTGTATGTAAAACAGGCTTTAAACCTATTTTCAAGAGAGCTTTCAGAAGTTAAGGCACAGTATGGTTTCTTTCTTTCCTGTAGTGGCATCTCCCTCCCTCCCTCCCTCCCTCCGTCGCTCATATTTGCAAAGCATTTTTTACCTTTCAGAGTGTTTTCAGTGGCCCTTTGCTACCATTCACACGTCTCTACTGCACAGTCTGGTTACCTCTTGACTGTTTCACTGACCCCTAATTCTCCTTTCTTCCAAAAATCTCCTGGCCAATCACTTCTTCAGTTTAATTTTCCTAAAGTTGAGTTTCTCTAATGTGAAAAAACATTGACCGTTCCGTGTTGCCTTCCAAAGTCCTTAGCTATTTCCCAGACCACCTTTCTAGCCAGATTTTGCATTTTTCCTCCCTGGAGTCTCTGCGTGGGTTCCTCTCACCCACAGTGCCCTTCCCTTCTCTCCATATACTTTATCCTTTTCGTCGTCCTAGCTCCTCCCTCACCACAGTGTCACTTGGTAGAAACCTTCACCAGTTCCCCGTACCACTGTATTTACTGTTCACACCTGTATTACAGGTGTTGGCGTATATCTTGTCCCATCTCCAAAGACAAGAAGGCATGACTATCAGTAAATATATCTCCAGGAGCACCTGGTTTCCTCCACGTAGTAGATAACAAATCTGCCATTCACCTCTCATACGTCCCCTATGATCTTATGCTCGGTGAAGAGTTATTTCCGTTCAGAGAACGAGGAAACTGAGAATACAGTGTGGAAATGACGTCACACACAAAATCAATGATTGATTGCAGGCAGCTTCCCTGCCTTCATCTAATACGGCCTAAAATTCCTTTAGTTGGCTTCTGAGTATGAACCTACATCCCTTTATATTTGGGGCACGTCCAGATTCATCAAAAAAAAAAAAAAGGTGGGAGATTTTGCGTCGGCCTCTGTTTGCTGTCCTTGTGGGCATGGCTGTCGCCACGTTGAGGAGTCAAAGGGTAAACATGGGTTCCTAGAGCCCTGCTGTCAGGGGTCACGCTGCTCGTCCTGACGCCACTCAAGACCCCATGAAAACATGCTCTGTTTTGTTATGTTCTAAGAGTGACTTGGTATCACCGCAGGGATCCAACTCTCTGTTACCCTCTCTTGTTTCAGGCACTTTGCCTGAGTAACTTGGCCATGGGGAAGACCACCACAGGCCAGATAGTCAACCTGCTGTCCAACGATGTGAACAGGTTTGATCAGGTAAGCTGTCCCTGGGGGATCCTTTTCCATTCCCTGTCCTTACTGTGTTTAGCTTTTGGGGATGCCAGGTGGCCAGGATTCTTTTGAAGACGTAAGACAAAGAGTTCTCTTTATTCAACTCTCATTTCTTCTGCGTGCCTATGAGATGTAACAATGTGTATTGTCCTTTAGATGAGAATTTAATTTTTCTAATAATAAATCGGCAGCAGTGTTCTTGCCCAGCGTGGTTAGCGTCTCTAAGGGTGCTCCTGGAGTGGCCCTGCTTGACAGGGGCGGACTGTGAGGAAGCCCTGAGCTCATTTGTGGGATGGACAAAACTAAACTCTTCCTGGCACTGCCGGTCCTCCTCTCCCTGGACGTCCCTGAGCATCACCTGGGGTGGATACTTGATTTCTGCTTTAGCAGGTTTAAAACCCACTGTGATCATTTCTGTTTAGGTTCCTGTCTGTTCTTTGACAGAAGATTGTTTCTAAATTGTGTCCTCACTGGTCTGGTTTTTATACATTCCTAAGAAGGCTTTGTTTTTCTTCTTTTAAGGTAACGATATTCTTGCACTTTCTGTGGGCAGGGCCACTGCAGGCTATCATAGTGACCATCCTGCTCTGGATGGAAATAGGAATATCATGTCTTGCTGGGATGGCGGTTCTAATTATTCTTCTGCCTTTGCAAAGCTGCATTGGGAAGTTGTTTTCATCACTCCGGTAAGAGAAACACTGGTGTAAAAAAGTGTTAATATGCAACTGGTAACATCCACCATCTGCTTGATGCTTTTGTTCAAAAACAAACCAAAAATGCCTTCTTTGGTCTCTTTGCATGTGTTGTAGACCCTTTAGGCTTAGCCAGTAGATGCTCCAGCCTTAAGCTGAGGTTTGATCCTGAGGCGGGAAAGGTGACAGCATTCGCTGGCTCCTCCCGGCACCGTGCCTGAACAAGCAGAGTGTCCTTAAGCGGAATGTACATTGAACAGTGTTATTTAAGCATTATTAAATAGTAATGATCTTACAGGCTCAATTCCATGTGCATCTATTTTTGTTATGCTTGTTCGTTAGAGCCATTTTCAGGTGTGTATATGTTTGCATCTTGTTTTTAATTCAATGTTTCCATTAAGCCCGAGGGCAAGATCGATCTTAAGTATGTCTGTATAAAGCCCCGCATTCCTAGCAGCCTGTGTGATAGAAAAGTGGCTGGTGACGAAGAGCCTCACGCTGCTTAGTTAGACGTGAAGCAGGTCCCAGAGGGTTGGTGGTTGGTCATTGTGCAGGTTGTCAGGTGATGGAGATGTTGTGCTGTTTGAAGCTCATTGAGTTCTTGTGTGTGTGTGTGTATGTTTCCGTGTTTTTTTTTTTTGTTTTTTTTTTTTTTTTGGCGATACGCGGGCCTCTCACTGTTGTGGCCTCTCCCGTTGCGGAGCACAGGCTCCAGACGCGCAGGCTCAGCGGCCATGGCTCACGGGCCCAGCCGCTCCGCGGCATGTGGGATCCTCCCGGACTGGGGCACGAACCCGCGTCCCCTGCATCAGCAGGCGGACTCCCAACCACTGCGCCACCAGGGAAGCCTCGTGTGGTATTTTTTTTTTTCTCTACTTGGAATTTCGTTTCTTCTTTTTGCTTTGGAGAGATGTTCCTTATCCTTTGAGGCCCTGTTCCGATGCTACCGGGTCTCTGAAGGCCATCTTGTTCTCCTTTCCCAGTAGAATTTACAGCCCCATCTTTTCTGTTCCCCAGCACTTTACTCCTATTTTATTACAGCACAGCCACTGTCTTCCTGTTAGAGTCGGCTGTCTTTCTGCCTCCCCTACCTGACCGTGACATCCTTGGGCAGATGGTTTGTATCTGATTAATTCTGGGTCTTCATTAGCGGATACTGCAAGTTCTCCAAGTTACTTCTTGAATTGGGCTGAATGGTTGGCTTCCTAATTGAAGTCTTCTCCATTTCTACTTTGAGTAGGACCTGCCTGTCTGCGCAAAAGAGCTGTAGGGAATCATTTGATCCCTGGTCTCTGGCTGTGCCACTGTTGCTGCTGATAAGGAAAGTTGGGCTGTGGTCACTAAGGCTCATCTCTCACATCTGTCCCTTAGGAGTAAGACTGCAGCTTTCACAGACACCAGGATCAGGACCATGAATGAAGTGATAACTGGCATCAGAATAATAAAAATGTATGGCTGGGAAAAGTCCTTTGCAGACCTTATTACCAGTTTGAGAAGGTAAGTGTTTGTATATATACAGCATATTTTCATAATTTATCTCATATTTACTGAATGGTTTAGAAGTCTTACCAAGTTTTCACATTAAGATGAACTTAACTACTATCCACTCCACCCCCAACATGTGGCAGTGGGGTTAAGTAGAACAGTGGAGACGTCATTTTAACCTGCTCCTCCATTTACCATCTTCTTAAAGGAAAAAAAATATATGCCTCTTACTTATACAGAAATTAAATTCCAAGCATTTCTGTCTTTAAAAAAAAAATATTTATTTACTCATTCATTCATTCATTCATTTTTTTTTTTGGCTGCATTGGGTCTTTGTTGCTGCACGTGGGCTTTCTCTGGTTGCAGCCAGCGGGGGCTACTCTTCAGCGCGGGCTTCTCATTGCCGTGGCTTCTCTTTTTGCGGAGCACGGGCTCTCGGTGAGCAGGCTTCAGGAATTGTGGCACGTGGGCTCAGCAGTTGTGACGCACGGGCTTAGTTCCTCCGCGGCATGTGGGATCTTCCGGGACCAGGGCTCGAACCCATGTTCCCTGCATTGGCAGGCGGATTCTTTTTTTTTTTTTTTTTTTTTTGCGGTACGTGGGCCTCTCACTGTTGTGGCCTCTCCCGTTGTGGAGCACAGGCTCCGGACGGGCAGGCTCAGCGGCCATGGCTCATGGGCCCAGCTGCTCCGCGGCGTGTGGGATCCTCCCGGACCGGGGCATGAACCCGTGTCCCCTGCATCAGCAGGCGGACGGACTCTCAACCACTGCACCACCAGGGAAGCCCTGCAGACGGATTCTTAACCAGTGCGCCACCAGGGAAGCCCCCAAGTATTTCTTAATAGCACAGATTCCAAATAAACAATGATTTAAGATGTTGACGTCTAAAACGATATTTAAACTAAAAGTATAATTTATGTTAATGTAGCACAAATGGGGAGATTATATAAAGGTTGGGTACTTATATTGGGCCAAACTTTATGAGTCAGTATTATTCATTCCAAACAAAGCCATAAATATATTTTTTGCTTTGCTTTGTTTGTAGAGTTTTTTTCCATCTTTGACTTAAATATCTGATGAGTGCTTATACTCCAGCCCAGGGTACTTAGAATTCTCTGGCAGTACCGTGTCAGCTCTCACTTTGTACCTTTGTGGGTGCCCCTCCCTCTGCTGGGAATACACTCATCTTACTTCTTCTCTGGCCTCTGCCAAGCCCGACTGACTCCAGCTCATCTTCTCAGGGTCCACGTGCGTGTGACTTGCCCGGCCTCTATTGCTCTGAGTTACACGCCTCTGCTCTGCGCTCCCGCGGGGGCCGTGCTGGCGCCTCTGTCTAATGTCTTGGTGTCTCATAATTTTGGGGTTGTTTTCTCTATTCTTTTATGAGTTTGTCAACTCCTGGAGGGGAATGGGCTGTGTCTTTCTGTCATCAGTGAAGAGCCCGGCACAGGACTTCTGGTTATGAATGGATGTTGACTGAATGTTCAAACCCAGTCTGATTGACCCAGAATGTTTAAAATGAGACACTAAGCCTCTGTTTAGTTGGAAGAGTGAAGTGGTGATGGAGTGTGTGGTCTTTGTGTCGGGCAGGCCCCGGGTGTGCACTGTGTAGTGTCTCCGTGATGTGAGGGATGGTTTATCTTCATCTGTGTCCACTCCTTAGGAAGAGGCCACTCACACAGGGCACTTGAATTCATGTCTTGGATGTTGATGCTTCTTTTAAAATCTATTTCCCGCTCTTTTCCAGGAAGGAAATTTCCAAGATTCTGAGAAGTTCCTACCTTAGAGGAATGAATTTGGCATCGTTTTTTGTTGCAAGCAAAATCATTGTTTTTGTCACCTTCACCACGTATGTGCTGCTTGGCAATGTGATCACGGCGAGCCGTGTGTTTGTGGCGGTGACACTGTATGGGGCTGTGCGGTTGACAGTCACCCTCTTCTTCCCCTCGGCCGTCGAGAAGGTGTCAGAGGCGGTCGTCAGCATCCGAAGAATCAAGGTTTGCTGACAAATAACTTTATTCACTTGTAGGTGGATTTTACCTAAAATGCCTCCTTTTATTTGGTGTCACTGTGTGCCGGTTAGGTGAGATCTAACTCTCACTGCCTAAGCTGGTGGTTGTTCCAGAAAGTCTTTAGTACTCCCGTCTTCTGACATAGGGTGCGTTATAAATATCTTAAGAGCCTGCTCATCTATGGGCAGTAGTATAAGTACCAGCGGTACAGGGCTCTTGTCGAGTAATGACTGCAAGACGATTAAGTTGTCTGAAAGTAGGAGAAGCAAACAGATCTCATCTCCTATGCTAACTCCACTGACTCGTCCTGGGGTGAATAGGATTCCTCTCTGGGCCGGGAGGGAATGAACATGCTGAGAGGTCTCTGTTCCTTGGGTAGGAAACATGGCCTCAGTCTCACTTCATTCTCTGTGTTTAAAAATGGGTTCTTTCCTCCGTAGATGGTTTGCTTGTTGATTTCTGAGTATGCCTTTTCGATCTGCCTTTTAGTCCCTGTTCTCTTGTCACTTACGTGTAATCCTATCTCTAGCTGCCCTCTTCCCTTCAAACTTGTGATTCCTACCATACCCACAGTCTCTCTCTCTCTTTTTAATCTGTCTGTAAATTGCCAGGGGTGAATAATTTACATCACCAAGATAAGAACCTGTAGATACTTAAGGAGTTGTGTGTTTATTAATTGGTGTAAAATGAAGATAAATTGGCTTTGTGAGCCGGCCTGGGCGTGAGCTTGAGTGTCTGGGCTTTACAACACATCTAATTTGTTTTGTTCCTACTTCTCGATAGTGATGGATGGCCAGTAATAGATCTCTTGTGAAGTTAGATAGCTTTGGCTGTGATTTTTATTTGATCATTCAGCCGTCATAAAAGGTTATGATGAAGTTTCTATAATATAAAAAGCTATTGCCCATAAAACAGATCAGTTATATGGGGTCAGTTCTGTTCCCCTGAATTTCATTCTTTCTTTTCTTTTTTTTTTCTTTAATTTTATGTATTTATTTATTTATTTTGGGCTGCGTTGGGTCTTCGTTCCTGCGCGTGGTCTTTCTCTAGTTGTGGCTAGCAGGGGCTGCTCTTCGTTGCGGTGCGCGGGCTGCTCAATGCGGTGGCTTCTCTTGTTGCGGAGCACGGGCTCTAGGTGCGCGGGCTTCAGTAGTTGTGGCGCACGGGCTTAGTTGCTCCGCAGCACGTGGGATCTTCCAGGACCAGGGCTCAAGCCTGTGTCCCCTGCATTGGCAGGCGGATTCTTAACCTCTGCGCCACCAGGGAAGCCCTAATCATTCTTTTTGATGGGGGCTTCTAGTGACACTGTTAAGGGATGGTCCATGCAGTTCAATAAAATTTCTTTTATGAAGCTTTCACATCTCGAAAGAGGACATTTAGGGATATCCTTGAACTGTAGTGACGCTCTTAGTGACACAGTAAGCTGTCCAGATGGAGGCTTCACACGTGTGTTGTGCTGCTGTGGTTTTGTTATTGCTGCTGCCGCAGCTGCTGTCTTCAATCGGTGCTGCCGCGGTTGCTGTGTGGTCCGCGCGCTCCTGAAGCCTTTGCATGTCATCCCATTTAATCCTGATAGCAACTGAATGGGATAAGCATTAGTGTCCCCACCTTACAGATAAGGAAACAGGTTCCTATAACAGGTGAAATAGCTCACCTATCCTTACATAGCTAGTAAATGACAAGTAGGATCCTGCCCAAAGCCTTTTTTTTGTTGTTGTTGTTTTTGCGGTACGCGGGCCTCTCACTGCTGTGGCCTCTCCCGCTGCGGAGCACAGGTTCGGGACGCGCAGGCTCAGCGGCCATGACTCACGGGCCCAGCCGCTCTGCGGCATGTGGTATCCTCCCAAACCGGGGCCCGAACCTGCATCCTCTGCATCGGCAGATGGACTCCCAACCACTGCGCCACCAGGGAAGCCCAAGCCTGGTTTTTTAAACCATTGTTACATTGCCTTCTTAGTACCTTCTAGCATGTGGAATTTCTATTTAAGTGTTGTTTTCATCATCTGGTCTTAGTCCGAAGACCTTCAAAGTTTCCATGTTACTTGCAGAATCAAAATTTTAAACTCTACGCTCCATTGGCAGCTCTGTTTCACAGCGCACGACCCTCCACTCTGCTGGGGGAGGGGGGAAGACGGGTTGTCTGTGTGACCTGTCACATTCATCCCTGGTTTTGCCTCACTTTTTGGGCCTCCTGGGTTGCCATCTTATCAGTCCTTGATTTAAGCAAATGCTGCTGAGCCTCCAGCAGCCCCATGTCCCTCTCCCAGCACTTTCGTTCGCGCCGATCTAGCGCTTCCATTTGTGTGCACGGCCAGCCCTGCACGGCCCAGCATCATGTCAAGTGGGGTGGTCGTGTTGTGACTCCCCAGGAGTATTCTAAGCCCCTTAACAGGAGAGATGGATTGCGGGCTGCTTTCAGTTTTGGGGCTGCAAAGTCACCTGGAATACTAAGGGGAGGAGAAGAGCAAGAATTTTTGTTCTTCCTTTTCCTGCTTCTCAGTTAGATGTGTTAATGCCTAATTAGAAGATGAGGACAGCAGCAAGAATGGAAGAAAACTAGGTGAGGTTTGACCATAGATGGGCTGGAGGCGTGGTGGGCACGTAGAGTTTAGAACAGAGTGTGGTTTAAGCCCTGCTGCCCCACTGCCTTCTGCAGCCTGGGACTCAGGAGACTGGATGGGCCATCTTCCAAGATTTCCACTCAGGTCATGTTTGGGGGTCCTAGGAAGAAAATCCACCACCCCTGGCTACCTTGGAGGTGGTGCGATGGTCCCCTTATTTTTCTCTTAGTAATGAAAGGGGACTGAAGGTCTTGGCATTGAGCTACTGCGATAGGATTAAAAATATCTTGTCTTAACTTAAACGCACTAAAAGTCTTCAGTGACTTTTACATCCAGTAAAATGTGTCTCTGAGGTTATATTGTTCACAAAGCTGCTTAGGTTTTCCCCTACCAGCCCCTGGGAAGTCAGTCTTTTTGGCTGCAGTTCTGACGTTGATACTTTCCCTCATGATGTGTTCTGGGTCTGCACTTCATGGCTCTAATGGCAGTTTAATTTCACCTTTTTCATCAGCCTGAGTCCTGGGGAAAAATGCAATCAGCACTTCTTGCAACTTTACAAGCTGGTCATGTGTTGAATGGAGTCTCATTTAACCCCTGGAAGATTGTAACTTCTTTGCCTTAGCAGACCTATTATTTGTAGACAAGCGCTCAATAGATTTAATTCCTCATTTAAGGCTTACTTTTTCTTTTTTTTTTGAAAGTGGGGAATTTCTGTTCTACCATACATACACTGAATATTGAGGTTTTTATTTTTTACTTTTTTGCGGTACGCGGGCCTCTCACCGTTATGGCCTCTCCTGCTGCGGAGCACAGGCTCCGGACGCGCAGGCTCAGCGGCCATGGCTCACGGGCCCAGCCGCTCCGCGGCATGTGTGATCTTCCCGGACTGGGGCACGAACCCGTGTTCCCTGCATCGGCAGACGGACTCTCAACCTCTGCGCCACCAGGGAAGCCCTGAATATTGAGGTTTTTTATCTTGGTAACACGCTTAAGGTAAAATTGGAATTTCTGTTTAGACAAGATGTATAACATACACGTATAACCTTTTGCTTGTTGCTCTGTTAGCTCAGACTATGTAAGGCTGTAGCCACGCAGTCACCGGTTGGACTGATTTGAACAGCCATGTAGTCTGTTCCTTCCCTTAGCCTGATACCCATGATGGGCCAACTCTGTGCAAGGCTTGGTCTCAGATGGAGTTGGGACTGTGTAAGTGCAGGAATCACCCAGTGTCTCCCCTCTTTATGACTTTATATCCCTATGAGGATTCAGAGGTCGGGAGGTCAGTGCCAGCCTGGATCCTCCTGAGCTGGTTCCCAGGAGGATTAGCATTTGAGATGGCCCAGAAGGATGGGTGGCGTCGGTACTCAGGGTGTCCAGGCAGAGGCCACTTGGGGATGTGGAGATAGGTGCTGATGGCTCACTGGAGGGGTTGAAGCGTGCTGGACACTCTCAGAGGTGTTGTAAGGAGATCAGGAGGGAGTGGTGTTGGGGGAGGGTCGGTGGTGCTGGGGAGGCCTGGGGAAGGAACCAGCAAAAGAAAAGGCATATCAGTATTTGAAATGGTTAATAGAAGAGATTCTGAAATTATGTTGTTTCAAGAGGAAAGGAGAATTGGGAGAGGGATGAACTGTGGCCAGAACAGGCGAGAGCTGGTACCTGGCTGACGATGGGAGAGGTGGTGTGGAGAGAGAACTCAGGCTGCAGTGGTTGAAAACCTGCAGAGGAGTCCTCAGACCACTGTCCATCCTGCCTCCTGCTGGACACGGGCTCGGGGCGGGTAGGAGCGGCCGTGCCCAGTGTTCCGGTTCTCAGTGAGCCTGGATGAGAGGGGGTGGGAACGAAAGGATAGCGTCTCCTGCCAGCTTGTCTTTGAGAGAAATGCAAGGATCTCATCTTCCTTTTCCTTCACAGAAGCAGGTTTTTTTTGTTTGTTTGTTTTTTAAATAAATTTATTTATATATTTATTTATTTTTGGCTGCGTTGGGTCTTGTTGGTGCCCCTGGGCTTTCTCTAGTTGTGGTGCGTGGGCTTCTCACTGTGGTGGCGTCTCATGTTGCGGAGCATGGGCTCTAGGCACGGGGGCTTCAGTAGTTGTGGCACACGGGCTCTTAAGCGCAGGCTCAGTAGTTGTGGCGCATGGGCTTAGTTGCTCCGCGGCATGTGGGATCGTCCCGGACTGGGGCTCGAACCCGCGTCCCTTGCATTGGCAGGCGGATTCTTAACTACTGCAGCACCAGGTAAGTCCTCATGTTCAGTTTCAAGGTGTCAGCAGGGTCACAATTCCTCTGAATTCTATAAGGGGGAATCCTTTCTTGTCTCTTCTAGCTATTGGTGGCTGGAGACAAACCTTGGTGTACCTTGGCTCCTAACAGCCATCACTCCAGCCTCCGTGTCCATTGTCACATGGCTGTTTTCTGCTTGTGTGTGTCTCTGCGTCTCTCTTCTGATAAGGACACCAATCATATTGCATTGAGGGCCCACCCTCGTCCAGTGTGATCTCACCTGAATTTATTGCATCTGCAGCAACCCTATTTCCAAATAAAGTCACGTTTTGAGGTAACTGTGGTTAGGACTTCAACATAGCTTTTCTGTGGGGATACAGTTCACCCCATAACAAGTTCCATGGCTAGTATGATCCTCCAGGGTGTTAGGGACCCAGACTTCTCTCTTGTTACTCCTCTGCATGTGGCCTTGACCCAGCTGGTAACCTCCGAGGCCCAGGCCGTGGGGCGGATGAAGGTCCCGGACGTTGTCCCTTTCCACCGGCCGGGATGTAGTCACGCGGCTACACCCATCTGCTCGGGAGGCTGGAGAGAGAGGGCCTCCTTCCAGGCTGCCAGGCGCCAGCTGAAACCTGGGGTTTGTTTCTTGTTGAATTATGTGCAGCATTTGCAGGGCAAGAGGGAGTTTTCCTGTATATGATTATGTTAGTTCAGTAGTGATTCGCAGGACTTGGTTTTATTCAACTGAATTGCATTGAATAGCTGCTAAGGGGTGTGAAAATAGCAAGCAGTGGAGGATGTGGCCATTCCTGCTGTCGAGGAGAGAGGGCGTTGACTAAGGAGAAGAGTGTGAATAGATGCTTGCAAACTATTTTTTAAGAGACAGAAACTTAATAAGAGCATTTCATTTTTAGAGCAATGATTTGAGTGATAGTTAATGACAAGCAGTGATTGATTTAACGTGCATGAGGAGTAAAGCAGAGTGTACTTAAGTGCCCAGGGAAAGGTCGCGACCCAAAACAGGCAGAGCCAGGGTTTTCCTAGGTCTTGTGTTCCCAGCCTGTCCAGTGCCACCTGATACCTGCAGGCCTGGGAATGGCCTTCCTCTCCGTGTTCCTAGCAGTGTTGTATGGTGCTTGGCACATGGCGGGATTCAGTAAATGTTTACGGAATAATTCCCTACCAACTCTTTTGTTTATTGTTAGTAACACAAAAGTAAAACAATGGAAATATCAAGCTTTTAAATGTGTTGGAGTTTGCTGCCACAGTTTCTCCTTAGGGTGGAACCAGTACACTTGTTAAGAAAGTTACAAAGACAGCCTCAGGGCCAGGAACTCTTTATTTGTCATATATGTAATATATATCATACTATACCGTACACTATCTGTAGACTTTATTGTATATTGTTATAATAGTATATAATATTCCGCATATTACGTAGTCTGTTCTGATGTGAACCTACACGTTAAGTACAGTTGGCAAAATGATATGTAGGCTGTGTAAAGTTTTTTACTGCAAATTCCAAGAAAGCAGTTATTGTTGTTTATGCTTTTCTCCTGGAGTTTAAACAATCTGTGTTTTTCCTTTTTCTGTAGAACTTTCTGTTACTTGATGAGATAACACAGTGCAACCCTCAGCTGCCATCAGATGGTAAAATGATAGTGGACGTGCAAGATTTCACTGCTTCTTGGGATAAGGTAACACAGCCTGTGTACCAAGATTGTGACTGCTAAAGGACAGCAGATTTATCGGAGAACTTTGAGGTTTTACACCTGGTGCAAAATGTGACCTGCTAATTTACTGAAAGTATGTTATAAAAATTCTCAAAATCAGGAATTGGTTTGCAACTACTGGAGATTAAGTGTAAAATCAGCCTAAGACATTTGACATGTTGCTCCCGCTCTCGTTTTCAAGAGAGCTTTCAAAGTATTAGCACATTTTGACCTTAAAGTCCATATGTTTGTAATGTTAGAATTTATATTGATTGTGGAGAAAAAAAGCTGCAGTATGGAATGGGTTAACTAACAAATATACAACCAGTTGTTACAGACCAGAGGCTTTGGGGAATCAGTGTACCTTTTTTGCCTTGATGTTCTCAGATCATCTTATTACATACTGAGGCCATGATTTAGGACTTTGCTTTGGGGCAGGGTGGGGCTCCCCCATCCTAAGCTTCTCAATGGTTCTGGCTACTTTGGTGGCAGCCAGGGACGGGGAGGCGACAGCAGGAGGGCATAGTGAGCACCCGTGATTCCCAGTTGAAGGCTTGCACTGTGTGGCAAGCTGACAGGGAGAACTGGCTGTTCCGAACACTTGGTTTATTTATGACGTTCAGGCAAGCAGGAAAAAGAGCAGGGTCGGCTCTCAAAACTGCGCACCTAGTGCAGCCCCCTTTTCTGACGACTGAAACATTCCTGCCTCCCCGGTTCAGTGGTCCTCTGTGGATCACTCAGTGAAACAGAACCCATACCGCAGGAGAGGGCATTCCATGTGGGGAATACTTACGCAGAGGATGAAAGACGGGGGGGGGGGGGGGGGGGGGAGAAAAAAGCAGAAAGGGCAAAATGAGATTAGCAGTGATTAGCAGTGGTGGGAAGCCGCTCCCACCCCCAGGGCTGGAAGGACTCAAACGAGGTGGTGCCTCTACCAGAGGGTCCACCATCCGGTGCAGAGCCCAGGAGCTCGACTGCTGGTGGGAGTGGAGACCACAGTGCAAGTGTCCGGACTGTGCAGACTCCTCGTGTGTGTTCACGCCTGTCACACCAAGTGTGGTGCCACTTGCATCCTGTTCACCTACTTCTGATTCAGTACCTGCTTCCCCACCGACAAAACAGTAGTATGTTCCCAAGTAAACAAAAATATACCCCCTTAGCTTTCGCACATGGAAACTCTAACAAGGTACCGTATCTGACCTGATAGTTTCTCCTACCTTAATAGTGTAGATTTACCTCCTGCTTGGTATTTCTCATCATAATACACTCGAAGCATTTATGAAAAGCACCATTAGAATTCCATTACGATGGCAACTCTTTGTGAATGGTAACACATACTTTGTATGAAACATTAACAAAATCTCTTATACCAAACTACGCGGCATTATAAAATGAGCTGTTTTGTTCTTCTTGCAAGAATGTGATAACGTGCTCTCAGACTTCTGTGTAACTTGCAGTGTGGTACAGAACACCCTATTCTGTTGTCCTGGCCTTGCCTATGGAAGGCTGTGCCCTGGGCTGGGTCATTAGTAATTAGGGCCTCTCAGGTTAGGTCATGGGTGAAACATCCCTCAGGGGTGAGGGAGTGGCACAGACCTTGGGGATTTTTGGAGAGAAGCAGAGTCTGAACGAATCCCCTGCTGGGTTGGGAGGCTGGAGATAGACATGGGCTTTCTAAGCTGCTCCGCTATACAGCCCCTTGGGCAGGTGGCAGAAGGTTTCAGGGACGCAGGTCTCATTCATGAAATGATGGGACTTGGTCTCAGTCTTTAAGGTTTAAAATAAATGGTCCTGTGGGAGCCTCCAAGGGACAGGGATTTCAAACTGTGTGTGGCAGCTGAGTGGGGCTCAGCTGATGATCCTGTGTAATCCGCATGCCCTGAGCCTGGATAACCAGGAGAGGACAGACCTCAGTACCATGGGCTGTCGAGTGCTGCCCCCTTCTGGTCACGGCAGAGCAGTGCCCGATCCTGAAGCCTGAACAGGGAGGGAACTCAGTGTCTGGTCTTGACGGACTGTGAGGTGTGGCGACAGGGAGCTGATGTTTGTAAGTGGCCCACTATTTTGTCGTCTTAACTGAGTGAAAAGTGGTAAAATAAGAACCCTAAGTGTCAGAGAAGAAGTGGAGAAGCTTAAATGTTTCTCATGTATTAAAGTCTAGCTTCCTATTTATCGATAGATTTGTAATTCCTGTAACATCTGGGGCTAGTGTTTTGGTGATGAAGAGCTTCAAGCCTGAACAGGGAGGGAGGTCCATGTGTTTTGCCCCAACAAACTGCAGGGCTGCAGCAGGAAGCTGTGTTTTGTAGGTGGCTCATTATCGTGCAGTCGCAACTGAGTGAAAAGTAGCAAAATAAGAATGCAGGTGTTAATCAAAAAGAAAGGAGTGGAGTAGCTTTAAGAAGATGTCTCGTGTTAAAATATGGGGCTAGTTATTTTGATGATTAAAAATAATTATTTTTTCAGTAGCTGCCTGTATCTATAATCAGTTCAGTTCTTTCCAGAGAAATTTTCCATTTAGAACATTATCCAGACTTCTTATCCAGACCCTGTGCTTTTATTAGTCTTTTGGGCATTTTACTTAATCATACGTAACCACTTTTTTTTTTTTTTAACATTAGCAGTTAAGATTTTTTTTAAACACTTAGTATATGTAAAGAAATACACATACCCCTAAGTCTCTTTATGATAGAATTTACAGTTTGTTCAAGAACATGACCTGTGATTGGCACGACGAGTACTTTATCCGTCTCCTTTGTGTTAGACTGTTTGCTGTGATATGTACCTCCGTGGTTTGTTTTTGTTTTTTTTTAGGGTAGAAGTACTTTGTTGTCCCTATTTACCCAGAATAGGTAATGCATGTAAGGGGTACAAAACTGAGGCTTGATCACTCTAACCTACTGTGTTATACATAATCCCCCCGCCACCCCCATCCCCCCCTTTTTTTGGTTGTTAGTGTTAAATTGAATCTCTGGTGAAATTGGAGCCTTGACTGCCATTTATGTGACTTTATTTATCAAGAGCAACTTTATCATATAAAGCGCCCCGTTGCTTGCTGACCATTACTGAGATTCATTCTTTATCAAGTGAAAATAAAGAGATAAGTGATGTCAAATTCTTAGTAGAGGACCAGCCATGATATGTACTTACACTGCCACCCTGTGGAGAGGAGTGAAGTAAACAACACCAATGGCTCTAATGAAAACTTACAAATGATTAAAAACCTCCCATACTGGATATTCTATTAATTATATTATATTAATAAGCTAGTGTGCATCGTGGAGTTTGCATTTCGAGGACGGGCCGTGTCATTGCAACTACTTAAATTCTGTGGGTGTCTAGAGCTCTGTCCGTATGAAAATCTGGCAAAAGAAGTAGGCTTCCTAAAGGCAACTAAAGCTGTTTCAAAGGTGTTTTTTGATGAAGACGCCCCCAGGACTCACTATCTTAAAATAGGAAGGATGAAAATGTGGGTTATATTAGCATATCAGTGACTTACGTTATTTTCTCTACTTTCTGAAGTTCGTTTTTAATTTTATTGAAATGAACCGTAAACTTAAATTTGTAAACTTAAATTTACAGGCATCAGAAACCCCAACTCTACGAGGCCTTTCCTTTACTGTCAGACCCGGTGAGCTGTTAGCTGTGGTCGGACCCGTGGGAGCAGGAAAGGTAAGTTACGATGCCTTTCGGCAGCTTGATGCGATGCCACAGCCCCTGTGAAATTCTCAGAGTCGAGCCCAGAGCTGTAGGTAACACAGTTTGAATTGGATGTGTCTCAAACAGCATTGCTCTGTTGCATGGAACATTAGTTTTGCAAGAAGGTTGCATGTCCAAATAAACGTGCATAAATGCCCATTTTGTTTTCCTTCCTGGTGCTTCCCGTTACACAGTTGGGAACTGCTTGTCGGGACTTTGGACGTCTCAGTGAAGGAAATGATTTATGTGACAGCTGTTCAGGACAGACTGAGACCGTGGGGACTTCTTTTTGTCACAGTGGGCCCTCCAGGAGGTCTGGAGGTTGTAATGGCTCTTCCGGGAAGCTCTGAGCATTTCCTCATGGGACTTGAGTTGGTCCCGTCAGTGCACGTGTAGTGAGTGTGCAACCATGTGCTGGAGCTGAAGATACAGACGTGAGCAAGCCGCAGACGCCTCTGCCCTCCAGAGGCAGCCGGGTTCTGGGGCGAGACAGATACGCAGGCAGATTATTTCAGCCCAGTGTGGTGAGCGCTGTGATGCTGTGGACACAGACGCGCCACCCCTGTGTGTTGTTAAAGATTTGAAGGACATGTGCACGTGCGCTTGGTCTGAAACAACAAAATACAGGAACCTAAACGTGGAATATGTACACGAGGGGGTGATGATTTAATTTATGATGGAGTTTTGCTCTTTGGACACGACTCACTTCAGAGTATTTTGAAAAATAATCATCTTTCGATATATTATTCATAGAAAGCTTTATTTAAGAACAAGTGTTTGTCAAGTAAAGGATACCCGGATGCAGGAACAACTGCACTAAACATCAGATACATGAAACTACACGTTCTGCTGGGCTGCTCTGCTAGTTAAGGATGTTAAACGTTCTAACTTAGTCTTTGCTGAGTAGAGCATTTCAGTTGCGGGAAACTCTTGGGCAGTTTAGATTGTCATAGTATTATATTAATATTCCTTATCAATCATTAGTGTACATTGACCAGTAGTGTTATTTTCAATTTTTTGTCTCAACTGCCACAGCTGTACTTTATCCTCTTTTAAAGGAAAGGGTTCTATCGTTTATCAAGCGCCCAGGGTGGGGACAGTTGTTCTGCGGGGCGTGTCCGTCCTGAGTGCTGCCTGTTCACGCGTGTGTGTTGCCATCTGTTTCAGTCGTCACTGTTGAGTGCTGTGCTGGGGGAGCTGCCCCCGAGCCAGGGGCTGGTCAGCGTGCACGGGAGGATCGCGTATGTTTCTCAGCAGCCCTGGGTGTTTTCAGGAACTCTGAGGAGTAATATTCTATTTGGGAAGAAATATGAAAAAGAACGATATGAAAAAGTAATAAAGGCTTGTGCTTTGAAAAAGGTGAGTCATGACTTTTGAGTTATATATACTGGAATTTCAAATGATGATAGTGTTGGTTTAAACTACAAGGTTTGTTAAAAGACCTTTTAATGTTGTTTAATGCTTTTTTTTTTTAACATCTTTATTGGAGTATAATTGCTTTACAATGGTATGTTAGTTTCAGCTTCACAACAAAATGAATCAGTTATACATATACATATATTCCCATATCTCTTCCCGCTTGCGTCTCCCTCCCTCTCACCCTCCCTATCCCACCCCTCCAGGCGGTCACAAAGCACCGAGCTGATCTCCCTGTGCTGTGTGGCTGCTGCCCACTAGCTATCGACCTTACGTTTGGTCGTGTATCTGTGTCCACGCCTCTCTCCCGCTTTGTCACCGTTCACCCCTCCCCCTCCCCTGTTTAATGCTTTTAAGCTGGTCTTCTGGATGAACATGTACACACGTATGCTACCGTTTGAATTCTGATGTGGTAACGACGCCCACAGAATGCCTTTTTGGGGGAGGGGACTTTCACTTTGTGAAGTTTCATTTACTTTTACCTTCTTTTTTTAATGCACAATTACAAAAATTTGTGAAAATAGAGAGCACAGTTTAATGAACTCTCAGTTACCCACCCCCAGCTTCAGCCAGGATCGGCTCGTGGCCAGTCTTGCTGCATCTCTACCCCTGCCCACTGCCGGCCCCACTCCCACCCCAGATTATTCTGAAGCAGATCCTAGGCCTCAGATTAGTTCATCTGTAAACATTTCGCTAGTTTTCTCTAAAAGATAGGAAAGCCTCTGGAAAAAAGTCGCCACGTTATTGCACCTGAAAAGTAACCTGAATTTCCTGAATATCATCAGTGTTCTCATCAGTGTTTCCATGTTGTTAATCATCTCAGTGGGAAATTTCTTTAACCATTGGCTTGAGTCGGGCTCCACGTAAGGTCTGCGCCTTGCACTGGGTTGATGCCTCCTCGGTCCCTTTCATTCTCTAGGTTTCCCTCTCCGCTTCACTTTTGACTTGTAATTTATTATTTAAAGAAAAAGTAATGCTTTAACATTTCTTCTTAATACGGCCTGTTTTCATTGGGGAAGAGATTGTTTTCAGAAATGACATTGAATTTCATAGAAAATGGAAAATGAAACATTTCTCTGTACCTGGGGATTTAAATGAAATTAGTGAATCAGTTATGCAAACTGAACTTAGCTTGTAGGATAATATAATTTAGTGAAACAAAAGAAAAAATGTAAATACTGATAAATACTGTGTTATTCTCTTTGATTATAAAAATCTGAATAATGGCGTTAAAGAGCTCTTCCTCCCCCCGCCCCCCGGGGTCTGGTCAGAGCAGTCTGAGCTTCCTACTGTTCTTTTATACTGTGAGGAAAAGGCTGGGACAGGGTTTCAAAGGTGTGGTGTTAAAGGCCTGTGTGGAAATAGTTACTCCGCTTGAACAATGGCTTGAACATCATAGACTGTGTTAGATGAGTAGCATTTGATGATGTTCTGGGCACAACACAATTGTTTGCTTGTTTAATGGGCTTCTGTTTCCTTCTCGTGAGTTATGGTTAATGGGAGATTTTTCGTTTACAGAAGTGAAGTAAAGTGGACAGTAATGAGGTAGAATTTTAAAAAAATGATATACGAAAAGGGGAAATGCAAATGTAAAACAGTAAGAAAAATAGCTCTCATTTATTCAGAGTCCACGTGGAAGTCATTTTTCTGTTTGTCACTCACATGCAAGCACACATGACAAGGTGTATGAGTTATTAATCTTTTACAAGGCTCTTTGATGTTACCGTCCTCATTTTATAGTTAGTAAAACTGAGGCTTGAGAGATGGAATGCCTCACCTCTACATTTGCAGCTCAGGTTTAAGACCCAAGGGGGTCAGTGCTTTGCCCCAGCCCCATGGGGTGATGGGACCAGTAACTCGGGCCGTGTTCTGGGGCTTCACCCACCCTCGGGTGTCCCTGCGGCCCAGACCCTGGTGGGAAGGGGCCCCTGCAGGACTGGGCTGCACAGCGATTCTTCTGTATGTGATGTGAGGTTTATAAATACATACTGCTCTCCTGTTGTGCTGCGTGGTTGGGACATAGAATTGGGGCCCCTCGTGCCCATTCCCTCCTTGGCAGGAAGGGAGGCCCAGGGTGGAGAAGGAGCGGAGAGCAGAGTCCTGGCCCCGGCTTCGTCACTTGCCTGCTGTCACTTTGGACACGTCCTGTTTCCTGCCTGGGCCTCTGACGTTTCTGCAGCAAAATGAAGGCGTTGGGTCAGAGGGTTTCCAAGAGGTTTTGCTGCTGCTCTGAAATGGAATCTATGTGTCAATGAATGGTCATAAGACCGTTACAGGTAATATTGGTGTCGTGGAATTATTTTGACCTGTAGATACAGAGACTACGTGTGTAGTAGGAAAAAAAAGTGTGGTCTTTGGAGAGAAATGGTCCTGAGTAGTAATTTCAGGTGTTTCTCTGTTTCCTTTCTATAAAATGAGGGGGAGGTGTGGGTTTGTTGTAAAGAGAAAGGCAATGTTTGTAAAATGCAAACGTGCCAGGTTTTCACTAAATACATACATAGAAACAAAAATAATAAAGATTTCTTTTTATGGGTGGTTCCCATAAAATAGGAAAAAGCAGCATTTCTTTTATTACATATCTTAATAACTAGATGCTTTATACTAGATCTAATTGAAGTACGTGTTTAACTTCATTGAGCCGAAAACGTATCTGTAGTTAAAATATAAAGTAATCACATTTGGCAACGTCGAATTAAGCTGATGCCATATTCAAAGTGACCCTATAGGGAGTTATACAACACAATGTAGGGAACCACCTAATGTTTGGCCTGCTGTAGGGATCGTGTTTAAACTGCAAGGCTTAGGAGATAGAAGGTTCAGGGAATGAGTTTCAGTTTCTCTATTTAGTAGGGAAAAAATCATGTGATTTCAGCTGCTTTTCTGAACCGCACCTGGCCTCAGTTTCATCGTCTTTAAAATGGAAATCATAGTGCTATCGGCCAAATGGATTTAAAGCTGTGATGAAAGGCAGTTTTACGCTGTTTGACTCTGGAACCCAGCCCTCCTCTGCCAGGGGCTCACGTCAGGTCCCCGTTAAATATTTTAACAGTCTGTTCCATGTTTGTACACGAAGTCTCCAGCATCCCTAAAGGGCCCTTGATGTGCTTCTGGACAGATGACATCAAACCAGCGTCGCCATTTCCTAGTTTTCCCGTAGTTTGTGTGTCTGCTTTTCATTGAAAGTTGGTGAAGAAGAATACCTTCCTGTCAGTGGGAGGAATTGTACTATATGATGAACTCAGGCTTTTCCCCTTTAACCTAATCAGAAAATGGTGGCTGGGAAATCAGCCTGACTTGGATTTTGCTTCAAATCGTCTAAAAAGTTTTCCCATTCGTGGCTGGTCCTTAAATAGACTGCAGAGCTAACAGCACACTGGAAGTCCTCCTACCAGACTTGCAGAGAGAGCCTGTTTCTTACGCCCTGACTGTGCTCGAGTGGATCTAAGTGCCTTTTCTAAAACATGGTTCGGGCTGCCGCACTACAGTGTGGTGCTGTTGTGAGAAGGAAACCAAAACAGCATAAAATGGAGGCGTAAAAGCTAAGCAGAACAGTTTGCAAGGACTGTCATCAGTGAAACAGAGGCCAAGTAAACTGTGTGTGTGTGTGTGTGTGTGTGTGTGTGTGTGTGTGTGTGGAAGGCTGGGAACGTATCTTAAAACGGCTTATTGTATCTCAGGAAAACCCAAAGCAAGCGATGGTAGTAAAGAATTAAGGTGAAAAAATGATGAATTTTCATGACAGAGCAATTGCTGCTTTTCATCTGATGCTCCGCATTTAAGCTTTGAGTGTACAGGGCACCTGCGTGTGCCTGTGTGTCTTTGTGGCCGTCAGGGAGGGTTATGATGGGGATGGTCTCTTTCTTTTCCTTGTGGTCATGTGCTTTGCGTGTCGTGATTCACACTGCGTGGGTTTTCACTGTTGGTTTGATGAGAAAATAGGCCTCAATCACCAATAGCAAGTTACAGTCCCTTCACGTCCTTATTCCGTTTATGGAGGGTGTTTGTACACTTGTTTTGATTCTCACAGGATCCTTGAGTTTAGTGATTGTTTCTGCAGCACATTTCTGTGGAAGTTGAAAATGAGACTTAGGGATTTCAAAGGACTGGTTTATCATGGAGATCCCAGTGTGCCACTGGTTCTCTCCCCAGATTTACTGAAGTAGAGACCAGGAAATGAGGGCTTCATTTGTAGAAAGGTAGTCTGTGTATCCTAGGTTGATGCCTGAGGGGTTTAGTAGAAAACAAACTCTGCAAACTCTGCTTGTCTATGCCAGGATCTGTCAGATGATAATTATATAGATATATATAATTATAATCTGTAAGATGATAATCTAAATCTAAGCCTGCTTCACCCTCCAACAGATCTACTCAAACCCCCTCTGAACTGAGCCCTTGTCGACCCCAGTAGTGACTCACTTTCCCTCCTCTACTCCCTATCCCCCTAAGCCGGCTTCCTTTTTCTTCTAGTCCTTAGTACTTGCACTCATGTTAATTTTCCATCTCCCATCACGGAAAGAAACTCTAGGGACTTTGTTTCCTCTTGGATGAATTCCTTGTGCCCAGAACACTGCCTGGTATATAGTTAATCTTCAATAAATGTGTGTCAAAATAGTCAACTGCATAAATGCTGTGAAAAACTACAGAATGAAAAAAAATGAAAAGCCCTGAGAGGTTTTTTTTAACGTTTAATGTTACAATTTAGTCACTATAAAATATACCCATTGCTGTTGATCAAATACTTTTATAAAGAACTGATGCTAGAAGGTTAGCATGATAAGAGGTACACGGGCCTCTCACTGTTGTGGCCTCTCCTGTTGTGGAGCACAGGCTCCGGACGCGCAGGCTCAGCGGCCATGGCTCACGGGCCCAGCCACTCCGCGGCATGTGGGATCCTCCCGGACCGGGGCACGAACCCGTGTCCCCTGCATCGGCAGGCGGACTCTCAACCACTGCGCCACCAGGGAAGCCCGAGAACACATTTGAAATCTTTCTCTTTTTCCCCTTTTCTGTCTCCATGTAGGATTTACAGCTTTTGGAGGATGGAGACCTAACCGTGATAGGAGACCGGGGAACCACGCTGAGTGGAGGCCAGAAAGCCCGGGTCAACCTCGCCAGGTAAATGGCGTTTCAGTTGCCTTCCTGCCCCTCCCTCCTCCATGGCTCCTAGTGGAAGCGAGCACGCAGACCCCGCTCACCGGGTGGGCCCTGTGTGAAGCAGGGTCTTGGCCCTTTTCCATGGGCTCTTGGAATGAATAATGATTTGCTGGACACCATCTTGATTCAAAGATGGGACACGGGGAGCTTGAAGCGTCCTTCTCCTGACATCTCTCTACGTTTCCTAGAGCCGTGTATCAGGATGCAGACATCTACCTCCTGGACGATCCGCTCAGTGCGGTAGATGCAGAAGTGAGCAGGCACCTGTTCGAGCTGTGAGTTTGCTCCTGTTTTCTATCATTTCTGCTTTCCAGGAACCCCGCAGAGATCAGGGAAGAGAGCTCAGGAGGGCGTGTGTGCTTCAGGAGACTCGGCTCATTCTGCCCTGGTGTCCCTGTCCCCCCTCCCTGCCCTCCACAGCAGATCCGTCCTAGAGAACTTTTGCATGAGGATGAGGTCGAGATAGGAAAATGCAGAAGGAGCTTGCAGTGTGTGGAGGCCAGTGGAGTCCATGCTTTGGGGAGGAGAGGAACAGATGGCAGATTTCCCCTTGCTGCTTGTAGTTGACAACCACACATTGTGGGTGGATCCAGCCCCAGCAGTAAGAAAGGCGACGTACGTACGGTGTTTAAATCAGAGAGTGGGACTCAGTAGCCTGGCACTTGGCTGCCGGTCCTTTTCCTCCATCAGTTGTTTAAGGCATGTTAGAATCCAAGTTCTCAGTAGTGACATAGGGCTTCCATGGAAAGGCCTTGTTGGTTTATGCTTATTATTGTATCGGTTTGGAAATACTTAATGAAGCCTAGAATTTAAGAATGATTTTTCTTCCACCTCAGAGTATGACCTCAGATATTTAACATTGCTTCATGGATGCTTACTGGAATTAATACTTAGACCCACATTGTAGGGTTAAGTTGAATTTCAAACTCGGTATCTAGAGTCTGGCTGAAATGCTGACTTTCACTTGGAGTTTCCGGAATTTGTTGTCAGTGGCTCTTGTTTGGCCACGGAACCCCAGAAGCAGAACAGCTCTATGCTTTTCTGTGTATCATGTGTCCCAACACACGCTGACTGAGGCCTCTGTGGAGTCTAGACTGGCCTCTTCGAAAGCCTCGTGAACTTGCTTTTTCTGAAACGCCACCCACATCTACCCCACGGTTAGTTACCTTGCTGTTCACCTTGTTAAAGCCAACGAGCCCTTCCAGCTGCACTTATTAAAGCCCTACTGTGTGCACTGAGGTCCATGCCCTTACAGATGTTGTTGCACAAAACCTCTCAGTTTACAGAGGAGAACAGTGAGCCAGGAGAGGGGAAGGACCCACACGGGGCAGAATAAGGGAGACTGAGACGTTCAGCTCTCATTTCTGCCTCTAAGGAATCTGTCTCTATGGAGCTTGTTAAGACAGATGCCTGGGAAAAGGTCGGCAGAGTCGCGGTTTAGAGGGTTTGGATATAGGATGGTAAATGCTAAGTGGAAGTAGAAGTGGGCAGCTGTAGGCTTTCAGGTGAAGTTGGAAAGCTCCCTGTGCACTGGCCTTAGCGGGAAGTGCCCTGTGGGCCTGCAGGCTGGAAGGGTTTGTGGAGGCTGAGAATAGGATTCAGTTCCTTTTGCTAAATGGGAAGAAGCAAGGCTGTGAGAACAACAGCAGGCACGTCCTCGCCTGGAGGATGCAGGTTGTGCGGCAGAGAGAAGCAATTTGAAATTTTCGCCGTCAGTTCCTCTTAGTTTGCTAGGGCTCTGTCTGTCCAGGCTGCTCTCACAGGAGACCATAGACTGGGCAGCTAAGAAATAACAGAAATTTATCTCTCATAGTTCTGGAAACTGGGAAAGCCCAAGGTCAAGGCACTGTCAGGTTTGGTGCCTGGTGAGGGCCCCATTCCTGTGTCTTCACATGGCAGAAGGGGTGAGGGAGCCGTTTGGGTTCCTTATATAGGGACACTGATCCCATTCATGCAGGCTCTGCCCTCATGACCTAATCACCTCCCTACGGCCCCATACCTTCACTATGGGGATTAGGTTTCAGCGTATGAATTTTGAGGGAAAAAAACAGTCTGCAGCAGCCTGTTACATGGTGAAGGCTGGAAGGTCAAGATCAAGGTGTGGGCAGGTTTGGTTGCTGCGGAAACCTCCCTTCCTGACTTCCGATGCCATCCTCCTTGCCGTGTCCTCTCTCTGTGTCCGCACGTGATCTGTTCTCTGTCCATGTGCCCTGCTCTTAGGTATTGGGCTCCTCTGTTTCTTTGTTTGTTTGTTTTTTTTTTTTTTTTTTTTTTTGCGTTACGCGGGCCTCTCACTGCTGTGGCCTCTCCCGTTGCGGAGCGCAGGCTCCGGACGCGCAGGCTCAGCGGCCGTGGCTCACGGGACCAGCCGCTCCGCGGCATGTGGGATGTTCCCGGACCGGGGCACGAACCCACGTCCCCTGCATCGGCAGGCGGACTCCCAACCACTGCGCCACCAGGGAAGCCCGGGCTCCTCTGTTTCTGAGGACCCCAGTCAGATTGCATTAGGCCCAGCGTAATTAAGGGTAACAATTATTTCTTTAAAGGCCCTGTCACCAGATACTAAGGTACTGGCGAATAATGTGTCAACATGAATTTTTGGGGGAAAAACTTCATTCGCAGCAAGTCCTAAGTAGCATAGTAAAGAGGCTTTCGCAAAGTCAGCAGTGTGAGAGAGAGACGGGTGAGGCCGCCCTGAGCTCTGGGTACTGGGAGCTGGGATTCCACATCCACTAAGCAGGGGCCATTGGCGGGTTCCACCAAAGTCTGTATGTAACTTGTGCTTCGTTTTGGGGTGGTGAGAGAGCTCTGGAGACCCATGGTGCTGATGGCTGACGACAGTCTGAATGTACTGAATGCTACCGAGCTGTGTGCTTAAAAATAGTTGAAATGGTAAACTTTACATTATGTATATTTTGCCACAATAAAAAAAAGCGCCCAAGTTAGCACTGAATCTTTCAGCACACAAGAGCAGGGCAGCCGACACGTGGCATGGCCTCCAGCTCTCTGGTCTGACCCCCTTTTCCCACCCTCTCCTGATCGTGACTTTATGAATTTTCCTGTAGGGAAGTGCCTTGTGGCTTGTCACGGGTTCAGTGAAAGGGCGCTAATGCCGTGACAGAGGTTCCCCACCCCCCATCCTCCTGGCATCACGGGCAGTTCAGCCTCCCTGTTCCCAGGGTGCTTATTACCACAGAAGTTCTCCCAAGTTCTTCTAACAGAGGCAGTATTTATAGCTGTTGGGTTTAATGACCTTGGATGTACACTTGATAGAAGCAAGCTTGTTCAGACTGTTGTTTGCTAATCAGAACCACATTCTCTGGGGAAACTTAGGGCAGAGAGCACGAATGCAATTTAGGAAATCGCTCAGCAGCAACTGGAGAATGTTCTCAACGAGTTAGAAAATTGGATGGAACAGTGTGCTCTGAAAGATGGTGGTCGTGTCGAAGCTTAGTAATGGGGAGTGTTTTGTATTAAAAGTGAACAAAGTGTACTTCTACTTGCTGTTGACAGTTTCCTTCAGTCATGAATATATATTGAAGGTTGTTAAGGTTTGTGAATTTTCCAACTATACGTTGTAAACCTTAAGTGGATTCTCTCACCTACAGAAGGTTAGAGCCTTAGGTGAACTGATGCAGTCTCACCTGTGTCCAGCTGTGGATCCCGTTTTGGTTCAGAGAGCCCCACGTCGCCAGAGCCCCCGGCTCCTGCGTCACCAGCTCTTCGGACCTGTCCTGGTCAGATGCCCACGCTGCTGTCCACACAGTTCGCCCTCTCTGCTCCAGCCCCTCACAGACCCCCCTCATGTTCAGGCTGCAGATCCAGGTCCTCAGACGGAGAACGAGCTCCTTTGCCATCTGCCCCCATCAGCCTTTCCAGCTGGCCCTCACACCCACTCGGCCTTCCAGCCGTGCCGGCTTTGTGACCGGCCCTTTCTCACACCTGTCTGTCTGTAGATACTGCTCCCTCTGTGCCAGAGCCCCTGCCTTTCCCTCCTGTTCTTTCAGGGGGAGCCTGTGCCCTTCTGTCTTCCCACAGCCCTCGGTGGGTTGCACTTGACCATTCATCAGTCCTCTCCACCCTCTATAGGCTGTGAATGCATGAAGACGCCTTAGCAGGGCATGTTCTGTCCCAGGACCCTTGGACCTGCTGTGCCTTCTTCTAGGGACGTTTCCCCAGATAGGCTCCCGTGTCACCCCCATCTAAGGCAGCAGCCCCCCTTGCTTTCCTTCAGAGCACACATCACGGCCCGACAGTGCCTCTTCTGTACTTGTTCAGTGTGTCCCTCTGTTCACGGTGCAGAGTAGCGTCTGCTTCCTTGACCTGTGGATGTATGCTCGACAGTTAGGACTGTGCCTGGTATCTCACCAAAGCCTGTCGAATGAATGATTGTAGACAGGTGCTCTTTTTCATTCTTATTTGATTCACTCTGCTACGGGATGTACCCCCTGTTAACACAGCCCTTATATAGGAATATATATAGTATTATAGGATTAACACAGCCCTTATATAGGAATAATGCTTAAAGAACTCATCCCTGAATCAATTATTTTTGTATGGTATGTCTTGGAAATCTTTACTCTTAAAAACTTGGAAGATAGATTATTTTCCTAGAGATTTGGATTAAAAGTCTTAATTAGGAATAAATTTGTAGCCATCAACTGATCACTTTATTGTAATTATTTATATTACCTTTTCTGTGATGGAATTACAGGAAGAAAATATTCTGAAACTTGGGTAGCTCTGTCTTGGACATGGCAGCCCATTAGATTTGATGAACATCTGCCTTCAGTGGCTATTGACAGATAATTTTGAATTTAGGAGAAACAATTCCATGAAAAGCTTTAGTGCTAAGTCTGAAAAGGTGTTTACTTGGTCAAGAAATTTAGTACAAAATCTGAACTAAGACATGTCAAAAGGTGAAAATAAGTCCGTTTCGACATAATGGAGCGATGGCGTGTGTGTCTACGTCCTGAGCTCTCATTTCTGATCACAGACCCAGTGTCCAGCGTGTCCCCTTAGGACTTTTCTGTCCTGAGTCCAGAGCACACGACCGCTCGTGGGTTAGGAGGAGTGCAGGCGGGGCTGACGTGTACTGAGCGGATTGGTGGTTTGATTTCTCAGAACATGTGGCTGAGTTGTCATTGGCCGTGTTTGACATGAAGACACTGAGGTGCAGTAGCTTGTCCGACGCTGTCAGGCTCGTGAGGGGGATTGAGCTGCAGTCTGCTGCCTCCAGACACTGCACCTGGCTCACTCAGCAGGCTGAGCTGTGGCCCAGGTCCCTGAGGTTTGCTCTGCGAGGGGCTCGGGCACCCAGGGTACACGCCTGGAGCCCTGCCTGTGGTCATCGGGGCCCTGGATCCGGCTACTGGCTTCCCCAGAGGGGTTGTAGACCCCTCTGGGATGAGCCTGGGGCTGAGTCCCTAGGGGTCTGCATTTAAAATGTGGAGCAGTTTGAGAGGTTACTGTAAAAAAAAACAACACTGAAGTTTGAATACTTGAGGGGGTTTTGGCTAAGAGAATTGGCGTCGGTTGAGCCACTGGATGACTTCCACTGTGACGTGGACCATTTGGACTCTCATCTTTCATTTTCACATTCAGAAAGTTTTCAGTGCAAATGAAATAAGATTTACTTCCTGGATGAGACTGGGAGTGTTGTAGAGACTGATCAAGGCCACGATAGCATTTGTTTTCAATCGAATGTTATTTGGGAAGAAATGTCTACAAAACGCAATCTGGCTAAGGTTACTGAGAAGCTATGACTTTTTTAGGGGGGTTAATATGTACATCATAAACAATCACCTGGGAAACTGTCTACGAAAAGTGTGTCCATTTTTATATGACATAGATCACTCTTCTCCCATTCTCAGCATAGGTGTAAAATAATTCGTATTGTAATTCAGTCAGCTTTTGGAATCTCAGTTTTGCTCCATTGTTTTCACTGTGAGCTATGTAAATAATTGTTAAGATCCGTTTTAGGAAAAACAACTTAGCAGTTGGTGCATCTTTCGCTGGACTGCTTTCTAGAATTTTTTAGTGGAGCTAGATTCAAACTTGCTGCTGACTTGAGGACCTAGTTGAATTGATTGATGTATATTTGTATTTAATTTGTATTCATACTGGTATTTGAAGTAGAGGACTTTGACTGCTGTCTTGTCTTTTTCTCACTATGTTTTCAAATTCTCTGCTTCCAATTTGGAGCGCCTCCACTAACGTGCTTTTGCACGCTGTACCTTTTACATTTGTAGGTGTATTTGTCAAGCCTTGTATCAGAAGATCACAGTCCTAGTGACACATCAGTTGCAGTACCTAAAAGCTGCAAGTCAGATTCTGATACTGAAAGATGTAAGTAATTTCTAAAAGTCTGTGCAAATTGCTAGCACTTAGTTGTGTTGAAGGCCAGCCCTCCCCGCAGGTCACTCTCCTTGGATTCTTCATAAACGCCCTTTTCTGCCTCAGTTTTATGCCCCCCTTTTCTCAGAGCTGGTATCCATGGCTTTGAGGATGGATCCAAAGCCCTCAGAAATATCCCTGTTGCACTCTAAGCCACAGAAGCCCTAAACTGTATAAAAGTGCTGCTGCAGAGTTGCTGAATTATCAGTGTTGCTGTGAAAATTGTTAAGGATAATGATGCTATTTGATTTAGAACTTTTTATTTTCCCCTTCCACAACCTAAATCAAAGTGTATTATTTGGAAATTAGAGATACTGAGACATGTTTTTATCCACCTGTTTGTTGTACAGTTTGCCTAAAGAGCATCTTTCATTAATCCCAAAATGGGTAACCAAGCACCCCCAGTTAGAGATGCCCACTCTGCTGGTTTACCCAGTTGCTTTGTCTCAGTGCTCAGATCTTTTTATGTATCTGATACGTGTGAGATCGTGTGCAGCAGGAGGACAAAGCCCTCCCTTCCCAGGGCTCCCATTCTTATGGGGACAGATGTGATGAAAGAGGGGGTGGGGCTGATATCCTGGCTTCCTCCCTGAGGAGCTGGTGCCTCTCCGGCCTGAGGGACACGAGGGTGCGGGCCATCCAGGCACCTGGGGGAGGGGGGTCCTAAGGAAGGAGCTGAGCTGGCAGGTTGGAGGAATGGCAGGAAGGCCAGCGTGTCTGAGGAGAGGGAGCGGGGGGCCATGGAGGGCGCTGGTCTCTGAGCAGTGGGCGGCAGGCCAGGAAGTGGGATGGAAGCTACTGGACGGTCCAGAGCAGGTGAGTGATGTGGTCTGAGGTGGGATTTAAAAGATTCCTCCAATGTTCGCTGGACGGGCAACAGCAGAAACAGAAGTCTTGGTATTGTTGAGAAGATTCTAGAGCTGCCATAGCAAAGTACTGAAGACTAGGTGGCTTAAAGCAACAGAAATGTATCGTCTCACTGCTCTGGAGGCTGCAAGTCCCAAATCAAGGTGCTGGCAGGGCCGTGCGCTCCCTGAAGGCTCTAGGGAAGAATCCTCCCTTCCACCTTCTGGGGTTCACCGGCCTTCCTTGGGGTTCCTTGGCTTACAGCTGCAGGACTGTAGTCTCTGCCTCTGATGTCACGTGGCCATTGTCCCTGTGTCTGTCTTAGGCTCTTCTCTTCTCATAAGGACATCAGTTGTATTGGATTTAAGGCATCCCTACTCCAGAATGACGCCGTCTTTCCTTCATTACGTGTGCAAAGAAGCTGTATCCAAATAAGGCCACGTTCAGAGGTGTCATGTTTAGGGCTTGAACATATCTTTTTTGGGGGGCCACCATTCATCGAATGCACAACAACTCACGTGTTTGGGGGTTGAGTAGAGATTATTGAGAATTTTGCCGAGTTAGTGGTTGTTTTATGCTTCGCTCCTTGTTTGCCTGTGTTCCTCAGCACTTCCATCGTGAACCCTTGTCTGTCCCAATAGGCCCTCACTTATGAAATGAATTTCTGCCATAAGAAAGAGTATTAAAATGCAGATCCTCTATTCCTCCCTAAATCGGGGCCTCAGATTCTTCCAGCTTGAGGATAATGAATTTCATATGCAGAGACATGATGCTAGTGTGGTAAAGCTCCACCATCAGCCTTATTAATGAGCACAGAATCGGTGATTGTCAGTAACCTGGGCGACCAGAATAACCAGTGTGTGGATGTGTCAGGGCCCCCTTATTGCTTGTTCTGAGGAGACCACCCTCAGCTTTAGTACTGTCAGAACAAGCAGTTATCCGCTGGTGAGCACCCTTGGGTGAGTTGGGGTCCATCCTTACTGTTTGCCTGGTCCCTCTCTCACAGTAGTGAGGGGGTGACTGCCTCCCCGTCCCTTCAGAATTATCAACGTTTGGCTGCAGAGTAAAATTGCTTTCTGTGTACCACTAGTCATTTCCCTGTGCATCTTACAGATAACTAAGTAGAAAGTTGTAATTTCCTTAAAGAAGGTGTATGCATTTTGCTTCCCAAGTGGAGCAAGACACAATATATCCTGAATAATTTTCTAGTTCTGCAGTGTCAGGTGGTACCCAAAGGCTTCACTGGGTTTCTCCCAGTGGCCCGCCTCAGGGGATAGGGTGAGAAGGGGTATCAGCTGGGGTCCTGGCCCACCTTCTTCCATCTGTCTTGCCTTCACCAGAGATGCCCTCCTTTGTTTAGTTTTTTTTTTAATTCTCTCGTTTTAAAGTTAGTTTTATATATATATATGTATGTATAAACTTTTTATTTAATATTGGAGTATAGACAGTGAACAATGTTGTGATAGTTTCAGGCGCACAGCAGAGGGACTCAGCCATACTGCCTTAACCAGAGCTGCCCTCCTTTGTTTAGTTTTGCATCCTGGGATTTCCCATATTTTGTTTGCAACTGAATGAATCAGCTGTGTCTTTTTTTGTATGGTGAAAAAATAGAAAAAATCTTCTGCACATTACTTTATATAACTTTGTAAGTGAGGGAAACTGCAATGATGTGTCACATGTGTTAAAAGAAAATGATTAGACTGGCTGTAGTTGAAGCAGTTGCCTGATTTGGGGAAGACAGGCTGCTTGTGATGGGTTGTTCGTTCCTAAGTTCTTTCTCAGACTAAAGTGCATTGGTTCTGGCTGAAGTTTTCGCTTGTGGCGTGGGGTACCAAGGCATTAGAGCCATCCCAGTCTTAGGGCCTCCTTGTTTAGCTACTTTATCAGGTGGAATATTGAATTTTCTAACTTCTGCGTTTGTGGGGAGGTTGTAAAGACCATGAAGACGCCGCAACGCCGCTCATGGGTTCTCTCAGTTCCCATGTTGTCTAAACAGACTATATTGATACTCCCACCAACATCTGTGCTTTCTGCTTCCCTGAAGATGCCCATGATAGTTACGTCAGTGGTCTGCATTTTAAATTCATGATCACACATTTCTTTCATATCCCCCAGTACCTAACGCAGGGTGTGGCGGAGAACAGAATGCTCAGTTCAGTTGAACTGAACTGGATTTGTTAACCAGAGTTTCAGATCTAAGGATCATTTTTTTAACAAAAATCATCCTTTAAGATTAATTTACTTCTCTTGACCAGTATTTACATTATATTAGTATTATCAAATGCAAATGCATTCCTTTCAAATTCTTTATTGTTCTTTTAGGGAGAAATGGTGCAAAAGGGGACGTACACTGAGTTCCTGAAATCTGGGATAGATTTTGGTTCCATTTTAAAGAAGGAGAATGAGGAGACTGAGCCATCTACAGTTCCAGGATCTCCAGCTCTGAGGAATCGCACCTTTTCCGAGTCCTCAGTTTGGTCTCAACAGTCTTCCAGACCCTCGTTGAAAGATGCCGCTCCAGAGGACCAAGATGTGAGTTTGTCATCCTGCAAATGCCCTGGTCTGTCTGCTCTCGGTGGACTCGTGGACCTTCAGTCTTCTCCACTCGTGACATCTTCGTTTGTCCCAAAGTAGATCCTAAGTTGCCTAGGCCTTATTCCGTGGAATTGGTAGAATTAAAAGGGCATGCAGGGAGCAAGCCTGATTAGGGTTCTTCTTTGGGTGTAGGGTCGAGAATCTTATGGACTCCAGTAGTGGGTCTACTGCTATGAATTCCAGGATGCATGTGATATTGACATTAGAACTCTTCATGTTACCATAGTTAAAATCGTACTTGCTCTGGTAGACCCTGGCTTCCCTTGTTCATCCAGAGGCTTAATTTGAAGAACCCCTCATACCCAGCCTGCTATGACTTACATTAAATCAGCTACGGTTCCTACGTGTTGGAATGTTCTGGCAGTGCAGGTGACTGATGGTGGTATTTTTCCCCATTGTCAGATGGCCTGTGATAGGCCAAAGGTAGCATGTCCAAAGGACCTGACACATAGTAGACACTTTGGAGTTAGTTCTTGTCTGTCTTTCTTATCTTTCAAGACCGAGAACCACACCTTATCCACCTTGCATTTCCAGTGGCCAGCATAGAGCCCAGGACATCCATAGCCCATGTGACTCTATAATGTATTCTAAGTCCTCCAGACAGAAATGCAGAAATGCACTAGATCTCCCTTAGAAACATGCACAGGTGTTCCTCGATATCCAATCCCTCACTCTCCAAACCCGGGAGCCTGGATGATTCTGATAAGTATTCAGATTAGTCGCTCACATTCCAAACTCAGGAATCCCTCTCTGAAATTCAGGAACCAAACAGATTTGGATCATATGCTGCTCCCCTGCTATCCAAACTCACATGTCTCCAGCTCACAGTGTGAACTCAGTTTACTCTATTTAACTAATATTTTGAACCCACACTTTGTTTTATGTTTCTATAATTGAGTGACACAAATAAACTAGAGGGGTATTTTAGCTACATAACATTTTGTATAATTATTTTGGAAAAAGCTTCTGCATTTATAGTTTAATCAGTTATGTTGTAAGGGGGCTATCAATCATGGTGTTCTAATTTAAGCAAAGGTCCCCAAGAACATTGTGCAAATGGTATTCCTTATCTCTAATAGATTCCTAGAAGTAGCATGGTTGGGTAAATGCATACATGGTTTGGCTAGATACTTCCACGCCTTTCTCTGTGGGAGGCGGACCGTCTTGCACGCTCCTATCAGCATATAAGTTGTGTCTCTTTCCCCACAGCTTTGCAGTGGAGGTCGCTGTTGAATTCTAAAAATTGTAGGGTTCATTATTTATATTTTTGTCTCTCACTGCCTTTCCTTTCCAGACTGAGAATATACAGGTTACACTATCTGAGGAGAGCCGTTTGGAAGGAAAAGTTGGTTTTAAGGCCTACAAAAATTACTTCACAGCCGGTGCTCCCTGCCTTATCATCCTTTTCCTTATTCCAGTAAACATCGCAGCTCAGGTAAGTAAGGACATTTATTTTGTTTTGTGCCCTGAGGTTGATACTTATAATACTCTTTATACTGTATTATTTATTTTACTGTATTATTATTTTTAATATGTGTATTAAGGGATTTATTTCAGAAAACTGACTCCATGAGATTGTGGGATCTAGCTGGGTGAATCTGAAATCAGAAAGGCAGGTGTGCGGGCTGGAACCCCAGGCAGGAGCTGACCCTGCAGTTTTGAGGCAGAATTTCTTCCTTCTCCAGGAAGCGTCAGGTCTTGCTCTTAAGGCCTTCGTCTGACTGGAGAAGGCCCATCACACTGTTCAGGGCAATGTTCTTTACTTAAGTTCTGACGATAGATGTGAACCACATCTACAAAATACCTTAACAGCAATATCTAGATGAGAGTTTCACTGAGTCACTGGAGACTGGGCTAGCCAAGCTGACACAGAAAACTGACCATCACAGTACCTGTCAAGCTTTTTTCCTTTGAAAAATCCTGACATTTATACAATTATTAACTATATTTTGCAGTCCACTGGGATTTGCGCTGAAAAGCGTTAATATGTGCGGAGCAAAATAAGTGAGACTTACTGGGTGTTGTGTGTCCGTGACAGAGAGATTCTAGGAAAAATATGAAGTCTTTTAAAGATTTTAAAATGTCACATGCCCTTCCCTGACCTGTGGTTCTCTGGGATGTGGGGCTTGCCCCGACCTGAGCTGGAAGGACCGTGTCCGTTCTCTGGAGCCTTTCCATCACCCATTCTAGTGAGTGGGGTTTGGAGGGGGTCAGTCATGTCACTGTTTGAGTGATTGTTGTTTCCTGCTCCAGGTTGCCTACGTCCTTCAGGATTGGTGGCTTTCATACTGGTGAGTGATTCCTGGTCTGACCCAAAGTGCTAAAAAATCGACACGAATTCTCAGTTTCCCACACAGTCATGGGGGCGGGGGGATGGGGCTTGTTTAGCCTCCTCTTCTGATCCGCACATAGTTTCCCTGAAGAAAAGTTAAAGTTCCTGCTGGTGGGTGTGACCCTCCCATGGTCTCTCCTGATGTCTGACCCTTAGCGGGTTCCTTACAGACAGTTTTGAGAACTGTAAGTCATGATTCAAATTGAATTTTTATAAGGTAGACAGACACAGGGCCTTGTGAGCTGGGAAACATTTTCCAGCATAAAACATGACCCCTAAATCGAGGTTCATTTTTTTTTGTATTTACCTAATTCCATCTATTGCATAATGTTTTTTCTTCCCTGTTCCATAGGGCGAATGAACAGAGTGCCCTGAATGTCACTGTTAATGGACAAGGAAATGTAACTGAAAAACTCGATTTATACTGGTACTTAGGAATTTACTCAGGTAAAATTGAATCATCTGGTCTATTATACGAGAGTCTGAGGTGCTTACTATGAGCCTGTGTGAGCAACTAGGGCTTCCAGGAGTAATTCAGTAATGTCTTAACAGATTAAGAGTCTGAGTCGCATTTATTCTGTGAATTAATTAGAATAATTATTTTTAAAATCTACTAGAAGAGAGAGGTTGAATGAAAACTCTTAATTTGCTCTGTACTGGATTTTGGAAGTTAAACCAGGATTGCACATTCAGAAAACCAGCCACTGGAAATATGTGGCTATTGTCTACTCTAATAGGTTGCTTTAGCTAAATCTTATATCATTATATGGATGGGCAAGAGGATTAGAAACGGATCCCCACCCTGTGGTTCGGATTGTTCCAATTCTTTCTGAATAAACCTTGGCTTTTATGGACCTTGGATGAAATCCTCTGGCAGCAAGGGCCCCCACATAAAAGCATTATTCCCTCGTAGGTATGCAAAACTCCCCTTCGCCACATTGCTCATCTCTTGGGCTTCACTAATTACTTAAGAGAGAAGCTAAGCAGGGAGAAATCCAGTGTCTGGGAATTAGGATTCCGAGTCTTTCTTACCTTGAGATCACAATGTTATCGTGTCCGCAACTGTGCGATTAATTTAACTTCTGGCTTGCCAGGCTAATATTAACGTGGCTGTCTGTTTTCACAAGAGTGCCTAGAATATATGTAGCTTTTAAAAGGAAATCCTCATCTAAAATTTTAAATATTCCCGCAGGAAATACTCACACAAGCCTTCTGCAAAGATAGAGTGAGTTATCTTTGTAAGAACATACTCGCTGAAATTTTGTGTGTATTTCGTTGATCTCTTGTTAAGAAATCTAAGCCCATTAGCTGTTTACCTTCTCAGTTGGTGGACTATGAGGGCTTAAAGGAAGAAGGAAGGGATTTTGTTATACATTCATATAGGATGGTGGGCTAAGGAAAGTGCCTATTGATGGAATCCAGGAATTTGAGCGGTTTTCAGGGTTTAAATAAGTGTTGTGTCATCTAAAGGGAAAAAAGTACTTGGTGGAATATTTATTACAGAAGTTATTCTATTTAGCATTGTGAGTTCAAAAGATCTTAGGGGAGGGTATTTTAATTTTTAGGTGCATAGTAAGTACTCATATCACTAACAAAACGGAATTTAAATGATTATTTATAATTTGTATTTTTCTTACAATTCAGTTAGTTAGAAATAGATTTTCTGCTTGAAAATTAATGTGGTATTGTCAGATTCTTTAAAGCTACTTGGGCTTTGTCTACAAGGAAATGGTAGTCAATCATTTCTCCTGTTACCTGTTAATTCACATGCTGTTACCAAAGCATATCACAATATTAGATCGAGACATGTTGTAATTAGTAAGATTTCAAATGCGAAGAAGGGACCATCAACTACTTTTAAAAATTATCTTTCTTCTGAGCTTTTAGTAGAATGTATAATTGAATTAGGAAATCCTTGAATGAAATGTTATTTTACACTTGATGTTTTTCCCCATGAGGTTTCTGTTTAATGAGAGGAATACCATGATTTTTATATTCTTCTTTTTAAATGTACCTTGTGAATGCATTAAACTCTTTTAGAATCCAGATGCTTAATGGAATAAAGTATTTACGTAATATCTTTATAAGCTGCGTGGCATGGTTTAGCATCCTTGAAGAAAAGGCAGAGATCTTGTGCTGAGTGGTTTCTCTATTTCAGGGTTAACTGTATCTGCCGTCCTTTTTGGCATCGCCAGATCTCTGTTGGTTTTCTACGTCCTTGTTAGTTCCTCACAAACTTTGCACAACCAAATGTTCGAGTCCATTTTGAGAGCTCCAGTATTGTTCTTTGATAGAAACCCAACAGGTAAGTCAGACACCAAGTTTCTCAGTAAATATGTCTTGTTATCGTACTTAATGCCTGATTACGTTTGATATTTGAGATGCTTGGAAGAAAATCACTGCATGTTGATCCATTTTCTACAAAAAGCTTTGCTGCTGTTTTTTGCCTATGAGAGGATATCTGAATATAGAGGCATATAAGCTTTTATTCCAGTTTATGTGTGTGTGGAAAGATAAGTGTATGCTCACTTTGCAGAATGATTTAGGAGCCGATTTGTTGTGTGGCAAATGAAACACCCTACATTTGATGCAAATATATTTAAATATTTTTGGCTAGTTGCTAAAATATTGGCTGTGTTATATTCTGTTAAGGTAGGTTGTCTGCTAGAACCTTCTTATAATGAATCTCTACACGACAGGCTGTGTGTTTCTTTCTTTCATTTCCCATCTGCTTGTGGAATCACAGAGCTCTGGCATGTGCCGTGACTATGACGTTTACCTAGAATGGTAATGAAAAATTAATTAAAACCCAAGATTAGTGAAATGTAAACATCCTTTTCAATAAAATTAACTGTGTAATTTACATTGGGCTTTTGGTGGCATGTAAGAGGCCTTGTGGTACACAGCAGGTGGGTCTTCAGTAGTAAGTTTCTGGATATGAGTGTCCCTGGAGGTTTTTCAGTGGTTGCTTCCTCCACACTCAGGCCTTTGACCCGTCTTGCTCCTGACCTGGGCTCCTATGAAGAGTTAGTTCATCAGCATACATGCCCTCTCTGTTCACTTGGTTCGACTTGTGGTGAGGCCCAGGGTGGCTTTGTTTTTGCAGGCAGTGATTGACAGTACCTTTCAAGGCAGGGATGTGGGCGGGAGGGAGGACAGGAGTAGCCTTGGCTTGGCCATCAGCTAGCCATGTGACCAAGGCCAAAGCAGATACATACTGCTGAGCAGGCGAATCTCAAGGCAGGATGTTGTCTGCCTTGTTGTAAACGTATGGACTCTGGAGCCAGCTGCCTGGGTTCAGTTCTGGTGCTAGTTACTAATAGTGATAGTCCGTTAACGTGATATTAATATTTACGTGTTGGTTATTTAATTTCTCTGTGTCTCAGTTTTATCTGTAAAATGGGGGTGCTCTTCACACACTCATTAATATATTGATACTGTTAGAATTAATTAGGTTAATACATTCACAGTGCTTAGCATACGGTCAGTGCCTAATGAACCTTAGTGACTATGAATACATGGTATCTGGGAACATCCTCTCCTGTGAAATGGGAACAACTGCTGCCCCTCCTGTTTCCCAAGACTGTCGTGGGGATTCAGGAAGACTGTGCAGGGCGGCACGTTGTGCAGATTTATTCAGCACGTGTTGTTTAGTCCAGGCACTGTGCAGAGCACAGGACGGTAAACGGCAGAGGCCCACACAGATCTCGTCTTTTTATGTCATCATCATGCAAAAGTGATTGGAGGATGATGTGCTATTATGGCTGTGAAGTTGCTTCAATTTGTCAGTTAATGTGAAAACTACAGCCATAAAGTTGGGAGCAGTAAGTGGGACTGGATGTCTGTTATCACAGCCTCTGAGTGCTGGTGACCACAGTTAACCAGGCTCTTCATGTTCAAGACCTGTAGGCTTCTTCAGACGCTGGTTTATTTGTCATTCAAGGATCTGGGACCACGTTTAAATCTTTGAGGTCGCTCATCTTAGAGCAGCCGGCACGCTCGTGTTTACCTTGCCTCCCCCTCCTGTATGTATTAGCAGGACTTGATTCCTTCAAGAAAATACAAGCCCAAATAAGTACTACGAACATAGGCCTAGTTTGCCCAAAAGGTTTAGGGGCCAAGAATTATTTATTTACTCTTTTAGTGGTAGATGAAAACTTTTTTTAATTAAAAATTTTAAGTGATCGAATTTAATTTTCTGTTTGGATAAAAATTTTGTACTTTTTACAGTTGGAAAAAGTACAAACTCTTACATGGGTAAGAAGTATGCCTCTTAGTTGACATTATTGATTGTGTATAACCTAGTAATTATATAATACTCTTTAAAATTCCCCTCTACAGTAGAGAGATGGACATGCTTGACTTTTAAGTTGCATTAAATATCTGCATTTGATGCGTCCAAGTTCCCAGCATAAAGTTGTGGCCCCTGAGTTCCAGAGTATGTTCTCCAGGTAGCGTGGAGAGATCAGGAAGCATATCCTTCCATTGTCAGAGCACACTCTCCGGGAGACCCCAGGGGTGAGTAAGTTTCCTGTGAGTTCAGGATCCTGACAGCCTCCCAGAGTTAGAAAAGGGAGGGAGAGGAAGGACTTTGGCCAGTGTGTAGAGTTGGCATGGTGACCGATGGAAGCTGGAAACTCCAGGCAGAGGCCCATCGGATCTGCCCCATGCCCAGTCTGGCTGGGATTTGCAAGCAGTTCGCCAGAGTTCCCTTCTGCCCACTTGTGCCAGTAGATTCTCACTGACCCTGAACTGGATTGTCACTATGCCTTTTATACATTCATCCATTGGTGGGAATGCTCCAGATGTCCCGTCTCCCTTCTCGTGCTTCATCTCAGATCCTCATGAACTTTGTTAGACGCTCGGGTACTCTGCACTTATGCTAAGAACCAGGCCTCCAGGGGAAGTTCCTGAAACACGGGTTGTCCTACCAAAGTCCCAAGTTCACTTGTATTTTAAGAAGGAGGGCAGAGTCAGCCTGGCAAGTGTGCGGTTCTTCTGTATAGCATAGTTTCTCTGCCTGCAGTTGAACATTCCAGGAAGCCGATTTTAAAGAGGGTTCCATCCCTCTAAGCTCCAGTGGCTATGTTACTGTCCATTTTGAATCCTTGTATTGGGCGCATGAAGTTTACTTAGTTTGTTTATGTAATTTGATACCTTATTGCCTACTGGTCTTTCATAATCTGTTCCGTAGAATGGCAAAAGCAGTGTTTCTTTTTTCTCTTTTCTTCTTACCTTCCCATTAGCTCACCATCTCTGCTGTGCTTTCTTCCTTCGATGTATTTTAGTAATGGTACTGTGTGTGTTTATTAAAGTGCCACATGTTTCCAGGGGCCCCGACGTTTCTTACACGATTTGACTGCAGCTGGATTTGAATAGTACAGTGCCTTTGCAGATGTGGGCTGTGTCCCTGTGCTGTTTGCTGCATCCACCTCTTCCTAGCCAATCTTTGTCTTTTATCGCCAAAGCTGCATTTCACTTGTATCAGATCTTCATACACAGGTAACGCAAATCTCAGGTCAACAGTAAATCAGTTAGAAATTTAGAGATCATTACTATTTTGAATCCAAATTGTGTTTCCGTTGAACAGGCAGAAGTTGTTTTATTTACATCTGGCACAAGAGGGCAGCATGATCTACATTATTTCAGGGATATAATGTAAGGGGCACCTTATTGCAAGATCTGCTCTTTTTGTATTAAAGATTTCTTGGAAATTCCATTTTTATGTCTTGAATCTTTGTATTTTGTAGTACTGATACAGAATTTTTAAAACACTGTTGTGGTTTATTATGTGTGAAACAGTAAACTCTTGTTGTCCTGAAATATCTAGCATTTCAAACAAGGTATTTAGATCTCTCTTTTTTTTTTTTTTTTTTAATAACAAGTTTGGTTGTTTTTTTTTTTTGGCTGCGCAGGGCGGCATGCAGGATCTTAGTTCCCCTCCCAGGGATCGAACCTGCCCTCCTAGCCATGGAAGCACGGAGTCTTAACCACTGGACTGCCAGGGATTTCTTAGCTTATGTGTTGTACCCTAGTAACCGGAATAGACTGCTGTTGACTTTTTTTTTTCTTGGCTGCTTTGGTTGCTGCGCGCCGGCTTTCTTTAGTTGCGGCGAGCAGGGGCTATTCTTAGTCGTGGTGCGCAGGCTTCTCATTGCGGTGCCTTCTCCTGTTGCGGAACATGGGCTTCAAGTGAGCCGGCTTCAGTAGTTGTGGCACGCAGGCTCTAGAGCGCAGGCCCAGTAGTTGTGGTGCACGGGCTTAGCTGCTCCGCGGCAGGTGGGATGGGATCTTCCCGGGCCAGGGATCAAACCCGCGTCGCCTGCATTGGCAGGTGGATTCTTAACCACTGCACCACCCGGGAAGCCCCGCTGCTGACGTCTTGACTGGATATATTTTAATTCCTGAAGGGTAAAATATGGTCAGTTGTAGGACCTGAGTCAAACATGAGTTTTGTAAGAAATACGACCACACAGTTTCTTCCATTTTCATCCATGCCATCAGAGTCAGCAGAAATATTTTATTCTTATCAAGTGTCTAGAATTTCACCCTTTGTTTTGGAGAAAAGATGAGAAGAGGGTTGTCGTGCTTTTTCATGCCTAATCCTTGTGACAAGACACTTGGCTGAGTGCTTGGAGTGCAATGGATTCCGGATAAATAATTGTTTATTTTCTGTCAGTTTGTTAATTTGACTCTAAGAAACTGTGCCACCGGCGTTGCTAGATGTCGTATTTCTTCTCTTACGGAAACGCGAAGTTAATTGGATTGTGGCCAGTATGTTCATTTCACGCGACTTATTTTTCTGCAGTGTGCGCACACGTGTTAGTTCACTTATTTATGCATTCAGTGTAAAAAGAAAGGTACAAATGTATATCTTTAGTTTTTCTTTACAGATCAAGTTAAGTTAGAGCTAACGCATTACCAAAAGACAAAAAGTACTAATTTCTTTTGTTCTTTTTATTCTTCTGGTAGCACTACAGTCTAAGAGAAGACATATTCTCTTATCTTCTGTAATCAGAACTCTAGAATTGCCCTAAGGATTAATATTTCCAACTTGACTGAGTGGGAAATGAGACTCTGCAGATTTCACGCATGTAAAATACCCTGAATTAGGATGTGCATCATGTAGGAATTGAGGGTTGGAGCAAGGAGGAGGGTAGTGGAGGTTTGAACTATTGCCGTTTCTTTAACCTGGAAAGGGAGTCCTTAGCCTCCACTACAAGTTGCTAATGAACTTGTGAAGAAGTGAAAAGTGATTTGAAAGCAACGTGGTGAGCTTTTTGTAGTATCAGAATAACCCTCTTGCTCTAGTATTTATAAAATCGGTTGTCAACAGACCACTGCCTTGCTAGAAAAAAGAGTCCTCCGTAGGGAAGAATAATAATTGCAGGGATACCTGTCTGTTTATTCAGTTCAAATGACCACTGAGGTTAGTGCTAAATGCATATTTTTAACAAGTATAATATTTCAGAACTGTCAAAATTACCTTGATAATAGGCCTGTTAAATTATAGCTCTATAAGTTAGGAGGTAAGATGGCTCTGCTTAGCACACAGTAATCTATGCCTGTCCACACAAGTGATTCTGCTGAGCAGGTAGCATGTTAGAACAAGAAATACTGGTCCTGAAACCTCTGATTTATGGTAGGTGTTGTTTTGACACAGCATCATTCAGACAATTTACAAGGCAAGGCTTCGTGTTAAAATACTTCACCAGTGTCATCATTCGTCACCGACATAAATATTCAGTAGTGATGCTGGAAAACTGGTAATACGCCCATTCATGCCAAATCACTTGCTATGTTTCCTTTCAAGTGAGATCTGTTGTGGATATGGTTAAAAGAAACTATGATTTTTCTTCCTTGAGAGCAGATGAGCTGTAAGTAATTGAGAATAAGAATAACAACTATCCTGACAGCTTTCATGTACTCATCTTGCCTAGGTTGCTTTTAATTCTGGCTTAAGTCCTACAGCCTCACTCCCCCCCCCCCCCCCCCGCCTTTGTTTTTCTTCCCTTTCTTTGCTTAGTGCACATTGTAGAGAACATATTTATATGTACATTAGTTAAAGAGGCTTTTTGTGTTCGAAGGAAGAAGTTAGTCATCATCTGAAAAGCTTTGTTGCAAAACTAAAACACACATTTCCCCTTTCATTTTTCCTTGTTAAAAATAACAAATGCAAGTGACTAGAATGGGAATAACACAAAAGATTTCATCAATCATGATGATTCTCAATGGCCACATAAATATTACTTTTTCAGGTTTCAATTAAACAGCTAATAGTTTGAAGTAGGTGTGGTAATTAAATCCTGTTGGGTTGTGACATATTAAAAATAATGTTTTTCACATAACAATGGTTATATGTACTTAAAGTCTTATCAGGGTGATATTAAGTCACATTTTATGGGTGTTGCGCGTTTACTGCTAATAGTATCATAGAAGCCTTTGTTACGAGTTTAAATAGTTACATATATTTGATTACCATTGTTATTTTGTCAGTAATCTCTATAAAGGTGATTATTATAGCACTTGTCTACACCTGGTAAATATTGCAACATTTTGGTGTACATTTTAAATCTATTAGAATGTTCTGATTACTCTTTATCCATTTTTTTTCTCTGTGAATAATCATACATGGAAATACGGACAATTTAGTAACAGAGAAAGCACTGTCGTTCTCCAATAAAATGTTAAAAAGATACGATTTGAGAAGCTTGTACCTTGTTCGATGTGCTAATGGTACTGTCCCCGGAAATTGTTAAGGATGACATTTTACTTGATTGCATTTAAAACTTTTCCAATATCATAGGATATAGAAGTTCTCCACTTCATTTTAGTATGTGTTGTCTCAACCTTCAGCTTAATTGGAGCCAGGCGGTCTTTGGTACCCAGGACTTCACTGCTGTATTCCAGTTTCTGGTCTTAGTGTGCTCAGTAATTTGGCATTATTTTATGGGATGTATGAATTATAGTACAGTTATCCCTTGGTATCCTCGGGTGGTTTGTTACAGGACCCCTGTAGATACCAAAGTCTGAGTAAGCTCAATGTCCCTAATACAACCTCTGCGCATCCTCCCATATACTTTAAATCCCTGCTAGATGACTTATACTTTTACTTATATAAGCAAATTCAAGTTTTGCTTTTTGGAGCTTTCTGGGATTTTTTTCAAATATTTTTGATCCATGGTTGGTTGAATCCAAGGATGTGGAACCCATGGATGGGAAGGCCCAAGTGTAAGTGTAATTCAAATACTGTTATTTAACAACACCTGCCTCCCCAGACACACACACACAGACACACACACACACACACACACACACACACACACACACTATTACTTCAACCTTGTAGCTGTTTGTGACAGTCAGAAAATACATCAAAGTAGTTTTATGACACAGTTCATTGCTTTTGTACAGCTATTTCAAGAGAAACTGGAATAGTTCTTCGAGGTCGGATTCAACAACAATAAACATTAAGTATATCAATTTCCTGGACTGAAAATTCCATATGGTTTTGCTTTACGGCCAAGTCTTTCCCCTCAAAGATTTGATTTCAAAGCTCTCCTATGACACCATGGGGCGAAGTTTGATTTTCATTTTCTAGCTGGAGCCTTCATCTTCTGTTACCATTTCTTCCCTGCCTCCCCTTTATTTTAAACATTATTCTTATTTTGCCATGAAGAGAATGGAAAAAAATCCAAATATTGATAACATTGAGCCAGCAATGTTTTATTTCACATAAAGTTATGTTTTAGTTAATTAATTAATTAATTTTAAAAATATTTATTTATTTGGCTGCGCTGGTCTTAGTTGTGGCATGTGGGATCTTCTTTGCCGTGTGCGGGATCTTCGTTGAGGCGTGTGAGCTCTTAGGCCTCTTAGTTGTGGCATGTCGGGTCTAGTTCCCTGACCAGGGATCGAACCTGGGCCCCCTGCATTGGGAGCCTGGAGTCTTAGCCCCTGGACCACCAGGGAAGTCCCCATAAAGTTATGTTTTTAATCTCTATAGTACTTTTCACAAGTACAAGTAAATTATAATTTAGGTAATTATGTATCGACTGCCTGTCTCCTCTGTTAGCCTTGTGCTCTCTGCCCTCCTAGAGTATATCTGTGGTGTTACTGTGAAAGCCTCCAAATCAGGATTGGGCAACTGTAGCTGCTTTGTAAGTATTTGTTGACTGGATAGAGGAAAGGGTGTTCGGAGTGTATTTGAATCTCTCCATGCCATGATCTCGAAGAACAATGGAAGTTTGCAGTCTTGAAAGAACACTTGGTGTTTATATTAATTGAATTCTTCCTTATAGTTTATTTTCCAAAAGTAGAATTTGTAATAGATTATTTATGGTGGACTTTGTTTTTGGCGTTTGATGGCATGAAGAAAAAAACCACCCATATTGGTTCTTTGGAAGCTGCGGCTCATAGAACCAGACTATGCAAGGTTCCAAGTTCTCCTGATGCCAGTCAGTCACGGAAATGAAACTGTCGAACACCTAATATGTTCCCCTGTGGTTTAGTTGTGCATTGAAGACGAGTCTTGGCACTTAAGAGGGTTAAATATTTGATACCTGGTAGTTTTACCTTATAAACTACAGTCCCTTAAGAAGTAAAGAGGGGGGATTCAACCATTTTAAAATGTCAGTAGACATTAGTAAACTGTTATTAGACAGGGAGCTCAGATGTAGGTGGAGATGCTGCAGCGTTCCTGCTCTGCTAGAACAGAGCTTTGGAAGAACTGTCACTTCACTTTTAACTGGGGCTTTTTTGCTCATCAAAATGACCATTTATTGGTCATTTACTGGTTGTCAGTTGTGGTCCCAAGCATTGGAGCAAAAGTCCTGTCTTCAAGGCATTTGCAAATTAAAAAAATTGCCGACAGTGGATTATATATTATTATTATTTTTAATCTAGTGTTAATGTTCTACAATTCCATATAGAAAAGGTACAGATTCAGAGGCCTGTGGGCTCTTAGTTGTAGCATGTGGGATCATAGTTCCCCGATCAGGGATCGAACCCATGCCCCCTGCATGGGGAGCATGGAGTCTTAACCACTGGACTGCCAGGGAAGTCCTCTTTGGGCTTTTTAGAAGTGTGTTACAAATGCTTTGACAGTAGGTAGAACATAAGCAATGGCATTTTCTCCATAAGTAATGGTATCATGAAATCAACTATGGTCTGTTGAGTGTTCTTTTCATTCTTGGTAACCACGATTATTCTGTTAAAAATTTCCCCCTCATATAGATAGAAAGTCCATCTGACAAGCTTTAAAGTGCACTTTGAGTGGAAGTTTATTAAAATACTGTGGTTAAATGGAAAGATGTCATGAAATCAAGTTCTCTGTTCTGTAAATATTTTCCTTTCATTTCTTTTTTGCATCTGCATTTTAATAGATTGTATCACACGGGGAAATGTTTCAACCTCTTGAACACCTGGAAAGTCTATTTTAGACTTGTTATGTGTTTAAGAATCTTTATCCAGACATTATTCCAAATACAGTCATGCTCCTCATGATGGGGAATCCTGCCTCTGGGTCTGCTGCTGGGAGAAGGCAGTGCCACCAAGCAGCGTGTTGTTAACACGTCAGGAGAAACCAGAGTATCTGCCCTGGTTGATTTTCAGCCCAAGTTCCTGATTTTGGGATGTTTAAGTCAATAATTAGTTAATGATTTCTCTCTGAACTTCAAGTGGATGTTTCTAGAAGTGATTTTTTTTTTTTTTTTTTTTGCAATACACGGGCCTTCACTGTTGTGGCCTCTCCCGTTGTGGAGCACAGGCTCCGGACGCGCAGGCTCAGTGGCCATGGCTCATGGGCGCAGCCACTCCGCGGCATGTGGGATCTTCCCGGACCGGGGCACGAACCCGTGTCCCCTGCATCGGCAGGTGGACTCCCAACCACTGCGCCACCAGGGAAGCCCTGGAAGTGTTCTTTTGACTCAGTGACTGATCTTATTCTTTACGCTGCTTGAGGCATATAATGAAAATGTAGAGACTTTTGAGGGTGTGGTAAGAAAAACAAAGCTTCCACCTCTTTCTGTTCTACACAAAGATATTTGAACAGATACCACAGTGCATGTGGATTTGTCCTTAAACATATTTTCTTACATAAATAATTCTGTTTATCTAGGTCAGTAGCAGTGCTTTGAGATGTAGTCAAGATCATGGATTAATTTTTTTTCATTACCTTCACATATTTAAACATAGAATAAGAAGAAATGGTTGCTTTCTTACATGTAGTCATTATTTTTAGAATTTTTTTTATCTTTTCTGTTGGTGTCAGGCTGGCCTGGGCTCATAAAATTTATTTCCTTTGGAACTATAAATTTATTATTTTTCCTTTTTGGAAAATAAAGTGGCAATAATATCTTAAAATTATATCTCATGGTAATATAAATCTTAACTATATTTTCCTCTTAGCATAGAAATGAAAAGGTTGTCAAATATGGCTTAATGAGTTCCACCGATGGGTGATACTGTAGACAGAAATATTTTTTATTGGTGCCAAGTTTTAAATGTTAGTCTTGACATAATCCTGTAAATAGGAGGAAAATAAACACGTATTTCAAGATGATGAGTAATCAGTGTTGCTAGAAAATTGTTCTTCCTTGACTTCAAGATTAAATAAATAGTTGTTGACATAGCCATACTAATAAAAGGCAACACCTGTGTAATCCAGACAGTCAGTGGTTTAGCCTTCAATCAGATAAGCTGCTGTGTTTGTAAACAAATTGTCCAGTCTTTAGACCAGGTGAGTATATTTCAGTCATACATTAGGGAATTTTAAAACTTGAATGAAGGAGGTTTAATTCCCCTTGATATCAAATTTTTTAACCACTCACATCTCCTTTCACAAAGTAGACACTATAAGAGTTTCATGCTTAATTGACCTGGCCTTCAGGTGTTTCATCTCTTAGTTGTTGTTATAACCAAGTTGCCAACTTTTTAACGTAAGATTAAGGTTTGAAATTTTAGGTAACACAATGAGTACCTTATAGGTTTTGGATAAACATTGAGTATTTTTAAAAATATACCTCATCTTTTCTCTCCCCCTAATTCTTATGTCCATTTTTTATTTGATATCAGATAAGAGAACTTTGTCATCAGTAGACATTTTAAAGCTATTAATGGAAATGGAGTTGGGATGTAGGTGGAGATATCGCGATGTCTTAGATCTGCTAGAACAGAGCTTTGGAAGAGCTGTGCCAGTCACTTCACTGGCACGATCAAGACCCTCTTGATTGAAGCACAGTTATCTTAAGCAGCATTGATGTGGGCTGGTGGTGGTGGTGGTGGTGGTGGTGGTGGTGTGTGTGTGTTTGTGAATGAGAGAGACTTCTTTTGAGTTAGATTGTCACACCGGAACAAGATTCGTATTATTAGATTCTATTAAAGAGATGTAAAATTTTAGGTTTGAATATTAACCAGACAATAAAGTGATCTTTGACTTTACCAACACCAAATTGAATGGTTTTCCTTTATTTTACAAATAGTGGTTTTGACTACTGTAATTTGGTATCCACGGTGCCCAGTGGTAAAGAGAACAGACTTTGGAATCAACCTGCCTGACTGTGAATCCAGCTTGGCCAGTGACAGATAGACCTTTGTCCAGTCATTTAAACTATCTGCCTCAACTTTATCTTTACAATGGGGATGATTGTATAATAATAGCACCAATGTTGTTTTATGTGTGTGAGAATTACTTTATGTAAAGCACGTAAAGCAATGCCCAAGAAATAACTGACATTGATTGAATTTTGACTAAGTGACATCACGAAATTTTAGCGATTTTCCTTTTTGTCTTTTTTTACCCCTACAAAATCCAGAGGAATATGTTAATTTTGATAAAATGGTGGGAAAGGATGTGTGTATTTTCCCAGATGCAAGGAAAAATATGTAAATGATCAAGACTAACAACCTACAAAGCAAAATCAACGGCATGTTTTTTGTTTGTTTGCTTGTTTTGTTTTTGTTTTCATCGGGGCTTAGCTTCGTTTCCCGAGTTCATTTTAATCTGGTTTCACAGCGGGAGCTCAGTTTTGCATGTAAGTACCAAACATCTGGTCTGTTTTGTTTGTTTGAAAATGATACGGCTGAAGTTTATTACAGAAGTCTATTGTGTAATTAAGTAAAGACAGTTTGAAATTTTATAATATAACTTCTATTTAAATGGAACATTGTAATTATTCCAGGGAACGGCTGTACTTCTTAGGAGCAGCAGGGACTTACTATTTTTTAAAGAAAACGCTGTAACTGGTCAAAATGTATTCACCTTTTCCAAAAAGCATGAAAAATGGCAAATTTCACAAGTGAAAGTTAAAGTTGACCTAAGGCAGTTTTAGACTGTCCAGCCTTCACATTTTATTCATGGGATGTTTTTAGAGAAATTTCGTGGTTTGTTCACTCAGGTCAATTCCAGGCAGTTTTCCTGCATTTCTGTCAGATGGACATTCTGATACTTCAAAACTTCTTCTCGTGCAAAATAATGGTTAAAGCAGCTTGGGATGAAAATGAGATTCCCTGTTAGTTGTTATAAACCGTAGATTACATTTTTAATGCAGTTAAAGGCATACCAAATGCAACAGAACAAATACAGTTTTCCTATAAATATTTCTCAATTAGCATTGATAAACGAACCATGTAAATGCCATAACTTACTGGCTGGGTAAAATGGCATTGAGGTCCCTGAAGAATACATCATTTTGGGTGGAGAGACCTAAGTGAAGACAGAGAGAGCACTTAACTTGGTTAACACCTGCCTGCCAGGTGGCTGTATTAGTTAGGCAGGGAGCCCCTACCTCGTCCCAGGTCTTGGCATTCAAGAACTCAGTTATGTTTGAGAGGCCTTAAGCTCTGAAATTCAATGATTTTATCATCCTGCAGAACTGGCTTAGAAATAATTTGATGAAGAAGAAAACCAAAAATAGGTTGTAAGGACTTAGAGGATTTTTGTGATAGTAGTTTCCGCACACGGTATAATGTTTCAGAGATCTGCTGCACGACAGGTTTCGTCTGTTGGCAGTTATAATGTAGTCCCCTATCATTGAACATCAGCCTGAAGTATGATAAATTTGGACTACTGCCCTATGTCTTGTCATTTCAGAGCAACGTTGGAAATGTATTTGACAATTTAAACTTGTTAAAATACCGTCTCTTCCATTGCTTCATTTCATCTTTAATACCATCGAAGCACAAGAAATTTTTTTGCAGTCTCTTCTGCCTCTGTCAGATGCATGGTCTTCTTTACCTTCTTGCCGAATCCTCTACTTACTGTCCCCATTGGTTTTTATTTGTGAACCATAGAGATATGATGCCTAGAATTGAAAATAATGACCCAGTTTGCCCCAAATCATTAATCATCATACAGATTATATAACTCAACATTTAAGAAGCGTCTACATATGCCAGTGTGCTGGGAATTTTGCGTAAGGTAACCAGATACTGTATTCTGAAATCTCCATGGCCATTTTCTAAAGATCCGGCACCCATTCCTACATATTATATATCGTTATACAATAATGGCAGCTCTTCAGGTAGAGGTGAAGTTATGTTTAGCAAAGTATTTCCTATGAAATGAATGTGGACATTGTATGAATCAGAAATTGTTTCAGAAATTTCCATGACCTGGACAGTCTGCACGAAACAGGTATTTCAGTGTGTATGCAATGAATGGATATGTGTATCTGAGTGTGTGTGTATGAATTCTTTGATCTTCATCTTCCTCATTTTGTTTATCCAGCTTTTATGTGAGCTTCTTGCTTTTATCAGTTCTCAGAAGGATTTAGCATTTGAAAATGAATTAGTTCCCGAATGGGGGTCGGAGATGGATCTTCCATCTACAAGGAAGATGACTGTTTCTGAAAACTAGATGATCATTTTTGGCTGTTCTCGTGGCCCTATTTTTTAAGAGACTTTTACTAGTGCCTTGTCATGACTTTTAAAAAAGGTATATTTGTGGTGCAACATTGTATAAGTTTAAAGTGTACAACATATTGATTTGGTCTATTTATATTGCAGTATGATTGATATTGTGTTAGCTGACTAACACCTATGGCATCATATAATTATAATTTATTCTCATGTTGGGAATGATTAATATCTAGTCTCTTAGCAAATTTAATATCTATAGTACAGTTTTGTTGTCTGTCATCACTGTACTGTGTTTTAGGTCTCCAGGGCTGCTTTATCTATTAATTGCAAATATAGACCTTTAAACATCTCATTTTACTGTCTGGTTTTATGAGTTTGATTTTTTTTTTTTTTTTTTTAGATTTCATATATAAGAGATATCATACAGTATTTGTCTTTCCCTGTCTGACTTATCTCACTTCGCACAATTTCCTCAAAGTCCATCCGTGTTTTTGCAAAAAGAAAAAAGAATTTTCTTTTCTCCCATGGCTGAATAGTATTTCACTGTGTGTGTATGTATCTATGTATTTATCTATACACATAACATCTTCTTTGTCCATTCATCTGTTGATAGACTCTTTGGTTGTTTCTGTATCTTGGTTATTGTGAATAACGCTGCAGTAAAAACAGGAGTGCATGTATCTATTCTAAATCCTATTCCATTTCTGTCTTGACTTTCAGAATAAAATTTTTGTAATTTTATAACTGATCATTAGTTAGGAAAATGTTAGATCTGAAATTTATATTATTTGATATTATAAGAAAATATGTGGGATCTTGGTTTCATAGTGAGCTCTTCTTTGGCATTTAAGTCACTCTTGGGAGTGAAAACAGCAAAGCACGCGTGTGAGCGTTTTTTTCCCTAACTTAAGTGGGGAGGAGTCAGAGAGAGTTAGTTCTCAGATCCTGTCATATTAGAAGTGCCGTTAAGCATCCCATGATGTCTTTAATAATTTGCATAAAGAGAAAACTACCCTTAGTAGGCTATCTTGGAAATGTAGTTTAATGTTTAATAGGGTTCATGTTGACTTTAAATGGGAGAATATTATGGTTAGAGGACTCGGAGTGGACAGAATGGAGCGAGAAGGTTCCTATTGGGGGAACCACAGCAAAACCACTCCCTGTATTATAGGAACCCCACCCAGCTCTTCGGTAGATCTAAAGATATGGCGGTGCTATAGAAGATTGGGTAAGTTCTCGCATTGGTTTCATTTAGATAAACCCTGTTACTAACCAGGAGCTTAGAGTTGATAATGATGGCAGCCTGGAGCCATAGATGAATCAATCCAGGTGAAATCCCACTTAAAACCACCTTTTCTCTTTCTTTTATTCAGGCTTTGGTACCTAGTTCGTTTTTCACTCCCCTACCCCATGCCCCTACTCCCCAAATTTATGGTGACTGGAAAGAGAAGAGATTCTTCAGTTGTCTGTTTTACTGTCTGATTTTTTTTGTAGTGACGTTAGTGTTTTGCTTTCTTACTTGTTTGTCTGATATAGAAGTAAAAAAATATATTTGTAAAGTTGCAGGAAAATAGTGCCTAGAATATCTTATTATTTAGTCTATAAGGCCCAATATTTTACAGTGAGACAGTTTTCTTTCTGCTCGTTCAACTTTTGCTTATTCACCTTCTCCCAATTAGTATAAGGATAGGATCTCATCCTAATTTTAGCCATCGTTTTGTTTTTTGTTGTAAACTTAGGTGTATAACCTGGAAGTATCACTGTTTTCTTGGTTCCTGGGAAAACCTGTTTCTAGTGTCATTTAAGTTCTGATAGAAATGCAGAAATAGGGTTTCTGAACCGTTGCGGGCTTGGCCGGCTCCCTGGATGATGACTGGACCAGCTTCTCCTTTGTCGGGCTAAAGTAACCCAGCGTCGTGGTCCTGGTCCCCAGTTGTCCGTCCTCCCCCCACGTGCCTCACTTCTCAGGTTCTTTTCAAATATTGGCTGAAACATATTAAGGTTTATTTATCAAAAGTGTCATTAATCCCCGGGCGCGTGACCCCCACCCCCACCCCCACCCTCGCCCAGTATAATATGTAATTTAGTGAAAGATTGCGTGTGGGGCTTTCTGTTCGTGTGATAGCCTGTGTTCTCCCTCTTCACACTGCACTTCAGAGCAGCATTAAGTTCTTGGATTTTTGAAACTTTTTGTTTCCTTTGTTGAGGGCACAGGTTAGGCAAAAATAATTGGCTGATAAAGACTGCATCTGGACAAAAACAGAAACAAATGAGACCTAGGTGAAAAGTGAATTGACCTGAGAAATCCAAGGATAAGGAATAAGGTGTTTTGATCGGAGAGAAGTAAAACGTTGTCTCGGACTCTCTTCTCCATGCACATTTTGATACATTTCATGGCATTTGCAGGCGAGAACCATTCAGCCTTGGGCCTCCTTGCAGCCTCCACGTTGTAACGTCTCGGTGAATTAAAGCTCTCTTACTCTTTTCTGATGAAAATATTAGCAGTTTCGGAATTGTGACTAGTGGATCTGTTTGGCTCTGAGGAAACCTTTCAGCAATGGGACTTTTCATCTGAGGCCCGTGAGCCCACGACTGTCCAAGAGATTGGGGTCTGCAGTGATTTTGCTTCATTACGAGCCTACACCAACATTATTTGATGCAACCGAGTTTCAAATGCTGCTAAGGAGCACGGTTAAGGTCATGGTCTTAAAGGACTTCTATGTCCCGCAGAAGCCTGATTTTCGCCTACTATGTAGAACAGCTTGTGCAGTATAGCTCTTGGGAGGTGAATATTTGTTCGTGTAGGTTACAGTCGCCAACATACCCTGAGAGTGGTGGGAATGTCAGGCAGAATATGTATTTTGAGGAAAAAGAAGAACGAGTATGCAAAAATTAGTCATGGAAATCCATAAATACCAGGCCAAGAATATTCCTGCAGATGTGTCCGTTGGGTTTTACTAGGAATGATGGACAGATACATTTTCAGATTTTCCTAATAGAGAAGTTTCTTAAAAGTTCAGCAAAATTATGTCTTTATAGGTTTTAAACCCTTTCCCCTTTACGTAGAGATTTCTCCTTTCCTCAGTTGCTAGAGTTTTCTGTTGAAAGAGTGCATGAGAAGCCTTTTATTCTATGGATTTCTTTTTAACTGTCCCTTAAGAAATACATGCCAATTCTCGAGACTAGTACCCTGGTGCAGTCTCTGGTAGCCTGGATTACCGAGATGGTTTGCTGTTCATATTGTTTGCTCGTGCAACGAGAAATCAGGTTTTAACACCTGATGAATACCTGCAAATTCTTTGTTGAATCAGTATCTTGTCCTTAGACTAGCTTTGAGGCTGTGGAGTATCCATAGGCTGCCCTCCCCTCTGAGGGAGACAAGAGAATGGAGACACCCCTTTCCCACAGTTGAGGAAACGCAGAGCCTGTGGGTGTATCCACCCTGCGTGTTGGTGAGAGTGCACTGGGCTGACTTCTCAGGTGAGGAGAGGCTTTGAAGAAGGAGAGCCTGAGGTGCGGCTGCGGAAGCAGAGCCGTTCTGAGTGGAATCAGGAGTGAGGGGGAGCGGGGATAATTGAGGCCGCACAGAATTCAATTCTGGTGGTGGGTAGTAGAACGGCTCAGAGCGAACGCTCGAGGCCAGGAGATCAGCGTGGAGTTGACGAAGTTTCCCACGTGGGTTGTTGCCAACTTCATGCCAGGGGATGCTGGGGCGTTTACGGAGGCACACGGTCATGTAGATGTGATTAACCACTCAGACGTTTGGCGCCAAAATATTCCCCTTTCAGAACAGCTCCCGAGATGGCGGGTTGTGCCGGTGTGAACCGAGTGGGGAATCACAGTTGAATAAAACACGGGCTCCTTAGATGTCTTGAAAGCTGCAAAGAGGGAACTTAGAATGACAAGCAAGATGAAATCTTATTTTCTTTGTTGAGTTTGGAGAATTTCCACAGATCCTGCCTTCCTTGAGGTGGAGGCAGACAGAAATCATATACATGTGCACGTTGTTTCTGGGAGCACAGGGCCTCGTTCAGCATGGGCGGCTAGGGTGCGCCCAGGCCGGGGGTGGTGGTTCCTGGCGCTGGGGGAGGTCTCCCTCCCCGCCCCCGCCCCCGTCATGCTTTTGTCACAGGGCCAAGTTTCTGTCTGTGTTGTAGCTGCCACAGGAAGAAGCTGGAACATTCCTCTTGTTTTGAATTAGACCAGTGACTGGCCCCATTTACCGCCCGACACCCACCTCTGATGCCCTCTTTCATCCCTCCTTTGGGTGGTCAGTGCCAGCCTGTCTCCACATTGGCCTCAGAGGCTCATAATGAGGTTCCCATAATATCTCTTTTCTAAATAGTGCCGATCTGAAAGCACCACTTTCTAAACACATTTGTTCAGTCTTTTATCCTCCTTTGTGATAATGGCTCCCGAAGTTTTTCTCGAGGCATGGTGTCATCCAAACCTGTGTGTCTTCTGCTGGACACCATGTTAGTAACCGTGGAAGTATGGCTGTGATTGGCCTTGTAGAGCCAGGGAGGCTCAGCGCAGGGAACCGACCGCATGTGCAAGGGGACCTAAGCAGACGGGAGGAGCAGCTGCTGTTGTGGCACAGGTGGAACTGACCAGAGAATGAGTTGGGTTATCCAGGATGTGGGAGCGGCCGATTGGGGTGACCCTGCCCTGGAAACCGGGGAAGGAAGGCTGCTTGCCTGGAGTGGCGCGAGTGTGGGCGGGATGGAGGGGGCTGAGCCAGGCCGGGGCCGGAAAGACTTTGAACTCTATCCCGAGATCGGTAGGATCCGTTTGGTAAGATGCCTGATCACACACCTTTCTGTGCTTCCCAAAGCTCCGTCACATCGTGGAACCTCATAATGGGTGGAGTGGGAATTTGGGGGCATTTTCTCCCTTAAAACTTTTGTAATTGTCTGACTCCTAGTTCACACTTAGCCACATGCTTTGTGGCCATTTGATTCTTTGGTTTTAATTTCATTGTATCGGCCATAACTGGCAAATTCTGTCTTCTCACTGTTTATTATTGCTCAGAGGGCCTTACAAAGAGGAAAAAAACCAGCGTATTTTAGCATACCTTTAACACAGAAAATTACTGCATGATGAGAAACTGTAAAATCTGTGCAAACTTAATTTGAAACTCAGGACAGATTACTGTATTGCCTGGATTTATTTTTGTAGTTCTAAGTAATGACTACTATTTCATAGACACTCATCTACCCTAGTTATTAAAAAAGTGAATTGTGGTCCCATCTTGGTTCTGGGAGAGCAGTGCAGTTGCCCCTTTGTGAGGAGGCAGCTACAGAACACCAGCAGCTCCTCCCTTTCCCTGGGACTCACAGACTTCAGCTTTCTAAAAGTTTTATTCATGTCAGAGGGGGTTTATTATATGAAAAGAGGAGGACATTTTTCCATAAAAATAAAAATGCTGTTCATGGGGGATTCTCCTCCGCTACCCGCACCCCTCCTTTCCTGAAAAAAATGAAACTTTGGTGCTTAATCAGGGTTCCAGATGTTTGTGTGTATTTATTTATTTCGATATTTATAGTGTTTGCTGTCAAGCCGTTTGCCTCCCTGGGTGCATTCCAGAAATTTTAAAAACATACATGGCAAAGCCACAAAGATCAAAGACCTATGTCTTAGGAGCTCTTTGTAGCACTTTAGGCCTGTCTCTGAAATGATTTCTATGAAAGGAACCAAGTAAGAGCTCTTGCTGTCCACCTCTTGTCTTGAGGAATGTTCCAGATGGGGACCAAGCACCTGGTGAAGAACCCATCCTGGGTGGGGTTCTTCCTCTCTGCTCAGTGAGGGGTTTTCGCCTGAAACCCTCCTGCAGAACAAGACCTTCTGTTAGCTCGCTGGGACACCTCTGACCTCTTACCACATTTTATCATTGATGTTTTTATTTCTTCCTTTAAAACATAGGCAATAAGTATTTCTCCACCATCCCTGAATATTACTAAATTAACCACATAGAATTTTAAAGACAGCCCATTAGAAATAGGGGTGTCACTTTCTATATTAGTTTAAAAATAATACCATCTAAATGGAAAACGACGAGTTGTTGTAGTAACCATTACCGCCCCCGTGACTAATACCTCAGAACGAGGAAGCGCCCTCAATAGTTGAGGCCGCATAGAAGAATCAGCAGAGGGAGGAGCCGCAGAGCTTTCTTCTGCTACGAGAGCCTCAGACACAAAAGCCCTTCTTTGAAGTTCTTACCCGAATGTTTTAAAGATCATGCGTTTGGGTTATGGCATCATCGATCAACGTTGTAAAAGCAATCAGTAGATGTTTTCTTGCGTCAATTCCTTACCACAGATGTCTTCCGGGAGAGACTTGTGGTGGAAGGAGGAAAGTGACGAAAGGTGGGTAGTTGTGTGAAGTGACAGCCTTGGAAAAGAAACCGTCTCTCGTGCCTTCATACCTACTCTGAACACACAGTGTTCTCTACAGAGCAAACCAAGCGAGGTATAAACTTGATCTTCACCCTCGCCCAGCCCTGGGCTTTACCCATGCAGAAGTCTGTGGTGCTTTCCTCAGTAACCTGGGAACCTTCCTAGAAGAGCAGCACGGGAGTTGCTAGCCAGCCCAGTTGCTGGCAGTTCGGGCCTCGTGCCTCCTCCGTGCTCTTGGGCACTCCCTGTGGCTCGTTACCTTTTCAAGTGCTTGATTCTCCCTTTCATCTCTCTCTCCAGCATATCAGCCACCCTTAGGTGAGAGAGTTGAAAGGAATTGCCTTTAAGCTTAGTGAATTTAGCCCAAAGGGCATGGAGTTCTCCATCTTCTACAGGTTGGCCTATTTGGAGAGGCACCATTTCGCTTCAGTCAGCTTGAGGCTAGATCTCCTTTGAGGGACCCAGCCTTGTCATCATCAGTGACTTCAAGAGTCTAACTTGGCTTGGGTTCTCGATGCTGCCAGTTCATGCTGGGTGTATCCTCAGCAACACCGGCTGTCTGCTCAGTCCAGTTACCTAGCCTTTTGGTTTGTTTTTAATCTGAGAACTCTCCTGAGGATAAAAGCCTCGCTGTCCCTTAAATATTTATAAAATTATCAATTCATTTTTCCATTTAATGAGTTTTACATTGAATTGTGTCGGAAAAGTCACGATTTGCCCACATTTTAAAAAACCCAGAGTTTTGATTTCGCTAAATGTATTTTAAAGCCCACGTTGACATTTAGCTACAGGTGCTTTCATACCTAATGTTCTTTTACCCATTGGAACTGGTGGTTTTTTTAAATATAATTTTTATATTTTATATCTCTGAGATCAGTATTGGCTTCAGGTTGCTTTTTAGCATTAGATCTCTGCAACTGTACACAGTAGGTATAGGTAGTTTTTATGCCTAAGGAATGAAAATCTAAATCGAATATAATTGTCAAAATATTTTCTCCTTCTAATATTGGTGTTTTGAATGCTAGCAACCCCTTGATTTTTCCAATGAGAATTATGCATATTATTAGGATTTTACCTGATCCTGGGAAGAAAGTTTTGTGTTGAGTTTGTAAAACTACTTCCATGCTCCTCATTTAATTTCCTTTGGGTCTGATAGTATTCTTCCCTTTTACTTTGCCTAAGGGTCTAAATTAAATATCATACGATATGAAACCCTTTAAAGTGGCGTCACGTTCAGAATGATGCTGGTGTTTTCTGCTGGACGCTAAGTCGTCACTACTGAGTTCTACCAAGGCTTGTTGAGAGGTTTTCGAACAGTTTCTGCATAAGGGAGAAAATATTAGCAATTTTGTGTATATGTGGTAAAAAAAAAAAAATTAGCTAGTGATTTTACTTACTGCCTTTTAAAGATATAAATGAAAACAGATGCCATGTGCTATCCGAAGTTTGGACACAATCAGACCTGTTACATGTATTCTTCTCTTAATTAATTAAAGTTTTGGCTGCGTTGGGTCTTCGGCGCTACACATGGCCTTTCTTTTAGTTGTGGCGAGCGAGGGCTACTCGTCGTTGCGGTGCGTGGGCTTTTCATTGCAGTGGGCTCTCTTGCTGCGGAGCACAGGCTCTAGGCGTGCGGGCTTCAGTAGTTGCGGCACTTGGGCTCAGTAGTTGTGGTTCGCGGGCTCTAGAGCGCAGGCTCAGTAGTTGTGGCACTCGGGCTTAGTTGCTCCGCGGCATGTGGGATCTTCGCGGACCAGGGCTCGAACCCGCGTCCCCTGCACTGGCAGGCGGATTCTTAACCACTGTGCCACCAGGGAAGTCCGTGTGACATGTATTCTGAAAGAGAGGCCCCAGAGCCCTAGGAGTAACCGCTGTGTGGCGTTGCCTTCAGCGTTTGGTGCTGCCACCTTCATCCCTCCCCCACCCTCCCCCAGGCGTTTGTTTGGTGGGTCTTTTATTCCTGCCCACCGAGCTTCAAGGCTCCTTTCCATCCTTTAAGTGGTTCTCAGGATCACCCTTCCCTTAATACATGTTCCTAGATACTCTTTTCTGGTGTACCTTGTGGTATTTTTCTTCTTTGAACTCAACGCTTGGCCCATCCTCACCTCACTTGATCTAATGATATATCTCTCTTTTCTTTTTATTCCGGGAGACACATGCCCTGGAAGGACAGAGAATGTATATACTCACTGTCGTCTTCTGTTTAGATCCAATTTAGATTTATTTTGGTGTTTTCCCCCTTTGCTTTCTAAGTTATATCACTTCACAGAGGGCAGAGGCTGTCGGCACTTCTAAGAGGCTCTTGATCATGCTTCTGGGTGTAGATGACCAACTAGGTACTGTCTATAGGGTTCTGCTGGGGTTGTCCTTGCCTTGAAATTATACAGATCGGGAGGCTTTCAGTGAATCCTGGTCGTGTTGATGTAGCCACGTCATCCAGTGTGGCTGGATTCCACTTGTGCTGATCTTCCGCATCTTTTTCAAAAAAATTTTATTGAAGTATAGTTGACTTATATCTTTTCCATCTTTTTTTTTTCTTCTTTTGCATCTTGAAAGGCTTTTCAAGGTCTTGGCGAGTTTATAAACGGGGTGGGGGAGTGCATCAAGAATGTTTATTGATCGTGTGGAATATTTTTGAAAAAGGTGAATTGCTACAGCGTTGTAGACATGTTTTGAAGACTAAAATGTTTACACATTCTGTTCTGTCTCCTTTTCTTCACTGTGTGGTGGGTGCATTTGTGTCTCTCTGGCACTGTCCTCTGCCACCAGCAGGCAGCCTTGCCCTTTGCTCATTTCCACCCTGGCAGATGTTCTTCATCTTCGCTCTGTTCTCCTTAACCGACTGAGAGACAGTTCTTCTCTGTTGGTGTGCTGGATGGGGTCCCCGGAAGTGCACGAGCCTCTGTCTTCCTCACCAGGATGGTGACGGGGCTGGCTGCCCCGACAGGCACCTCCTCCTTGGCCCTGGCACCTCGGGTGTAAGTGTACATGTGGAGCTGACATTTCTAATAAGGTCAACAGGAGCAGATAGGCGAGACAGATGGAATGGATTCTGAGAGAAGGATCAGCTTGAATCTTTTCTTCTCTTTTTATTTAAAAAAAGTTATGGTAAAGTACATAGAACATAAAATGTACTGTCTTATTCATTTTTACTTACGCTCAGTGGCAGTAAGTACATTCCCATTGTTGTGCAACTTCCAGCACCATCCAACTTCAGAGTGTTTTCGTCTTCCCAAACTGAAACTCTGAACCCACGACTAACTCCCTGTGCCCACCCCCCTGCCAACCACCATTCTCCTTTCTGTCTATGAATTTGACTCTTCTAGGTACCTTATGCAAGTGGAATCTTTCAGTATTTGACATTCTGTGTCTGGCTTATTTTATTTTCACTTAGCATGTTGTCCTCCAGGTTCATCCATGCTGTGCATGTGTCAGAATTTCCATTCTTGAGGATGAATAATACTCTTCTGTGTGTATATACACCACATTTTGTTTTTCCATTCATCTATCGATTGGCACTTAGGGTTGCTTCCACCTTTTGGCGATTGTGAACAATTCTGCTATGAGCACAGGTGGACAAGCATCTCTTCAAGACCCAGCTTTCAGTTCTCTTGGGTACCTCCCCAGAAGTGGAATTACTGGATCATGCGGTAATTCTGTGTTTCTTTTTTTTTTTTTTTTTTTTTTTTGAGGAACTGCCATACTTCTTCCATAGCAGCTGCACCGTTTTAGATTCTCACTTAGAGTGAACAGAGTTCCAAATGTTCCACATCGTCGCCAGCACTTGCTGTTTTTTGATTTGTTTTTGATGGTAGCTATTGTAACAGGTGCAAGGTGGTCGGATCGTTTATCTTCTTGAGTGAATCATAGGAGGTGGCTTTGGATGCCAGCCCTCTATGGCAGCAAGGGCTGCGTCCCCCAAAGAGTTGGGCAGCAGTTCCCTGAAGACAGGGTGCCCGTGCGGATCTTGTGCTCTGAGTGCAGGTTTCTTTCCTCTTGTTGCCTCTTTTTAATTCTACGCTTGAAAATTAGTTCAGATGCAAACCGCGTTTAGATTTATTTACAGTTTTGTAACTCCTCTCCTGTTTCCCTTTTAACAGGCTTGACTTAAGAAGTCTCTTTCAAGTAGTAAATTAATTTAGGTGGCAAGCACCCCACCCGACTTTCGTTATATGCTGGCGGTTTAGATAAATGGATATTATAATCTCAGCACATTTCTGCCCCGCGCTAGCGTGCCTATTTGCAAGAGCCTACAAAAGTGATGATAATATTTTGTCAGTTTGGGGCCTAGAATAAGAAGAAAAATGACATATTTTCTTATTTGTATTTATGGGATGCCTGTAGGGAAGCTGAAAGCGCCGTCTGGCAGTTTACGTGGCTAAATACAGATGAAGAAAGATAAGAAACCCAAAGACTTTTTTTCTAGGCGCAGGGGAGAAGACAAGGTCCAGATCAGTTACTGTCAGATGTGTTGGAGATGCATTCTCCATTGCAACCGAATATTTTTTCCCTTCAACTCACCATTCCGTTGAAGAATGGAGCCTATTCTTAATGACTTTATTGATTTGACGATTGGGTTACAGTGTACTTTATTTACTGCTGAAATGTTTTGCTCCTGTCAGCACTTAACGTGAATAAATCTACTTTTTGGCCTCACTTTGATAGGCTGTAAAACTGCTTATATTTGCAGGAAAACTTGCTTTTCCTATTTTTATGTACAGACACAGTGTGACTTTCCTTTTCAAAATCGTATGTCATAGTGTAGCTGAGAAATAAACACATGCAGGGCGGTTATCCTTGTGTCCTATTAGAGCAACATAAAACAAAATGTGGGTTTATGCCTGAGGGATCACAAAGACAGATTTAATATTTATAATTAAGGTCAATTTTTAAATGATTTATTCATTTACTTTTTTGTTACTGTGTTAAGACTTAGCAGTTTTGGACTCAGATTTTATATGTTTTTTTAAATTATAAATACACAATATATCCTACATTCACTGTTATGGTTTGCATATGAATTTAATATTTTGTGTCCAGTGAGACCCAGTAAAAGTGCATCTTTTTTTTGTATCACCCAGTTTATGAGCAGAGTTAGAATACGTTGCGCTAATAAGTTTTTTTTTTTTTTGCTAATAAGTTTTACATGAAGTTTCTAAACTTTCTTATGGAAAACAATGTCACGTGTATTTATCTTTAATCAATTATAATAAATTCAGTTGGGGGGGTAAGATATATCAAAATTCAAAATTTTTCATGAGACACTTCTAAAAATATTTCCTAGTACATATTTTGTTATTTAAGAGAAATACAATTAATTTTATTCATTCACTTTCACAATTTTATTTTTAAGCGCATGATAAAACTAGTAACGCTACAGCATTTCATAAAGCTGGACTAGGAACCCCTCTCTAAATAGGCAAGTAGAATTTCAGCAGCACCTGTACTACAACACTATAAAACCCATTTTCAGCCAACTCTAAGATTTCTAATTCATATCTGAGTCCACAATGAAGGGTAGAAATCATGCACTTGAAAAGTAGCAGCATTAGTGAAACTATGGAAGTGCTTATAGTGCTAGTGTGCGGGGTCGGGGGGGGGCGGGTGGGAAACCCCAGCAAATAGAGACAAATGTCGTTTGCCTTGATACTTCACCCTTAGGAAGAAATGAACTTGCAGGAAAGTAGTAGTCCATGTAAGAAACTTGAGGAACAGTCTCTGGGAATTATTAACTGAACTTAAAATGGCCCTCTTTGTTTTCTTTTTTTAAGATTAATTTTTATTGGAGCATAGTTGATTTACAGTGTTGTGTTAGTCCTCTGCGTTTTCTTGGGGAGTTGTGTTCTGAAGGGACGAGTAATTTAAAGGAAGCAAATTGATTAGGTAGGTGCAGGAAACCACAAGTGTTTGAACAGGTTTTTGCTGGACAACAGTTGTGTGGATCAAGGGCTTTTATGGCGGCTAATTATCTGCCCTGGGAGAAGTGACCATAGCTTGCCTTTCCTTCAGGTGGAAGGTAGGTTCCCTGTCTCTTATTATTTTCCCTGCTCAGAGTGAATAAATATCTCAAGTATGTGGTCAACTGTACAGCTCTTTACTTTTCCTTTAGGAAGAAGAGAGTTGCTTAGGTATGGTATTGAGAATAGAACTCAGGAGGACTTCCATATGCCCTCCTGCCCAGGACTAGCCCAGCACATCCTGAAACATGCAAATTGAGCTGCTTGCTAAGAGGGGAAGGAAGGAATATGATGCACAGGCATTTGATGTCTTTTTATGGGGGAACAAAAGAGTTTTGATTTTTTTCACTTGGAGTTCAGCCTGGCTATTGTGTGGTAGAGGAGGCTTAATGAATCATTGTTTAACTAAGATCCTGCCAAGTATTTGACCATTAAATAGCCTCCATGTGTATAGAGTTCTTCTCTGACAGACTCTTATTTGATTGTGATTAATTGGCATTGAATTGGTGTTTAATTACCTCCCACGGAATCTGAGAACAGTTTGTGTTTTGATTAAGTTATATGATGTAAAACCCGCCCTGGCGCTGGGGAAGTCCGCTCTGTCCTTGCTGTACCTGCCTTAGTTCCGACAGGCCGACCTCTGTGGTTGCTCAAAGCTCAGAGACTGTCTCAAAGTACCAAAAACCCATACAAATTGGGATTTCAGTTTTTCTTTTAATATACAAAAGTTTTAGGAATCAAAATTCAGCATAAGTCTGGAAAGGTTTTCTTTTTATGTTGAAATTCTTTTTAAGATATTCATTGGGCTATGTTAAACATTTTATACAAATGGATCCGCTTCCTCATTTCTTTTTTTTTTTTTTGCGGTACGCGGGCCTCTCACTGTTGTGGCCTCTCCCATTGCGTAGCACAGGCTCCGGACGCGCAGGCTCAGCGGCCTTGGCTCACGGGCCCAGCCGCTCCGCGGCATGTGGGATCTTCCTGGACTGGGGCACGAACCCATGTCCCCTGCATCGGCAGGCGGACTCTCAACCACTGCGCCACCAGGGAAGCCCCCCCATTTCATAATGTGTCACCGTGTACGCGCACGTGAGACGTCCAGGGGGAGAGATCCACCAGCTAGACACACTGACGATGAAGGGACAGTGGGGCCGGTCTGGTTTGGGTGTCACAGCCCTTAGAGAATAGATGACAGCAGAAGAGGTAGGAGATGATCATTGTGGGGATAGAGTTCCAAATACGGGGTGGGGGGCAGGGGGAGTTGCATTTTGGCAACAAGCCAGGTCGCAGGAATGACGAGAGATGTTCAAAGAAAAAACCATTGTATCCCAGAAACCAGCATACAGGACTGTTTCAAAAAGAAGGTCGTTAGAATTGTTATCTGCTACAGAAAAAGTCAGGACGAGTGAGGGTGGAAGCAAAGCTGGCTGTTGGTTTTAGAAACTAGATGACGGGTGTAGAGAGGGCAGAAGATGGACGGGAAGGGATTTGTGGGGTTTCTGAATAGGTCATGACTCCATCGTTTGGCTAAGAGATAATGTGTCTCCTAAGCTTTTTATAACTGACAATAGAATACATACAATTATAACTCTTAGAGCAATATTTCCACTTAGCACTTTTATCAAATTTTTGAAAGAAGGAGTACAGTAGTTGAAAATGATTATTTCCCCTCCTTTTTTTTTCTTTTAAAAAAATCATTGAAGTATAGTTGACATACAGCGTTGTATTAGTTTTAGGTGTACTGCAAAGCGATTCAGTTATTTGTATATACATATCTGTCTATCTAGGTGTCTATCTTTTTTGAGGTTCTTTTCCATTGTAGGTTATTATAAGATATTGAGCGCAGTTCCCTGTGCTACACAGTAGGTCTTTACTGTTTTTTGTTTTGTGTTTAGTTGTGTGTATCTGTTAATCTCAAAGTCCTAGTCCTACTTTATCCCCCTGTCCTTTCGGTAACCATAAGATTGTTTCCTATGTCTGTGATTTGTTTCCTATTTGTATAAATTTTTTCATTCCCTCCTTTGTAATGGTGTTCTTACTTTGCAGTTTTTTTCCCCCCAACAAAGGTCCACACACATACACTTAATACAACCCAACCACATTTGTGTAACATCTATTGGTGGTCCCCACATATTCACACGATGCGCTGGAGATCAACTGAGATCAGATTTGGGTGTTGGTGGACCCCACTCCAGCTCACCTTTCAGTCACTTTACACTGGGTGGGTAGCGGGCGGGACGATTGTCTTAAAGTTTAGCCACGTTCTCACACCAAATGTTTTGCTGTCCTGTTTCTGAGCATTACATGTCCTTGTACGTGTATTAGGGATGGGACGGGTTGATTTCGCACGTTGAATGGTAACTTCCTGATGTGTGCCTTTGTGGAGGTGGGACTTCTCTGCTTAGATGAAAGCTTTATTAATAGGTGGTTTTGCCTGCACCTCTGTGGGAACACGTTCCCCAGGTGAGACTGCTACGTGTCCTCCCCCACCCCCCACCCAAACCCCCTCCGATCCCCATTCTTTGGAAGATATGAGATAGAGACTGCGCATTTTGCCTGAAAAGGTGGTCGGGGTGCACTGGGCCAGGAAACAAAGACCTTGGAGACAGAGTGGTGCATTCCTGTGGCGGGAGGAGCCCCGTGATAGGTGGTGTCCTGTTCCCTCAGAATTGGCAGTTCTCACCTGGCCCACGTCTCTCGTGGCCACCCCACTTCCTGTGGTTCATGGTTTAGGTATCTCCTGAAATCACGCAGCCAGTGCGCATGGGCATTTTCCAGTGGACATGCTCTGTAGGTTTCATCCAACACACAGTGTTTCAGAGCCGCTGTCTTAGAGATTTTTCTGCCTATTGCTGTCCATTCCTGACCTTATATGAGCCGTGAGCCAGACTCCTGCATGACATATGCACGAGATCCAGTGGTAAAGGAACTAGCCTGGTCTAGCTTCCCAACCCCTTTCCCCCCCAGTGCTTAGGAGATGTAAAATATCATGGCGGTTGCAGCAGCGTGGTTTTGTGTGTCAATTTGTGGGGTGTATCCGCTCCTTCAAGGTCAGTCCCTTTCCAAACTTAGCAGAGAGGGATGTGACTTGCCCTATGTCACAGGACAGGGTAAGGCCTGGAATGAGGTGGCTCTCAAGCCCTGGACTTTGCTTCTGTCCTCATTCATTCTTTTTCAGTCACTTCTTCACTTGTTAATCTATCTATTCATTCCATCTTGAATAACTTCTATAATTTAATTTTGAGGTGGGGTTATTTTAAATGTTTTGCCTTAATTATGGTTAGCCAAGAGAGAATTCCTGGAACTCTTCTAACTCTTCTAATACTCAAAGCATTCAGCATCTAGTGGATGCTGTGGTTGCTAATGGATTCAACATTAGCCAATCAGAAGGGGCTGGGCTGTCAAAGGCCAGTTTGACGATCACCGTTCATACCAGCTGAACACCAGCCCTGCCTATAATTTTATTGTCTCATCCTTATTAGTACATTTTTACTAGAGTTTTCAGATGCGTCTAGTAAAATAGCTCTGTGTCATAGATGTAATGACGTAAATTTTCTTCGTCTCTGTAACCCTGGGTGCAAGTCCCCAACCTGGCTACTTTACAGCCGAGTGTCATTGAATTAATTTCCTCCTGCCTCTAAGCTTAAGCTGCCTCTTCTGTAAAATGGGGACAACATCTCGCTCATAGTTTTGAGGTGATGCGTACATAGTTTCTGGCACTTACTTGGTGCTCATGTGCTGTTGGGGGTGTTCTAGAAACCAAGCAGAGCGACCACAAGAAAAAAATCCCACCACATCTCTGGTGTGTAGCACAGGCAGCCTGGTGAAGCTGTACAGGGTTTGTCCGTGGGCACAGAGGCCAAGACAGAACTGGTCCTCGGCTGTCGGCCGGGGGCTCTCAGACTGTCTGGCCTGGGTCGGATGTGTAAGATGCATGCTTACTCCACTAGGCCCCCCCTCAGGACTTCCACCTCGCAACCATGGATTTGACAAGAGAAGTCAGACCTCTTTGTGACTCTAGGGAATTTTCAGCAGAGGCCCCTTAACGCTACACTCTTCTCCACGCCCGTTCACACACAGGTTCTCTCCTATCTTAGCTCTCCAACTAGGCAAATATTTGTCCTCCCACCCGGACAAACTCCACTCTCCGTCAGTCCATCCTCTGGCCTCCTTCTAAGTGCTCAGGCTGTGTTTCCTCCATGAGAACCCATTAGCCTGACCCTGCCTAAGCCTGCAAGTCAGTGACACTGTCTGGTGTCACCCACTGCTGCCGTGGCCGCGTCTTCGCTCTGTGCCACCAGCATCTTGGATCACGGTGCCTGGCCCAGCGTCTCTGCACGCGGGCCGCCAAGCTGAGGTGTCGGCGCGGCCATTTCGCACCAGGGCCTCTGGTCTGAAGGGCCGGGTGCAGGGCCGGCCACCTGCACAAGGCAACGTGTGAGCAAGTGAAACTTGATTAAGCACAAAGGAAAAGAAGAAAGGTTGGACTTGGTTTTATGACCCAGATTCTATTTTTATTTCCCCGGAGTTGTTAATGGCCTTTGCTGTTGTGAGTATGCTGAACCAGACGCTTCGTATTTCCCCATGCATTTCCCCAGAAGAGAGTGCGTGAAATATCAATAGATATTGAGATTTGGAAACAAACCATTTATTTATAGAAAGGCTCGTTGTATAGATTCATACAGAATACACTCAAGCACCCTCTATATGTGAGGCATTGGTCCAGGCACTGGGGTAACAGCAGTGAATGAAACGGGTAGAACTCCTGCCTTAATAATGTCTATATTATAATTCAGTTTCTGTGACTAAAATGGAGACAAGTGGTTATTAGCTTCTGGAAGCAAAGAATGGAATTTAAAGGGGCCGTGAGAATTCCCTGTCAATCCAGTAGTTAGGGCTCTGCGATTTCATTGCCCAGGGCCCGGGTCCAATCCCTGGTGAGCCACTTGGCCAAAATAAATAAAGGGGACATAATTATACATGTTGATAAAACCAGATTCAAGGTTCTTGAGACAGAACATCATCAGAAATGTTCAGGTGGTTCCTTGTTACTCAAAGTGTGGTCCTTTGAGCAGCCAGCGTCCACTTACCCCGGGAGTTGTTAGAAATCAGGAATCTCAGACCTCACCCAGACAGAGCTCTTGAGAAGTTACATTTTAATCCAGGGGCCTTGGAGATTTTCATACAGATTATAGCTTAGAAGCATTGTTTTGTGAGTCTTGGGGTCTTTGTGATCAAACTTCACTTGGATGCCCGGGAGCCTTCAAGGTCCTGGAACGTTCACCCGTGTGTTTATAAATCAAACATGACTAGAGTGCTGGGGGACTCCGTAGTGATCAGAATTAATCTTTCCAGCTGTGCCCCCGATTGACACGTACAAGATGGTCACTACGTGGGTTCCAGGTCTTACTGTATATCTCCCTGCAGGATGAGCCCCTTTTGAAATAATTCATTTCATAGATTTGTTTTAGGTTTTTGTGTAAGAGTGTATCTGCACAGAAGGGTTCCTATTTTAAAAAAGAAGGTTGGAAAGCCAGTACCTTGTGGTGTTTTATTAGTGAACCCCACCTTCTGCCTTGCCCAGCACTTTGCATTTTGTTACAGATTGTGTGAGAAATGTGGTCCATGTTTACAAAGGGTGTATAATCTAGATGTAAACTCGAGACTAATATACATGAAAAGTAGTCAAACCACTAAATAGATTATACTATGATATGTTCTGAGAATATACCCAGACCCCAGGTGGAATCTGGAAGCTCGCTGAAACAGTCCCTCACCGAACAATGTGTCAGAAAAATCTATGCCTTTAAACATGAGAATCACTTAGGTCTTTGCTGAGAGTGTGTGGAGTCTTCTTTCTGGCTCTACTTGGATGTAGGGTCTCCTCAGTCCTCAGCTCTAAAAGGAAAAATGGAAGTTGGTGGCAAGCTCTGGGCAATAGCATAATGTATCAGCTGAAAGCACAGTATTATAAAAAGATTTTTTTAAAAAAAGTAGTTGGGTGCCTGAGCCTGTGCTCCGCAACGGGAGAGGCCACAACAGTGAGAGGCCCGCATGCCGCAAAAAAAAAAAAAAAAAAGTAGTTGGGTGGAGGTTGGAGTGCAACTTGACTAGCCTTAAGCAGCCCCAAAGGCTATTGCCATGTTTAAAAACAGTTTAACTATTAATGGTCAAAATAAAAAAGGTTAGTTTTGTTACTTAAAAGGGTAATTAGTAATTCGAAAATTTAACTGTGCAATTCCCCCAACTAATTTTAGAAAGCAAGTCTCTTGTTGGACATGTGGCGCTTGTTCTAGTCTAGGCTTTTGGGTTGCTAGGGGCAGAATCTACACAAGTTAGTTCAGATGAGGAGACCTTGATCGAAAGGAAATGGACATCTCCTGGAGCTGGAACGATGCTGGGTTTCCTGTAACTGAAGCTGGGAACTGGGGTCCTCATGGGAGCTGGGCCATTGTCACAGGGCTCGTGCCCAAAGCCACTTTGCCTCTGATCTTTGCTGGGTATGGCGAGGCTGGTCCACTTTCCTGGCTTCTCTCCTGGCCTTGTATTGCTTGAGGGGGGGAAATCGGAATGACTAGGTGGCTAGTCAGTGAGTTGGCTTCCCCTGGGGAGAGAAAAAATTAAAATTGCGCGTAATACATTATAGACTTGTTCAAGTTGTTTTCTACTTCTGACTTGCCAAGTGTACCACACTGAATATCTTTGATGCACTCATTAACTCCTGGGTATATGTTCCTAGAAATGGAATTTCTGGGTCAGGAGAGGTACACTCTTAGAGTTTACACATACTGCTCGTTGGTCCCCAGTGTCTTCCTGTGTAGTACAGATGGGAGCGATGTGCATATTCATTATACCCACATCTAAAATGTGACCTGGCCACCAGAATTTATCGTGATTGTTGGCTCTGTGATTGGATATGCAAGATGGGAGAGGTGGTGGTACTACTTTACCCTAAGGTAATCAAGCAGTACCTGGGGTATTCATTTTAACTGGGCGCAAGGCATTAACTGAGACTGGCCATCTGAGTCTGGACAAGAGGCAGCGGCCAAGATAGGACACCGAGCCTTCTGAGGGATCATTGAGGCACCCAGGAGTAGTTGCTGGAGAGGATATGATTCACTTCATTCAAGTATTTGAAAGGCTGTCATATCAAGAGAAATTAGGTTCCCTTTGTGTGGTTATAAGGGCAGAAGAAGCGGCAGAGGTGGGATGTTCTAGGAAGGCAAGATTCGGTTTGATGTGAGAAAGCCGTCTAACAGAACTGTCTGAAAATGCATTGGGTTCCCCATGTTCACGTGAACTGCCCTTCCCTCTACCTCCCTAGAGATAACTCCAGCAGGGGCCACGTGTCATGTGCGTGAAGAGTCATGGCATGTGTGTGAAGTGAATTCATCATTAGGATTTCATTTGGAGAGTTTTGAGAAAAGTTTAGTACTATGAGGCCATGAACTTGGAATCACACCTCTGGTTACAAGAGCCTATTTCAGAGCCAGGTGAAATATTCTGCAAACACCATTCGTTCTCTTAATATTTCTTAGTGCAAAGACGTAACTGTTGAGGACTTCCCTGGTGGTGCGGTGGTTAAGAATCCACATGCCAATGCAGGAGACATGGGTTCGATCCCTGGTTTGGGAAGATTCCACATGCCGTGGAGCAACTGAGTCCATGTGCCACAACTACTGAGCCTGCGTGCAGCAAGTACTGAAGCCCGCGCGCCTAGAGGCTGTGCTCCACAAGAAGATAAGCCACTGCAAAGAGAAGCCCCCGCATCACAACGAAGAGTAGCCCCCGCTCACCGCAACTAGAGAAAGCCCGTGCGCAGCAATGAAGACCCAAGGCAGCAAACCCCACCCCCCCCCCCGCCAAATAAATAAAGAAGAAGAAGAAGTAGTAGTAACTATCGAACTTTTTGATCTCACATTTTCTATACCTAGCTCATTGGTGAATAAGAGTTTAGTTTTTTGGTGATCTCTGACATTCTGTTCAGTTTCTGTAGTTGCTATGAGGGGAGATGGGTTTTTCTCATTGTTTTTGCTTTGCTTGTATTTTATACTCTTTGCCAACCCTGGGTCTCTCAGACCTTAGGACTCCCACATCTGGTGAATGGTAAAGGGGAGGTTGACACATACTGTTCATCCCTGAGTAGCCAATATCTCTTTTAACACTTTCTAAGACAAATTGTACTTGTTTCCAAATTCTGCCTACGTTAAAAAGTTGTATTTTTCCATTGAAGAAGTCACAAGAATTTAAAGTATGTCTTTAACATTTTTTGTCGTGTATATTCCTTATTTGGGCATTGCTGCTTTGAGAAGGTAAAAAATAACTAAATGGGCCACAATATGCATAAGAATATGTGGGGAAATTGCACATCTGATTTTAATGTTCCTAAAGCAGAATTGATTAAATGATTCCCATCTTCTTGCCCCTCGAAGTGTGATCTGGGAAATAGCTTAAAGGGGGGGGTCACCTGACAGCTGGGAAGAAATGCAGACTCTCTAGCTCCCCCAGCACTCCTGAATCAGCAAGTGCATTTTAACAGGTGGATGTTGCTACAGTGTCTGGTAGACTTTCCGAGGTGACGTGATGCTGCAGAACCTGGGGGGAATAGTCAGTACCTCACCTTGGTGGCTGAGCACCTGTTAACTCACCGGGCATTGTGACTGGGTTCTTCACCTGCATGAGCCTTTTAATCCTGAGAATCACCTTCTAAAGCAAGCATTCCTAGAGGCTCCGAAAATTTGTCCCTGGTCCTCCAAACGTGTCACTAAAAGACGGTTTCTGGAGTCTGTATTTCCTAAGCCTGAGACAGGAGAATTGAGGCCCAGCCTGTAACGGCCTGGCCTGGCTGAGGGCGAAAGCCTCCAATGTCTGCAGCCCCCGGCTTGGGCGCACCCTGTGCTTCCGGTGAGCCAGGCGCCCCGCGGAGGACAGCAGAGCTGGCTCATCCCGGCAGCGGAAACTCAGCGCCCAGCCTCTGCTCATTCAGTGTCCAGCTGTGGCTTGGTGTGAAGGGCCTCGGGAGAAAGTCACCTCTGACAGAGGTCAGGAAGAGCACCTAGAGGCCCCACATCTCACCTGCAGGCTGGCTTCCTGGAGCCTCAGTTATGAAAGAAGTTCAGGGGCCTAGATAACACATTTCTCAGGAGCTGCTACACCAGAATAGGCTGTGTGCGTGCCTGCGTGTGTTTTTACTTCAGTGCCTTTGAATTTAATCATTAAAAAGACCAGATATTTATTACAAATTAGTTCTCATCTTCCAGTCCTGCAGCCTTCAGAGTATACTGTTTTGGTGAATTTTGAGAAGGGAAATAAAAGCAATAAGAACTGATCTTTTAGTCGTCAAGTAATATTTGTTTTCCTGCTTCCATCCCTCTGGTCTTGTTGGATGCTTAAGCGTGAGTCGTGTGTTCTTCATTCTTCACACTTGCTGCGCCTCTGAAAACAACAACTTATTACCCTGGTAGTAAACGCACAACTTGGAAATTGGAAGAATCCCAAATTTCCCAAGATGTAAGGTGCTATGCGCCATCCTGGGGATTCAAAAATCGCAGACAGGTTGTAATTAGTTTTCTTTTTTTTTAAAGTATCACTTAGCAACATTAATTCTGATAAATCAAAGTTAGTGTAACAATTAGGAGTAATTGATGAATTTTAAATTGTTTACCGCCTCTAGCACTTGAAGTCTTAAGTAGGATGGATGTAAAAGGACAGAACATTCTAAAATCCACCAACCCTTCCTGATACTTCCACAAGACCCGCTTCTCCCCTCCCCACCCCCGTTTAAAAATAAGGGCCAAAAATTTCAACTGCCCGCTCACTGCCATTGGTATTTTAATATCTCTTTAGGTAACGTCTGTTTTTTTCTTTACCACTGACATTGGCTTATTTCATATGAATCTATAATATATTAAATACATATGCATTTAAAATATTGTTTTAATTTGTTCGTGAATTGTTTCTCTTAAAGGGCCTGTCTGGGGAAATGAGTAATTTCTCATATCCTGTTCTTGCAGGAAGAATTTTGAATCGTTTCTCCAAAGACATTGGGCATATGGATGACTTGCTGCCCCTGACATTTCTTGATTTCATCCAGGTAACTAACAGTCATGTCAGAGTTCTCACAGTGCAAAGCAAAGTGCCTGTTTTTCAAGGCCTTTTCACAGGGGCTGAGATGGGCCTTTCAGCCTGACTGTGTTATCTTAATTAAGTAAAAGGCCATGTTTGTAAGAGAAAGGTGTGGTTGTGATCGGGAGGCTGAGTTAACATGAGTGACACCTGCTGTAGGAGTGGCTACACAGTCACGGTCAAGGTTGGTTCGAAGCAGTGACATGCTTGGTAAGTGGTTCTCCCGCTGCCGTTCAGCTGTCTGGCGTGGATTCCCTTTACTGTGAGCACATTTCAAAGCAGAGAATCACCTCTCATGGTAGCCTAGATTAACTAAATTATGCATCGGATTACCACAAAAGACAAATATTTACTGCACTTTTTTGTGTGTGTAAAGCCAGGTGTGGTTACTTACAAAGAAAAGATTAGTAATAATAAGGTGAAAATAATCCTTTAACAAGGACAATAGTGAGCAGTTATGGAAGATACAAAGCCTTTAAAAGCAAGTACCTTTAAGCCAATAATTTGAGTAAGGGATCAAAGTCATCTCAGAAAATGTCTTTTTTGTTTCTGTAGACAGCTTTTCTTTTAACACATTGATTGCTGTGTCTTAAGGTGTCTTTAAAAAAACAAACCTTCAATCCCACAGAAATACCTTCTACACAGCCTTTGTTTTGTCTGTGGACTTGGAAGTTCTAAAGAATGATGTTAGGTCGTCTGAGCTCTAATCTCATTTAGTATTGTGCGTTTGGGATGTTTTTTTCTGTTGTTTAATTCTGTCTACTTTGAAGTGATTCAGGCTGAGGGGACTTTCTGTTTCATTTCCAAGTGTTTTGGACATCAAAAACATTTATCAGGGCTTCCCTGGTGGCGCAGTGGTTGGGAGTCCGCCTGCCGATGCAGGGGACACGGGTTCGTGCCCCGGTCCGGGAGGATCCCACATGCCGCGGAGCGGCTGGGCCCCTGAGCCATGGCCGCTGAGCCTGCGCGTCCGGAGCCTGTGCTCCATGGCGGGAGGGGCCACAGCGGTGAGAGGCCCGCCTACCAAAAAACCAACCAACCAAAAAAACCACATTTATCAAAAGGTGTACATTTTCTAAAATCCCAGCTGCTGCTGCTAATATTGATACTTCCTAAGTTGGAAGCCTTTTCACATTCCCTAAGTGCCAGTTAACACGAGCCCATTTTAAGACCAGGAAGGAGGAATGCTGCAGTTAGGGTGTGCAGTCATGGCTTGATACTGATGCTCCCCATACCCCCATTTTTTATTTCAAGGCTCAAGTGCTCTTTAAGTCAAAACTTAGGGTCTCTCCTGGAGCCTTTTTTTTTTTTTTTTTTTTTTTTTTTTTTGCGGTACGCGGGCCTCTCACTGTCGTGGCCTCTCCCGTTGCAGAGCACAGGCTCCGGACGCGCAGGCTCAGCGGCCATGGCTCACAGGCCCAGCCGCTCCGCGGCATGTGGGATCTTCCCGGAGCGGGGCACGAACCCGCGTCCCCTGCATCGGCAGGCGGACTCTCAACCACTGCGCCACCAGGGAAGCCCCCTGGAGCCATTTTTATAAAAGGAGCCACAAATACTTAATTTGGAAAATTAACTATGTCAGAAATATCCATAATAGGCCTGAGATTATTCTAGCCATTCCTGTTAGTCACAAAGAAATGTGCCAATGAATGTAGCCTATGGGCAGAGGCCTCCACTGTTTACCAATGTGAAGTAAGCTGTGATTTAGAGGCAGGGTCTTACTGTTCTTTTTAACCTGAGGGACAAGGGTCTAACTTAATCTTGGTGAAACGTAAATACCAGTAGTTCCAATTAGCTGATTTCTTGAATCTAATTGCAATAGTAAATCTCAATATTATTGTCTTCAAGAAAGGAGTTTTTTTATAAAGGATGACTCAGTTATCAATTATGATAAAGATCCATTGTCACTTGTTTTGTTTGCAGGTGTCTCTAAGAAGGCTCCCATAATCCCTTCAGGAAGAAATATTTTCTCCTTTATAAGATGGTATTAGTTAAATATAAAAGCCCTGATCCCTGCCATTGTTGTTGATTCTTTAAGAGACATTTCCCAACACTCATTGTTTAAATGGTTATCCAGAGGAATCAGGTGAAACTTAATAAACAATGCAGTAACTGATTCATCTTTGTGTGCAGAAGCCTTTCTCCAGAGGATTTGCATTCAATGAGTGGGGTTTTGACGAGGTATCACTGGGATCATTTTGAACTATTTGGACCTGTTGCTCTATTAGCAAGCAAAGATTTTTATTAAAGCCCCAAAAATGAAGTCGAACTGCCCTCAAAGAAAGGCCAACAAAAATCAAAATGTAAATTGATTTTTTTTTCCTCTTTTTTTGAATTTGGATAGGACACTGTAAAGATGAAAAGAACCCAGTGGTGATCTGGGACTCTTAATGGAATCATGTAAACTTAAAATAAACACTATTATGGTAAGCACATAGAATGAAAACTAATTTTCCAAATCAAATACATTATATTCAATTCATTTTCCCCAATCAACCAAATGTTTAAAACCTGTTAGTTATAACAGCAATCTTCTGGAAATTAATTAGAAGCCTATTAGCTCTGCCAGCTGAGCTGAACCGAATGAAGAGGGTTGCTCGTTACATTTCTAAATAGGCTCCCGAGTTAAAGCAAAGGAAGGTCAAAATGACAATCAGCTTGACTCACCTTATGGCTTTGCTTAAGACGTGGATCTATTTTTTTTTTTTAAGGAGTTAATTTTTTTTAAGGAAATTTTATCCACTTGGACTCAATCCTCTAACTTAAAAAGTCAGGATAAAAGGTATCCTGAATATTATCTTTGTTAACAGTAACACCCTCACAAGTGCATAGGAATCTGAAATGGAAGTGACTTTTAGGTCTCTTGTCTGGCCCATCAGCTTCTCTGAAGAGTTTTGTCATCCCCTTTCAGAACTGAGATAGAAAATTTCTTGTGTGCCTTTGATTTTAATGTCATTAGCAAAACGGGCCGCTGACATCAGGAGAACCTGGGTTTTAATGTCTCTCATCTGATTCTTAGGGTCAGAATCCTAATGACTAGCAGGTCTTCCTCTGCTCAGGGAAGTTCGCAGAACGTGAGTCCTTCTAAACCCAACAGCTGACTTTAGAAAGGGTTGGGAAATTCCGTATCAAGAAGTTAACCTTGGTTTGATCTTGTGGTCCTTCCTGACCTACATGTCATCTCTTATTCTTGAGCCAGAAAGAACTTGGCAGGATTTATAGTAACAAATAGAATACAAATCAAAATTCAAAGCTTAGATATCTTTCCACTTTTCAGAGTATTAAAACCAACACTGACATGTTTAATGTTTGTTTCCTACTGAAGATAAGCATGTGATAATACTTTTCAGGAGAATTAAAATCAAGCAGGTACAGAAATAATGTAATTACACTAATCTATGGTAACTTTTTAATCCGTAGCATGCATGTTTCATTACTTTATCTGTAAGAAAGACAATGATAATTTTGTTGGTTTTGTAAGTAAGAGTTCAGAAATATGGACCATTGGCCTAGAACATAATTGTGTCTCCAGTTAAGTCTGATGCTGATGAATTGAAGACAGGGAACTGAGACAGAGCCCTCATAATGGAGGAGGGGGTATACTCCCATGAAGGCAGTCAGAAGTCAGATTTTATTATTCCACTAACACAGTGACTGAGATGAGAAAATTCTGTTTAAAATGTGAGCAAGTTTGCTGGCCACATGGAAGGTATTTACTTAACTTTGTCCCTTGGACTTCAACAAATGATTCGTATTTGTGTGAACATTTGTGGGGTTTTGTTTGCTTTTTGTTTTGTTTTTGGTTTCATTTAGTGCTTCATATCCATGCTGATGGGAAACAGTGACACAGCTCATTTTGAAATGAGTGTAATTTACTATTGTGCAACATTCCAGTGAGAATTCCAGAGGAACAGTGGGGTTAATGTGTGGGATATGGGAACCTGAGCTGACACAGGCATGGAACACGAGTGAATGAAGAGAGACCAATTTTTGACTGACGAGGCATTTTGGAAGGGTAGGCCAGAAATGGGGGAAGTTTTTTAAATATAGGAAATAAATGTTTTATACAAAATAGCAACAGTCTGCAGGTTATCTCAGCGTTGCCTTGGGCTTTTTAGATAAGTTAGCCAGTGGCTGGCAGTGCACATCTGGCTTATTAAAGTGCTGTTCAGACACATTTTGTTTGTTTGCTTTTTCAAAAATCATAACAGCTTTGAGTATTAACAATGTTTTAAAAACCAAGTCATCTATCAATCCCGAACATGGTTCTTCACTCATGAAAACTAAATACCTTTATGAAAATAGGGATTGAAATACAAAGTATAAAGGCCATATAAACCTTGTATGTGAGAAATCAATGAGGGAGAATTCTTTGAATAGGACTTTGGCCTTCAAAACATAATGTATTTGAATAAACATAAACAAACAAACAAACAAAATGTGGTCACTTAAAATTCACATTCTTAAGTGTATGACTTGACTTCCTAATGCCACAGCATAAATAACAACAACATAAATATAGCCTCTCACTTTCTTAAAACAGTGATTGATTTAATTAATAATGGTACCATACATACATAATATTTATGTTTCAGTAGTATTTAAATTTAATTTTATTAAGGATTAAATTAATTCTTAATGATCATTTTAATAATGCAGTAAATTTGTAATATTTGATGGCCAGTTGTATGGTTTTGTGAATGTATTTGCAACTAGAAATATAATGGGAAATCTTGAAGTTTCTCTCAAACGAATTATTTCCATTGCATATTTGTGATGTGTGGATTTGTAATTCGTTCAATATTTCTCTTTCCCACAACATGTCTTCATTTTTGGATTGTTTGCAGCAGTGTTTTATCGAGCTTCTATTATGTGCTAGGGATGTGGGGATGAAAAAGGTAAACCCTTTGTCTTCGTTCATTGGACAAGCATTCATTTGAGTGTGTCGTGTGTGCTAGGCACCATGCAGGGCTTGGGGATGTGGAGTTGAATGAAATCTAATTCCCATCTTCCTTGAGGCACACTCTCCTGGGAGAGACAGATCGAAAGTCAGCAAGTACTGTGCTGTGTGGTAAGTTACAACAGGAGTATACTGGATAGGAGACTGGATAAGGCTTTAGTGTGAGACAAATCTGATTTCCACACCCAGATCTTCCTTGACATTTTTCAACCTCCAGATGGAAGCATCCTGTACTTAATTGGAAGTAAGAGTCTGGTGTTTGAAAGAGAGACCTGCTGGGCTTCCCTGGTGGCGCAGTGGTTGGGAGTCCACCTGCCGATGCAGGGGACGCGGGTTCGTGCCCCGGTCCGGGAGGATCCCACATGCCGCGGAGCGGCTGGGCCCGTGAGCCATGGCCGCGGAGCCTGCGCGTCCGGAGCCTGTGCTCCGCAACGGGAGAGGCCACAGCAGTGAGAGGCCCGCGTACCGCAAAAAAAAACCAAAAAACAACAAACAAAAAAAGAGAGACCTGGGATGAGTGTGGCACCTGTGTATTCTTTACTGAATCTGTGAAAATGAATAAGACTGCCCAGAGAGAGAGTGAAGCATTTCAGGAGCAAAGATCCTTATGGAAGCCTTTATATTCGGAGGGAAAGCAGAGAGAGAAGGGAAGCAGAGGAGACACACAATGAAGAGATGAGGAAATAGGTTGGGGGACTGAGGAAGGACAAGTCTGTTAAGTGCAAAGGAGAAGGTAAGTCCCTGGAAAGTTGTCAGTTGATTTAGAAATCAGGAGGCTTCTGGTGACCTAAGAAGCAGGTTTCAGATGGGCGGGGCCAGACTGCAAAGGGCTGCAAATTCAGGAGGCGTGGAGGAAGCTGAAGTGAAGGCAGGCTACTCCTGGAAGGAGTCTGAGTAAAACCAGAGAGAGGCCCATCCGGAATGTAGGGTCTGCGGAGGAGTTGCTGGTTGGGTGTTTAGTTTTGGGGTTGGGGGTGTGTGGTGGGTAATATTTTCCTCTGCCCCTCCTTCCCCTCAACAAACAGGGATCAGCGTTGACGCCCTGAAGTATGGGGGTGGGTCAGGCAGGAATCCTCCCCTCCAGGCCCCCAAGGGGAGGGAGACACACAGAGATCCACCCCTGGCCGCCTTTGGAATCCTAACTGTGGCAGCGCCCTGGGGGAAGTCCTGGAAGGCAAACTGGGTGTGGGGCTGGAGGTAGTAAGGGAGCCTGGTCCAGGAGGTGGGCGTGGCTTCTAGAAAGCGACCTTTGATCCCAGATGAGAGGAAAAGGCCTTTGTGGATGGTGGGGTAGGAGGGGCTGCTGGAAGCCTAGTTCCCAATGGGCAACAGTCTTTCTGTCTGTCACCAGCTGAGAGTGGTGTTGGCAAGGGCCTTGAAGGGGGTTTTTCAGTTCGGTTTTGTTTTAAAGGATGTAGGTAGTGCCAAGTGTGTTCAAACTCATTTTTTTAAATAATTAATTAATTAATTTAGGCTGCTCCGGATCTAAGTTGTGGCACGCGGGATCTTTGCTGCGGCATGCAGGCTCTTAGTTGGGGCATGTGAACTCTTAGTTGTGACATGCATGCGGGATCTAGTTCCCTGACCAGGGATTGAACCCAGGCCCCCTGCATTGGGAGCGCAGAGTCTCACCCACTGGACCACCAGGGAAGTCCCACAAACTCATTTGTGATGATTCTGCTCATCCTTGGGTATATTTGATAAACCTTGAAATATAGTTGATCATTTTCATTCTAAAGTGTTTGTTCCGTATACTTTTTCTCATCTAATTTCTTTCTCGTTCCCTAAAATGAAATCTCAGGTAATTCATTTAATGTTTTATAATTATACAAAACACCTGCTTTGTATTATTTCTGTGTTTCTTCTGTCTTTTCCTTATGAATACTGTGTTACATAGTTTAGCCTGCCTGCGATCCTCTAAGATCAGATACCTTTATTATTTTTGCTTCCAATGCCCAAATAATTTCAGAAGTTAAGTTTGCTTTTTCACTGAAATGCAGACTAATATATCATAAAAGGGTGAGACCCTTGAAGGGATCATCGGATCCCAGGATCCTCAGAGACTGGCCGTTCATCACCCCTGACACTGGAGTAGGACTCTTTTCCCACGGTGCAGTACCATCTCGGAATACACATCTACATAGATTTGTTTCTCTTTCTTTGCCAGTGATTTATGTCATGAAGGAGCCCAGGCCTAGAGAGTAAAATTGAAATTTCCTAGTCCCTAAATCTAATCTCCCTACAGTTCCTGGAAAGAAACTTTACATGTCTGATGGACTGGCTGTTGATCTACTGGTTTGTCTGTGTGTGTGTGTGTGTGTGTTTGCGTGTTTGCGTTTGCACATCTTTTTTTTTTTTTTCTTTTTGGCCGCGCCGTGCAGCATGCAGGATTTTGTTCCCCGATCAGGGATTGAACCCACGCCCCTCTCAGTGGAAGCGCGGAGTCTTAACCACCAGACCGCCGGGGAAGTCTGCGTTTGCACATCTTTAGCCCATTCTCAAATGGAGCCTCTCAGTGCTTCAGTATTTAAGGACCAGAAAAAGTCTCTCCTCCACATTAATGAAGCTTTTCTTGACCACTCTATTCTGCAATAAAACAATGCCCATACCTTACAGAAAAGAAGAGACCCTGAAACAGGAGGCTGATTGCCTCTAGATGGGACGGCAGATTCAGCAACTGCTCTTTTTCGGTTAATCCGTTTCTTCATTTTCACCTCCTCCTGCGTCACATCATCTCTCCATTTCCTCTGTAAAATGTGCTTCCGGTGGCTGCCTCCCGGGTGCCTACACTCTGCTCCAGTCCTCAACCTCGTTATCTTTGTTCTGAATCCGTTGTGACTCTTCCTAAACTTGTTCACGCTACTTGCCCTTGTTGTATTATCTTAACTGTAAATCTCTGGATTCCAAATGGAAGAGTTGTTTGGCAAGTTGGATACTTTGGAAGGAATTAATAAAGGTGTCACTTAAGTAAAAAAGGTGTCGATGAGACAACAGATGAGTGCGGGGGAGGGATGAATTGGAGAAATGTAGGAGAATTCTGTGCTGAGAGTTTCAGAAGTGTTTTAGAAACTGTAGCTGATGCACTACAGATGTGATTTACACAAGAGAGACTCGTGACATGATACCTATTTCTGCTGTTAAATTATACCAAAACATGAAGATTTTGTATTATTCTAGAATTGACTAACTATTCAGATTGTAGCAGTTAAGGGGGCATCTTCTGTAGCCCTGCCCGGAGAGACTGGGGATGGCTTCCCATTGATTCCTGAACCTCATGTAGAGATGGAGGATGCACTAATGGCAGGGAGCCCAGGAGAGTGCAGGATGGAGGCGGGGGCCAGCATACTGTAAATAGCTGGATCGTGGAGCCTGGGGGTCAGTCATCGAAGGAGATAAAGATGGAGAGGCCGAGTGGGACAGATCACAGGGTAACTTGTGTCTCAAGCACAGGAATTCGGTTTGGAGTGTTGGATGGAAGGCTACAGAGAGGAAGAAGAGACCACCAGAAGGATAGGATTTTGCGAACATAGGGAAGACAGGACGAGGCACTGACTTGTCCAGGTTTATCTTTGGGACATCCAAGTAGCAATGCCTTGTGTTTGTAATGAAAACCCTGGATTCTTACTAGGGGTTCCACACTGCAGGACAGTCCGTCCCCTCAGGTGATGGCAGCATTATCCCCGTATCCTAACGGGGGAATTACGAGTTTGTACACCATTAGTTTGACTCTTGTAGTTACCAGATATGTTGCGTGTCCAGTTGAATTATAGTTATTGGCCAAATTGGAGCTGTTCATCATTCTAAAGGAAGAAGGAGGTCAACATTAAAAAAAGCCACTTGATGTGGTATATTTAGTGTGATTCTGCCTGAGGATGTAAGAGCCCTGAAAATGGTTTTTTCCAGTGTTCTTTGTTCTCTAAGAAAAACTTGATGTTTTAGTGGTGTGATTGTGCTATTGTATTATATACTGATTATATGTTAAGGGATAATCGTCTGTGACGTCAGTAGCTTTAAGGAGTGCTGGAGTGGGGAGCCCCGCAGTCTCCCTTCCCAAGCTTGAGTCCTAGCTCTCTCCCTCTCTCCCACAAAGCTACACTTTCCTTCTCTGTAAAATAGAGAAAATATTACCAACTTCATAAAGTTTGTTGGGAAGACATAATGAAGTCAATAAAATTCTAACTACATGTTAAGCGCTAAATAATGGCTAGTTATTTTTGAAATAACACATATATTTTTCATTAGGAAAAATAGTCCAGTAACAGCATTATGTTACAATAAAGTAATTGTTGCAGACAGTTTCCAGGTCCATCTGTATCACCACACGAGTGTGTGCCACAAAGATTCTAGGTTTGTAATCCTGAAGAATTTAATGGACATTTTCCAATGTAGACCCTACGGGGGGGGGGTGGTGGGAAAAACAGTTGTTTTCTGAATAGACCATTGAGTACTAAATATTTCCATACAATTTCGGAAACTTCAAGATCCCTGATAACATTGAGTAAGGAGTCACAATTATTCCAGAATTCTTTCCATTAAAATGCCCACTTTCAAGAAGTCTCCCAATAGAAAAATGAGTGCGTGACAGTGGCCAGTAAGATTCGGAAGGTTGGGTTTAGGCATATTAATTAATAAAATTTGGGAACTGCTCTGAGCATGCAAACTTGCATACTGCAAAGTGATGTAGTTTATTGAGGAAAACGGAATTGCAAAACCTTTCCTCCTCACACACCCCTAATCCACCCCAAAACAAAACAAAACAAAACACAGCAGCTTGGCTGAGCTTAAATAACTGACTTTTCATATCCTTTCACGGACACAAAGGGCTAATCCTGAGGTTGCTTGAGCCACCAATGCTGGCAGTGGCGGGGACCACCATGGAACGTGTCATTCCCTCCTCACCACACACAAAACACGTTGACTGCAGCTTTATGAAGTGAAAATGCCCAAGAAAAAGAAAATGTGAAGGAGGTGTTCTCAGTCATTTCTTTCCAGAGGGGGGAGCGCAAAAGAACAAGCTGCTGCATCTGGATATTGAGAACAAAGCAAGCCTGAGACCAGGGCATAATAGGGTTGGGTCACTTGCTTTTATAGAAGCAAAGAGTGGAACTGCCTTTGCTTGTCTCAGTACCACTGACCCTTGCATTTCATTGTGTAGAGATGTCAGGGAAAGTGTGTAGAAAGCATTCCAGCCTCTTTCACTGAACAATGACTTTGTCATTTTGAGATTTCTGTGGTGTGTTGACCCTTTCCCCACCCCCTCCCTCAAATCCCCATTGGACAAAAGTGATTGTTAGTTAGGCTGCCTTGCCCTGTTTGAAAGATCTCTGTGTTTTGGACCCTTTAAAAGTAAACTCATCCATTTTAACTGAATCACAGCATTTTCCCGCTTTTGAAATCAACAGAAGCGTTTTAGTTTGGAATTTGCAGGGATGGGATATTCCCCGAAAATGCTAGTCCCAGAGCTAAAGATTCATGCACACTGCCAGGTTAAAGTGGGTTTCCTTTTTAATAGAAAGGAGAATTGATGATATTGGTTACTGGAAATATTTACAAACACTTGACCCTCGGGTTTCAGAGATTAAGGTGATATGCTTCACACAAGCCCACTCGTATGCTCCGTTTACCTTTCTTTTTAATGAAAGATCAGACGGCGGGTGGTTTTTCCAGCTTGATCGTTGGCACACTTAGAAATCAGCACTGCCAGCATCAGCCTGGTGACAGTTAATCAGTGGGGACCTTCCTAGGCTGGCAACCAAGTGTTCCATTTTGTCTGTCCCAGCATGTGTGGTCCAATGATAACGTTTATAGTTTAACAAGAAGCTAATTAAGACCTAAAGAAAAAACAATAAGCACCCCATTTTTATCAAGCCTTGTGGTGCTATTCAGAGCATAGAAATTTACATTGTAACATTATTGGACGATGTCCATTACAAAACTGTAGTGGCCATTCACAGTGCTTTCTCTCCCTGCCATCTTGTATCTTTAGGAATGATCAAATGGACTGTTGTTCCTAGGGAGGGGAAAATGGCAAAACATTTACTCATGGTGAGGACCTTTAGAGTCTCTATATGCTCTTCTTGAGTATATTTCTTCAATTCTATCTACCAGTGTATTTTCTTGATAAAATTAAGAACGGGTGAGCTGGAGAACTTCCTTCATTTTTATGGAAACCTCGTCCTTGCTAGTTTATGCATGGATATATGTCTTCAGTCTGATGTGGAACGTGATGAATTATAATCTATTTGTCTTGTGGTTGCTCTCTGCTTGTGAGTTTTGTTTCTTGCAACTCTTTCTCTGGGTCTTTTGATTTCGTTTTCGCTGATTGTTATCTGCATCCAGTTAGGAAGCAGATAGGACAGCTCTAGCATTGAAGCCAAGGGCAGCATCCTGTAGGAGATATGTCAAATGGGGCTCAGGCACCCCGCTGGTTACCGTTATTTCCCACATGTGTGCCCCAGCCTTCTTTTCCCAGCGCACCCAAGGTAATCAACACATGAAACTATGATTGTGTATTTTACACATTGCCAACACCTGCCTGAGCATAACCTAAGGTATGGGAATTGGATCTGGTGTCATCATGGCTGTCGTTGCTGTGTTTTTCTTTTTCTTCTCGTTGTTGTTTGTCTTTTTGTTTTGTTTTGTTTTATGATTTGGCTGCTCTGTGGGGCTTGCAGCATCTTAGTTCCCCCACCAGGGATCGAACCCATACCCAAGCAGTGAAAGCACCGAGTCCTAACCATTGGGCCGTCTTTTAATCTATTTTTAAAACGTGTTTATTGATTTTTTTTGAGGTATACTTTATGTACGATGAAACAAGCAATATTTCATTTTTTTTGGTTAATGAGTTTTGATAATTGTTTACATCCCTTTGATTACCACACAAAACAAAATGTAGAGCATTCCCATGACCTCAGAAAAATCTCTCTTGCCCCTTTGCAGTCAGTTTCCACACCCCCGCAGTTATCCGAGATTTCTGTCAACATAAATCAGTTTTCCTGTTTTTGGGCTCCGTATATAAATGGAATCAACATAGTGCAGGTTTTGCTGTGCTGCCTTGTTTTGCTTAACGTGTTTTGAAGATTTTCAAGATCCGTCCATGTTGCTACTTGTTTCAGTGGTTCTTTTCTTTCTTTTTACTTTCTGAGTCATTCCATTATGTGAAGAGACCACAATTAATTTATCCATTCTCCAGTTGATGGATACTTGTGTCGTTCATAGCTTTCAGCAATGAACCTTCTTGGAGAAGTGTTTATACGGACACAAGTTATCATTCTTCTCAGCTCTATTTCAGAGGAATGATGCAAGCTCCATGTACAAGTGGAACTGTTGGGTCATAAGGTAGGCGTTTGTTAACTTAAAAAAAAATTACCATAAAGTTTTTCAAGATAGTTGCACCACTTTACACACCCGCCAGCAACCTATGGGAGTTCTGGCTGTTCCACACCTTAGCAGTTTTTGCAGCACTTAGTATTATCAGTCTTTGTGATTCAAGTCTTTCTGTGCATGACTACTCTCATTGTGGTGTCAGTTTGCATTTTCCTAATGATTAATGATATTGAGCTCTTTTTCATGCATGCTTACTGACTATTTTTTCCAGTTATTCTAGCCACATTTGTTTAAAAGACTTTTACGGATTGAATTGGCACCTTGGTTAAAAATCATCTGACTGTATGTTAATAAGTCTGAGTTTGTATACTTTATTTTGTTCGATTGATCTTTTTATCCTTGTACCAGTACTGCAGTCTTAGTTACTGTTCGTTTTAGTAAGACTTGAAATCCTCTGGTTTAAGTCCTCTAACTTTGTACTTCTTCCTTAAGATTGTTTTGATCATTCTAGATCATTTACTTTTCTGTACAAATTTTGGAAGCCTTTTAATTTGTTTTCAATGAAAGCCTGCTGGAATTTTGATTAATATTTTCTTTTAGCTATAGATCCATTTGAGGAGAGTCTGAGTTTAACACTATTGAATCTGTCAGTTATGTATGTGGTACATCTCTCTACTTATTTAGGTCATGTTGAATTTTAGAAGTGTTACGTAGTTGTTACAGAAATCTTATATAATCTTTTGGTTAAATTCATTCCTGAATATTTGATGTCTTTTGATTGTATTTATGGGATTGTTTTTAATATCACTTTCCAATTGCTTGTTGCTGGTGTATAGAAATACAATTGATTTATTTGTGAATCCACTTTGCATTTCCTGGGCGTGGTTTTTCTTTTTTAATCTTGTAGAATTTTCTATATCCACGGTCATGTTAGCTGCCAATATTAACAATTTTACTTCTTCATTTCCAATATTTATTAGTTTTATTTCCTTGCTGTGGCTAGAGGTTTGAGTACAATGTTGAAAAAAGATGATAATACATTCTTGTACTCTTAAGGTAAAATCTTTTAATATTTCTCCATCAAGAATGATGTTAACTACAATTTTCTTAGGTAGATTGAATGTTTCCTTTAATTCCTAAATTCCTGAGAATTTTACTGTTTTTAAAATCAAGAATAGGTGTTAAAATTTGACCAATATTTTTCTACATTTCTTCAGATAATTATATTATTATTCACCATTAATCTTTTAATGTGGTATATTATACCGATTGATATTTGCAGGTTAAATTAACCTTATGTTCCTAGAATAAACTCCACTTGGTCCTAATGTGTACCATATATATATTTTTTTACGTATCATTGTATGCAATTTGTTAATGTTTTGTCAAGAATATTTGTATCTGTTGTTCATGAGGCATCTTGGTTCATAATTTGCTTTTCTTTAAATGTTTTGCCAGGTTTTGTGGTATCAGAGTTATGCAGTCCTCATAAAAAGACATGGGAAATGGATATTTTTGTTATGGTCTTTTTTTTTTTTTTTTTTTTTTTTTTTTTTTTTAAGCTGCACCTTGCGGCTTGTGGTATCTCAGTTCCCCAACCAGGGATTGAGCCCGGGCCAGGGCAGTGCAAGCCCGAAATCCTAACCACTAGGCCACCAGGGCACTCCCATGGTCAGTTTTATGTGTCAATTTGACCAGGCTGCATTCCAGTTATTCAGTCACAAAGTAGTCTAGGTGTTACTGTGCAGATATTTTATAAATATGATTAATCAGTTGACTTTAAGGAATGCTATCTTAGATAGTCTTGGTGGACCTGATTCAGTCTGTTGAAAGGACTTAAGAGTTAAGGCTTCCCTGAATAGAAAGAAGTTCTGCCTGTGGATAACAGCATTGGCTCCTGCCCAAGAGTTCCGGCCTATCGTTTGTAATAGCTGGCCCTGTGGATTTCTGACTTGCCTAGCCAAGTTTGATTGTGAAATACTACTTTTTTTTTGTTGTTAGATTCAGTTTATTGGTATGTTGTTTAGTGTTCCTAAGACAGTTTGGCTTGTAGCTTTTTTCTTTTAATGTGTTTGTGTGGTTTTTATATCATGATAATGCTGGAGTCAGATTCCCTGGAAGAATTTGGTAAAACTTTTTTCACAATCTACTTGTGAAGCCCTATAGACCTAAAGTCTTTTTTTGGTGGGAAATTTTCATATTATGGAGTCAGATTCTTAAATTGATATGGAAGTATTCAGATCTTCTGTTTCATATTCTGTCAGTCTTTGTATGTGGTTTTTCAAGAAATTTGTTGTTTGCATTGTATTTTTAAGTTTATGAGCACAATGCTCATTATATCCCGTCTTTAGTGCCTGTGATATCTCTTGTGTTATTCTCTTTTAATTCACGTTAATGGTAATCCCCCCCCCCCTTTTTTTTACGTGGGCCTCTCACTGTTGTGGCCTCTCCCGTTGCAGAGCACAGGCTCCGGACGCGCAGGCTCAGTGGCCATGGCTCATGGGCCCAGCCACTCCGCGGCATGTGGGATCTTCCCGGACTGGGGCACGAACCCGTGTCCCCTGCATCGGCAGGCGGACTCTCAACTACTGCGCCACCAGGGAAGCCCGACCCTTGACTTTTATACTTTCTTTTTGTTTTTTTAAATAAGACTTTTTTTTTGTTACAGCAGTTTTTAGTTCACAGTGAAATTAAGAGGAAGATTCAGAGATTTCCCATGTACACTCTGTGGCCTTTAAAAAAAAATGTTTACAGTTATAAATTTACCTCTAAGCACCTTAGTTGCAGCCTTCAAATTTTAATATTTGTAGATATTCATTTTCTTGTATGCCAGAATTCTTTGTAATTTTATTGTAATTTTGAATTAGATGATACCTTGAAATGTATTATTGAACTTCCAAATATTTAGTGACATACTAGTTGCCTTTTTGTTATTGATTTCTTGTTAAATCTGCTTAGGTCAGAATATATTCTGTACAATTTCTGTCCCTTGAAGTTTGTTGATACTTGCTTTATAGTATAGGATATATGCAATTGAAAAGACTGTCTTATGTAATCACTGACTGCCGTGTTTTATAGTGCCTAATTAGGTCAGATATATTAATGACATTTTTAAAATCTCTTCTATCTCCGTTGACTTTTATCTGCTTTTTCTATCAGTCTCTGAGATGGGTGGGTTTCAATCTCCCACTGTGGGTATGGCATTGTCTGTTTCTACTGAGTTCTGTCAGATTTTGCTTTATACATTAGTGAGCTGTGTTATTCGGATTATGTAAGTTTGGATTTTTTAAAATATCTTTTAGATAAAATTGACCCTTTATTCTTATGAAATGTTTTCCTTTATTTCTAGGAATCCTTCCTAACTTCATGTTAGATAGATACTCCAGCTTTCTTTTGGTTAGTTTTTATGTGGGATACATTGTTCAACATTTTATTTCCACTTTTATTTGGTGTTATTTCTAAGCTGTGCTTTTCAAACATAGGAAATAGATGCACTGTAGTCTTGAATTTCATAATAAGCTCAAACACTGAAAAAGGTTAGTAAGGAAGCTATTGATCGTTGAGATTTGCTGAACACAAAGGAAGGGAGAAGTGCACTCTGTTTCCCTAATCATTTCTCTTGTGTTGGTTAAGAAACTGTAAACCAAACCCCACCATTCACTCTTTTTTTTTTTTTTTTAATCTTGGCATCCATTTTAGGTTTATTTTGTTTTCTTTTAACTCCATAAGACAATATTATTATTATTTATAAAATCAATGTTTATTTAGTTTTGTCCACATATTTACTACTTTCTTTCTTGATGATTTCTTTTTGCATCTTGGATCTTCCATCTGGGATCAATTTCCTTCTGCATAAAATATATATCTTTTAGAATTTCCCTTATCGAGCGTCTGTTGGTAGCAGTCTGTCAGGCTATTTGTGTTTGAAAATATCTTCCTTTGTCCCTTTTTTAAAAGACATTTTGAGTTTACAGTTCTAGAGTGTCAGCTATTTTCTTCTCAGCACCATTCACTCTTTAGTGGAGTTTAACTGTGACTCAGGATTAAGGGCTACCTGAAGGAATACACAGGTTCCACAGCTAGTGTGGATCTGAAAAGATCTAAGGCAGTCAACTGAGGGATGAAAAGCATGATTAGTGAATCCTAAGGAAAGGACAGGTTTAGAAAAGCTTTATTAATAATAGAGTGTGTATGGATCTCATCATAGAGATAAGATACACCACTTTTTATCATTTTCTTATATAAAAGAGTTAATTGGGTTGGGTGAGGTCAAAAGAAATGTGATAAAGGAGGGGTCTGGAACCAGAGCTGCTCTGTAGACTCCCTTAGACATGCAAGGTACCATATCACCTTACACCTGCAGACTCAACATTAACTCTAGGGTTAGTATTAAGTTTAGGAGCTTGCACTGATTTCCCTTTGCTTCTGTTTATCCTGTGATTGAAGGGTAAGGAGTATTGTTTCATAGAAATTACATTATATTGCTTTGTGTTTTTAAAAACTATTTATTTATGTCTTTATTTGGCTGTGTCAACTCTTCGTTGCAGCACGTGGGCTCTTCATTGTTGCATGTGGGCTTCTCTTTAGTCGTGGCGCCCGGGCTCCAGAGCTCGCGGGCTTAGTTGCCCCACAGCATGTGAGATCTCAGTTCCTGGACAAGGGGTCAAACCCACGTCCCTCGCCTTGGAAGGCAGATTCTTAACCCCCCTGGACCAGCAGGGAAGTCCCAGAAATTACATTCTATTTCTTAATACTTAGAGAGCTTCGTGGAGGCGTTCAGGATTTTACTGCCTCTACGAGAATCTTGGGTGAGCTAGCAGTACAATTGATGAGATAGTCATTTCATTGAAAGGCTTTTTTTTTTCATCTGATATGTTTCCAGAATAAATAGGTAGAAGAATCTTTCCCACACCCACATCAATAAACAGCTTACTGATCAAAAACTGGGCATTTCTTAATCTCCCTAAATCAGAAGAAAATCTTGCTGTATTTTCTTGCCAAGAAGTGAATCTTGCTTTGTTTATTGCACTTGAGTCATATTTTCTGCAAAAATCAGTAATAGTTTAAGGCAATCTGGACGATTTGTACTTATCACAACTTGGAATATAATTCTTAGGAGTCTGACTGACAGCAAAATTCAGAGATTTGCAATTCTCTTGGGGTGTTAACAGTCTTAATGATCCTCATTTTATTTTTAATCCTGTAAACAGATAATAAAAGTCCTGTCTACTTATTAAGTGACTTTATGATTAAATACATATTTCACGTTGTGCCCAATATAGGAGTGAGTGAGAGAGTTCACATAAGAATGGGGTGAGCCAGAAGTATGGATGGAATATTTGTTTGCATAAAGTAAGAAGAATACATTTTTACTGGTGTTTATAGAAAGCATGTTCTTTGGCACAAGCTTCACAGAGACTGGCAGGAACAGAATCCCATGGAATTAAGTTTAAAGTGACATGTGGGTAGAGATACCTAGGAATTCCTGCAGGACTGTAAGCAATTTGGACTTTAAATGCCAAACAGGCAAACAGGCCCTCGTATTTCACACTGTGCTTGTGAAAGGAATATGTTAAAGTCTGCCATATTAGAATATAGTGTTAATTCTAGACTTAGAGACTTCCTGGGGGAACTTTAATCCAAGTGTATACATTGAACTTATAAAATCCTCAACCTCATGTGTGTGTTCTTGGGGTTTATGTATTTATTAAAATTAAGTCACGTTGTATTTTATGCTTTCTTACGAAACTTTAAAAAAAATTTAAACAGTGATTATTAAAACATGTTAGTGTGTTCTATGAGCAATCATTTTTAAGACCTTTTAATGATCAGTCTGCTGTATGAGCTGATCAGGCTCTAGTTAGCTAGGAAACTAGAACTGGCCCCTGCATGGGAGAGAATGCAAATAAATGGGGAAAATTATAAAAGGGGAGTATATTTAGATCTTGATTTTTTTATTATGAATTTTATCTGTATATGGGATGCTGTATCAGGCAGAAATTAAAGGAACAGGCTCGGGAACAAAATGAGTAAATTCTCTGACTTCGAGCAAACTCCCAAACCTCTCTGAGCTTTGTGAACAGAAAGCATAATCTCTCCTACTCAGATGTGATAGGAGAATGAAATTAGTAACGCTTGTGAAATACTAGAGAGGTGGGACCCATGGCGAGCCTCGTGAAATGTCATCCATTATTGGTAATTTGGAGGGTGCGGTAATAACCACCATTTATTTGGTTGTCAACCAGATCTAGAGACTTGTGGAATTTCTTCAGTATTATGAAAAAATTTGCCATGGGCACTAGCAATACAGCAGTTATCTTAGTTTTCACATTTTTTGAATGGGGAGGTTTTTAAACAAAACCATTAACATTTTCCAGAAAGCATTATTATTATTTTTTTTTTCCTTTACTGTTTTTCTATACTCGATTAACAATTCACTTAGCTTATAGTGTGGTTTGTCAGAAAGAGCTGCTCACAGGACAGCATCATTTCTGAGGATGAGAGGTGCTCATTAGACCTCCCTTCCGCAGGTGGTGGTGACAGTGCCCTCTGCCTGAGTCATCCCGACATCCTAACAAGGCTGCTTTGTTCCACCAAGAAGGGTGACCTCGGGTGGACACAGTTAAATTTCCTGGGATTCACTAGTTTACAAAATGTAGCTTTTGTACTTTCATTGATATGAACTCACCAATTCATGGTGCATGAAAGAGGAAATGTCAAATTGATCTTCTGTTTGGAATATACGTCTTCATCAGGTTTGCTTTGGTGCTTCAGAGGTCTACCATTTTTTCCCCTTAGTCTCCAAGAAATGCTCAGCAATTTCAGAGCAGTAAGTTTCCACTAATACGAAGCAAAGTTTGAAATAAAGAAAGGATATAGAATAGGAAACATCTCAAAAAATGGTGACTTGCCTCCATTCTCCTAAGGTTATCAACCTTTGGAAGGCCTAGAGTTGGGAAGAAAATACAGAGGGGACAGAAATTGTAGTACGGATGAGGTTTATTGTTCATATTATTTAAAAAGTGTGTCTTCAAACAGAATAGACCTCACATTCAAGTTTTCTCTGTGGCCAGAGAAAAGCCATAGTCACTTTGGTACAGGTGACATCATTACCACGCCTAGGAAAAATAGCACCTGCTCCGCTATGTCCTTGGTTGGTACTAAGCTGCTCCAGTCATTAGAATGAACTGACAGGGTCCAACCTCATGGGATTCTTAAGATTCTTTGGGTCCATAAATCTATGAATACACCGTCCCATCTCTCCTGGCTCCTTGAACCTAGAACACAATTAAGGGAGTTAGACTTTATATTTGTTATATATGAACTGCTAAGCACTTTATATACAGTATCTCATTTAATTCCCATCACCATCCTTTCATGTTGTTGGTATATCCCAGTTTTTGCTTAGATTAAGAGTGTTTGTCAGACTTCCCTGGTGGCACAGTGGTTAAGGATCCACCTGCCAATGCAGGGGACACGGGTCTGAGCCCTGGTCCGGGAAGATCCCACATGAAGCAGAACAACTAAGCCCTTGCGCCACAACTACTGAGCCTGCGCTTTAAAGCCCACGAGCCGCAACTACTGAAGCCCGAGCGAGCACCTAGAGCCTGTGCTCCTCAACGAGAGAAGCCACTGCAATGAGAAGCCTGCGCACCGCAACGAAGAGTAGCCCCTGCTCGCTGCAGCTAGAGAAAGCTGTGCACAGCAACAAGGACCCAACGCAGCCAAAAATACATAAATAAACAAACAAATAAATAAATAAATATTTTTCAGAAAAACTTTGTCACATGGTAAGCGTGCAATAAATATCGTGAGCAACACCTATAATTTTCTTCTTTCTTTCTTTTTTTTTTCTCACTGTTGTGGCCTCTTCCGTTGTGGAGCACAGGCTCTGGACGCACAGGCTCAGCGGCCATGGCTCACGGGCCCAACCGCTCCGCAGCATGTGGGATCTTCCCAGACTGGGGTACAAACCCATGTCCCCTGCATCAGCAGGCAGACTCTCAACCACTGCGCCACCAGGGAAGCCCCTCTTCTTTCTTTGGATGGGAAAGCATTCCTTACCATTCCAACATGTCCTTCGAAGAAAGGAGTTTAATCCTAACAAAACAACCCATTAAAGGTTATTTTTGAAGAGAATGCTGGATAAAGAGGCCACTGTATCTGTTTTCACTCTTCCAGACATTTCTACAAGTGATTGGTGTGGTGGGTGTGGCGGTTTCGGTGATTCCTTGGATTGCGATACCCCTGGTTCCCCTTGGCATCATTTTCTTTGTTCTCCGGAGATATTTCTTACAGACGTCAAGGGATGTGAAACGCCTGGAATCTACAAGTGAGTACCCGGGGCTCTCAAGTTGGGATGGCATCTCAGGCTGTCTTCCATTTGTGCTGTAATGGACCAGACCCCTGAAATTCTGCAGACTCTGTCTTCTGGAATTTGTCACTAAGTTAACATTAGGTAATTGGATATCATGGCCACTGTGAGTCCATGTGGCCCTTAAGGCAAATGGAGCTGGTGGCGGGTCAGCTGCAGCTTTGCATTTTAGCAAATGCGAGCACCGTGAGGACAGGGGACTGTTTCTGTCTTGTTCATGACATGCTTCCTCACACAGAGCATCTACTCCATAAATACTTTTCTTAAAAATACAATATTTCATCATGCTGGAACTAATGTCTTTTCTAGGAGATGCACAGGTAACAAAGCGATGTCAGTATTTCCTGCTGATAAAGCACAAGTTATCACTCATCCCAGAAAGGTCACAGGCTCAGAATCTGCCCACAAAGAAAGCAAGTTGCCTCATTCACGGCGGGGAATGAAAACCAAAAGGGGTCCTCCCTGCCCAGCAACCTATGACCCACCTGTTCCGTGATGTGCGGGAGCCAGACCGTGGTGCTCGTGTTCAGTGTGCTCTTAGAGAAGATGCCAGGAAACAAATGGCTGGTCATGTGACACGAGGCCCCACACCAATACATAGTCACTAAAAAGAGAATGGCTGCTGTCAGATTCTAAAAGAGTGACATCAGTGTCACATACCACAGTGGCCTCCAAATGCCTCAAGTATCCAGTAGGGCAGCTATAAAAACATCCATCAGGTTCCCAGAGCGGAAGTCGAAACTATTCAAAGACCCCTTGACTGCATGGGTCCTCTGGGCACAAGGGCCGTGTGACGCCCAGGTGCTCCGTGGCACACAAAGAGACTCTTGGCATAGGTGCAGGAAAATTCCCAGGATGGAAGGAGATGGCAGACTCTCCGTTCACCTTACTTATCTCGCCTCTGTCCTTGTGCCAGCCCTTAAGTTTCTAATCTTAGGTGGAGACAACACACAGATAGTTCATCAAAATTCAGCGTGGTGAAGGACTCTGACGGAGAATTAAATTTTAAAATGATACTGAACCAAAAATTAGTGAACAGGTAATTACCTCCAGGTAATTTCTACCTGGAGGGATGTCAGGGAAGAATTTGGAATGTGGCCCTGTTTGAGGAGGACCTTGATGATTGAGTTAGTATGGAGGTTCAATATCTAAATCTAGGTCAGATCTTTCATGTCCAGGTCATAAAAGTGAAGCTTAGTGTGAGCAAGAGTTGGAGGGTCACGTGGAGGATCTTCTCCCGAAGAGGGGCGTCATCCCCCTTCCTCCAGGAAGCCCTTGGGTGTTGCCCCTTGGAAGGCGGTGGATTTCTTTGCATCGAGTCTCCCTGACTTTATCTGTCATTTGTCTGTCCCTGCTTCCCCAGCTCGGAGCCCAGTATTTTCCCACTTATCATCATCTCTCCAAGGACTCTGGACCATCCGGGCGTACAAAGCCGAAGAGAGGTTTCAGGAACTGTTCGATGCACACCAGGACTTGCATTCAGGTCTGTAAGTTTCTGGACATGATTTCAGAGGATGGGAGGTGCTGCCTTCTGAGGCTTGAGTCCTTGTCAGGTGGCCTTGCCGGCCCACACCGCTCTCTGCGCCTCCCCAGCCCTTCCTCTCAGCCTCCCCTCTGTGCTCTCCTCTTCCCCATCACACCCCTGCTTTTCTCCCTTCACTGGCTTGCATTGTCCTTCCATCAAGGTGCCCTGTGGCCTTCTGTCCGTTTAGGGAGGGTGTCAACAGATTTTATTTTTTTTAAGCAAAGAGCCACACGGTCTCTGTTGCAACTACTCAGCTTTGCTATTTATTTATTTTAATAATTGAATTGTCAAAATATTTATTTATTTATTTATTTGTTCGTTTTTGGCTGCATTGGCTGTTCCTTGCTGCACATGGGCTTTCTCTAGTTGCAGTGAGCGAGGGCTACACTTTGTTGCCGTGTGCAGGCTTCTTATTGTGGTGGCTTCTCTCGTTGTGGAGCACAGGCTCTAGGATCATGGGCTCAGTAGTTGTGGCGCACGGGCTCAGCTGCTCCGTGGCATGTGGGATCTCCCCGGACCAGGGCTCGAACCCGTGTTCCCTGCATTGGCAGGCGGATTCTTAACCACTGCGCCACCAGGGAATTCCAGCTTTGCTGTTTATTACCGCACTAAAGCAGACAAAAATCATACGTCGGCAAATGGCTGTGTTCCTTTAAAGCTTTATTTACAAAAGCAGGTTGTGGCCATTCTTGGCCCTCAGGCTGTAATTTGCTGACTCTTTTTTTTTTTTTTTTTTTGTGGTACGTGGGCCCCTCACTGCTGTGGCCTCTCCCGTTGCGGAGCGCAGGCTCACCGGCCATGGCTCACGGTCCCAGCCACTCCGCGGCATGTGGGATCCTCCCGGCCCCGGGGCACGAACCCGTGTCCCCTGCATCGGCAGGCGGACTCTCAACCACTGCGCCACCAGGGAAGCCCCTGCTGACTCTTTTCAGAGCATACAGGGTGGCAGACCTGAAGAAGGAAAATAATTTCTCTCTTATCAGATTTGCCACCCAGAATTCCCTCTAAGTCAATAAAATCCTGGCGCAACTTTCCAATCTTTATTGTATTTTGAAGAGAAAATGGCATTTTGAAAGCCACATGCAGATCCTGCTAGCTGATGGTCGTTTGGATACTGGCTCCTAAGAATAAACATTGTGCAGGGCCCTGTAGTAAGTGCAGAAGGTGCTGGAAACAGTGTGAGCTGCGCTCTCTGCCAGCAGAGAACTAGGAGCAGTCAGCCCTGTGAGAGGATGAGCCTCACGTTGAGGCCCAGAACTGTACGAAACACACCAACGAGACCACTTTTCTATGTTCATGATCATGATCGTAGTTCTGTTTATAACCTGTGGGTTGAAGATTTTCGTACATTCTTCCCACAAAGCCCCTGGACTGATATCTACGTATACCATACGTTGTCTTGTGTCAGAACCTGGCTTTTCGTGATCTCTAGGTTGCTTGAGTACGTAACTTTGCTGTCCTACCTTGCGTAAAAATCTGTTGTAGCTCAACTGCGCAAAGTGCTCTCCCTCATTAGAAGCAGCCTCCATGATACTTCTGCTTATTCATTATGCTTCTTATACTTCACAAATCCAGAGGCTTGGTTCTTGTTTCTGACTACGTCCCGATGGTTCGCTGTGCGTCTGGATGCCATCTGTGCCATCTTTGTCATTGTTGTTGCCTTTGGGTCCCTGATTCTGGCAAAAAGTAAGTACAGATGTGAATAACTATTTGTATTATGATTACAATTTATAGCTTCGTTTGCAGTTATTAATTTAAACTCTTGGCTCATTGTCTAATCCCATAGACCATTTGGTTCTAATGAATTGTATTAAAGTGTTTGCAGCGTGTGGTTTTCCAGTGTGGCCCTTGTAGAGGAGTCATTGGGTCTTGATGAGGCCTTTAATGAGATGTCTTTTTTGTGTGTGTGCGGTACGCGGGTCTCTCACTGTTGTGGCCTCTCCCGTTGCGGAGCACAGGCTCCGGACGCGCAGGCTCAGCGGCCCTGGCTCACGGGCCCAGCCGCTCCGCGGCATGTGGGATCTTCCCGGACCGGGGCACGAACCCGTGTCCACTGCATCGGCAGGCGGACTCTCAACCACTGCGACACCAGGGAAGCCCTAATGAGATGTCTTGATGAGGGCTTTGATCCTTTTATATTTCTTAAATGGGTTGAAGTCCATACAACTCTAGCAACTGACCTTCTGAACATTCCTGATAGCGTCTTAGTGTTAGGAGGAGAGAACCAAGTGTGCTGTTAAGCTTTTTGTCAAGCCTATGGCATTCAGGCTCCTCGGATCTCTTGGTTGTAGCTTCCTGGTGTACTGAGGTGAGAAATATTCTCTGTAGGAAAGAACAGTTTCCTCTGCTGTGTGGGTACCAGATGAGCAGGTAATGGTGTGTGTGGCGTGAATTCACCATCCCTAACTATTCCATAGTAACAACACTGAATCATAGTGTTTAATGATGGAACAATGAGAGCAGTATTTTAGATTTAAAAGTACTGGCTCTCAGAACCTATTGACTTGTTTTTCGTGGTTTCCAATTGTGGCTGCGTTGGGCATACAAAGTGAAATTACATAATGGTCCTTGAAACCATAATGACGAAAGCCTGAATGATGACATGATTCCTCGCCTGTATAATACTGTCAAGTGTATGTCAATCCTGTCGGGATTAAGAAACTTATTTAATAGTTTTCTGAGTTCATAGTTTTTTTTCTTTGTTTTTTCTTTTTTCTTTTCGTTGTATCATGGTCTCAATCAACAGGTAGTAAAAATATAAGTGATGCTGTTGTTATGTGCAAGTGTTTTAAATATTATAAAGAAGTCTTGGTACAGAGACAGTAGGATCCCAACTCAGGGTTCAGACTGGAACTAAGTTATTCCCCTTCTTCTTCCTCATTTAGCTTTGGATGCCGGCCAGGTTGGCCTGGCGCTGTCCTACGCCCTCACGCTCATGGGGATGTTCCAGTGGTGCGTAAGGCAAAGTGCCGAAGTTGAAAATATGGTAACATTTACCTTTTAGCCTATTCAGGTCTCCTTGTCGTTACATCACATAAAGGCAATTCTTATGTAAAAAAAAAAAACTTAAAACTTTTCTTTTTTTTTTACATCATAGCGAACAGGGTTTGTTAGATCCTTCCTCCATCTGTTTACAATTTATTTAAAATAAAATATATACATCTTTTTCTCAGTCTTATGTATGCCATGTCAGCAGGTTTTATATTCATCACAAGCTGTCTTCAAATATAATAAATGTCTCTGTAGGAGGGAGGTTCTGAAATCCTGGAGAAGATATAAGCTAGGGTAATTCCTCATTCCTGGTGAAAGGAGAATTTAGTATTTTGAGGTTTATTTGTTTAATTCGTTTAATTTAATTACTGCCCACCCTCCCCATTTGAGAATTTTTCCTTGTATGTGTTGAACACCTGAATCTGTTGGTGCCCCTTCTCTCTGAATGTACTATCAAGTTATGGTTGTTGAGAAGGCCTTAGTCAATATGTAAATTCTCTGCTGTTTCGAATATTTTCAATTTTTCCTAAAGGGAGAAAAATGATGAAAATGAAACTTTTCTATTTCGCTCTCTAACAGAGAAGAAAGTAACTAATTATTAAAATGAGGTGTACTGACTATGCATTTCTATTCATCTATAACAGATGACCCTTCTGTAGCAAAATGCTACTGGTGGGCGTCCATACATATTCTTTTCATTGACAAAATTCTCTCTTTTTTAAAATTCATATGCAAAAATTAGATCAGTGAAATCATAGTATTCATTTCTCTAGTTCTTTTCGTTTTAATATAATGTTGAAGAAAGTAGCCGTAATAAAAGTGTTACAAGACAATGAACAAGTTTACAAATCATCAGTATCCTCATCAAACTACTACTTCTGTCTTTTGGGGGTGTTAAGACCTGAGATATTCTTCATTATAGAAAAGCAGATAATAATGATATAAATGCAGAGCATCTCATTCACAGTCTTTGAACATCCATAAACAAGACCCTCCGTTCCTAACTCATGTGATGTCATATCTTTCAGATGATTTCAGTAGAAAGGGTGATTGAATATACAGATCTGGAAAAAGAAGCACCCTGGGAATACCAGAAACGCCCACCACCGTCCTGGCCCCAGGAAGGAGTGGTCGTCTTTGACAATGTGAACTTCTCGTACAGCTTAGATGGGCCTCTGGTATTGAAGCACCTGACAGCACTCATTAAATCGAGAGAAAAGGTTTGTTTTAGCCATTTGCCTCTTTTTCTGTTGCTGTGTGCACGCTGATTAGATCAGTCCCTCGGGCGGGACCAGGGCAAGCTCTTGAAAAAGAGGCTAAATGAGAACAGACATGGTGGCAGGAAGCTCCCCGCACCTGCCCCTCCAGCTTCAAGTCCTGATGTACTTACACCCCCTGCACTCGGGTCGTGTGTAGGTTCTCCCAGTGTATCACGTCCTCCCTGCTTCCGGTGCGCACGCTGCCCCTCGACCTCAGAGACCCTTCCCTTCCGTCATGTGGCTGGTGAAAGTCACCTCGTTTTCTGAGTCAAGTCTCATTCGTCTGCTTCTCTGAGACCCTCTATTCTTCCTCAGAGTCTTTTACATAATGAAAGTAACAGATGAATAGGTAAACAAATGTGCTATACCCCTAACAATGAAATATTATTCAGCCTTAGAAAGGAGTAAAATTCCAGTCTATGGATAAACCTTGAGGACATCAGGTTAGATGAAACAAGTCAGACATAAAGGGAACAAATACTGTATGATTCCACTTATATGAGGTTCCTAGAGTAGTCAAATCCATGAAGGCAGGAAGTAGGATGGTGGTCGCCAGAGACTGGGTAAGGGGAATTGGGTGTTGTTGTTTAATGGGTACAGAGTTTCTTTGTTACAAGGAGAAAATATTCTGGTGGGACAAGAATATGAATGTACTTACCACTAAACTGTCCACTTAAACATGGTTCAGTTGGTAAATTTTATGTTACCTGTATTTGACCATAATTAAGTGGTGGCATCTGTGGCATGCTTTGTATTGGTGGGTCTGTATCTCACCGAACCCTGAGGCTCCTGAAGACTGGAGAGCATCCTGTTTTCATCTCTTGTTCCCCCAGAATTGGCGTTCTACAGGGCACAGATAGGGTGCTGAGGAGCTGCTGGCTGGGAGAGTGAGTGAGCAACATGTACAGGTGTGAGCAACCAGTAACCAGAATACACACACGAGACAACTGCGTAAACGACTGATTACCTAGAGTGTTAAATACTTTAAGAACTGCTCTTTAAAACTCTTTCTACCACAGACCCATCTAGCGGACTATAGCCATAATTTAATGAATGATACCCTTGTGATGGGAAAGAATATTCAACTTAATGCCCAAATGATACCCAGGGAGCAGCTTCAGTTAGTCACACAGCAAAAGCTGACTTCTAATTATTTCCAGTTTCACCGTAGCTTGGGAAGGAGGTGAGGATTGCTGTGTCGAGAAAACATTCACTGAAGCTCTTGATGCAATCCTGTCCCTGAGAACTCTGTAGGCGATGTTTGCTTACTCACCGACAGTGTGTCCATCATATTTCCTGTCTGATACATAATGCTGTTAATTTGCACATGTCTTAATTCATATTTTCTGGCTTTTGGGGAAATTTATCTAAGAAACTCTGCAGTAGAACTTAGGAACATAACATATGTGTATTCTTCTATCTTAAAATCCCCAAGTCATAGTATCAGCTGAGCTTGAAAATGTTTGTGGGAAAATTGAATCTGGAGACTGAATTAATAACTGTAGTAACGTGACTTTTTATTTATGTCTTGATCCATTCACAGTATCACCGTTAGCTCCATTTCTGTGTTTGGAGATTATACCTGGGTAGAATAGTCATGAAGCCATTTCACTCCGTCTGTGTACATCCCAGGTTTCCTCTCCTGCACACCTGCCCCAGCCCCTGTTGCTCTGGGACACCCCTTTGGTGTTGGATTTGACTGAGAGAGGCTGCTGCAGGGGAGGCTGTGGGAGTGAACCGGGCCAGCAGAAGTGGAGCTTTATTCTCCTTCCATCCTTCCTCTGCTGTCCCCATTTCTGGAAGTTCGAGTAAATGGGAAAAATTAATAGGCACTATGCAGGTTTCTAATTCATGGAAGAAATAGCAAGTCAAAATAAAGGCCCAAAATGAGGTAAATAGCACCCTAGGCTTCCTGGTTAGATTCTGAACACTGGCTGCATTTTTCATTTAGATGATTTTGTGGTTGATTTGATCATTTTAGAGAGTACTGGGCCATTTTCAAGCCTTTTCCAGCTCTAGAGGTGGATTGATTTTGGTTTGTTATTTTTTTTTTCTTGCTCAGAGCTATTACTTGAATAATACATCCTTACAGATGCTCACTAGACCTTGCTATAATGTGCAAAAATATCAGTTTGCTACCTTTTCTCCTCTTTTACGTAATATTTCCTCGGCAACCCCTCCCCTCACTCCCAGATTGTCCCACTTCCCCCTGCAGGCTTCCTAATTCCTTGTGACTCAGACTGTGGTGCCTGGGCCAGCAGCACCTGCATCGCCTGGAGCATCTTAGAAATGCAGAATCTCAGGCCCACCCAGACCTACTGATTCAGCATCGCTTTTGAGGGAGACCTCCCAGTAAAGATTTTCTCCAAGTGTCTTTGCCTTTAGGAATGTAAACTTAACTGGTAATGGTGAGACTCTCCTCAGGCAATTGGTAAAACCCTTTGGTGACCTGGAAAAGACTTTCAGGTTATAGTTTTGATAACTAAATGGTAGCAGTAGCCTAAGCTGGGTTTTCTTTGAGTTGCTTTTTTCTTACTCTGCTCACTGGAGTGTTGTACTTCCATTCCTGTGGCCGTAAGCAGCCTTCGGTGCCACTGCCTATCTCCGCCGTTTACCAGGAGTTTACAAATGTTCCAGTTTGCATAATGGATCAGTTTCAGTACAGCTAGTAGCATAGGAATATACACACATTCTCACAGACACAGTTCTCACCTTTGTTCTGATGTGTGCTTATTTACATATGAGAACACCCAGAAACACAGGCATACCGCTGTTTCTTTGGGGTTTTTTTGAGTGTGTGTGTTTTTTTTTTCTTTAAATAACAAGTTGAACATTTGTTGCAGCCCTGCATTGAGCATGTCCATCAGCACCATTTTTCCTACAACATTTGCTCACTTCGTGTCTCTTTGTCACAGTTTGGTAATTCTTGCAATATTTTAAACCTTTTCATTATAATTATATTTGTTATGGTGAGCTGTGATCAGTGTTCTTAAGCTTACTACAACCCAGTGAAGGCCCAGATGATGGTTAGCCTTTTTTAGCAGTAAAGTATTTGACATTAAGTATGTACATTCTTCTTTAGACATAATTCTGTTGTACATTTAGTATGCTACAGTATAGTGTAAACATAACTTTTGCATGCACAGAGGAAGAAAAATATTCACATGACTTGCTTTATTTTGCGATGTTCCCATTTTTGTGGTGGTCTGGAACCAAATCCATAGTGTGTTCAAAACCTGCATGTACACAGAACAAATGACCCATATGTATATATACCCCTAGGACCTGCTTATATGCAGAAAGTGTCCCATCTATATTATATAAATTAGGATTTACCATATCATACAAAATGGCTACAAATGGAAATCAACTAAAGCCACTTTTCTTTTAGTTAATCTCTATAAAGATAAATTATTTTTTGAAATTTGATTATTGTTTTTACAGACTAAGATTCGAAACTTTGGAGGTATTTAATGAGAAAATATGTCAAGTTACCATTGTATAATCAGTGCTCAGAGGGGTTTAGTTCTTCTCTCTTTAAAGCCATGAGTTTTTAAAATTTACTGAATTAATTTACAAATGATTGAAAGCATATCTTAGGCCCCCATCTGTATTTAGATTTATAAATAGAGATGAAATCACCTCTTGGGAAGCTCCCACCAGGGAATTTGTAGTTGGGAAGCTCATTGGTAAAAAAAGGCCAGTTTCTGCATACATGTTTGAATTCAGACAGCTAAAATCCAGTTTTTACAATACAGTTTCATTCCTGACCAGCATTTTACCTGCATTATATTGATTCTTTGATCTTATTGTTAATGCACTTAATTTCTCTCTGCTTTGATTTTAATAACTTGACCGATACATGACATGTATCTTTCCAAGGTTTAATTAGAAGTATTAATTGGTTTGTAAAATGCCTTTTGAAGTGCTCAGATGAAAGGTCCCATATAAATAGCAAATGTTATTTGTGTTGTTGTTGATCTCATTATGTGTACTTTGCCTACTGGGTACTGCCTTTTAAGACACTGAGACCTGCATTTTACAATTTTAAGGTGTTTCCTTTCAAGATAGAGCGTTATTAAGGTATTTCTTATCAGGAAGTGATTTTGTTTGTCTGCCAAAGAGTACTTCCTCTTAAATGATAGAATCTGGGATCCTGAATTCTTGTTTGTGTATAATCCTTCTTACTTGACTTGTTGACATCTCTGTAAAATTACTCACATAATTCTCAATGTTCAGAATAGCCAGACACTAGGAATACAACTCATTTAAAAGCTGACTGCTAATTGAACACATGGGAAACTGCTGTTGTTTCACTGCCAGTAGACTGATTCTGTTATTTTTAACTCTTCCTTGACCAGGGGGTCTTAACCGGGGACATTTGTCAGTGTCTGACATTTTTGGTTGCCGCAATCTCGGGGGTGCTCCTGGTATCTAGTGGGCAGAATCCAGGGGTACTGCTAAATATCCTAGAATACACAGGACATCCCCCGTTCCCCAACGAAGAATTATCTTTCCCAAAATTTCAACAGTGCCACAGTTGAGAAACTTACAGACTACACTCTGTACAGAATTTTTAAAATTCATCTTCAACAACCAAGGGTTTTCCTAGGTTTGTTGCATATTGTGAATTCTTAATCCCTCCTGTATCTCTTTACAGGTTGGCATTGTGGGAAGAACAGGAGCTGGAAAAAGTTCCCTCGTCGCTGCCCTTTTTAGACTGTCAGAACCTGAAGGTAAAATTTGGATTGATAAGATCTTGACAACCGAAATTGGACTTCACGATTTAAGGAAGAAAATGTCAATCATACCTCAGGTATGCACTTCAGAGCATTGACACATATTCTTTTAATATGGCACCTAAGTTTAATGTCTTTCAATTTGATTGTTTCTAAAAAATTGGTTGAAAGGGTTGATCCTTTTTCCCCCAACAGAGCATATTTTTTACTTCAGGGATTTTCAACAGATATTTTCATCAGATACCTGGTTTGGTTTGTTGGTTTGTTTGTTTGTTTGTTTTTGAGTGCCTGTGATTTAATAACTTACCCAGATAGATTTCTGGATTCAGACTTTCTCAGGTACCACAATTTTATCCACTGATAACCACATAATTCTGAAGAAAAATAAGTGGTTTGTTTAGCATGTGAGCGGTTTGTGTAGGGAAACATGAATTTTAAGTGTCTTAATGATGGAATCATGCTATAGGAAATAAGCTACCTTTTCAAAGGTGATTATCTCCCTGGAGTACTTTCTGGGAAACTGGGGGGCTTTGAGAATTACAGCATGTATATATGCTTTAGAGAGACTTTTATAATTCAGCCATAAGTAAGTGACTTTAATTAGGCAGGCAGTAAGGAATAGTGAGGAAGAACACGGGACATGGAATTCCATCTCTGTGCACCTCGGTTTTCTCCCTCTTTCGAGGCAGCTAACAGGAACAACTCATCGAACTGTTGTGAAGACTAAATAGGTCAGTGTGTGTGGAGTGCTTCCTGTAGACCCTATACGTGGTTTCTGTGATGGTGGAGCATTGAATTGGGCTCTGATTCTGTTTTCTTTTTTTTTGACTTCTTAAATAAGTATGGTTTTCAGGGAGTGTTTGATTATTTGCACAATAGAAGCTCCTGTCATTCCTTATGTTTCATCCACACAAAATAATTCAGAGAACTTTTATTGAGCAATTACTATCCTCCAGATATACACCCAAGGGCAACATAGGCCCTGTGCCTTCATCTTCTATCCTGCTTTCTGCTTTGATAAACTTGCTGAGTTTTTTTGTTTTTTTTTTTTACTTTGGGTTTTTTTTTGTTTGTCTTTTCCTTCAATTTTTGAATTTTATTTATTTTTTTATACAGCAGGTTCTTATTAGTCATCAGTTTTATACACATCAGTGTATATGCGGCAATCCCAGTCGCCCAATTCATCCCACCACCACGCCCACCCCCTGCCGCTTTCCCCCCTTGGTTTGTTCTCTACATGTTTGTTCTCTACATCTGTGTCTCAATTTCTGCCTTGCAAACTGGTTCATCTGTACCATTTTTCTAGGTTCCACATATATGCGTTAATATACGATAGATCCATCCACGTCTCCACAAACAACCCAATTTCGTTCCTTTTTATGGCTGAGTAATATTCCATTGTATATATGTACCACATCTTCTTTATCCATTCGTCCGTCGATGGGCATTTAGGTTGCTTCCATGTCCTGGCTATTGTAAATAGTGCTGCAATGAACATTGGACTGCATGTGTCATTTTGGATTATGGTTTTCTCTGGGTATATGCCCAGGAGTGGGATTGCTGAGTCATATGGTAATCCTATGTTTAGTTTTTTAAGGAACCTCCATACTGTTCTCCATAGTGGCTGTTTCAATTTACACAACAGTGCAACAGGGTTCCCTTTTCTCCAAACCCTCTCCAGCATTTGTTGTTTGTAGATTTTCCGATGATGCCCATTCTAACTGGTGTGAGGTGTTACCACATTGTAGTTTTAATTTGCATTTCTCTAATAATTAGTGATGTTGAGCAGGTTTTCATGTGCTTCTTGGCCATCTGTATGTCTTCTTTGGAGAAATGTCTATTTAAGTCTTCTGCCCATTTTTGGATTGGGTTGTTTTTTTAATATTGAGCTGCATGAGCTGTTTATATATTTTGGAAATTAATCCTTTGTCCGTTGATTCATTTGCAAATATTTTTCCCATTCTGAGGGTTGTCTTTTCGTCTTGTTTATGGTTTCCTTTGCCGTGCAAAAGTTTTGAAGTTTCATTAGGTCCCATGTGTTTATTTTTGTTTTTATTTCCTTTACTCTAGGAGGTGGATTAAAAAAGATCTTGCTGTGATTTATGTCAAAGGGTCTTCTTCCTATGTTTTCCTCTAAGAGTTTTATAGTGTCTGGTCTTTTTAGGTCTCAAATCCATTTTGAGTTTATTTTTCTGTATGGTGTTAGGGAGTGTTCTAATTTCATTCTTTTGCCTGTAGCTGTCCAGTTTTCCCTGCACCACTTATTGAAGAGGCTGTGTTTTCTCCATTGTATAACCTTGCCTCCTTTGTCATAGATTAGTTGACCGTAGGTGCATGCATTTATCTCTGGGCTTTCTGTCTTGTTCCATTGATCTATGTTTCTGTTTTTGTGCCAGTACCATATTGTCTTGATTACTGTAGCTTTGTAGTATAGTCCGAAGTGAGGGAGTCTGATTCCTCCAGCTCCATTTGTTTCCCTCAGGACTGCTTTGGCTAATTAGGGTCTTTTGTGTATCCATACAAATTTTAAGATTATTTGTTCTAGTTCTATAAAAAATGCCATTGGTAATTTGATAGGGATTGCACTGAATCTGTAGATTGCTTTGGGTAGTACAGTCATTTTCACAATATTGATTCTTCCAATCCAAGAACATGTTATATCTCTCCATCTGTTGGAATCATCTTTAATTTCTTTCATCAGTGTCTTATAGTTTTCTGCATGCAGGTCTTTTGTCTCCCTAGGTAGGTTTATTCCTAGGTATTTTATTCTTTCTGTGGCAGTGGTAAATGCCACTGAATAATGGCATTAGATTTTTCATTATTAGTGTATAGGAATGCAAGAGATTTCTGTGCATTAATTTTATATCCTACAACTTTACCAAATTCATTGATTACCTCTAGTAGTTTTCTGGTGGCATCTTTAGGATTCTCTGTGTATACTATCATGTTATCTGCAAACAGTGACCGTTTTACTTCTTCTTTTCCAATTTGTATTCTTTTTTTTTTTTTTTTTTTTTTTTTTGGTGGTATGCGGGCCTCTCACTGTTGTGGCCTCTCCCGTTGCAGAGCACAGGCTCCAGACACGCAGGCTCAGCAGCCACGGCTCACGGGCCCAGCTGCTCCGCGGCATGTGGGATCTTCCCGGACCGGGGCACAAACCCATGTCCCCTGCACCGGCAGGCGGACTCTCAACCACTGCGCCACCAGGGAAGCCCGCGATTTGTATTCCTTTTCTTTCTTTTTCTTCTCTGATTGCTGTGGCAGGACTTCCAAGACTACGTTGAATAATAGTGGCGAGAGTGGACATCCTTGTCTTCTTTCTTAGAGGAAATGCTTTCAGTTTTTCACCATTGAGAATGATGTTTGCTGTGGGCTTGTCGTAGATGGCCTTTATTATGTTGAGGTAGGTTCCCTCTATGCCCACTTTCTGGAGAGTTTTTAACATAAATGGGTGTTGAATTTTGTCCAAAGCTTTTTCTGCATCTATTGAGATAATCATATGGTTTTCATTCTTCAATTTGTTAATATGGTGTATCACATTGATTGATTTGTGTATATTGAAGAATCCTTGCATCCCTGGGATAAATCCCACTTGATCATGGTGTATGATCCTTTTAATGTGTTGTTGGATTCTGTTTGCTAGTATTTTATTGAGGATTTTTGCATCTATATTGATCAGTGATACTGGTCTGTAATTTTCTTTTTTTGTAATATCTTTGTCTCATTTTGGTATCAGGGTGATGGTGGCCTCATAGAATCAGTTCGGGAATGTTCCTTCCTCTGCAATTTTTTGGAAGAGTTGGAGAAGGATGGGTGTTAGCTCTTCTCTAAATGGTTGACAGAATTCACCTGGGAAGCCATCTGGTCCTGGACTTTTGTTTGTTGGAAGATTTTTAATCACAGTTTCAATTTCATTACTTGTGATTGGTCTGTTCATATTTTCTGTTTCTTCCTGGTGCAGTCTTGGAAGGTTATACCTTTCTAAGAATTTGTCCATTTCTTCCAGGTTGTCCATTTTATTGGCATACAGTTGCTTGTAGTAGTCTCTTAGGATGCTTTGTATTTCTGTGGTGTCTGTCGTTACTTCTCTTTTTTCATTTCTAATTTTATTGATTTGAGTCCTCTCCCTCTTTTTCTTAATGCATCTGGGTAGTGGTTTATCAGTTTTGTTTATCTTCTCAAAGAACCAGCTTTTAGTTTTTTGTTTTTTTTTTTTTTTTTTTTTGGCCGTGTTGGGTCTTCGTTTTCTGTATGAGGGCTTTCTCTAGTTGTGGCAAGCGGGGACCACTCTTCATCATGGTGCACAGGCCTTTCACTATTGCTGCCTCTCTTGTTGCAGAGCACAGGCTCCAGACACACGGGCTCAGTAGTTGTGGCTCACGGACCTAGTTGCTTGCTCCACAGCATGTGGGATCTTCCCAGACCAGGTTTTGAACTCATGTCCCCTGCATTGGCAGGCAGATTCTCAACCACTGCGCCACCAGGGAAGCCCCCAGCTTTTAGTTTTATTGATCTTTGCTCTTGTTTTCTTTTTTTCTGTTGCATTTATTTCTGCTCTGATCTTTATGAATTCTTTCCTTCTGGTAACTTTGGGTTTTATTTTTTCTTCTAACTCTAGTTCCTTTAGGTGTAAGCTTAGATTGTTTGAGATTTTTCTTGTTTCTTGAGGTGGGCTTGTATCGCTATAAACTTCCCTCTTAGAACTGCTTTTGCAGCATCCCATAGGTTTTGGATTGTCGTGTTTTCATTGTCATTTGTCTCTAGATATTTTTTAATTTCCTCTTTGATTTCTTCAGTGATATCTTGGTTATTTAGTAACGTATTGTTTAGCCTCCACATGTTTGTGTTTTTTACGTTTTTTCCTTGTAATTCATTTCTAATCTCATAGCGTTGTGGTCAGAAAAGATGCTTGATATGATTTCAATTTTCTTAAATTTACTGAGGCTTGATTTGTGACCCAAGATGTGATCTATCCTAGAGAATGTTCTGTTCGCACTTGAGAAGAAAGTGTAACCTGCTGTGTTTGGATGGAATGTCCTATAAATATCAATTAAATCTATCTGGTCTATTGTGTCATTTAAAGCTTCTGTTTCCTTATTTATTTTCATTTTGGATGATCTGTCCATTGGTGTAAGTGAGGTGTTAAAGTCCCCTGCTATTATTGTGTTACTGTCGATTTCCTCTTTTATAGCTGTTAGCAGTTGCCTTATATATTGAGGTGCTCCTATGTTGGGTGCATATATATTTATAATTGTTATATCTTCTTCTCGAATTGATCCCTTGATCATTATGTAGTGTCCTTCCTTGTCTCTTGTAACATTCTTTATTTTAAAGTCTATTCTATCTGATATGAGTATTGCTCCTGCAGCTTTCTTTTGATTTCCATTTGCATGGAATATCTTTTTCCATCCCCTCACTTCCAATCTGTATGTGTCCCTAAGTTTGAAGTGGGTCTCTTGTAGACAACATATATATGGGTCTTGTTTTTGTATCCATTCAGCAAACCTGTGTCTTTTGGTTGGAGAATTTAATCCCTTCTCGTTTAAGGTAATTATAGATATGTATGTTCCTATGACCATTTTCTTAATTGTTTTGGGTTTGTTTTTGTAGGGCCATTTCTTCTCTTGTGTTTCCCACTTAGAGAAGTTCCTTTAGCATTTGCTGTAGAGCTGGTTTTGTGGTGCTTAATTCTATTAGCTTTTGCTTGTCTGTAAAGCTTTTGATTTCTCCAACAAATCTGAATGGGATCCTTGCCGGGTAGAGTAATCTTGGTTGTAGGTTCTTCCCTGTCATCACTTAAAGTATATCATGCCACTCCCTTATGGCTTGTGGAGTTTCTGCTGAGAAATCAGCTGTTAACCTTATGGGAGTTCCCTTGTATGTTATTTGTCGTTTTTCCCTTACCGCTTTCAATAATTTTTCTTTGTCTTTGATTTTTCCCAATTTGATTACTATGTGTCTCAGTGTGTTTCTCCTTGGGTTTCTCCTGTATGGGACTCTCTCGCTTCCTGGACTTGAGTGGCTATTTCCTTGCCCATGTTAGGGAAGTTTTCGACTATAATCTCTTCAAATATTTTCTCAGGTCCTTTCTCTCTCTCTTGTCCTTCTCGGACCCCTGTAATGTGAATGTTGTTGCGTTTAATGTTTTCCCAGAGGTCTCTTAGGCTGTCTTCATTTCTTTTCATTCTTTTTTCTTTAGTCTCTTCCACAGCAGTGAGTTCCACCATTCTATCTTCCAAGTCGCTTATCCGTTCTGCCTCAGTTATTCTGCTATTGATTCCTTCTAGTGTAGTTTTCATTTCAGTTATTGTTTTGTTCATCTCTGTTTGTTTGTTCTTTAATTCTTCTAAGTCTTTGTTAAACATTTCTTGCATCTTCTCGATCTTTGCCTTCATTCTTTTTCCGAGGTCCTGGATCATCTTCACTATCATTATTCTGAATTCTTTTTCTGGAAGGTTGCCTATCTCCACTTCATTTAGTTGGTTTTCTGGGGTTTTATCTTGTTCCTTCATCTGGTACATAGCCCTCTGCCTTTTTATATTGTCTATATTTCTGTGAATGTGGTTTTTGTTCCACAGGCTTCAGGATGGTAGTTCTTCTTGCTTCTGCTGTCTGCCCTGTGGTGGATGAGGCTATCTAAGAGGCTTGTGCAAGTTTCCTGATGGGAGGGACTGGTGGTGGGTAGAGCTGACCGTTGCTCTGGTGGGCAGAGCTCAGTAAATCTTTAATCCGTTTGACTGCTGATGGGTGGGGCTGGGTACCCTCCCTGTTGGTTGTTTGGCCTGAGGCAACCCAGCACTGGAGCCTACCTGGGCTCTTTGGTGGGGCTAATGACAGACTCTGGGAGGGCTCATGCCAAGGAGTACTTCCCAGAACTTCTGCTGCCAGTGTCCTTGTCCCCACGGTGAGCCACAGCCACCCCCCGCCTCTGCAGGAGACCCTCCAACGTTAGCAGGTAGGTCTGGTTCAGTCTCCCCTGGGGTCACTGCTCCTTCCCCTGGGTCTCGATGAACATACTACTTTGTGTGTGCCCTCCCAGTGTGGAGTCTCTGTTTCCCCCAGTCCTGTCAAAGTCCTGCAGTCAAACCCCACTAGGCTTCAAAGTCTGATTCTCTAGAAATTCCTCCTCCTGTTGCCGGACCCCCAGGTTGGGAAGCCCGACGTGGGGCTCAGAACCTTCACTCCAGTGGGTGGATTTCTGGGGTATAAGTGATCTCCAGTCTGTGAATCACCCACCCAGCAGTTATGGGATTTGATTTTCCTGTGATTGTGCCCTTCCTATTCTCTCATTGTGGCTTCTCCTTTGTCTTTGGATGTGGGGTACTTTTTTGGTGAGTTCCAGTGTCTTCCTGTCGATGATTCTCCAGCAGCTAGTTGTGATTCTAGTGTTCTTGGAAGAGGGAGGGAGAACACGTCCTTCTACTCTGCCATCTTGGTTCAAGGCTGGGTTTTTTGTTTTTTTAAATACTCTACAATCATCAGGCCACCAAGGGAAGCTGACTAAAACATATACCTTCTTGAGGTGAGAACCACAGAGAAGAGACACGATTAAAGAGCCAGGCAAATGTACTTCCTGGAATGTGGGTATGATGAGCTCTGAAATGCCTGGTTAGTAGGAAGCATATAGAACACGGCACCCAAAGGAAGTAGAATGTGGACTCGTGTCTTATGACTGAGTTCAGGTGTTGCTACCTACCGCTGGCCTCCAAAATACGTGGAATTACTCTAAGTACTTTTGAAATGAAGACAATCCTGTTAGATCACAATGACATGCCATCTCACACCCTTTATGATGGCTGCTGTTTAAGGAAAATTAAAAACAAAAAAATAAGTGTTGGTGAGGATGTGGAAAAATGGGAATCCTTGTGCACGGCTGGTAGAATGCAGAATGATACAGTGACTGGAAAGCACTGTGCAGGTTCCTGAAAAAAGTTAAACATAGAATTATTATATGATCCAACAATTCTAATTTACGGTATAAACCCAAAATAATTGAGAAGGGAATGTTACACAGATATCTGTACATGCATGTTCATACCAGCATTACTCACATTAGCAAAGAGGTGGAAGCACCCCATGGTCCATTGACAGATGGATGGATAAACAAATGTGGTATATAAACAACGGAACGTTATTTGGCCTTAAAAAGAAAGCAGATTCTGACACATGCTACAGCACCTTGATGACATTATGCTCAGTGAAATGAGCTAGTCACAAAGGACAAATACTACTTACATGAAGTACATACAGTGGTCAGTTCATGGGGACAAGAGGTAGAATGGTGGTTGCCAGGAGCTGCCAGGACAGGAGAGTGGGGGGAGTGGGGAGTTGTGGGTTTTTTGTCTGTTATTCTATTTTTTAACATCTTTATTGGAGGAGCTGTGGTTTAATGGGTACAGAGTTTCAGGTTTGCAAGATGAAAGGAGTTCTGTAGCTGGATGGTGGTGATGGCTTCAACAATGTGAAGGTATTTAATACCACTGAACTGTACACTGAAAAATGGTTAAAGTGGTAAATTTTATATGTATTTTACTGCAAGTTAAAAAAATTATGTATATAATGATATATATGTTTTATTATATATCATTTATTATGTATATAACAGTTTCCCTTTTAGAAAAAAATGGAAAGAAATTTTCAGCATGTAGAATCCCTGCATTTGAAGATTCCCTCTGGCTATTAGATTGGTGGCTTAGTGATAAATGTAGAAAATAAATGATTTTAGATTCCCAACTTTTAAATTTTGATTGTACCCATCTCTGAAATGGGCCAAATTCGATTAGTTTGCAGAAATAATGAGCATGTCTGTAAAGTGCTTTTATGTTCTTGGATGAAAGGAATGTGAAACGTGCCCTGCATTACTTCTAATGCTTCTTAATAAGAAAAGTTGTATGCTTGTGTACATAAAAGAACTCTGTAAATAAAGAAATAACATTAGATGATTCTTGGCTCTGCCGGTAATGTTTTGGAAGCACATCTGAGCAAAGACTATAAACATACCTTGACATCACCAGGTTTTGGTTCTGTTCCATCGGTTTCCACCCTACTTTTCTGAGTATGCTCTATGTATACACTCCAGACAGTGTGCTTACAAAACAGTGCTAAGCTTTGTGTCCATGTAGGTAAACATCACCAACCATTGTAAACACAGAACCCTTTTTTTTTTTCACTTTATATCCCTTTGTCTCTGAGGTGCAATGCTAGTTGATTAAAGAGAGAGTGTTTGTGTAATGGGTCCCAGGAAATCATTCGGGAGGCAGCCAGGGACAGAATGTTTAAGAGTGTAGACTGAGTGTCAACATGACCCACATTTTTATTCCTGCTTTGCCTCATACGAATGTGGGGACTTGATGTAGTCACTTGGCTTCCGAGTTTCAGTGTCCTCGCCCTTAAACTAGGTCTAGGAATTAATGTCACATGGATTTGTTGTGAAGATGTGACTGGATGAGAAAGTATTTGTGGCCCATGCCTGGGTTTTGGGAACGCTCAGTCAATGGTAACTATAAGTATTCTTAAGGACTGTGGCACTGGCCTTTTAGGTATTATTTCTATAAGACGTAACACATTATGGAAAGGCTTTGTTCTTTTCTGTTTAATGTTTTTGTTCTTTAATTTCTGTTTATGTTTTTGCGGTCCTTGGTGATTTTCGTTACATTTATTTACTGCTTATAACATAAACCATGTTATTTATATACATTTAAAGAGTGAAGCAAAAGAAAAAAAATCAACACAGTAGCAGTTTTAGGGGAAAAGCACAGCCACGAAAAACCTACGTAATGTGTTTTCTCCAAGGAATAAGAGGAAAGAATATTACTTTCTTGTTTCTTTTGATTTCTGGCTTCCCTCCCACCAGGTTCTTTCCTGACTACCACCCTGTACCCCACTCATACTTTCCAGTCCTCCACCAAGACCTCCGGCATTTTTTCTCAGTCCTCCCCACGTTCTCGACTGTTTTCTTCCTCTCCTTGAGGACAGGGCCTGTGTCTCTCATTTCTGCTGCTCTAGTGCTTGTTGCCGGCCTTGATAAGTTGCACACGTTTTAATAAGAATTCCTAACATTTGTGGAATCCTTAACACGTTTTAGCCTCTTTCTCTACCATCTCCCACTTAGTCCTCACAATTTTCTAGTTATCCTCATCTGACAGATTAAAAACTGAGGCACTGTGAGCTTAACCCACTTATCAAGTAAGCGGCAGAGTCTGTATTCACATTTATTTTAGGGAGTTTCTCAACTCCAGACCCTGAGCAGCTAACCACTCTGCTGGCGACTTCAACATGCTGTTGACTGCAGTCACAGTAGAGCTGCTTCGTATCATGATTTCATGTACACACACACACACACACACGAATAAAAATTTCAAAAAGTATTATTTCTCTTGTGCTCTGCACTCTAATATTTTCTATTATATCCCTTCTATTCTAGTTAATATGAATGATACAGTGATGGTCACAAGGCACACAATGGACTTCCTGATCCATTGGTTGCGCCTGCATTTTGACAAACACCACCCCTCACTGTCCCCCTGTTGGGCTGGGCTCCTGGTCATTGTTAGCACTACGCCAGGAGCTTCACTGTTGTTCCAGATTCTCACAGGAGCCCCACAGCGTTATCCCCATTTTACAGTAAGGGAACTGAGTCTTGGGAAGATTAATAACTTACCCTGAGTCTAATCGCTAATAAGCTGTAGAATCAGAACTGTCTGACTGCAAATACATATATGTATATTTCAATATATGTTTGTTGTACTGAATGATGTTTTCGTGTGAGATTTTACCCTTTTTTTTTTACTACCACCCCACTAAAAAGGATTCCCAAAACCATCACAAAAGTTAACAAGTGCAGAATAGAGCTGAAAGATACTTCTCCTTGTGCTATGTCCCGCTTTTGGACAGTATCAATTTAGAAACACATTTATTCATTTATATGTCATGGGGTAATATGTGTCAGGAGACGATACTCAAAACCTTAACTGCAAAAAGCTTGCATCCCTCTTCTCCTAAAATGCATAGGAAGAAGTGTTGCTTATGTCTGAACACCGTAATTTAGGGAACGTTAGAAACTGCCAGCAGATTCTGCAGATTCAGGGAGTCCAGGGAGCCCAGTCCTGCTTCTTTGAGTTGTTCCGCTGTGGTGGGCCAGGCCCACGTCCTCTCCCCTGGCTCCCTGCTCTCTGTGATCCTGGGTGCGGCAGCGGGCTTCTGGGGTGATCTCTCTCGCCCAGGCTCATCCCCATTACTGTTGACCTCACCATGAACAGGTTAGAATTGGAGGAGATGTGATAGTACCAAGACCTGCAGAGGAATCAGAGGCAGGAGAGTGGTGACATAGACAATGAATCCTCGACTCCTGGATGGAACTTTCAAAAACAAATACCATATTCTTAATAAGGCACTCCTCAATCCGTGTTCACAGTTTCAGGAATAAGCAAAAAATGAAAGCACTTCCGAAATAATTTCCTTAAACAGAACAGGTAGCGGAATTGTACATGGCATTTTTGCTCGTGATATGAAGTAGTTAGGCTTGTTAGAGAGGACAAGATGAGATTATATTCGGGGAGCAGATTGCTCATCTGAAGGGATCTGGAAAAACAGACTTCAAAACCTCTTTGGATGATCTCTACACCTAGAGCCCTTTATCCTCTTGGCACAAAGAAAATGTTTTTAGTTGAAGAGGGCTTCCGTGCAAATTCAATATTTATGATCGCAGCCCAAGGGTTGGCACAGATCAGCAGCCATCATCGTTATCATGATTAAACAGATTCATTTTTTATATTTAAAAGTTTTCTTTTCTCAATCAAGTCAACAGCTAGGTATTTTTTAATACAGTCCAGTCTGCTCTTTTGGTATTTCTGTTCCCTGAGCTTTCTTCAGTAGGTTGAAGATCGTGAACCAGAGCTGTCTCTCAGACTTCTTGCTGATTACCTGGTTTTCTTTCCCTTTTTTTCTTGTTGAGAACAAAACTGAAAGAGAGAAGAGGTGGCTATGCTGTTACTAGTAAAGAAATACAACTGGATTCTAGCCTAATGCAGTCGGCCCTTTGTCTCTGACACTGAAGTCTTCATTAAATCCCTTGGAACTGCTCCCTGGAGCCCCTGAAAGAGGACTTTACAGGACTTAAATTCTCTTTCCTTTGTTGGAGAACAATGTCCTTTTCTCCTGAATGTGGATGATGATCAGTTCATTCAGAGGCTACAGGATTTAGGGGGGAAAAAAAAAAGGAACCAAAATGTAAAGTGACTTCAGGTGATTCTCTTATCCTGGAAACAGGGAGATGAGCTTCCCCTTAAGAAGAGTCCTCAGATGAGAAATGAGAACATAGCTTTAGGACTGGAGGAAACAGCAGCAGTAGCTACTTCTTTTTTTTTTTTTTTCTTTTAAATCAAAGTATGGTTGATTTACAGTGTTGCATTAGTTTCAGGTGTGCAGCAAAGCATACATTCAGTTTTACGTATATGTATTTAGCAGTAGCTACTCTACATATACTTTAGTAGAGGACAGTTTCCTGGTTTGGGACTGAAATGATTAGGGGAAGGATTGTGCTTTATCCTCCCATGTTTGTAACCACTTGTACAGTTTTTTGTCTTGGTCCCAGGGCATTTTAACCCTCTGAAGGTTAGTGAGTAGGATTTCTTTGTAAGATAATGAGAGGCTTGTCTTCCAGCAGCGTATACAAAAGGTCCGGTAAGACTGCAGTTTTCAGTCTTACAGATGTGTCGAGGGATTATCAATTTACTATATTAAATACTCTGATTCAGAGTGGCCAATTTGGGGTTACACGCCTAATATGAACTCGTGTTATGTTAGTAACAAGGAAAAAATTACTACTGAATATGGCACAAAGGGTTACATGTAAAAAGTATCAACTTTAAACCTTGATGAAAAACAGGTTTGAAACTAATGCTTCATTTAAAATACTACGTTAAACAAGAGCATGTGTTTTTGAGTGTGCTGTGCCACCTCTTATTAAGTGAGGTTTAGTTGTGTCCCTTCAGAAAAAAATATTCTTAGGCTAATAATTTTAGTGTATATTTACATGAAGTTTGTATATCCTGCCATAAATCTCTACACTGAAGTGTTCTGCATGCAAACATTTCTACAACACTTACTTAGACAATTAGTTTATTAACTTCATTGCTTCGAGGTGGGTACTTTAAATAGTAGTATCTATCAGAAATGATCATTAATTTGACCCTTATCTGCCCTTGCAGTATGTGTCTACAGTGAGCATTTTATTACCTTTTGTAGATAATATAATGTTTTCTCATTTGGCAAGTGGATGAAAGAAGAATGAGTAGAAACCAAAATGAACACCATGCATAAAACACACTGACATATTACAACAGACCTTGTTCACAAATCGCCTGCTGGCTTTAAAGAAAAGTGTAGCTTCAATCAGTTAATGTTTTAGTAAATCATCCTTTTCATTCAACAAGTTTTGATTGAAATTTTACGGATTTTGAAATATATATTGGGCATGTCCTAACAAAGAGAAATATTCTTGTATAGAAAACAATTTTCTTCCATTTAGTGCTGCTAAATAAAGAAGTGAAATTTCCAAATATATCCTTTTAGACTGACAGTACAGACTTAAGTGGGCACCCCCTCGGCCCTTAAGGCCTACAGAGTGTCTGAGGACTCTGTTTAAAGGTTAGCGTCATCCAAGTTCAGGCGTTGGTCAGGGGTTCAGAAATGAGGGACTCCTCTTCTGCACAGAATCCCGTTTTAGTCCCCTAGTCTTTGGAGAGACTCATGCCCTTCAAAGAGTTTCCTAAAGAGAAGAAGGTGAGGGAAGTGACAATAGAGAGAGGCCCTGATTATGAAATAGGTGATTGAACTTTATTTATTTTTTAATTTATTTTATTTATTTTATTTTTGGCTGTGTTGGGTTTTGGTTGCTGCGCACGGGCTTTCTCTAGTTGCGGCGAGCGGGGGCTACTCTTCGTTGTGGTGCGCAGGCTTCTCATTGCGGTGGCTTCTCTTGTGGTGGAGCACGGGCTCTAGGTGCTCGGGCTTCAGTAGTTGTGGCTCGCGGGCTCTACAGTTGCAGGCTCAGTAGTCGTGGCGCATGGCGCACGGGCTTAGTTGCTCTGCAGCATGTGGGATCTTCCCGTACCAGGGATCGAACCCATGTCCCCTGCATTGGCAGGCGGATTCTTAACCACTGCACCACCAGGGAAGCCTGTGATTAAACTTTAAATGAGGTCCCCGTGACTGCTCTCTTGAACCACCAAAACCGCACTTCACAAACGTGCTAGTACCGTGAGCCCTTTGATTGTTCAAGGAAGAAAGGTCTGTCTTTTAAAAAGAGGACAATTTATTTCATAGATTAGCTTAAGTAATGACTCTGGAGTGTACTAAGAAAACCAGGTAGGCACTTCCTCAAAAACTTAGACCTCTTACCGCATGTGAATTTGGTCTATGAGAAGAACCTGAAGGAAAAAATGTTCAGGTTGTACAAGCCCTGTTGGCCAAAGAAATGGTCCCGTTGTTACTACAAGCAGACACCCTGTCTCACTTCTCCCAGTTGGGCTCAATCCAATTAATTCCTAAACCTGGCCTCTTTCAGCCCCTTTATCTCCTCAAACACCAGTCCTTGAAGAGTCCCTCATTTGGGGCCTCAGAGTAGCATCCTGCCCATGGTTTAGAGCCTTAAGTGGTGAATGTGGAGAAGACTCAAGGGAGAGGGTGGCATACTGGGGACCGGCCTCCCCTCTTCTGGCCACATCGTTAGTGTAAACCTCATGGTCACAGATAAAAGAAGAAAAATCGCCTGGCTTATTAGAATCTTAGAGTTGATAATTACAAAGAATAAAAAACTTTTTTATAAAACTCTGAAGTAGAATGATAGTTATTCCCCTGATGAGGAACTTGGGTCTTGGGTTTTTCAGTTCAATTCAGTAATCATTTTGAAACATCGTATGACCAGTGATTTCAGTGCTTTTGGAGTGTATCAGCCACTTGATCAACTTTGTGCAAAGAGAGCTGCCTTTATAATGTCTTCAGTTTTGGGTTTTGCTTAGGCATGCATCTTTTCCGTGGCACACCCTGTGTTTTCATGCATTTCTCTCTCACCAGACTTAAAACTAAGACAATAGGGAAAGAACGGACTAGAGGCTCTCTTGAGTGTCATTCTTCTTGGCTAGGGAAAAGAAATGTCTTCTTTCTTCTCAGGCTTTTGTGAAGTGAGGAGGAATAGTCCAACCCCAAGACCATTGGGCTCTTCTCTGTTGCCAATAATCTTGTGCCCTGGCTTACTAGAGCCTTCCAGAAGAAAACTTAAATGGCCTACATGAGTTTACATACAAGATTCTCTCTTGAAACCCAGCAAGAGGCATATATTTGCAGAGTAATTTCCTTGTGGTTCCTCCTGAAGCAGATGAATAGGAAGAGCTATTTAAATCAAAATAGTTTCATTATGACACAGGTCACAATGGGTTTCAGGTCCTCCTGGCCTTGCAGTTAATAGTGAGGTTCTGTGAGCACGTAATCCTGATGCACTGGTGAGAGAACATGGGGATCAGCTGATGCCGAATCAGAGGCCAAATCCTCATGAACCAGAGGTGCCACAGGCCCCAGTAGCTGACATTCTCTTTGCACATATGGAGATGTTCCATTCACACATGTGGAGAGATTCCCTATCCCTGAAGGCTGTTTTAGGAATGAAGAAAATATTCCAGTTCAAACGTGCAAATATTTAGCAATTCTGCTTTGAGCCACAAACTTCAACTAATCATGCTCTTGGCATTTTCCAGTATCCTACCAGGATTGGCAGTTAACTTATATAGCTCTTGATGTAACCTTCCTCAAATAATTATATCCTCTTTCCTTTTCGTTTGTTTCTGTTTAAGTAGCTATTATTACCAGGAAGGCATTTTTTAAAAAAACTCAAACCTTTCTCTCTCTTCTTCCGTTTCTTCTTCAGGTGATACACTTCAACACTTTCTTCTGTTATTAGTGTTCAGTGGTCTGGAAGATATTTTGGAGCACATTTTATAAAATGGAAAGTTAATAGAGATAAAATTTTGTAAACAGGCATTTGCAACCTTATTACTAAGATTATAGTGAATTTTTCTTTTGTATTTTAATTATTTTCTGTAAGCATTCGTGTAAAATGAAAATAAGTTACAGTAATAACATTCCCTATTTTGTGGCATTTAGGAACCTGTTTTATTCACTGGAACAATGAGGAAAAATCTGGATCCCTTTAATGAGCATACGGATGAGGAACTGTGGAATGCCTTAGAAGAGGTAATTTATAAAATGTAATTAAATTGTTAACATCAATATATATGGATGGGCATCTATAGCATTGCAGTTAATTAAGGGGAGCTTATAGGTTTAACTGACTTTGTTTACCTCCTAGGAGAACACTGATGACGTGGTGCAGTTACAATGTGTGTACTGATGATGATGATGAAAACCGACAACACAATGCGTCATGCTTTTTAGCTTTTGCCCTAGAACCCAAAGCAACTAGAGAGATTATTTTGTCCTTAGCAGAGCACTAAACTAGAAGTTAAAATTATGGGTTTTAATTCTAATAGTGACCTAGTGAATTAATCATCCTAATTACCCTGCAACATTCATCTTATTCCTCTGGTCTTAGGGAACATCTACTAAGTGGATACAATGATAGTTTTTCATTATTAACTGAAAGATAATTAAAATCATACTATAATAACATGCTGTGAAGTTTTAGGAAAAAAATTGTATAAAGGTGAACTCTACATTTGGAATGTGATAATGATTATTAATTGGCAATCATGTCGTTTTAATGCTGCAGCATGAATGCAGGTAACAGAACCCTGGCCCTTTCGCTCAGTTTTTATATGGATACGTTCATTTCTAGAGGATTTTCTCTCATTTGTGTAGTAGGTCACTTTGGACCACTTCTTTGAATTTCCTTACTCTTGCATGAAAAGGATTTTGAATGATAGGGTGCTGATGGTTTGTATATTTTAATACTAATTATTCTGTGCATGTGCCCTAGTTCTGAAAATTGATTCTCAGCTACTGATGGCAGAAACTATATCTAGACTTCTAAACCATACACAGGTTTTTAATTCCTCATACAACCTAGTGCAGTCTTTTGCTTTTAGAAAGTAAACACTTAATAAACAGTTACTGAATATTTGCTTGATCTCTTCATTTCAGAGAAGTGTGGCTTGTTTATTTTTTTTAAAATTGCGTTTTTATTGTTGTTGTTTTTGTGTAAATCCCAGTGACCAGTTGCTCACATTGTTGTTGTTTTGAATTTGTACGTTTTGTCACTTAGTGTCGCCTCTCCGAGGTTAGCTGTGAAATCTGCAGTTCCCGTGGATGAGCTTGGACTCTGAGCGAGCTGATTCGGCCCTACAGTTTTTCCTGCCAGTAATTCTGGTTTCTGAAGGCAGATTATCTTTGGCAGTTAAAAGTTCTTTTGTTTTTTTTTTTTAAATCTTGTAGTACAGTTTAATCTTATAACAATCCACTGCTTTAAACACCATCTATACCCGTAGTCTGGGGGAAACAAAACTTTATGTTGTGTCCTGTTTTTCATGAGTTTTCATTCACTATGAAACATTAATGAAATTGAAGCAAACATCCTTGACTGGTCTAGCAGTATGGTGTTCAACTTGGGAAAGAAGCATCCCCCAAACTGGCTCAAGGTTTACTGTGGTACAGTTTGTCATAGTTTGAATTTTTTTTTTTTTTAAACCTTTAGACCTTCCAGCATGGTAAAGTGCTGATGAGATTATGTCTCTAGAAAACCATACTTCCCACAATAATTTAAAAAAATGTTTTTTCCCTGTAGTGTACTGACTCCTATCAGCCCTAAAGATCCTGTTTAGATCACATTGGGAGAAATAGCTTTCTTTTTTGAGAGACTTCCTTAACTAATCCCGAGGTGGGGTTTCTGGTGGGTGTCATGTGGCGGTGATGGGGGACAATGAGATCTTTCTGTCCTGAGTTGACTCTACCATCTTTCTCAGTGAACGCTACTTGGAAGGAGCTCTTCCCATCACCTGGCTGTACATGTAAGATACCTAAGAAGTCCTGAGGACTTCAAAGCTCTAATGTCTAAAAGGCTTGTCTCCTTCATTAGTAGTTCATTTAGGAAAATGTCATTCTTCTTTCTGTATCCACAGGTACAACTTAAAGAAGCCATTGAAGATCTTCCTGGTAAAATGGATACTGAATTAGCAGAATCAGGATCGAACTTTAGTGTTGGACAGAGACAGTTGGTGTGCCTAGCCAGGGCTATTCTCAGGAAAAATCGTATACTGATTATTGATGAAGCCACAGCAAATGTGGATCCAAGGTATGGAGCTGAGGTCCATGAAACTTGGAATCTGAATTTTAAATGTGGTAAATGGAAAACATTTAATGTCGCTGAGAAATGTTCTAAGCGTTCTGTTTTCCCCACAGATATCTCTTGATAACATTAATTGCAGAAAACAAAGGAAGAAATCAAAACCTGTTATGTGGTGTTAATGTTACTAGGCATCCTAAGAGAGCTAGATTCCTAAATCCAGCTTCTGATAGTTTCAAGTCATTTCAAGGGAAGACTATCTTACATTGTTTTATGAAAAATCTTCTAAGGAGACTTTTTATACTCAGTTTTTGAAGAACAATATTATGTCTTAAAGTATTGATTTTTTAAAACATTATAAAAATATGTGATTTTTTTTTTTAAGTCTTAAGTCTGCTATTTCTGTCTTTACTGAACTAAATTCAACTTCTTTGTTTCCAGAACTGATGAGTTAATACAAAAAAAAATCCGTGAGAAATTTGCCCAGTGCACTGTGCTAACCATTGCACACAGATTGAACACCATTATTGACAGCGACAGGATAATGGTAAGACCCTCACCTGTGGAATATCAGTCATTCCCATTTATGTTCAGTTTTGTCAATGTATCCTTCCATAGAAAACGTGATAGGAACCTCCAATAAGTTAATTTTCTCTTAAGTTTTCCTCTCATTCCTGACAGTAACTCAAGTACTTACCTACACTTTCAGAATATGCTATTAAATAATATATCCAGTAATTTCATATTTTCATATTAAAAGTTTATTTGAAATGTTATTTTTCATTAAGATGGCCAACCACGAAAATACTCCAAATCCAAGACCCAGCTTCATATTTTAGTGTTCTAGAACACAGTCATTTTTCCTTTGTCAGTTATTTTTTCAGATTTTTAGATTCCCTTAATCAAAAAATTAGCCTTTCATTTAGACTGCCAAGAGGTTGTTGGGTAAGGTTGCAGAATTTCTCAGCTGTTGGGACTTTCACAAGATTTCCTGTCAGAGGGGAGTCTGTGAGAAGAAAGGCCTAGTGAGAAAAAGAAAGTATTTCAACAGAACGGATTTAATTTAGGAAATTTTACCACATAGGAATTGGAGGCATGGGAAAATGAAAGTGAACACTGTGTAAGTAATGTTAGGAAGCAGCTATCTAGGGCAGATCTGCAGACCTAAGTAGCAAGTCTCTTTCACAGTAGGTCTGGGCACTGCACACACAGCCGACTCCAGGCTTTGGTCTCTGTGTATTTGTCTCCTATCTTCCTTCCAGATTTGATTGGCTCTGTCTTTCTTAGTAACTTAATGTTTATTTATTTCGCTGTATTTCCTTCCTTCCTCCCTCTTTTACTTCTCTCTCTCTTTGTCCTTTCCCTCTCTTGCTTGTTGAGTGTCAATATATCTTAGGGTGTGGCTTTATAAAATGATAAGATAATCATCCCTCAAAGGAAAAACCTTTGACTGCAAATAAGCCCAAAAGAATGCAAGTTATTTGGCAGGCTAACCCCCAGCCTGTGGCAATGAGCTGGTTCTACTCATCTTACAGATGATAACTGTTGTCACAAGGTACCACCATATCCAGTGATGCTGATTAGTGATGAAGTAAATAGATAAAGAAAAGCCTGCACAAGTCCTAAGAGGCAACAGATGCAGTTAACTAGTGATTTTGATGGTCCGTACTAAGATAGTAATATACAATCAGTAATGCCCAAAGTCCCTTGTGTCCATTGATAATGGAGGTGTCCCTTTTGACTTCTTGGGCAGTTTCTGGAATGTCACCTCCCACCCTACTTCACGTGCATTGTCAGGTGGGATCCTCAGTGGAGGAACTGCCCAGTCTGTCAGCACTGAAGCAGTGCCATTAGCCTCACTCCCCCGAGCTGGACGTGCACAGGAGTGAGCTCTGGGGAGGCAGACGACAGGAGTGGGGCTTCCCCAACCAAAGGGATGCTCTGGGCTCCAAGCAGTGTGTCTGGTCATCTGGACTAGCACATCACAGTAGGAAGCAGGCCCCACCAGCAGTCTTCTGTGCGGGACCAGGTGACATTCCAAGATTGCAGGACAGTGACACTTAGAAACCAGGAACGTTGTTTAGCGTGGATCAGCCTTAGTCCCTCATTTTGTGTTCTTGAATGCCAACCGGAAAAGTATCCTTTTATTTCTGTTCTTTACTTTTCGATTTGTTGGTCTCGTGTCTCAGCATTGTATTTTCCAGACTGTCCCTCAAAGCACCTTTCTTCCACAAGAAATGAATGATGCTGTGTAGTTTACCTATTTCAAGCCCTTTGTCAGTATTTCGAGGCAGCAGCAGAATGGTGGCTTGATCTCCATCCAGTTCAGTTGGGGGATCCACTGAATTTAATCATCGTTCCTAAATGTAACCTGGAGATCAATTTTTGGTTTTTGGTATTACAGCATTTATGGTAGCTGGTTTCTTTTATTGTCTAATTATTAGAAATACTGTCACCGTGGAATATAAGATGGGTTAAAGAAACAGTGAGAAGGGACAGAATTTGCAGACATGTCAGCTGGTCACTCCTAAATCTTATCCATCAGCACTTGATCCACAGGTGTGAACATCTGTATCACCTTAGCCAATCAGCTTTGTTGCCGTTATCAAAATATGTCCATTTGTTTAATGCTTTATGTACCAGTATATTCTGGTAAATTTCTAGAGTCTCAAATTTTTCTCTCAGTTTTTCTGAACAAATCCTTAACATGGTTTTACAAAGTGGTTTACAGCTCGGCCCCTCTCCACCTTTCTAGTTTTGTCTCACTGCGCTCTTTCCTTTAGAGCTAAAACCACACTGATGGTCTTTCAGTTCTCCAAATGCGGTTTTCACTCTCTCATAATTTTGCCCTCTCTTTTGATATTGGTGGCTTAGACTAAGGTGCTAGCAGTGGAAATGGTGAGATGGTTGGATTTGTGGTAGACGAAAAAACGGAGCCAAGTGAACTGTGTGATGGATCGAACGTGGGATCCGAGGGAAGAGAGAGGAGTCGATGCTGGTTTCTGGCCTGACCATCTGAGTGAATGGGGAAGAAGGAGTCCATTGGGAGAAGGGAAGTGCAAGGGTTCTCATCGGAACCTGTCACCTTCTTGATGACCAACATTGTTTTCTGTGGTGGACCTTGCCCTTCACCGTGGAGCTGCCCTTGGCACTCCTGTGTTGGGAGACCTTCAGTTTAGGGCTCCCTGGTCAGGGTCGTCGGTGATGTTGCAGGGAGGTCCCACCAGGAAATGTAAACATGGCCACTTGTTTACATCTTGGTCCAAGCTGGTTGCGGTTGCTGACTCCTTAGACCTCAGGGGACCCAAGAGACGTGCATCCCCTAGCTTCAGAGCTGGGGACTTGTCCTCTGTGGTCCCATCCACCCTAGGCGTAAACCTTTTATGTTGTTCTGGAGCTCCTGATTACCAGTTGGCTTTCACTCTTGCAAAAATCTCATAAATGATGTTCTTTCCCACACCTTTGATTTTTGTGGCAATTTTTTTTGCTTGCTTGATTTAGAAATATGGGCATACCTTGTTTAATTGTGCTTCTCAGATGTTGCATTTTTTACAACATCTGTGAAGCACATGGCCTGTGGCAACCCTAAGGCAAGAAAGTCTATCGGCGCCATTTTTCCAACACATGTGCTCACTCCATGTCTCTGTGTCACATTTTGGTAATTCTCAGAACTATTTCACATTCACTGTTTTCACTGTCATTACATTTGTTTTGGTGATCTGTGATCAGTGATCTCTGGAGTTAACTACTACGCCTTGCTGAAGGCTCAGATGATGGTTAGCGTTTTTTAGCAATAAAGCATTTTTAAATGAAGGTGTGTATATTGTTTTCTCAGTCATAATGCTATTGTACACTTGATAGGCTACCATGTAGTATAAGCATAACTTCTGTATGCCCTGGGAAACCAGAAAATTCATGTGAACCAATTTATTGTGATATTCATATCTTTGTGGTGTTCAGGAACGGAACCCCCAAAATCTGTGAGGGATGCCTCTTCCTGTTTGCTTTTCAGAAAGCCAGTGATTGTCTGTTCCTAAAGCTTTAAGGGCATAAAGACAAGTCAATGTGCTGCATATCCTGATGTTCCAGAGGGTGGGCGGCCAGCCTCCGGGGAGCGGCTGGGGAAGTGACAGATACCAATGAAGGGCCTAACCAACAGAGTTATCACATAAAGTCACGTAATTACAAGTGCTTAAGGTGTAATAATTACATTTTGTTGCACTGGTGAATACTTCTGCACAAAGTCGGATGGATATGGTTTTGTTTACTGTAAGTAAATTAAGCAAAAGGCTTGTTGGGAAACAACTGTGACCTAATTAATAGCTGTGTTTATGTGTTGGCTCTCCAAATGGATTTACCCAGTTTGGGTTCATTAAGCACCATTAATGTGTCAGGCTAAAAATTCTATTTTGCAAAGATGTTCTCTCAAGTTTAAGTTTATTCAACATGATGGAGTCATAATGACAGCTAATGGAATCTTCCTTACTTTCTCTGTTGCCACAAAACAGTGGAGCAAGACAGACAAATCAGAAATCCTCTTCCTCCTAAGACTCAACAACTATCTCTACATTAAAGGCTTCTTCCTGTAGTTTTTAGGATTAGCTGGTTGCTTGTGACCTGTTTTCTCTTCAGCCAATAGCACAGCTTTTCCCTCCAGTCCCTGCACACTCCAGTCTTCATATCACTGTGGATTCTCCCCAGAAGTGTGAGCAAAGGAAGCATGTGAAAATCTGCAATTGCTCGAACAATATTGTTGCCTGTGTTCAACATTTTCACTGTCTGCAGTTAGAGAATTCTTTGGAAATGGATGATGAAGAACCAACACCAGGGCCAGGAAACTTGGATTCCACCTCTTCTGTTTATAGACAGTCTTACGGTTTAATATTCTTTGCCTTTCTTCCTCAACTCAGACCTCTTTTTAGTAATGTTTTCCCAGATGAATGAAAACCAGAAACTATTTATCACCCCCGACAAAAAAAATTTGAAAACTGTCCTTATGCGTAGTTATTACATTGCTTATGCTTATAAGGGTCAAAATAGATCTTTCTGCCATTTATATTGTTGATCCTATTGTTTTTTGAGAGTGTTAATGTTTTTCTGCCTTTGCCTTTCTTAGATATTAGTCAATCCTGAGAACTACTCATCTCAGTGGAATCATGTATTTTAGACAATATGAAAGGAAATGAAAAGATTTCCTATTCATTCAAATTTTAGTAAATAAACTAGAAAGTTGGACAAGGACAAAATATTAATAATACTTCCCCTAAAAAATATATAAAGTCTTTATAGTCAGAGAACTCATTTCCACCAACTCTGAAATGGTGATTTTTAAAAATTGTTGCTTTTGAAGAATGGAAAATTCTTTGTTGTGTGAAGTAATTTGATATAATTATTTACTTTGTCTTTGGCATGAGAGAGACCTATGTTTTAAAATTGCATTTTTTTCTTCTTCACCATCAGGAGGAATGGTTATGCTCTATAATGCTACGCATAAGTAAAATTACACATTCAGGGCATCTAAATTGGCATGCCAAATTATACGACATTTTAGTAATTACGTGGATGTAACAGATTCAGTTATTCTTAAACTCTTTTGAGAGACCTGCTGTTAGCAGTGATTCTTAGCAGTAAAAGTTTAACAGGGAAATGGCCTTTATGAGAGTTAATAAATGTTTCCGATTGAATACCCTGGGACCAAATTAACTGTTAATACCTAGATGTGGAAGAACAACCTGTGTCCTGCTTAGAGTTTCATCGTATTCTCTTACGATACATTTACTCTAAATATGATCTAAATGAAGAACTAAGTACCACTTAACATCAAAACTGTTTTCCTAGGTATGTCATTTGGGCCAATTATTTCGGATTCTTTTTTTTCCCTCTGAAACCATTAACCAAAGCCACTAATAAGTAGAAAGGCAGAGTTAAGAGCCCTTTCCTCTTCCTTTCAGTTTCCAATTAGTGGACATATTAATGAGCAATAAAATGGGTGAAAGGAAGGCAGCTGAAGAAAGAACAAGAAGCAAGGAAAGATAATTTGTGGAAACAGATTCAGATCCTTGGTAATTCAGATTGGGCTGCCCCCGTGTGCTGTGCAGGCCGTGATCACTGGAATTTGGAGCTCAGTTTCTTAATTGCTTCTTTAGACTTATCCAAAGAGAAAATTGGATTTCTGGAGATTTTCTTCTGTGCAGAGCAATCCTGCTAAAGCTGTTTAGGTAGCCACTCTTATTGCCAGCTTTTCACTCTCAGGAGGATAAGCTACTACCAAAGCTAACTTCAAGAAGCACCTTAACCTCTCTGGCAAAAGATTCTATCCCCACTTAGCTGAAATATTCCAGGGCCCTAAGGAAATTCCGGAAGCATTTACTTTGTGTCCCCAAAATTGCTCAGATTCTGTGAAACCAACTCGGGAGTTCATTTGCTCTCCGCCATCAGTTTCTATGACATCACCCTAATTTTTTGCTAAATTGAGTTTGATTTCCTTGAATCAAGAAATTTCCCAGCTCTGTGTGTCTGTATAAATAGCCCTCAAAGCTCAAGAGTCTGAGAGCTAAAAGCACTAACTAATGATAACAACCGCAAATGCCCTGGGCAGAATATAAAATGCCACGTACTGCTGAGTGCCCCTGATCATAGTCGAAAACTTTCATTTTCTTCCTATAACATTATAATAATAAAAGGTCGGGTTAGGCCTTTGTCTGCCTGGTAAAACAGGGTAATCAAACCGTTTAAACACCAGCCAGGCCTACCACCCAAATAGATTCTGTTCTCGCTGTCTTACCCCTTTCGGAAATATTATCTGAGTTATAATATGTTACTGCAAAACATTGTGTGCTAATGGGCTTCTTTCTGCTGATTAACAGGTTTTGGATTCAGGGAGACTGAAAGAATATGATGAGCCATATGTTTTGCTACAAAATAGAGACGGCCTATTTTACAAGATGGTGCAACAACTGGGCAAGGCCGAGGCCGCTGCCGTCACTGAAACAGCAAAACAGGTGAGCCCGCTGCAGGGAGTTGTAATTAAGGTTCGTCTCCAGGGTTCACTCCTCAGGATCTGGCACCAGGGGTCTGGTAACAAGCACTCTGTGCCCTTTTCAATTATAAGCCTCCAGAGACAAAGCTTCATGGCTGCACCTTAAGAGTACATTGCAGGGGGAGGACACGTCTGCTGAGAATCTGCAGAACTGGTGGGGGCAGGATGCAGGACGTGTGTGCGCCCATGTGTGCGCCCACGTGCGCACGAGAGAGAGATTTCGGATTGGAGCTTCCACGTGTTTGGCCTCCGGGGTCAGATCTCACAGAGCACAGAACGCTCATTTTGCAGACCCTTCACGTTCTTACAATTGGTGCTTAGCACATTTATGATGCAAATGCTGTCAGGGAACATGCAGGAGGTTTGAGAAGAAGAATTGGAGTGGAATATTATGAATTGGGTCTAGAAAGATCTACCAGGGAAAGGTGTAGGTCTCTTCTGGCTTCTAACTGTAAAGAAAACTCCTACGTGATACTGTCACTTTCTCCCTAATTCTTCGTTGTTTAGAATTAGGTCTGGTTGCCTCCCTATGCTTCCTCTTCTTTCTAGAAGATGAAATTGTCATCAGGATAAATTAAGAATTCACAGTAACCCCAACACTGTAGTCTGAATGGCGCTTGAAGGTTGACAAAGCGTTTTCACGGATGAGGTGTGTGGAAGCCCTAAGCACTGCACATGGCGTGAGAAAGGTGCTTGACGAGTAGCATTCAGGTCACGTGGTATCTGCCTAACAAAGGTGAGGTGGTAGTCTTATAGTACAAATGTGGTAACTGAGGTCTGGTAAGGGACTTAGCCACTGTCATGCAGCCGGCTGTAATTCTCTCTGGAATAAGATAGGAGTGGGACTGATGGAAGGATAGAGGGCGAGAAGAAAGGTCTGCTGTTCTTGCCCTTTTTGATGGGTGGGTTGGGGTGGGCTGAGGCCTCAGAATGTATGTCGTGAGGCTTTCCGTCAAAACTTTACCTCCGGGTGTTAAATTATGGGTGCATTTTTCCTTCTTTATACTTTTCTGCATTTCCCAGATTTTCACTTGTAAGTTGAATAAAAGTACTCTTTCAGTATTTAAAATATCTCTTAAAGAAAACATCCCATAATGTTACCAACAAGAGAGAGAATTAGAAATTTGTATGCTCCCATTGTAAGACTTCAAAATAGTAAAGCCGCAAGGAGAAATAGGAAAATCCACAATCAGTGGGAGGCATGAAAACAACTTTCTATCAGATTAATGGAGCAGGAAGAAAACTAGGTCAGGATACAGAAGATCTGAATAGTCAGTTAACCAATTGGACATCATAGGCATATACAGAATACTGTATTCAACAGTTGCCAGTTGCAGCACTTCCCTGGTGGTCCAGTGGGTAAGACTCTGCGTTCCCAATGCAGGGGCCCCAGGAACGGCCTGCAGGGGCCGACCAGGTTTGATCCCTGGTTGGGGAACTAGATCCCACACGCATGCTGCAACTAAGGAGTCCGAATGCCACAACTAAGAAGCCTAGGATGCCGCAACTAAGAGTCTGCATGCCACAACGAAGATCCCATGTGCCACAACCTAAACAAGCAAACAAACAAAACAAAACCAAAAAAATGGGAAAAGAAAACATGTCCCAGTATCTAAGTAATTCTATATGAAACATTTATCTGAAATGTGGCCTGAATTCTCTGTCATTGTTTTATCTCATTCCTCCTCCTTAGAAATGAAGAGCAGTACCTTCCACTGTTCATAATGTAGGAAATTGTGCTGGGTCACAGAGCTGGCTGAAGAGTTTAGGGATCAGGGAAGATTGTATTCTGAACTTTTCATAAGTACTTACATTGTATGTAAATAGAGAGAAGTTGCACTTGGAGCCCTATACTTTTTAATGCATGAAATTCACAGAGCGCTTTCATCCTCTAGAGTGTCTCCCAGTCAGAGCTTCCCTCCTAACATCCAGTAATTATTTGGGATTCCCTATATAACCTAGGTCACAGAACAGCCAGGAATCTCACAAACCCTTTTTTTCTTTGACCTTAGGCGTTTCACATCAGACACATGTCCTCACATATGAGTCAAAAGTCTCCACTTAGAAAATATGTAATGATTGTATATTATCAAACATTGAGCAATGAGAAATAGATCACAGCATTTAGGTAGGTACATAAGTTCAACACCTTCATTTTACAGGTAAGGAAGCTAAAGCCCCCCTTAGAAGGAAGTGTCCATATATATACAAGTAGTGATGATGCTACCGTGCAGCAGACACAGGATTAGAAATCTTTTCTTCCAGTAAATGTTTTAAATCAAGTGTAACATACATAGAAAAATAGACATAGGTCATAGAATTAGATATCTTTTGATTCATGGTCCAGTAATCCTGCATGTACTTAAACAATATCAGTGGTAAGTTACATTTGTGTAGTTCTTTATAATTTATTTTACATACTTCTCACATGTATGATTGCACTTAATCCTCATCACGGTCCTTTTTTATCCCCCGTCATGGATGAGGAGACTGGGTCCAGGGCTCACCTAAGGTCACAGAACTGGTCCAGGGAGTGCAGGGGGTGAATTGGTGGGGGAGGCTGAGTTCCGCCCTAGGCACTCTGCTCTGTGTCGAGCCTGAGAACGCTGCTCCTTTCATGTGGTAGCCAAGGCGGGGCCAGTCACCCAAGTTCACAAGGAGACGGAACATCACTCTTAGATTTCAGTCCTGCCACTGGCTCAGGTCACTTCTTCGGAAAGACATAGCAAAATAACATATCCTGATTCTCATCTCAGTTGAGTATCTTCTTGACGTTATTTCTACATGTGCTTGATCCTCTTAGGAGAACAAGCTGTCAGGTTGTCAAATTTTTAAATGTGCAAGCATCAGATATCGTTCAGAGCATCGTTCAGAGCTGTAACACCGGGAGGATTAGCCTAAGTCAACAAGCTTTTCACTCTTAACAGAACAGAATTCATTCATTTGAGAAGAAACCTCAACATCTGGGAAAACGTGCATCCAAGTCATGTTTTCTTGACTACGTAGTTGATTCTCTGAAGATGGTGCACGCAAGCTGAGTCACTGTCTGACTGACCCTTTTAGATGATCCAGGAAATAGAGAAAGTACCTTTCAGATACATAAAGCTGAAGGGTACATTAGTTTGCTAGGGCTGCCATACAGAGTACCACAGAGTAGGCACCTTAACAGAAACTGATTTCTCACAGCCCTGGAGACTGGAAGTCTGAGGTCAAGGTATAGGCAGGATTGATTTCCTCTGAGGCCTCTCTCCTTGGCTTGTAGATGCCATTTTTTTCTCTTTGAAAGAGAAAAAAGAAAGAAACATGATCTTTCGTCTGTTTGTGCCTGTGTCCTAATCACCTCTTCTTATAAGGACTCCAGTCATATTAGATTAGGGGCCACTTATATGACTTCATTTTAACTGAATCGCCTTTGTAAAGACCCTATCTCCAAATACAGTCACATTCTGAACAACTGGTGGGTTTAGGACTTGAACATATAAAATTGGAGGGGGAGCTTCCCTGGTGGCGCCGTGGTTAAGAATCCACCTGCCGATGCAGGGGACATGTGTTCGAGCCCTGGTCCAGGAAGATCCCACATGCTGCAGAGCAACTAAGCCCATGTGCCACAACTGCTGAGCCCTCGTGCCGCAGCTGCTGAAGCCAGAATGCCTAGGGCCCATGCTCCGCAACAAGAGAAGCCACCGCAATGAGAAGCCCGTGCACCACAACTAAGAGTAGCCCCCACTCGCCGCAACTAGAGAAAGCCCGCGTGCAGCAACAAAGACCCAACACAGACCAAAAAAAAAAAAATTGGAGGGGACACAATTCATCCCATAACAAAGGATAAATGCCTATCATGCATTTTCTTCTGTGATGAAGCACACCTGATTGAGGCTTTTGTGAAGTTTCTTTGTTGCCAGTGTGTAACAGAGGTTTCATTTTATCTATTCGTTTTATCACCAGATACAACCCCAAAATTATGAAATCCTAATATCCTAGATCTAGGACCCTGGACTGGTTTGAATAGTGCAGGAGGCACTTAGCAACCTCGTGACCTCTTATGTTGCCCAAGGTCTCTGAGCCTCAGGGTCCTCACCTGTATGTAGTGCAGGGATTACAGCACTGCCCGGCTCCTTCGCACTTATTACAAGAATCAGATGAGAGAGCGCTTTGTGAATATTGAGCATTTTATAAGATAAAAGTCGCATCATTTTTTTTTTCAGGCTATAGATTCAACCCTTATCTCCCAATAAGAAAATGTACCCACAGTTCTTCTAAGTAGCATTAGAGACTCTAAATAATTAAATTTTATTTTAATGATCAGTTCTTAAAGAAATGATGTGTCTAATGCTACAAAATTCAAAAACTTTACTTTTTTAGAATAGGTTTTAAAATTTTATAAATGAAATTTAAGTCACTTTACCATTCCTGTCATTACACAGCTCCTCCCCCGGGTTGGAGCTCCAGCACCATCTTTGACTATTCCCTTGACATGTCCTGTGCTTCAGTAATAATTTGTGCCGATGTGGCCTTCCTGTTTTTAAGCACAAACGATAGCTCTTCCTTACTTTTTTCGTTGGATATTATATCTATGTGCATAGTTATCTCATTCTGTTTAATGGCTACATAGTATTTATGCTTTCTCCATTCCCTACTCCTCATTTTCCCTTCTAATTAATTGTTACAGTTTTATGTTTATTTCCCCACAAGAGGAGCTCTAGTCCACTTACTATTTGTATTCTTCTTTATAATTTATCACCTTCTATTATCTTTCTTTCTTTGGTTTATTTTATTGTTGCTTACTTCCTGAATGCATTTGTTTTTATTTTTTCTTATTTATTAATATAAATATTTCAAGGCTGTGAACTTTTCTCTGAGTACTGTTTTAGATATATCCTACAGGTTCTGGTGTGTAGTGCTTTCATCATAGTTAGGTTTTTGTATAGATTCTGCAATTCTGGTTTTCTTTTCCTCTTTGGTCCACAAATTATTTGAGAAGGATATCTTGAAAACTTCCTGGGGGTTGGAGTTTTTTCATGTTTATTTGTTTCTGTTTTCCTCATCAGTCTCAGTACCTTATGATCAAAAAATGTTGTTTGTCCTGTTTCCCCCAAGAAACAATATTTCTTAATACTTTTTCTGTGTTCTGGTAAATAGGCAATTTTTGTGAGTGTTCTGTGGGTATTTAAAAAGATGGGCTATCGTCTGTTTAAGTTATAGAGCTTCATTTTTAATTAGATCTATTTAATTACATTATTTCGTTCTTCTCTATCCTTATTTATTTTGGTCCGTTTAATGTAACTTGGATGAATTAGTCTCATGCTACCAAGTTTCACTTTGTACTTCCTGCTTTCTTTGGTTGTTATAATTTTGATGATATGATTTTTTTCAGTGCACAAATATATTCTTGACTTTTGTTATCAGTATGAATTATATTTTCTACTATTTTAAAGTGCCTTTCATTGATTCATTTAATGGTCTTGGCCCTAAATCCAATATGGTTCATAATTAAATTGAGTTCCCCTTTTCACGTTGTTTTCATTTGCCTGGTATGTCTTTGACTGTTTTTGTTTTTGTTTTTGTTTTGGCCATGCTGTGGGGCATGTGGGATCTTAGTTCCCTGACCAAGGATTAAATCCACTCCCCCAGCAGTGGAAGCACAGAGTCTTAACCTCCTCTGGACCACTAGGGAAGTCCCAGTCTTTGATCGTCTTTTTTTTTTTTTTTTTAATATTTATTTATTTATTGGCTACGTTGGGTGTTAGTTGTGGCATGCGGGATCTTTCACTGTGACACGTGAGCTCTTCACTTCATTGTGGTGTGTGTGCAGGCTTCCCTCTAGTTGTGACGTGTGGGCTCCAGAGTGCATGGGCTCTGTAGTTGTGGTGCATGGGCTCTGTAGTTGTGGCGCACAGGCTTAGTTGTGTGACCAGGGATCGAACTGGTGTCCCCTGCATTGCAAGATGGATTCTCTACCACTGGACCACCAGGGGATTCCTCTGATTATCTTTTAATAGCAGATTACAGATTCGTCTCTTGCAATGGCATGTAGTTAGATTTAGCTCTGAGGTTTAATCTTAGCACGTGAGGCACCCCCCCCCCAAATATATGAGTTTAGGCCATTTACATTTATTGAGATTATAGTTACGTTTTATCTTAGTTCAGTCGTGTTATACTGTCTGTTTTTAGTGCCCTTTTTTTTAAAAAAATTTTTTAGCCTGTAATTTGTGTTTCTTTGCTCACTGTTTTATGTATGTTCCTTTCATTTCCTCTGAGAATACTTTATTTCTTATTTTTGGCTCCCCATTATGAACAATGATGTCATATCTTCCCTCTCCCCCTTCTCCCATCAGATTTTAATTGTTTTTCTTCTACTGTTTATCTTCATATCTTTAAAAATCCTTAAACCTCTATTATTTTACTTACTTGTATTAAATGATACTTTTTCCATCTCTTAGTTGGCTACAATTTGTCCTCTGGTATTGTGTTTTTACACCTTAGGGGTTTGATTGACTAGTGGGGCTGAGAAATCCGTTTAATCAGTCATGACCAGCATGCTTTAAGAAATGAAATAGGAAAGAATGGAATAGAAGAAAAGGAGCAATGTATCTTTCATAGTAATAGTAAATATTTCATGAAACTCCTTTCAGGATACATAAATATAGATACAGATTGTGAATCTGTACTGAGACTCAAAGTAAAGTTAAGCGTATTTACTATTGTGTGTGGCAGTACAAATGAAAGGTTGAAAACAAATCTCTATACCATCATAAAGGAGGGTCATTGGAGTTAAGAATCCCCGACTTACTGTCTATAGAGTTGACCCTTGAACAACAGGGATTTGAATTGGAGGAGTCCACTTATGTTTTTTTTCCAGTAAATATGTACTATAATACTGCATGATCTGCAGTTGGTTGAATGCATGATGTGAAACTGTGAATATGAAGGAGCAACTGTAAAGTTACACTTGTTTCGACTATGTGGAGGGTCCCTAACCCCTACGTTGCTCAAGGGTCACCTATATGAAATATTTTTATGCTACATCACCAGTTTATATTTCTGGTTATAATATTCTTGGATCACACGTCCTTTCACTTATTGTGTTGTAATCGTTGCTATAAGGTCTTCCAGCGTTGTTTATTCACGTGTAGGAGTCTAAGGCCACATTGGACATAACTTGATCTTTCCTGGATACTCAGAGGATTCTTTTTCTGTTTTGAAAGTCATTTGTTTTTCCTAGAACATCACAGACTCTTGGTCACTAGCTTCTAGTCTTTTATTTTAGGGAGTTTATGTGAATTATACCTTTGAATTTGTTTTAGTTGATTGGAGTCTCTTTACAAATATCTATAATGTATATATTGTCCTTTGTTTCATAAAGCTATTATTTCCTTAATCTTTTTTAAATTTTTATTAATTTATAATTATTAGACTTGCTTTCTCAGTTCTATCCTCCATGTCTCATATTGTTTGTTCAGTAGTGACTGATCTTTGTGCAGCCTTCAGAACTGTCATTTCTTTGATGTTTTCATTTTTATCTTCCTTTTCACTTTGGCGTCTGTCAATTCATGTTTCATCTTTTGTTGCTGTGCCATGTTTTCCTGTACTCTCAGATCTCTGCCTCCACGGGTTGATTATTCTACTACATTTTCTTTAAATATGTAATATTATTTTTTTCATAATTTTCATCTGTTCGGTGATTACTTCTTTCATCCATCATGTGCTTATCCTGTTACTTTTCCTAATTTTTTGTTTGTGTGTTTTACAAATTCTGTATTACTTTTTTATTTATTATTATTCCTACTACTCGCTTTTTAATTTCGTTTTTTTAAGACCATATATTTGCTAGATAGTTGTGGCTAGCACATCATTTCAGCCTAAAGGGTATTCCCTCTGCTTAACATAGAAGCATTCCCCATGATCCAGAGAAAGAGAGTGAGTGAGTGAGTGAGTGTGAGAGAGAAATTGATAATACACATTCATTTAGCCTGTACTCCTCCCTAGCCTTCAGAGATGGGCAGTTACAATGCTGCTTGCATTTCAGAATCTCTCGTGTCCTAGGACCTTACCAGTGTTCATGCTTTAGGCAAAGATGGTGATTCTATAGGATTCCTCATGGACACCGTAGAATTTGCCAGTTAGTTGGAGAACTGTGCTCTCCCATGATTGCTGAGATCTGCTCTCTTTAGGTACTTTCTCTCTGTCTTGCTTGAGCCCATTGGATCCAGTTGCATAAGGCAGTCCTTCTAGATATTTTGTCAGTTGTGATTTCAAATGATTCCTGATTTCATCAAATATTGGGCTTGCTTGGTTTTTTTTTGTTTTTGTTTTTGTTTTTGTGGTACATGGGCCTCTCACTGTTGTGGCCTCTCCCGTTGTGGAGCACAGGCTCCGGACGCGCAGGCTCAGCAGCCATGGCTCATGGGCCCAGCCCCTCTGCGGCATGTGGGATCTTCCCGGACCGGGGCACAAACCTGTGTCCCCTGCATCGGCAGGCGGACTCTCAACCACTGCGCCACCAGGGAAGCCCTGGGCTTACTTTTTAATCTCTCACTATCCTTGCTGTTGAGAGTGATTTCTGAGAGGATAAGGGGAGAAAAAAATCCAATATTCCGTTAAGTTAAAAGGAGAAATCGTCTCTAACTCTCCAGCACTCTTTAACTTTGATAATATATCTGTCAGTATGTCCACAAAGTTAGACCTGCTTTAAAGATGAGGAGTTTGAGGGTTACTGGGCTTGAACTAGGGCCGTGCAGTTCAGGGAGAATGAATGGACAGATTCTTGAACATTGAACCATTGGTTGCTGGCCTTTATCCCTGCAGGGGAGCATTTATTGCTCTGTTGCTTTTACTAAGATCTAATTCCATGATGGTGGCTTTGTTTACAAGTTGGGGTTTAAATACTAAACTTAGTTTCAACCTACATTGGAGGAACTATAATGAACTAAACCCAAAGAAGGACAGGAAAAGGCTCAGACCCAACACTCACTGGTCTTATGTTCTGCTTGGCCAGAATTTGAACTTTTTTGGCATCGTCTCTTTTAATCCTCATTAAAGCCATTCTGAGATGGTAGTATTATCCCTCAGATCGAGAAACTGAGGCAGAAGGGCCTAAGGAACTTCTCAAAGTCACAGGTTAGAAAGTGTTAGTAATCTTTTAACTATTTTCTGCCTCCCGGGTTACTATATTTACTGACTAAAATGTGTAGTAACTACGACCCTGCGCTTCTATAAAGATAAAAATCAAAAGACTCACAAAAGGGCCTCCTAGATGTTTTGTTTTCATCATTTAAGCTGGGTGATGCTGCTGCTTTCTGTGGACTTAAGGGACCACGTCTTTTGAGCAGCATCATAATCACACCCAGCACTTAGCTCAGCGTGTTTTCAACCTGCAGTTTGTAGCCATCAATTAGTTCCTATGAGGTAAGTCATTGTCTCGTTTCACAAATGAGGCAGCTGGTGCAGAGAGAGCTTAAGTGATTTTTCCAAGGTCAGCAGTGGTCCCAGGAGAGAGAGGTGAGTTTGGGCCTCTCCATCCCAGGCTCAACCCATCCACAAGGACTCTGCTATCAAGCGTTCAGTCATCTCAACTCCCTTCATAACCCGCCCCGTGAAAAAGATGGCTTCTCTCACTTGTGCTGTCAGCCAGAGTGTAGTCTACACCATGGCAACAGATGAGGAAAAGAAAGGTCAAATCAAGGATTTTATACATAGGAAACTCATTTTCATTATTCAGTTCCAAGTATTTCAGACCATGAAATGAAGACCATTTTGGTTAAAAATTGCTAATAATAAAAAATTTTTAATAAAAAATTTCACTGAGAAAGGGGTATGGAGAAAGGAACCAGGTCGATGGGGGAGGGGTGGCTGTCAGGCAGTAGGAAATGAAATTAAGTCCCTTCTGTTCTTCTGGCTGTTTTTACTTTCACTAACAGAGTATATAAATACTAACCACACAAGTATGGCTATTTAAAAAAAAATTGAGGAGGGGGATGAAATGCAATTAGCCCCCCCAAAAGCTTTATTTTTAAATCCTTGCATTATAATGGAAATAGCCTCGAATTTCATCCAGTTGGACCCAAGCAATCTTGGAGAAATTCTTATTTTTCTCCTTTTAAGTGACATTTTAATATACAGCATTTCATATGTAGTGCTGTTTTGGGGGTAGCAAGTATGCAAGCAATAAGAGAAAAAGAAAGTACACATAATATGAAGGTGGGTGTCTCATAGCTTTTCCATTTCATGTGTGACGTCCACTGTCTCTCATGATAACTTTGTTGACAGCACCCACAAATGTACTTGGAGTCAGGTTTTGTAAAATAGATCTGAACTCATATGACTAAGCAACTCAGCACGTGACACGAGCAAGCCTCAGATAGATGGTACATTTTCTGTTTTAAAGACTCAAACAAAACTTTTCACATTCTTCTTTGGAGGAAAAAAAATTACTTTTGAAGTCCTTTTTCACCCAAACACATTTAGAGATAAGAGCTCACAAGACTTGACATTATTTCATTTTGTTCTGTGCATCTGTCAAGGAACTGAGATACGATACAGCTACTAAAAACCGATGATTGTGGAACAGACAATCTTGACAGCATTTCATTTCCATTGTGTTCTGATTATACATTTATCAGAAAACCTGTATCTCTTCCAGTTCAGCTAGAAATTGGTAGAATTCAAGAACTCAAAGGCTTGGCAAAGGCCTGTCCTATTATTTGGTATCATCTTCCATTTTAGAGAAGTTGCTTGATTGAGTCATTGTTAAAGCTTTCCATGCTCTTTTCATTCTTATATCCCACTATCCACAGATCACATTTCTATAGGCCCTATAACTGCTTTGCCGCACAAATTAAACGCCAGGATATTTCATACGTATACGCCAGCGTTTCAATGCTTGTCATCAGAGTTTATAAAATATAGGGATTGCAACCTGATATTAACATCCATATCTACTGTGCTCATTTTGTGTGTGAAAATGAGAAACCCTCATGCAGACGCTAGATTTCCCAGCCTCTTTGTCACCCTGTTTTTAATTTATCGCCAGGCTTTGAGTCAGTAAAATGATTTCACTTATCAATTTAATGTAGTGATAAAACATATCTGTGAATCAGAATGATCAGAACTCAAGTGGATCTATAGGTTGTTTGGCATTAGGCCCAGCCCCACTGAGGGTTTTAATGGGGCTACTTCCTCCACAGAATAAATACGTCCCTGGTTTTTTCAGTTGTTCCTCCACTAGTGATGGGATTGCTTCACATGAAAAGTGGACATAGAAATGCGCTGCTTGGGGCTTCCCCGGCGGCGCAGTGGTTAAGAATCCGCCTGGCAATCCAGGGGACAGGGGTTCGAGCCCTGGTCCGGGAAGATCCCGCATGCCACGGAGCAACTAAGCCCGTGTGCCACAACTACTGAGCCTGTGCTCTAGAGCCCACAAGCCACAACTACTGAGCCCAAGGCCACAACTACTGAAGCCCGTGCGCCTAGAGCCTGTGCTCTGCAACAAGAGAAGCCAACACGGTGAGAAGCCCGCGCACCACAACAAAGAGTAGCCCCCGCTCGCCGCAGCTAGAGAAAGTCTGCGCGCAGCAATGAAGACCCAGTGCAGCCAAAAATAAATAAATTTAAAAAACAAGAAAAGAAATGCGCTGCTTTAGGGAGGAGGACTTTAAAACTTTTAAACATGTTTTTATACCTGTCTTTTTTTTTTTCAGGTGTACTTCAAAAGGAATTATCCAGAAATTACTCACAATGGGCATGTGGTTATGAATGCTTCCAATGGACAGCCCCCAGCCTTAACAATTTTTGAGACAGCACTGTGATTCTACCATGAGGTCAAGTCTATTCCAAAGACATTTTTCCAATAGTCTTTGCACTGTGTAAACTACACTTTACTTTTTTTTTTTACACCAGCAACAAATATTTACATACAAGTTGTTCGTCTATTTGGATTTTTTTCCTCCACTTCACCCAGTGATTTCAAGCTCTAACAAAATGATTTATTATTGTTATTTATACGTTATAGTATTTTTTGTCTTATCTAAATCAGAGGTACAGGCCACCAATAAAAGCTGTTTACCAGGTTTTGTGCCTTAAAGAGACTCCAGAGCCAAAGCACATTTTCTAAGGTATAAGACAAAGTTGTCATAGATGTTTTTTACTGCCCCCAAATTACATATTACTTTCCAGTTATATCAGGGATTCTATTTACTTGAAGACTGTGGAAGTTATCATTTTGCCTTACCACTTTCTTTAACATAAGTAAGATCCAGTATTCCCTGCCCAAAACCTCTGGCTAAACTAGTACAGAAAAAACTAATAGGAAAAACAAAAAATACACTTTAGTTTAAGTGGCATTATAGTAGGAGAGGCCCCCCCTCCAAAAAAAGATAAATGATTAAAATACAGAAGGTCAGTATTTAATTATATTTTCTAAAAGAGATGGAAGAGAAAATGCTTTCAGAAAATAGGGGCCCTTCTAGGGGATTTGATAATGATAGACACGTGTTATCATTAATCGTCTTCTAGATTTCGTGGCTCCTACATGATATCTTGCAGTTTTAGACTCAGCTTGCTGATATTTTCAAAAAGGCCGTGCTAACTGTAATTGACCCTCAATTGACCGTCAATTGACGGTTGACCCTCTGCTGACATAAGGCTTTTGCTTTGCCCGTCATTGAAATCCTTTCTAAATCACATGCATGGGCTCTCCTGACTTGGTGAGAAAAACAGAAAGATGTTGCGTACATTGACTGTATTTATGCAGTATGTTCTCAGGAGGCATCAAGAAGGTTCACTTTCATGAGCCTGCCTAGGTTAGTTTACTTCTGACCACTAACTGTACTTTGTTTAGCTCTTTCTGATCAGTAGATCAACAAGCCACAGTACCTCCTAGGGCCTGCCGTACTTTGTTTGAACCATGGGTCCTTAGCTTTTCTTGATGGTGGTGGCTATGATATGGTGTGTTCACGTTACTAAAGGTTTTACTGTCCTGGTTTTACGTGTGCTCTCAGAATAAGGCATAACCGCCCTCAAATGGAATATATTTATATATATTATACACACACACACACGTATATGCCTTCTGATAGCCGGTTTTGGGATTCTGTAACAGAGAGAAACAGATGTCTCATAGAATTAAGCCTTAAAAACCACATACTCAGAAACCTACCAAAATACATTGAGTGCAGTTGGTATTTAGAAATAATATGGTTAATGTTTAGTCCAGTAAATTGTGTAATAGTCATGGTTCTTATTTCAGGAGACTGACATGACAACAAGGATAATATTGAGGTTTGTTAAAACAGTGGAAATATTTGAAATGTATATGTGTTTATTTGGTCTTTAGAGGTTTATTTGGTCTTTAAAGGCAGTTAAATATGTTTCTATTTTATTTCTTTTTTAATGTCATTGTAGAGTTTTTTAATGAAACAAAATTCAATTGAAATAAATGTTTTCATCTCCAGAGATCTGTATTTTTATTTTTAGAGGTATAACTGACTCATGTCCTTGCTGTTGAAAGCCAGTGAGGTTCCCTGAGATAATAAAATATCTATTATCAACTGGTTTCTTGGCTAAGTAGGTACACCAGATACTCTATGCAGAGAGGAGGGTGTCAGACAGATTTAAACAGTTGCTACTGAAGTAATCCCAGTTGTACCCCTTCCATAAAGGGAAAGTATTAACTTATGTCCCAAGCTTGAACCAAGTAGTCAATTGTTGAAGTTTTTGGTTTTTTTGTTTTTTGCCCTAAACTAACAAGAAACATCTGTTGCTGCTACATTTAAAACACCTGTAGGACGTGTATTGTCACAGTATGGTCACTAGGCTAGCAGTATCAGCATCACTGGGAACTTGTTAGAAATGCACATTCTGTGTCTCACCCCATATCTACTGCATCAGAAACACTGGTGGTAGGGACCAGTAGTCTGTCTTAACAAGGCCGAAGGATGATTCTGATGCATTCTGAAGTCTGAGAACCAGTACCATAGAAAATAAAGAACTCCTAAAACTCATTAGGAAAAACACAGAGGGGCTTCCCTGGTGGGTCAGTGGTTGAGAGTCCGCCTGCCAATGCAGGGGACACGGGTTCGTGCCCCTTTCTGGGAGGATCCCACATGCCGCGGAGCCATGGCTGCTGAGCCTGTGCGTCTGCAGCGGGAGGGGCCACAACAGTGAGAGGCCTGCGTAACGCAAAAAATAAGAAAAACAGAGAAAGCCCAATTAGAGAAATGGACAAGAGACTCAAATAGGCACTTCAGAAAAGAGAATATCCAAATGGCCAATAACTGGAAAAGTGCTCAGTCTCATTAGTTACCAAGGAAATGCAAATTAAAACCACAACGAGATACCGCTAAACACCGGGTAGAACAGCTAAAGTTAAAAAGGTTGAGACTAGGAACTGAGTGCTGATGGAGTAGTGGGAACTCTTGTGCACTACTCTGTGTGCGAAGAAAGTGTATATTGAAGAAAAGCCTTTGGAAAACAGTTGGACAGCATTTACTCAAAATGCACACCCTGTGATCTGTTCATCCTGCTCCGAACATATACGCGTGCTCAAGGATGTTCCTAGAAACCTAATTCCGAGTGGCCGCAAACTGGACATAATCCAGATGCACATCAACTGCAGAAGGAAAGTGGAGTGTGATCTAATAGAATATCCCCCAGCAATGAAAGCAGTTGAACATCAACAACACAGGTGCGTCACAAACTTAAGCCTGACCCCAAAGAATATTTATGATTCCCTTTATACTAAGTTTGAACATAGTTACGATCAAGTCATAGAGTTCAGAGTCAGTACTTCACTTTGGGGAGTTAGAAGGTGTTGGTAATTGGGAGAAATAAAAGGGTGGCTTCTCAGGTGCTTACAATATTCTCTTGTTGGGGTTTTTTTTTTTTTTTTTGCGGTACGTGGGCCTCTCACTGTTGTGGCCTCTCTCGTTGCGGAGCACAGGCTCCAGACGCGCAGGCTCAGCGGCCATGGCTCACGGGCCCAGCCGCTCCGCAGCATGTGGGATCCTCCCGGACCGGGGCACGAACCCGTGTCCCCTGCATCGGCAGGCGGACTCTCAACCACTGCGCCACCAGGGAAGCCCTGTTGGGGGGTTTTGGGAAGGTTAGATGGGCATTCCTTGGGCTCTTCATTTATTTTCAGCACTTCTCTGTTGCACATCATACTTCGCAGTTGAGTTAACTAAAAAGAAACTTCACAGCCTCAGTTTTATTTTAGAATCTCGTTCAAACGCAGTGGTCCAGTCATCTAAAGGAGAATAATCTGCATCTGGGGAGTTATTTCTGCTGAGTTCTTAAAATATGAGGCTGTGCTAGGTCTTCTGGCCCATCACAAATGGCCTCATATGAAGCTCTTGGTACACGAGAGCTCAAGGTCTATATTTTCTTTAAACAATCAAAATAAATCCTACTTCCTCTCTCCAATTCTCTCCAAATGATTCTTTTTTTTAACCACTTTATTGAAGTATGCTTGACATTTGAAAAGCTGTACATATTTAATGTAAACAACTTGAAGTGTTGGAGATAAGTATACGCTCATGAAATCAACCCCACAATCTATGCCATGAACATATCCATCGCCTCCAAAAGTTTCCTCCCACCCTCGCTTTTAATCTCCATTAGTAGGAAAGATACAAGCAAATCAATCTAATACTAACTGCTTTGATAACACCGTAAATGTGTTTTGTGAAGAAACAACTGAAAATTCCATAAGGCAGTGATTTAGGTAATTTTGACAATTTGGTGAGTTAACTGTTAATCAGCCGATTAACTTTGACCCTATGTTAACTTTGACCCTGTTAATCAGCCATTTAACTTTGTTAATCAGCTGGTTAACTTTGACCCTATGTAAATCGATGAAAATCTGGGGTTTTCTTTCAGATAGTTTGACTGGAGATATTAGAAGCCCCTCTTCTCAAACCTGAGTCCTTGTTTCATATCTAATTCTGAAAAGTTTAATGATGTTCAGAACCTTATGACCTGAGTGTGGTAGATTTAGCACCTGAATATGTAATTCACAACTGATTCTGTTTCGGAGTGTTTTCAAGATAACATCTTTACCTAGAAAACGGCATGATATTCTGGATACCATGTCTCAAGAAAAAACTTCCTTGTAATTTCACTAATGTATTTAAACATAAAAACTGAAAGCATTTCCTCTAAGATCAGGAACAAGACAAGGATGTCCACTCTTGCCATTGAAACTATTTCAATACTTGAAACTATTATTCCACATTGTTCTGGAAGTCCTAGCCACGGCAATCAGAGAAGAAAAAGAAATAAAAGGAATACAAATTGGAAAAGAAGAAGTAAAACTGTCTTTGTTTGCAGATCACATGATACTATACATAGATAATCCTATAGATGCCACCAGAAAACTACTAGAGCTAAATAATGAATTTGGTAAAGTTGCAGGATACAAAATTAATGCACAGAAATCTCTTGCATTCCTATACACTAACAATGAAAGATCAGAAAGAGAAATTAAGGAAACAATCCCATTCACCATTGCAACAAAAAGAATAAAATACCTAGGAATAAACCTACCTAAGGAGGTAAAAGACCTGTACTCAGAAAAGTATAAGACACTGATGAAAGAAATCAAAGATGACACAAACAGATGGAGAGATATACCGTGTTCTTGGATTGGAAGAATCAATATTGTGAAAATTACTATACTACCCAAAGCAATCTACAGATTCAATGCAATCCTTATCAAATTACCAATGGCATTTTTTACAGAACCAGAACAAAGAATCTTAAAATTTGTATGGAGACACAAAAGACCCCGAATAGCCAAAGCAGTCTTGAAGGAAAAAACGGAGCTGGAGGAATTAGACTCCCTGACTTCAGACTATACTACAAAACTACAGTAATCAAGACAATATGGTACTGGCACAAAAACAGAAATATAGATCAATGGAACAGGATAGAAAGCCCAGAGATAAACCCACACACCTGTGGTCAACTAATCTATGACAAAGGAGGCAAGTATATGCAATGGAGAAAAGACAGTCTCTTCAATAAGTGGTGCTGGGAAAACTGGACAGCTACATGTAAAAGAATGAAATCAGGACATTCCCTAACACCATACACAAAAATAAACTCAAAATGGTTTAAAGACCTAAATGTAAGACCAGACACTATAAAACTCTTTGAGGAAAACATAGGAAGAACACTCTTTGACATAAATCACAGCAAGATCTTTTTTAATCCACCTCCTAGAGTAATGGAAATAAAATAAAAAATAAATGGGACCTAATGAAACTTAAAAGCTTTTGCACAGCAAAGGAAACTATAAACAAGATGAAGAGACAACCCTCAGAATGGGAGAAAATATTTGCAAACGAATCAACGGTCAAAGGATTAATCTCCAAAATATATAAACCGCTCATGCAGTTCAATATTGAAAAAACAAATAACCCAATCAAAAAATGGGCAGAAGACCTAAACAGACATTTCTCCAAAGAAGACATACAGATGGCCAAGAGGCACATGAAAGCTGCTCAACATCACTAATTATTAGAGAAATGCAAATCAAAACTACAATGAGGTATCACCTCACACCAGTTAGAATGGGCATCATCAGAATATCTACAAACAACAAATGCTGGAGAGGGTGTGGAGAAAAGGGAACCCTCTTGCACTGTTGGTGGGAATGTAAAGTGATACAGCCTCTATGGAGGACAGTATGGAGGTTCCTTAAAAAACTAAACAGAATTACCATATGACCCAGCAATCCCACTACTGGGCATATACCCAGAGAAAACCATAATTGAAAAAGACACATGCACCCCAATGTTCATTGCTGCACTCTTTACAATAGCCATGTCATGGAAACAACCTAAATGCCCATAAACAGACAAATGGATAAGGAAGATGTGGTACATATATACAATGGAATATTACTCAGCCATAAAAAGGAACAAAATTTGTGTCATTTGTAGAGATGTGGATGGACCTAGAGACTGTCATACAGAGTGAAGTAAGTCAGAAAGAAAAACAAATATCGTATATTAACACATACATGTGGAATGTAGAAAATGGTACATTTTCATTTCATCTGAACTGGTTTGCAGGGTAGAAATAGAGACACAGATGTAGAGAACAAACGTATGGACACCAAGGGTGGAAAGCAGCAGGAGCGTGGGGTGGTGGTGGGATGAATTGGGAGATTGGGATTGACATGTATACACTAATATGTATGAAATAGATAACTAATAAGAACCTGCTGTATAACAAAAAATGATAAAATTTTTAAAAAGAAGAAAATAAAGTTTAAAAAATATTATTTCTGACTGGTTTATCACTGATTTTTATTTTCATAGGTTTTCTGAATTTTCCAAATTACCTACAAAGAGCATGGGTTAATTTTAAGGTCCAGAAAATATGTAAAGAGAAGCCACAGTGCCTCTTTCAGTTAGGATAGACTGGGGAGTTTATATTTTATTTATGAACAGTATCTTATCCACCTCACAGAAGCTCCTAGCTTCAATATCCCCACACTGTGAGGACACTCTTAGGATAGATAATCATTCATTTCTAAAACTTCAAAAATTCATTTAATAAATACATAAATATCACTGTGAAAGAGTTAAGAAAACCACGTTAACAGTGATGAACGCAACGTACTTTGTCAATGCAACTTCCAAGCAGCCACAATAATGGCCCTATATCAGATCTAGTTATCACTGAAATTTTGGCTTCTAAATTACACAGTGGGTCTAGATTTGCTGCCACATGTCTCTTGGGGAGGCACCTAAGATCAGTCATCAGGCAAAGAGAAAAGTTAAGAAAAGTTCCCTGAGAAGCTTGGTGTTTCTGATTTACATGTGTAGGGGGTAAAAATGCAGATGACAATTAAGAACCTGAGACAATTACTTGTCTGGGGGGAATTTGGACTTTCTGCAGCATCTGGGCTCCTGAGGTGAGGGCTGATAGATAGACTGTATCAACAAGCCAGCCCAGCTGTGATGTCCGTGGCTGGACCTCAGCATGTCCAGCCCACAGAGGAGGACAGGTTAGCTATCTGTAGGTAGCTTTTAGTTCTCTTCCTTGCTTTCTCACCCTGGTTCCCTCTCCTTCTAATTAGAACATGACTCCAGTTTCGAGGATTTCCTGACCACTAGTCTCTGGGATGGAGACAGTCTAGGCTTTTTGAGAACGGGCTCTATATTAGACTCAGCAATAGTTATCCCTCCCTGATAAAGATATCACTACACTGATTTCATCAGTGTCAGGAGCCTCTCTTTAAGGCTGGTTTTTTGAGTAGGTAGACCAGGTAGCCACCCATGTATTGTGATTTAGGGAGCCCTGGGGAAATCCTCTACACAAAGTATGTTCTCCACTGGTGCTTGAAGGGCCATCATTGTTGATTCATTCATGTGGACGCCTCATGCTTTTTCCTTGAGGTCCTTTTAAAACTAAGATCCTGTATTTTAATGAAGGTGTAAAACATTAAGTCACTAACACTTTAACTCGAGTGAGTTCGCCATATTGCTTTCTCTGTAATAGAAGAAGCAGTGGATACCACACATAATTTGGGCGAGTGGGCATTTGTGATCCACCTGGAAGGGAAGAACTCATCCTCAGTAAACATGACAGGAAACGTCACCAGTAAAGATATTTCCACAACCAGGTTGCACAATAATATCAAATCACAACAAGGAAATTGCCAATATCCTGGATAACACATAAGCAATTGAATTTGGCTTCACTTTGTGCAGCCAGATGGACAAATTTGAGCATCACCCACCTGCCAGCCTTGCCTGTTAAATTATCACTCAGATTCACCCCAGACCAGAGTTCATTGAAGGATCTTGTAGGCTTTGGCTTGGAGTTCATCATTCTGGGAAGAAGGAGGTTGAAGAACCAGGCCTACTTATTATGGAGAGGGTCAGGTGGCTTAGGTACCAAGGGAGTTTCTGAGGGCAGCCAGGTCTCTCATCAGAGCCTGGCTAAACATGGCATCTAGACCATAGAAGAATAGTCAGTGTTGGTGGAGAGAACAAGTGGCTTTCCTACTGAGGGTTAGTTGAACAAGTCGATGCTTGTTTCAGGTGAACAACTGTCACCTACATCTCAACACCAAACAATTCAGATGTAGTTTAAACTTTGAGTCAACTGATTGGAGACAGTGTATTTATGTGCTAAGTGTGCTGTGTTAGATCAATTCTTTCTCTGTTGTTGTTTTCTGCTTTAATGTAGGAAGTATCTTATCAGCAGGGCTCACCCCTGATATTTTCTAGCCCAGGGCAAGAGCACAGATGGAGGCCTGCGTATCACGTGTCTAAACAGGTAGAGCTGTAAATCAAGCTAACAGAGTGTTCAATAAAATATGCGTTACCCTCCCAGCTTGATAATGCTTCCCAGCTACCCGGAAGGCCTGACTCTAATTTAGAATTCTTGGATTCTCAGAGCTCTTGCTGAAAGGTGGAGATGTGGGGAGAACAGGCCCATGACCGCAGCCCACACCGACAGGAGCCCCATTCACACGAGTAAAGACACCCCAGACGGCACAGGCAAGTTCTGTCCACCCCTCCCTATCCTTGCAAAGGGGCCCTCCCAGGCCCAGGACTACTCACGCCTGAGTTGTTGCCTGGTGCTATCGCCCTTGGGAGGATGGACTCGGGCAACAGGCTCCTGCATGTCCTTGAAGTGGGCTGGGACCTTCGTGCAGGCCATTCCCGGATCCTGGGTACCCTGAGTGGTCTAGATCAGTGCTTCTGGATCTTTAAGGTGCAAATAATCCACGTGGGGATCTTGTTAGAATGCAGACTCTTGTTAACATGCTATAGGTTAGAGGGCAGGGCTGGGAGCCTACATTTCTAACCAGTGTCCGGGAGATGCTCGTGCTGCTGGTCTGTGGACCACACTTCGCCAACCGAGCGTCTGGAGAAATGGGCTCTGGTTAGTTGTGTCCCCTTGGTTCTCAGAGGCTTCACCCCATGGGGAATGGCGGGGTCAGTGGAGGGCTGGACTGGGGTCCCCTAAAGTGTGAGGCTCGGGGCAGAGGCCTCTTGCCCTGGTCTAAGGGCAGTCTGGTCCCTTCTTTGCCCACATCCTGATACATCAATGGGCTGTGTTCCCACACTGCGGGCCCTGGTCCTCCCCTTCCAGCTCTTCCACCGCAGCCCTTTGATCTCCCACCCACTCTCCCCAAGTCAAGTTTCTCTTGGCTCCTTTCCTGTGGCATTCCCCACTCCTTCCCCTGCTTTTCTCTTATGCCAGGAAACAAATGTAAAAATAGCATTTCAAAAATATTGAAAATTAATGCTGACGAAATCATGTTTTGTTTTCTCGGGATGTAAGAGGCGGTAACAGCAATCGGAGATGCAGCCTCTCACAGTGCCTAGCTGTTTTGTGAACAGAATCCTACCTGCTCACCCATTACCTGAAATCAGGATTTCCAAACATAAATGCTTGCTGGGTTAGAGCGGACTGGATTTTTCTCCTGTATTTTTATTTTGACAAGGCTAAGAAAGCTGCTGTCTGGCCATCTGATGGGATCAAATAGGCTGCTAAAAATAACTCCCGCAAGTTTGGGTTTCAAACGGGAAACACCTCTCCAGCTCCTTGCCTATTACTCTTGGTGAAGCTTAATCCTTCGACTTGTGTGCAAGTATTTGCACTGCTTTTGAGTTCTTTTCGTCTTTCCAAGGCTGTTTTTCACTATTTGCCTGAGTTATTTGAACAGGTGGCTTGCACCACACCTATGCTAATGTGAGGCTTTTGTCTGCTTTGAATCTGCACAGGGAGGCATTTAAGGGAGAAATGTTTCTTTCTTGGTAAACTATTCGCACCTGTTCTGATCATCACCTGTGTGGCACTAAAATACCATTCCAGAGAGATCTTCCCCTAAGTGGACACACGCTCAGCAAGGCAGAGGCCCTGTGGAAGGCGAGGAGGCACGAATCCACCTTCTCTTCTTTTCTGGCCCACGTGACAAGCAGCCCAGGGACCGAGCCCTGTGTCTCGGGGCTGGGTGCCCTCCGGGCTCTGTCTGGAAGCGAGTGGACGTTAGGGATCTCTGCAGAGCAGGTTTGGGGGATCCTCGCTGTATTTGGTCAGCGGCCGGTTGCAGGTGGGCGCGCGAGGCAGCAGACCACGGCCGCCAGCCTGAGCCCGGTTCCCGATTCCTTCGTCCTGGGCGCTTCCGGCGGGAGCTACGCTTGTGCGCTTGGCGGGCGATCACAAGTTGGCGCCCGGGACACTCCGCGCGCTCCCTGGCCGCACATCACAGGCGCCCGCCCTCCGCCTGGCGGCCCGGGACCCCGCCTGCTCCCTGGAACGCGATCACAGGCCGGGCCTCCGACTCCGGGGGCGAAGAGGGGCGCGCACGGGCCGCCGGGGACGGCGATCTCGGGCGCGTTCCCACGGGGACGTCCAGGGCTGAGCCAGGGCTTCTCCCGGCTTCCCGCGGCGTGTCCTCCTCCGGGGAGAAGGTGGCGCGGGGAAGGGAGGCGACTCCTTCCGGCTCGGGCGAAAGGGAGGCCGATGCTTAGGGGCTGTGTAGACGCCGCAGTCAAGGCCACGCGGTAGTCACTGAGGATGGACTCCTAACCCGGGGCGCGCTGAGGATGGGCTTTTCTAGAACGTTTTTTTTTGGGGGGGGAGGGGGTAGTCTACACTCTATTAGTTCGCTGGTCACAAGAAAAGAAGAATGAAAAGCACATGGAATAGGCAAGATCGGCTTGGATACAGTTTAAAGGTGCCTGTGATGATGCCCAGTGGTTCCCACCCTGCCGCCACTCCTCACCGCGCGCTGTAGGTGGGCTCCTGACCTGCCTTCCCTCCTGTTACCCGCAGGCACTCAGGGCAGCTGTGTGTGCGCGTGTGTGAGTGTGTCTGTGTACACACATGCACACACACACAATTACATGTAATCTTCTGAGACTCTGGGTATGGCAAGGAAGTGGGAGTGCCTAGCACTCTTCACCTCTATAGATGGCCCTGTACCTACCATGGCTGTCCAGTCCCTTATTATCTCTACCGGAGGCGGAGGAAACTGGCAGCTGGTGTGTGAATATAGGGGTTCCCATCCAGTGGACAGCGCATTAGAGGACTCTCATCCCCTGGCCACAGTGATTGTGTTGGAGACAAGCAGTGGCCCGAGGCCTAAGCCAATCAGCGTATGATGAGGTGAGCGGAAGGGAGGGCATATGGGAAACCAGAAAGAATCAAAGCAAAACCGCACTCGTATGAAATGCACTGTCTGTAAGAAACAATAAGACACTCTGAACCCAGAAACACAGAGTGTACCTTATGGAAGATGGTAGATGATGAGGCTGGAAGACAGGTTTAACAGTGTATTATTAAGAGTCCTAACTGGCGCAGCATGTGAATTTATCTTATGGGTGGGGGGAAACAAAGGTAATTTTTAAACCTAAAATTTACATGATTAGATTTGGTTTTTAGGAAGGTAATTTTGGTGTCACTATGGAGAAGGGATCGAAATAGAGATGAGGGTTAGAAACTGATTAATAGGTGGATGTAGTGAGCTGGGGAAGAAATTCTGTAGGGCTGGGGAGCTACAAGGCATTCTAGAAACTGAGAGGACTTCCATGTCACTTGGACAAGTGTGGTCTTGGGATAGAATTCATTTTACTTATCTTCTTTACAGTGGCTTTATAATGGCTTTACAGTGGCTTATAATGTATTCCAGGGAGGGGAAACAGAAGGAGGGAAGGAGGTTTCCAAACTTTTCTTAAACCACAGAATAATGAAAAGTTATACCATTCGAAAGAATATTATCAGGACCCCAAAAATGTCTCAGATGAAATGCATGACATTATCAAAATTTGATAGATATGCTAGTTTACAAGTGGGTTTATCGAGGTATACTTTATGTAAAGGAAAATTCACCAATTTTAAGTGTACAGTTTGATGACTTTTGAAATGTGTGTAGTCATGTAACCAACACTGTAATCAATATGTGTAACATTTCCATCACCCCGCCCCCCACCCAATTCCCTTCTGTCCCTTTGCAGTCAATCCCCTTCTTCCACCTCCAGCCCTTGGCCGCCACTGATAAGCTTTCTATCCCTATAGTGTTGCCTTTTCGGGTTTATCATACAAATGGCATCATATAGTTTGTAGTTTTCTTGAATCCGGCTTCTTTCACTTAGCAAAGTGCTTTTGAAATGCATCTATGTTGTTGCATTTATCAGTAGCTAGTTCTTTCTTATGGTCGTGTGCTACTGCACTATATGGATGTATCATAATTTGTTTTCACGTTCACCCATTGATGGACATTTGGGTTTTGGGGTCGTGTAGTGGGCTGAAGATACATATGTATCCTGATCCCCAAAACCTGTGAAAATTACCTACTGTGGCAAAAGCTGTGATTAAGTTAAGGGTCTCCAGAGAGGGGATTCAGCCTGGATTATCTGGGTAGGTCCTAAGTGCCATCACATGTATCCTTGTAAGAGAGGCTGAGAGATAGACGGGGGAGGAGAGGTGATGTGAAGATGGAGCAGAGAGAGATGCAGCCAGGAGCCAAGGAAAACCAATAGCTACCAGGAGCTGAAGAGCCTCCAGAGGGAGTGTGGTCCTGCCTGCACCCTGATTTCGGACTTCTAGCCTCCAGAACTGTGAGAGAATAAATTTCTTTTGTGTTAAGAAATGAATGAGAATCCTATCTTCCCCCATCCTCACCAACATTTGTCATTGTCAGCCTTGTTAATCTTAGCCATTCTAGTGCGTGTGTAGTGGTATTTCATTTTTCTTTGTTTGTTTTTTGCGGTACGCGGGTCTCTCACTGTTGTGGCCTCTCCCGTTGTGGAGCACAGGCTCCGGACGCGCAGGCTCAGTGGCCATGGCTCACGGGCCCAGCCGCTCCGCGGCATGTGGGATCTTCCCGGACCGGGGCACGAGCCCGTGTCCCCTGCATTGGCAGGCGGACTCTCAACCACTGCGCCACCAGGGAAGCCCAGAGCTGTGACTTTGATTAAAACTGTTTTCAACAAGGACGCACCTTTTTTTTTTTTTTTTTGGCCGCTCCGCGCAGCACATGGGATCGTAGTTCCCCAACCAGGTGTAAAACCTGGACCCATGGCAGTGAAAGCGCAGTCTTAACCAGTGGACTGCCAGGGAATTACCTGGACACACCTGTTTTGTATGGCAGTTGTTTGAAAACTGTCATGGTAATGGAACCAGGATCCTTGGAGATACTGCTGATTCTAGGGTTGGGACAGAGGATGTATAAGATGAGCCTGGAGCATCTTGAAGTAAAGAAAGGAAGGCAGTGTTCAAAAACAAAACAATGGGGCCACAAAAATGGACACAAGAGCCAACCTGAAAGAGCTCTCAGTGGCCAGACCTGGAACAATTTGAGTGACAAAAATCAATGTTGGGCTATATCCAAAGTATAAAGTATAAACTAAATATCCATGGGTCCATATTGATAGAAATGAATGGTTAATAATAAGTAAATGGGAAGAAGGGACAAATATACTGTACAGAAGAATTCAAAATTGTTTATGTAGATATCCCCCCTAAAGGAGATGGAGCTTAACTCCCTACTCCTTGAGTGTGGGCCATGCTTAATGACCTCCTTCCAAAGAAATTACGGAAAGCGGAGTGAAGAAAAAGTGGCAAACACCACTTCTGCCGGGTGATCAAGATGAACATTATCAGTGATGTCATGTTGCTAGCATGTCCTCTTGATCTGACGTGATGACAATGGCACTTCACCTCTGTGGTCTTCCTCCCCAAAACATATAATCCCAGCCTAACCAAAACAGCAACCAAACCAACATTGAGGAACACTCTATAAAGTACCTGATCGGTATTTCTCAAAATGGTCAAAGTCATCAAAAACAAGGAAGGTCTGAGAAAATCTTGTAGACCAAAGGAAGCTAGGGAAACGTGACTTCTAAATGTAACGTGGTATCCTGGATGGATCCTGGAACAGAAAAGGGGAATTGGGGAAAAAAACTAGTGAAATTCAAATAAAGTATGGAGTTTACTTAATAATAATCTACAAATGTCAGTCCCTTAGTTGTAACTAGTGTAGCATAGTAAGGTAAGATGTTAACAACACGGGAAACTGGATCTGTGCAATTTTTTCCATAAATCTAAAACTACTGAAAAATAAATGTTTTATTAAAAAAAAATTGGTCATAAAAATGGATATGTTTATTATTATAGAGCCTGAGGCTATAAGAAACTACAGCTACTACGAAAAAAATGAAGCGATGGTCAATTAAATTTTAGCATCAATTAGATATAAAATAAAGATGATTTTTATTATCTTGTTATTAAAAGCTCTGTCATTTAAAAAACACAATGCAATTAATTGTTTATTTTTAGTTCATAGAAATTTGTTAAACTTATCAGTAAATATTTACTAACTTTCACCTATATACATTACCCAGTTTCTGGGTTTACCATTGTTCCCAGCCTCACTCCTTTATCCTGGCTGTATTTTTCTTCTGTAAAGTATTTTATTTACGTTCTTTTACTGAGGATAGAGGGATAGTGTTACAGACTGAATGTTTGTGTCCCCCCCACCCCAAATTCTTATGTTGATGCCCTAACCCCCAATGTTGGGGGTCCTTTTAGAGGTGATTAGATCATGAGGATGGGGTCCTCATGATGGGATAAATGCCCTTATAAGAAGAGATACCAGAGAGCCCTCTCTCTCTTTCTTTCTCTCCCTCTCTCTCCCTCAACTTGCCTTCTGAGGACACAGCAAGAAGACAGCCATCTGCAAGCCAGAAAGAGGGTCTTACCAGGAAGTGAATTGGCTGGCACCTTGATCTTAGATTTCCCAGACTTCAGAACTATGAGAAATAAATATTGCTTAAGCTACTTAGCCTGTGGTATTTTGTTATAGAATCCCCAGCAAACTTAGGTAGCAAACTTTCTTAGTTGTTGTATATCTGGGGGAAAAACTATTTTTCCTATCCCCCCCACCCCACCCCATCATCATTACCACCACCAAAAGCAAAAACAACAATGCTGATGGTAGCTTAGCTGGGTATAGAAATCATATATGGCAATTATTTTCCCTCATCATTTAGGAGCTATTACTTCATTATTTTCTCCTGGCATCTAGTCTTCTTGAGGAAAAGTCCACTTTAAGTTTAATTGTTTTTACTTTGTAAGTAATCTGTCTTTTATTCATGTTAGCTTTTATGATTCTTCTCTTTGATTATATACCATTATTGTATGATATATTAAGATGTGGATTCATTTTATTTGATCATGCTTAGCATTATGCTTCCTAAGTCTGGAAATTCATCTCTTTCATCAGTGCTGGAAAATATTCAACGACTATTCTTTTGAATATTGTTTTGCTCTGTCATTTTATTCTTTTTTTTTTTTTTTTTTTTTGCCCTACGCAGGCCTCTCACTGTTGTGGCCTCTCCCGTTGCGGAGCACAGGCTCCGGACGCGCAGGCTCAGCGGCCATGGCTCACGGGCCCAGCCACTCTGCGGCATGTGGGATCTTCCTGAACCGGGACACGAACCCATGTGCCCTGCATCGGCAGGCGGACTCTCAACCACTGCGCCACCAGGAAAGCCCTGCTGTGTCATTTTAGAGAGCATTCTCTATTTCTCTCACTCCTCTTAGGCCTATACTGAAGAATCTCAATTTATCTTATGTGTCTTCGGTGCACTTTCATCGCGTTCATCTCTTTATCTCTGTGCTACATTCTGGCTGATTCTTCCAATTAGTTGATTTAATTCAGCCTAGAGTTTAGTACAATTTTTAAAATTACATTGATTCTTTTTTATTTCCAATTTCTGTCTGATTTTTTCATAAGCTCTTTTGTTTTACTCCTGCCTGGGGATTTTGACACTTACTGAAAGTCATACTACAGTGGCTTAATATTAGGAATATGTGGCAAATGTAATAAGTATCTACTATGTGCCATCATTCTGCCTCCTGTTTTCATCCTCTGTGAGACTCTCATCCCCTTCATCTGTCCATGACATCCAGCAGGTGGCCCCCTGAAGGCTGGGAGCACTGATGCTTTGCTTCCTTTGAGGACCCCCAGAGAAAGATATTCCTGCCTTACATTTTGTTCTTTTTTTTTTAAATTGAAGTATAGTTCATTTACAATGTTGTGTTAGGTTCTAGTGTACAGCAAAGTTATATATATATATATATATCTCTCACTATATATATACAGTGAAAAAGAATATATATATAGTGTATATACTCTTTTTCATATTCTTTTCAATTACAGTTTATTTACAAGATATTGAATATAGTTCCCTGTGCTATATATTAGAGCCTTGTTTATCTATTTTATACACTGTAGCTTGCACCTGCCAATCCCAGACTCCTAATTTATCCATCCTCCCTATTTTCCCCATTGGTAAACATGTTTGTTTTCTATGTCTGCAAGTCTATTTCTGTTTTGTAAATAAGTTAATTTGTATCATATTTTAGATTCCACATATGAGTGGTATCATATGCTATTTGTCTTTCCTTGTCTGACTTACTCCAGTTAGTATGATAATCTCTAAGCCCATTCATGTTTCTGCAAATGGCATTATCACGTTTGTTCTCTATTCGAGCTCCATTAATGAGCTAAGAGTGTGTTGTTTATAGAGACTGAAAAATCCCCTAAGGCAAAGGCCACATTTTATGAATATTCACTGCTCCCTGGAAGCAATGTGTTTCCCCAGAATAAGTGCTCAATAGACGTTGGCTAACACTTTTTGACAGTCAAATAAAGTGGAAAAATATGCATAGTTTGTGATCAATTATGAGTGTAACTATGCTAATTTGCCCAGTTGATCAGTAACTCTGAGTGTTATGAGGTCTGATGCCCTGACTGTCATTTAAACCCTCCCCAGACATGGATTTCGTCATAAGTTTGGCCAAAATCACTGATCTTTGAAATGGTAGTTTCCTTTGCTTTTGGCCTTCTTCATAACTAAAGTCAAATCTGTGCCATTTCCATCAGTTTGGCAATGGCCCAAACGATCCTAAGCAGCTGACTGTGGAACTGTACTTACTATGATGCCTGAAAGGAAAATTATTATGAGTAAATTTTTTTTCCAGGCCACACCCTCTGCCCTTTGGGCATTTGAGGACAGGGTTACAATGAAGACTCTCTTGGCAAGCCTCCGTTCAAACTTTCTGGAGCTCATTTTCCTAACTGTTCAGACAGGTGAGGACTACCCTCTCAGCACATTCAGAAGGGACATTTTTAAAAGATTTCCTCCCGAGTCCTTTCTGGACAATATGAAGTTACGCAATTCTTTCAGAAAATAGTTCCCTAGGGAGCTACTCTTTCGGGGAACCTGCTCCAATTCCCTGGAGTTGCACTAGAGGATGAGTTTGTATGAAACCATGCAGGATCCCTCAGCCCATTTTTCTGTGCATCCGGGCAGAGAATAGATCCATGACACATTTTTTTTTTTTTTTTTCTTTTTTGGCACGCGGGCCTCTCACTGTTGTGGCGTCTCCCGTTGCGGAGCACAGGCTCCGGACGCGCAGGCTCAGCGGCCATGGCTCACGGGCCCAGCCGCTCCGCGGCATGTGGGATCTTCCCGGACCGGGGCACGAACTCGTGTCCCCTGCACCGGCAGGCGGACTCTCAACCACTGCGCCACCAGGGAAGCCCCCTCCATGACACATTCTTAACTTGGGGACTTTTTATACTCCACACAAGGGCCCTTTCAGGGACCCTTTCTTCCATTTGGCAGAACCTAAACTCAGGCATTTGATTTGATTAGGACTTATTATCAGCAAAAGAGACTTCGATTTGGAAGAAACTCAGAGATTACTTGGCAACCCTACCAAATTTCTCATCCTATGTCTTCCTAAAGAGTGTAGATTACACAGAAAAAGAGTAAATCCAAGAACAGACTTGAGTAGCCCCTAGTTCTCTATGGAAAATATGCAGACAGACTCTAATGTAAGACAATTAGTGAAACAATAAACGTTGCACATTGTAAGTTCTTCACAGACAAACCTGAAAACTGGGAATTTCTTAGCCGAATTGTGCCATGTGGGAGAAATCATAGTGAAACATCAAATACAAGAAAGCCCAAAAGACTCATATTCAAAAGCAAATGGTTTGTGGGAAAGGCACTGATAAGTACAGAGCACTAAATAAGATATTCTAAAGGAACATTTGAAGTACATCAGCGTATGTATCTAAATTCCTTAATTACTGTGTTCAAAGGAGCAAATATTAAGGTGCCATTACTGTCTCCCAAATATTTACTTTAGGGATAAATCTTTCCATGCTTGCTTTTAGCCTTTAGGCAGTTTTTAGAGAAAAAAAAAATCATATGGAATCCATCCAGCCATGTCTAATTATGCAAAGGAAGGAAATAATATGCCTTTCTTAATACAAAGAAGAAAAATTACAATTGACTCCACATTCCTTTGATGAATATGATGTCTTTCATTTTGCCTCTGTGTGTGAAGTTTTTGGTGATGTATTTTTGATATGTAACTTTCTACAGATAAACGTCTAGAAGATCTCTTTCTTCAGTAAACTGCTGGGTGGTGATTGATCAAAAGAACCAGAGGGGCTTCCCTGGTGGCGCAGTGGTTGAGAGTCCGCCTGCCGATGCAGGGGACACGGGTTCGTGCCCTGGTCCAGGAAGATCCCACATGCCGCGGAGCAACTAAGCCTGTGTGCCGCAACTACTGAGCTTGCACTCTAGAGCCTGCAAGCCACAACTACTGAGCCCGCGTGCCACAACTACTGAGCCCGTGTGCTGCAATTACTGAAGCCTGCACACCTAGTGCATGATTCTACCAGATTGTACCTCTCACCGGCACCCGCTTCTTTAAGCCTATATTACCCCCAAATAGGAATAATACCTCACAGGGTGTTTGTGAGGAAATCAGATGGTCAACACAGTGTTTAGCATTGTACCTAGTTCTTACCAAGTGTGGGACGTTGAAGAATGACCCCCCCCCCCGCCAAAACATAGCCAAGGCACATCCCTGGAGTCTTTGAATGTTACCTTATCTAGAAAAGGGGTCTTTGCCGATGTGATTCAGGATCTTGAGATGAAGAGATCATCCTGGATTACCAAGGTGTACCCTAAATCCTATGACAATCGAGGCAGAGGGCGGGGGGGCTGAGAGAGGACATACAGAGGAGAAGATGTGCACAAAGGGGAACGCATGTGAAGACAGAGGCAGGATTGGAGTAAGGCAGCTCCAAGCGACAGCATGGAGCGGATTCCCCCTCAGAGCCTCCAGAAAGCCCACCCTGCCAGCACCTTCATTTTGGACTCTGACCTCCTGATCTGTGAGAGAATACATTTCTGTCATTTTAAGCCACCAAGTTTGTGGTAATTTTTTTCCAGCAGCCCTAGCAAATGAATACAGTAAGAATTCAGTGAATGCTGGCTTGTTTCATGGCCAGGACGGAATAGGAAGCTCTGGAAAGGAAGCAGTAGGGATCATTTTCAGGCAGAAGCAAAGCCCGTTGACGATGGGTCTAAAGATGTTTTGGAGCAGAATGAAGACTCAAGCACAGAGAAGAACAAACCATCCACTCAGAAAGTCGGAGTAGAGGGTGCTGGAAGTTCTCCTCCAAGCTTTCTTTCACAAGGAGACTGGGATGCGAGACAGAGACGTGATCCACGGTGAACTATCTGTCCATACCCACCAGAGTGGCTAAACGTGGAATATACTAAGTGATGGCAAGGATCTGGGGCTACTGGAACTCGCATACTGAAACTGCTGTGGGTACGTAAAATAGGAAAGAATATTTTCTTAAAAAGGTAAACAGACATCCAACATGTAACCTAGCCATTCCACTCCTAGGTATTTACCCAAAAGAAATGAAAATATATGTTCACACAAAGACTTGTACTGAATTTTCATGGCAGCTTAATTGTAATACCCCTCAAATGGAAACAACCCCAATGTCCATCAACAAGTGAATAAACAAAATGTTGTCCATTCATACAATAAAATACTGATTATCAACAAAAAGAAAACATCTACTGATACCCTTAATAACTTGAATGTATATCAAAGTTGTTATGCTGAGTTAAATAGACCAGATTCAAAAGGGTATACACTGTATTCCATTTATACCATTTTTTTTTTTTTTTTTTTTTTTTTTGCGGTACGCGGGTCTCTCACTGTTGTGGCCTCTCCTGTTGCGGAGCACAGGCTCCGGACACGCAGGCCCAGCGGCCATGGCTCACGGGCCCAGCCGCTCCGCGGCATGTGGGATCTTCCCAGACCGGGGCACGAATGAACCCGTGTCCCCTGCATCGGCAGGCGGACTCTCAACCACTGCGCCACCAGGGAAGCCCCCATTTATATCAATTTTTAAAAAATGAAAACTAATCTATAATGACAGAAGGCAGATGGATGGTTGCCTGGGGATAGGTGGAGGGGTTTGGAGGGAACCAGGAGGGATCACATGCAAAGGGGCACAAAGAAACTTTGGGAGTGTTGGAAATGTTGGTGTCTTATTAGTGGTTGTGATTTCCTGGATGTATAAGTCTGTCAAAACTGTTCAAAATGCATATTTAAAAAAATGTGCAGTTCATTTCTTGTAAACTATGCCTCAAGAAAGTTGTTAAAAAAAGAAATTTCAGGGACTTCCCTGGTGGTCCCGTGGTTAAGACTGCACTTCCACTGCAGGGGGCACGGGTTCGATCCCTGGTTGGGGAACTAAAGTTCTGTATGCTGCATGCCACAGCCAAAAAAAAAAAAAAAGAGAGAAAAAGAAAAAGAAAAATTTCAGCACCCACCTCTAGGAAAGCAAGTAAGCCAACTGGAAGGCCATTGGGAATCCAAAACTTGAGAGAATTTAGAATTGACTGAAAGGAGTGATGGAAGGAAAGGAGTTCTGGGTCAGTGTCATCAGAGCAATAGTGAAAGTTGACATGTTTCATAATGTTTCACAGTAATGATCTGAATGAGTGACTGCAGTGCACTGAAGCACAGGATTTCCCCATTTCAATTAGCCTCTCATTTCTCAGATTAGGAGCCTTCCTGGGTATAGCTCAAGTCTGCTCTCTGGTGCTTGGAGAGGAACCTTGTTATTGATTCGTCTGATCTGGGAGATGCCCTCCGATGCTCCTGTTAATTGCTCCTCTCTTCCAGGGCTCAGGCTGAGTTCGGGGTGGGGAGAGCTCTCCCGACTCCCTGGCCTGGGTTCCCTGTGAAAGAAAGCTCGGAGGAGAGGGACCTGCACCCTCACGCCAACTTCTTGAGTGGATGGCTTGCTCTTCTCTGTTTGAGGTATATTCTGCTCCAGAGACATCTTTAGACCCACTGCAGAAAGCCTTATCTATCTTTGAACGTGGCAGAACAGTTGTTGTCACATTTCCACTTTAAAATGGGATATGCTTATAAGGAAAGTTAAAAAGTATTGGAAAATGGGAATAAAGGAAAACATTGCTTGCCATTGCCACCATTCAAATGTACACACAAATAACTTTCATTTTTTCCCAATTTTTTCTATTTCAAGGTTTTTTTAAAAAACAATTGGCATGGGTCTTCCCTGGTGGCGCAGTGGTTGAGAGTCTGCCTGCCGATGCAGGGGACGCGGGTTCGTGCCCTGGTCCGGGAGGATCCCACATGCCGCAGAGCGGCTGAGCCCGTGAGCCATGGCCGCTGAGCCTGCGTGTCCGGAGCCTGTGCTCCGCAACGGCAGAGGCCACAGCAGTGGGAGGCCCACGTACAGCAAAAAAACCCAAAAAAAACAATTGTCATTATGCTACATACAGAGCTTACTTCCTGCTTCTTCCTTTATCATTACCTCTTCGTCACTTTTCCATGTTATTATTCAGGCATCATAAATATTATCTTTAATGGCTGAATAATATTTCACTGAGTGGATATGCCATTGTTAACCACGGTTGTATTAGCAGAGAGTTTGAAACAGTTAGATAATGATTTCACACAAGACAGACTTCACTCAAGATGTAAAAGGAGAAGGCCTGATGGGTGGACTGGAGTAGGTCTCAGACTTTGGTTCAAGCTGAGGTCTTAGCTGGTGACCTTGAACATGTGTCATTGCTTCACTATGGCCTCTTGCTTACTTACCCATAAGTCACACACCCATGCATCTGTTTAAGGTTTCTTCCAGCTTTAAGATTCTGGAATTCTATGATTCACTCTACTAAACCAAAATGCCTGATTTGGGCCATCCAGGCTCCTTACCAATCCATTCATTCTTCATATACCTGAAAGATAGTAGGTGTCCGATGAGTTATTTTATATTGATTTGAACTGTAGGGAATATTTTATATTGAATTGAAGTCACCTGATTCAGCTGAGCTCAATAAACCTTCAACAGACTTTTATTTCAGGAGACCTCAATATGAGGAAAAACAATTTATTTTAACTCCTTCATTTATAGAAATAATTGTTTTGAAAGATCTGACTTGTTTCCTGTACACTGACTCAGGATAGTTCTAATTCATTTCAGGTCACATTGTTGAGAATGACCAAAGTCAACACGATGAGTCTCAATTTCAATAGTGACATAGAAACCAGGCAACATAAAAGACAAGGTGGACAAGGACACAGGCAAAAGTACACATCTTGTTAACATCTGCACTTAAAATAAATCTTCAGGCTTGAAAAGGCTCCACTGAACTACATGGAGATTACTGGATTTGTTCCATACGTAACAACTTTAAATTTGCAAGATTGTACGCCTCCCAAAATAATAGGAGAGACTCCTACCTGGCTGTCTGGAGCCCGATAAACAACTCTATTAATTAAAAGGTGCAAGTCATTAGCATACGTTACTGCTATTACTCTGTACTTTAACGTAATTTACATTTGCTTTGCTATGCCAGGTTAAATGTTTTGCTTCTTCTGAGCCTTTCTTTCTTTTTTTAACCAGCAGTTTCTATTTTATGTTTACTGAATAGTATTATGAGTAGGGTTAATCTCTTTATTTCTATATGAGAACAACTCCGACCTTAATGATTTAATCACTACTTATAGAAATTTAACATGTAGAGTAAATAATACTTCAAAAGCAAAAACATTAGTATCTAGAAATATAAAATCAGTACACACAAAGTATTAACCAGTACTCCCAAATGATGTTGCTATATAGTGGTTAAAAGCTTCATCTAGAATATCACATTACGCCTAGAACAATAACAACAAAAAAGAATATCAGAAAATATAACAGATACAAAATGATGGTGTGTCCTTGGTGTTCCTCAACAGAAAAAAAATGAGAGATGGGGGAAACAAAATAAAAATATATTTTCCCAAAATGTTTTATAATTTTTAATTCTAGTTTGCTAAATTAATTCTAGTTTGCTAAAATATTTTAGCAAATGGTTTTCCTAAAATGGAATTAAAGCTAGAATAAAAATATAACCACCTCATTTCCTTTTAGTCTTCAGTTTGTTTTTTATGAAAGGTAGAAGCTTTGGAAAATTGAAATCATTAAATTACTATGAAAGTCTATGCACTTTCTTTCAATCTTGGAAAAATTTTTTAAGTTAGCAGAATCTTAAGATTACCAATTTATATTTTATGTAAGTTCACTGAGCTTTAAACAAGAGGCTTCTTAACTTTGCCAACTGAGTTCTAATTTATAAAGAAAACTACATTTGAGTTGATTTAAATGACCAGAAACAATATAAGTCTATTGATTTTTCAAGATGCTAAGAAAAACAGGGAATATTCCTGCCGCTCTGTGGATTTGTAAATGTCTTTATTTGCCACAAAATTGCATGCTATGTCTCATTCAAGTACTGAAGTTACCTTCGGGTAGGAATTCATTCAGTCAGGAGAGCCATTGATCAATAAGAAAGTGAGAACCCCATTCATTTAGTTCATTCATTCAACATACTATGGAGTGCTTTCTGTGTGCTGGCAGACAGAAGGGAAATACTTAATTATGAAATCTTAGATCACAATCAGATGCTCCTGAAAATCACCAGCTTTCCTGGACACACTCCCTCCTAGTTTGAGTTCTCAGAAATAATTCCAGCAATTGCTTTCACATGTGTAACATATCTCTCCATATATGTCATCAATAATTGTTTACAGAGAGCCACTTACGGACAGACGATTCGTAGATAAATAAGGTAAATTCCCTACCATCAAGTGTTCACACCTACTAGGAAAGGAGATAGTGTTACAAATACCAACAGTCCTGGGAGTAGAAGGCCTAAGTGTGTAAAGGGCCTGCCAGAGCTCAGAGGGGGAAGCAATTACTTCTGTTTGGGGTCTGGCTCGCAATTGTTAGATTTTCTTTCTTCTCTGCTGCAGTGTAAGCTCTGTGAAATCAGGGCAGGGGTGTGTGTCTATCTCAGTTGAATCCTCAATAGTGAATGCATACCTGACAGATGCCAGGTACGCGAAAACATTTGTCTAATGAATGAATGACTTGGCATTTGACTTGGTTGAAGATCAGGAATTCCTTCCCACGGACAACGGGGGAGGTAGGGGCACTGCTGAGGAGGGAAGGTACTGAAGGGGAAGCCCAGGTGTAGCTCAGCTTCACGTTTCCAGGCTGAATTAGTCGGGGTAATGAACATGAGGTGCCTTGGAAAAGTCCCTACATCTCAAAGGCTTAATAGGATAATGTTTTCTTTCTCTTTCCAGTCAGCACTTATGTGGGCTGGGCAGTCCTCCCTCCTCATTTTGTAGCTGCACCATTTGGAATACATGGCCTCCTAGGGGGTCCTAGCAGTGGAAAAAAGGGATGGAGACGCCACCTGGGTCTTAATTGCCCTGGCTGTTGCACTCAGTCAATTAGGACTAATCATGTGATCAGTCAGTCTGGAAGAGAGGCTGGGAACGTGTAGAAAGAGTATTTGGTGAGCACTACCTCCTTGCCACTGGAGTCTATGTTTATTTGCCTAGTGTGTTTGTGTGTGTGTGTATATAATTTTCATTTGCCCCCATTTTTTCTAGCCTTTTCCAAATCGTAGGTCAAAACTCTCACCCCGTTTGTCACTCCCGTAAAGTAAGGGGAAGTGCTTTATCCTATCTCACTGCTTTAACAAATGCTGCTGATAATGAGGATTGCATTCAGATCTCAAACTCAGCATGTGAACAACCTGTATTTTATTCATAACTACAAGAGATAGATTCTCTAGTATCGTTTATTTGATAAAAATGTCTTTGAGTTGGAAATGTGACAACGGAATTTGCATTTGGAGGCACAACCAACAGAGAATTCTGACTGATGTTTTTATCCAGTCAACCTTTCTGTGCCTGTTAACTCATCTGAGAAAGGGGATTATGATATTTGTTTGTAAGATTCTTTGTTTTTTCAAATAATCCTAATGCTCTCATCAAGGTTGGACCATGTAATGACTAAATACTTGATTTTTATACTGTTAAAATTAAAAAGAGACCAGCCTTGAAAATTCCCTGGGCAGACAAAACCAGTTTAGTCGTGTAGATAAAGCTTCATTTAGCTTATTTAACTTGACCCGGGTCATTTTTTCCTTATGCTCTGGAAATTATAAGCAAAACTTGAACTGTTTTCCAAGGTTGGTATGAGGTAAACACTGAAAATTCTAATCTTAGAACCAATCACATTGAAGAATAAACAGTCCCTGCTTTCTCTCTCTCTAAGCTGTTTTATTAACAACACAGCCCTGAACCTCATTCCCTGTTTTGGTTTGAGTGCTCTCCGGTTTGCAGACTGTCTTTTTGGTGTGTGCACAATAAACTTTTACTAATTACTACTCCGGTGTGTCACTGGTTTTACTTCAGCTCTTTCTGAACTTTTGATACTACATTATTCCTAAGCATGTAAAACAACTGGCAGGATGATAAGAAATTCATGGAAGAGCATAGATAAACGTAGCAGGTACTTACTGGTTTATGGGATTTATGTGGTCTTTGACAGTTTCCTCTGTTTTTTGTTTTTTGTTTCTGCGGTACACGGGCCTCTCACTGTTGCAGCCTCTCCCGTTGCGGAGCACAGGCTCCGGACGCGCAGGCTCAGCGGCCATGGCTCACGGGCCCAGCAGCTCCGCAGCATGTGGGATCTTCCCGGACCGGGGCACGAACCCGCGTCCCCTGCATCGGCAGGCGGACTCTCAACCACTGCACCACCACGGAAGCCCTCCTCTGTTTTTTAAAAATTGATTTTTTAAAATTTCCTCTGAGGATAAAAAATGAGTCGGATTAGTCAGAGGAGTAATGGGTGAATGTTTAACTGTCTGAGAAGAAAAAAGGATTAGGTAATGATTTCTCTGGAATTTAAACTCAAAAAATAAGAATTGGCCAAAATGAATTCCCTCCAGATTTGAATTAGGTATAATTAGCCGAGTATCAGAAAAAGTATGTAAAAGTGAACAAAATCTCATATAAATTTTTAGAAAATCCTAAGGTCTCAGTTTGGGGGCACAGGGTTAGTATGCAGTTAATAAGAAATTTTGGTGGCAAAACATCTCTTATCAAGAGAAGCTATCAGAAAAGGTCCAGAGAGAATTGCTTCCAGCTGCCCTGCATGGGAGTATTTGTCTCAGTCAGTAGTTCTCGCATTTCAGGATGAATCCGAATCACATAGTTTCAGGGTGGGTCGTGGGAGGGGTCCCAACCCCAGGGATTCTGATTCTGTAGGTCTGAGGTGGGACCTGAGAATTTGCGTTTCTAACACATGATGCTGATGCTGCTGGTCTGAGGACTAAACCTTGAGAACCAGTGTTTTAGATCCTTTCTGGCAAAGAGGACTTCCAAGTGTTAATGAGAAACTGCACACTGGATAAATATTTCTGGATGTCATACCCAGGGTGTACCTGTCCCTGATCACTCCCCTGGCTGTGGTAAGGTCCACTCAGCGTTTCTTGCTAATTTAATTTCTGCAATGAAATTGGGGGAAAGGTGAGGGTGGCAGTTTGGATTGCTTGTGGATAGAGTCAAATAAGGAGATCACTTCAGTTTCCAGGTATTTCATGGAATTTGGGGTCTGATAGGGATGTTAAAAAAAAGTATTTGAAGGAATGTGTGGCTTTGGGAGGGATGCACCATGAGAGAGACAACTGGGGCTCAGCTTAATCCATTTGGTTTATTAATAAGGAGAGAGAGAGAGCTGCTGATAATGTTTCCGCAGTAAACACAACATTTGCGCTGACCTGGTCAACCTTCTGTAGGACAATGATTTAAAAACATATCTGGATGCAAGTTTTGTAAAACTTGTATACTTTTTCATGTGTCCGAATCAAAACTTCCTGGTTTGGGAGGGACAGATTAATAACTGAGATAAGTTTGTCCAAAGAATTTTGTATCAGTAAGTCACTTAGATAGCGAAACAAGAGAGACTAACCTCTAGCTTGCTAATTAAGTCACGCCTAGAGGAATCTTCCATCTTGTTTATGAGTCTCCTTTTACTATAAACAAATAGCGCGACTTAGTAATTCTTATTAATAGAGTTTCTGTATATACAACAGCACTTTTAAGTTTGATAACGTATTACACAAGTGCATTGTAAAGTATGTAATAAATGCCCCAATTATAAGGAATGTGGAAATCCTAAGGCAGCCTTGAAAATGAGCATGAAAATAAATCAGGCCATAGAAAGTTTTAATCACCCTGCCACCCACTAGGAGGTTCACATATAATAAAATAATGAAAACTTTATTGTCTTCTACCTGCCTGACATTAGTTGTTACTCCATAAAGGCTCAGTGGGCACGTGTTCAGAAGCTAGGCAAGAGCACACCACAGATTCTTTTTTTTTTTTTTTTCTCGGTACGCGGGCCTCTCACTGTTGTGGCCTCTCCCGTTGCGGAGCACAGGCTCCGGACGCGCAGGCTCAGCAGCCATGGCTCACGGGCCTAGCCGCTCCGCGGCATGTGGGATCTTCCCAGACCGGGGCACGAACCCGTGTCCCCTGCATTGGCAGGCGGACTCTCAACACTGCACCACCAGGGAAGCCCACAGATTCTTTTTTTAGGGAGAAACTAAAGAGATGAGCACATGTCATTTCCCACCCAGAGCCACTCTGGATACTAACTGGCCTAAAAACCGTGCCTCTAAATTCCTTCTCTAGGCTGTAAGAGAAACCCCCTGCAAGGAGGATATTTCAATAGAGCCCTGAAAAATATTCAGGGCAAGATTCCAAACTCCACACATGGTTGGGCTTTTAAAAGTACCACTTATTGGTGACTTATTGGTCAATGCCTCTGACCTTCGGAAAAACGCAAACGAACTTTCTGGCCCACCCAATATCTTTGTTCTGATCTTCTTCATGTAATTAGAGGACACACACACACACATTCATTCATTGAATCTAGGCATATGTTTGAATTAGGCAAAGACTTCTTACTCTTAGTTTAAGGGATTCACAGTCCATAATTAATGCACGTGCTTCTTTTACAGAAATTCTATGAGATTCCTGGCACCCGGCCCCTTGACAATACTTCCCACTTACTAAATTCCTTCCCCAGATCTGCTTCTAGGCTCCACTGGCTCTAAGAGTCTCACAGACTGGATTGAACTGCTGAATCCTGCCGTGCCTTGCTTTGAGCCCCATAACCCTGTAATTCCTATTAAGTTTGGCAGCCATGCCCCACTTCTCAGCAAGACTTAATAACAGTGATCTTCAGTAAGGTCTCATAATACCAGGTCATCATTATTTGGATAATATATGCTATTAAAAATTATCATAAATAATTGAAACTAAACCACACTTGTAAAAATAAAGGAACGAAGTACATACTGTGGTGTGACCATGCAGGAGGATGATCCTCCCAGACACAGGGTGAATTAGGAAAGGGTTATATGTGTATGATGAGAAACCAACGGTCAAGGACAGTTTTACTCACCTGGTGCTAGAACTTGTTTTGGTTTGTTGAACTTTGGTTTTTCTTCACTGATACTTGAATATAATATTATGACATTCTAAATAGATGATATCTTAATAATCTGTACCCGTATGCATCACATTCTTGCTAATAGACATTATCCAATTTCCTGAGAATAACAGAATTAAAGTGGATGGCGGTGGTGCATGAAGGCCATCTGGGTGATCATGAGAAAAAAATAGATTACTGGATTATAAACCAAGGAGCATGGGAACCCGGCCATGGGACCTCCAGTTTCCCCAATAATATATATATATATATTTTTACATCTGTATTAGAGTCTAATTGCTTTACAATGGTGTGTTAGTTTCTGCTGTATAATAAAGTGAATCAGTTATACATATACCTATGTTCCCATATCTCTTCCCTCTTGTGTCTCCCTTCTTCCCACCCTCCCTCGAAGATGAAGTAACTTTTTTTTTTAACATCTTTATTGGAGTCTAATTGCTTTACACTGGTGTGTTAGTTTCTGCTGTATAACAAAGTGAATCAGTGACACGTATTCCCCAGGAATATTAATCACGGCTGCCATTCCTTGAGTGCTACTCAAGTGCCACTTTGTTCAGGTTCCCACTGTCCCCAAGGCTACATTTCAATAACCATTTACATGGAGCACAAGGCCTGGCCCTGTCAGGACTCTAGGAGAGAGACTCCGGGCCTGAGACGGTGCTCAACCAGATTTCTTTGGGGAGAGGCTCGCGGAGAAGAGGGAATAAGAATAACCTTGTATGTTCCCTCCAGCTCACCGAGTTCTCTGCCTGCTGCTGGGCAGGGTGGCAACGCAAAGCAGATTCCATATAACAGGCTCACGAGGGGAATGGGGGTGGGAGGACAGCACGGTATTACCACGGACCCTGGATGTTTCCTCTCTTCTTTTAAAGAAATGCAAAAGGTTAGGGAAGTAGAAAAATACTCTCAGGAGTGGTTTGGTCCTGCCCAATATTACCTGGTAAAGAGACATGGACTGACTCTGGCTGAGATGACCTCAAGAAATAAAGCATCCATGTCTCTCCAGGTGGATTTTGGGAATGCCCTGCCCTCCAGCACTGGTTGCTCACACTCCTTCATTTCTCAGATTCTAGGACATCTACGGATGCTTTCCAGTTGGAGCTAATCCTAACTCAAGGGGGTTCTTTGTATTTTCCTACGAAATCCTCAGCACTTCCCACCCGTTCAGTCCCCATCGGGAGTGCCCACTGCTCTCCTTGCCCTGACTTGTCATCAAGGTCTGCAGAATCATCTTTGCCCCTTTTATGAATTGACTCAGCCTTCTCCAGTCCCCTGTGTCCTGAAGTACCTTGTACTTCATTGCCAGCCTCTGCCATCAGTTTTCCTAATTTGCCTATCCCTTTGATTGTGGTCCTGCCTTTGCAGAACCTGTTAAAAGGCTGTCATTTTCTACGCTCAGTAAATGACACTTCTGATCTCGGGCCCAGCTTCTGTTTTCTGTCTCACTCATCTTGATTATCATTTCTCACCCAACGTTCCCTCTTTCCACCCTATGAGCTAGTGCTTAGCACTCTGCCTTCGTGAAATCCTATTCTTTACTTTAAAAACAGCTCAATAAGTAAACAAATGGGATAAGAGAAAGCGTTTCTTTATAGTCGAATTCTGATTAATACGTGTGGGAGGAATGACGGAAATAGAAAATTACCATTTGGCAAACATCACAGTAATAATTGTTATAGGCAAGAATCATGGGTGGATGATAAAATTAGTGGGCAAAATCACAATAAGAAACAGGACATTACAAAGCCTCGAAGCATATTCCTGTGCGAAATTCAATAATTACAAAAGGAAAAGAATAACTCTTTGTTGGAGAAACTTGTCAGATACCACCATAACCAAATGGTCAAAGCTAACACCACCTGTAACGAGACACGGTAACATTGTGAGCCTGACAAGGGCACAACAGTGATTTGTGGAATTCTTGCCAAAAAGACATAATCTAAATTTAATCGAGAGGATATATCAGGCAAATTCACATGGAGGGACATTCTGCAAAATAACTGGCCAGTGCTCTTCAAAAAGTGTCAAGGTCGTGAAAGACAAAGAAAGACTGTGGAAGGAACTGATTCCGATTAGAAGTAAGGAAACATGACAGCTGAATACAATGCCTGATCCTAGATTAAATCCTGGATCCTAGATCAGATAATGACCATTAGTAGGACAATGGGTGATATTTTCATAAGGTCCATAGAGCAGTTAACAATACTGCAACAATGTTAATTTGATAATTGCTCTGTGGTTGTGCAAGATGTTAACATTTGAAGAAGAGGAGTGCGGGGTATATAGGAATTCTCTTATTGTATTTGCAATTTTTTTAAAGTCAGAAATTATTTGAAAATTTAAGTTTAAAAAATTTGTTAAAGCTTACTTCAAAAACCAACTTAAGTCTTACCCCCCTAAAACCTACTATATAAACTTTACACAGTCAAATCACACACACCACCCACTTGCAGAGTGTGAGTTCAGGCTTGGAAGTGAATGAATAACTATAAGCTTGACAAACTTTTATTGAGTACCTACTATGGCCCAGTAATTACGCTGGGACTTCATGGTTGGATGCTCTGCACGTATTTAGTCATACTTACATGCATACAAGCCACATGCTTATATGGAAAGCTCCTAGGAGACCAATTTAATATTTCTTTTACTTTTCCACAGGATGCCTGGAACAATGCCATTTACACAGCAGCTCCTTGGTAAAAATCTATTCATTAATTGGATGAATATTTTCGTTATTCCCTTTCTGTGAGTAAACGTGGGTAGTTGGTTACCAGTCAATTCCATTGTCCCCTTGAGGCAGGCTTGACCTGGCCTCCCTGGCGGTTTCTCTGTATCAGAAGCCACGCCTCTTCCTTTTGCCCCTCCTGCTCCGTGGGAACGCATCCTTGTCCCTGCAAAGCGGGGCGCTGTGGAAACACTCGGATAAAAATAGAGGCTTCTCCATGACCGTTGACGCATCACTTGACCTCCTTGGGCCTCCTTTGCTCGGCCTGTAAAGTGGGAATCCTGATAATGATTTGTCAAAGGTTTTGTCATCCTTCTTTACCAAGTCCAAGTGCAAATTCTCCCTAATGAAGAGTGATGATAAGCAGAGCCACTTGAGTGAGTCTGCTCCTGGGGAAAGACGAGCCTGCTTCCACTGTTGAGTCAGAGAAAGCTTCTTGTGCTTAAGATGATTTTAGTCACACTTTCTCTTGGGTAAATCATAGTTGGCAAAACGCTCATTTGTTCCTAAAATCTTTATCTAGAAAGTAAACAAAATCGTACCTCAGATCCCTGGCTCATCAACTGCTCTCTTTCAAAGGATCGAAAACATCAGGATAAACAGAGTGGATTATACATACACCTTCAGCAATTTTATAGTAGTCTGAAAAACGTAAATAGGAGTAAAGAATAGTTCTTTTTGAACAACATTGGAATAAATGTATCACCTTACAGATTCAGTTGCAAAGAAAGGCTATGCCACGCTAGGGGCATTTTGGGCTAAGAGCAGGTACCCCTCCACTGCTGCCCTTCTTTCCAAATCCCGAGTTTGCCTCTGCGATGAAGTGTGCTGCTTACAGGGAAGCCAGTCTGCTTACTGCACACCTGCTGCACCTAAGCTATCATTCTCAGTGGCATTTTAGCACCGCTCTTATTGTCTATACTAAAGCACTCAGCGTGCAAATATAAATCTGCTACTTTGTGTGGGATGGTTTGCAGAACTGTCCCGATACTGGCGGTTAAGGAATAGTTGACTTGTGCCTTGACCAGGAGACTGGTACAGATATGCACATCCAACGCAAACAGGCAAGGGTGTGCAATAAAGAAGAACACACATTTTCGAACAGCTTGTGAGCTGCTGTGCGTATGGAAACTGCAGCAAGAGATGCACTGGGACTAAAACCAGCCAGAAGACACAAGGCAGGCATGCATAACATAATCGCATTGTCATCGTGCGCCAGAATTCAAAGCAGGCAGGGGCACGTTACTCTTGTGGGACAGCTTTCTGTAACCATTCTGAATACACATTCAAAGATGAGTATTTCAGGAGATGTAACAGAAAAGGGAAAAATCCAAAGATTTTGTTACTCAGGGGAGGGTACAGAGAGAGGAGGATTCCCTAAGGACGGGAAACTAAATAAAAATATGCATCCGGTGGCTGTCGATAATAGAGGCTCAGGCTGTGAGAGTGAGCTGGTCAGTTTAGAGATACAGTATTCAGCACATGCAGTGTGGGCGAGAGTGATAGAAAAATAATCTGGTTAACACCCTGGGTGTAGGCCGAGATGCTGCAGATGTGGCTGGATACAGGATCAGCAGTGTCCATCATCTTAGGGCAGGGATGTGGAATATCCTTCCAAAGTGTTAAATTGATGGAGACAGACCAGCTCAAGATGCATATTTAAGGGTAGGGAAAAAAGAGAATCTCCTTAAGTAACTAAAAAAAAAAAAAAAGAAAAGAAATCAGCACCTAGCATCAGATACACATGCCTGGTAGCATGCAAGCTCTGAACATTTTGTTCATGTGAATGACTCCTTAAAATTCAGCTAAGCTGGCACTATTTAGCATAATTCACTCTCCCCACTGACCAAGAGACCAATAGCTGGACTGCTAAGCAGCTTTTGAATATGAACCTGAAATATCCTATAGAGTAGAAGCAGGAGTTTAAGCTGACTGAAAATAAACATGTTTCCATCAAGCCCAGATTGTATATTATGCCATCTGGTCAGAAGTAAACAATGATTTGAAGAATTAAAGATCACTTTAAAAGGTCTTGTGGGAAATGGAGAGTTGAACTTTCTCTCTTTCTGTTAATAAAGCTTGATAATGCTATCGTTTATATGTCCATGTAGGTCTTGAAACTTTTAAATGGGAAATTTGACAGCTCAATGGGGAACCCAAACTGGTTTCCACGCAGAAGTAGCATGGTTCGTGGAAAGATTACTGGCGTTGGAAGGAGGAGGCCTGGTGCCAGCACTCCCTGGCTGTCTTACATGGAAGAGTTAGGGCATCTCTCTGTGTCTCAGGTACCTCCTGTCTCGATTTGCAAATCGAAAAAAACGTCAGCAGCCTTTCCTAGCCCCCAATGGTGTTATGAAGACCAAAACAAGAGAACATTTGTGGAAGCCCTTTGTAAATTGCAAAACGCTGTACAAATGAAGGGCTTTCATGAAAAGATGCTATTAGGTTAACAGAAAACTCAGCTCCAGACAGATGTTGAAAAAGGAATACAGTGGTTTTGGAAGCGTCCACAGAGCGAAGCTCAACAATAGTGATTAAGAACCAACCTACAAAGTAACCTTCACCGTGGACACAACTGCATGTAGGCACACAGGGAGGAAGTGGGACTGGCAAGAAAACTTTAGAGAAGGAAATAAACATTTTAACATTTATTGTTACGTCTTTATTGCCTTATAAACTTATGTGAATCATTCAATATTGCATCTTTCTTTCAAATTACCTATGAGATCTTGGATTCTCCTTAGCAAATGGTTCATCCCATATAATGGAATCACTACAGTTGACTCTTTCAGTTTGGTTGATTCCAACCTCCTCAGAAAAAGGAAACAACGGACTAAGTTTTGCAGAGCTCAACGTTTATTTGGTTGAGCCTGTGATGTCACTGCCTGCTCCACCAATCAATGCGCCGAGAAACTTCCCACATCAGTAGCATTTGCCCAGGTTCCAAAGATTCATTTGTATTTTTCCAGAGTGTGATCATTAAACTGCAAAGATCCCTTCTGTCCCAAGGATGCTCTTTGACATTCAGATGACACTTAACTCTTCTGCGAATTACAGACGGTGATTATAAAGAAAATTTACTTAATAGCTGTGGTGTTGTATAAAAAGTGCAATCCGTAAGTAGCTGGAAATGATTCTGATGTTTTCATGCTATTTGAGTTCTTTTTGGAGGAGTGCCTTAATTAGAAGGAACCCAGTCTTTAACATAGTAGAATAACACAACGGAGACTAGGTCAGAGGTATTAGCTTGAGCACACAAATTTTTTTTGGAACAAGCCATCTTGGGACAGGAACCATGTTATGATAGATATCTAAGGATAAAAAGATAAATTATTTTTAATCCATTTCTATATTAAAATTCAAGTGAAAAAAATCACATGAGAGGAAGATGCTTAGGAATAATTTCACTAACAATAATGAAATGATAGTCATGTCTTTTACTTCATGACTAGAAGAGTTGCTATTTAAAAATAAACTCAGAATTAATGCCTAACAGAGGTTTCTTACTTACATGTATATAATATCTTGCAGTTTATAAGGTGACTCCATACAGCTCCGCAGATTCTCATGCTGGAGGAGGACAGACTTTGGGAGGATCGATTTAGATTCAAAACATACTTCTCCCACTAAACAGCTGTGTGGCTTGAGTAAGAAATTTAACATCTCTGAGCCTCAGTTTCCTTACCTGTGAGAAGGTGATAATAACAATCTTGAGGTGTCACTTGTGGATTAAATGAGCTAATGTTTCTAATACTACCATCACAGGTGTAGGGGCTTGAAATGTACATTTTCCTCTATGAGAAAGCTGTTGAGTCTGGACAGCCTTTGGGGACTGACTTTGAGTGAATCAATGGGCCAAACTCCATTTGGAATTTCTTTGGTTCTCTTGACCTGAGGGACACTACAGTCCTAAAGCAAAGCACAGAGTCAGCACCTCGTAATAAATTATGAATTGCTTTTTCTCTCTCAGCAATGCAACCAATAGGAGGCATTGATTTTAATGAATGCAATGTTAGCTCTATTCAGGAAGGGCTCGTATCTGCAAAGTTTGACCAGTGCCTGGAGCTAGTTGGTGCTCAATAAACATTTATTGAACAAATAAATGAATAAATGGCACCCAAGTCCTGATATCTTTTCTCTTCCCTATCCTTTTCATCCAGTTTTAAGCATTCCTATAGTTTATACCCACACCTTTAAAATACTTTTTTTTTTTTTTGCGTTACGCGGGCCTCTCACTGTTGTGGCCTCTCCCGTTGGGGAGCACAGGCTCCGGACGCGCAGGCTCAGCGGCCATGGCTCACGGGCCTAGCCGCTCCGTGGCATGTGGGATCTTCCCGGACTGGGGCACGAACCCATGTCCTCTGCATCGGCAGGCGGACTCTCAACCACTGCGCCACCAGGGAAGCCCAAAATACCTTTTTTTTAAATGTATTTCCCTACCTCCTTGCAAAAGTTTGAGAGAACTCCCTCATCTAGACTAACAATGAACACGTTTGTCATTTATTTTCTGTACATGGTTCTCGGAGCAGAACATCTACTCTCTATGGATAAGCATTCAGCAAGCGGCTGGTCCCCTGTCCTGGGAGCTCAGATGTGTGGGATCCCCTCTGCAGAGTTTCTGGTTGGTCCTCATCTGCCCCAGATGGACGCCCCCGCTTTCTTTCTGGTCAGTGTCACTGACGGTCCTTCCCTGATGGAGATCCTAAGTGCTTCCTGGTTCTGGGGTTTGATGGTCAGATCAGCTTTTGATTTAGAAATGTTTCACCAGGAGAACCAGCAGGGCCTGTTTTCCAAATTAACTCTCACCGTTTTACTGGAAATGACAGCTCTTTTAATGCCACTTCTTATTTCCCAATGTTAGATTTTTAAAATCAAGAGAGGGGCTTCCCTGGTGGTGCAGTGGTTAAGAATCCGCCTGCCAATGCAGGGGACATGGGTTCGAGCCCTAGTCCAGGAAGATCGCACATGCCACAGAGCCACTAAGCCCGTGCACCACAACTACTGAGCCTGAGCTCTAGAGCCCGTGAGCCACAACTACTGAGCCCATGTGCCACAACTACTGAAGCCCGCACGCCTAGAGCCCATGCTCCGCAACAAGAGAAGCCACTGCAGTGAGAAGCCCGCACACTGCAATGAAGATACACCGCAGCCAAAAATTTGAAAAATAAATGAAGATAAAATAAAATAAAATCAAATCAAGGGAAAGTGATATTTGTATGTTAAATGTACTCATGCGCATGGTCATTTTTAAAACGTACGTGAGGGACAGAGGAGGAAAAAACTCCACTAATAAAGGAATTAAGCCTTATCCCAACAGTAGCAACCTGATTATTGATTGTCTTAGTATGAGCATACCTTGGAGATATTGGGGGTTCAGTTCCAGACCACTGAAATAAAGCAAATATAGCAATACAGCAAGGCACACAAACGGTTTGGTTTCTCAGGGCTTATAAAAAGTTATATTGATACTGTAGTCTGTTGAATGTGCAATAGCATAATGTCTAAAAAAGCAATTTATATATCTTAATTAAAAAATACTTTATTGCTAAAAACTGCTAACCATCATCTAAGCCTTCAATGAGTGTAGTAGTAACATCAGAGACCACTGATCACAGATCACCGATCACAGATCACCATAACAAATGTAACAATAATGAAAGAGTTTGAAATATTGTGGGAATTACCAAAATGCAACACAGGGACATGAGGTGAGCAAATGCTGTTGGAAAAATGGTGCTGATAGAGGCTCAACACGGGGTTGCTGTAAACCTTCAATTTGTAAAAAACACAGTATCTGCGAAATGCAGTAAAGTGAAGCACAATAAAATGAAGTATGCCTGTATTCCTAACAACCTGTTCTCTGATTCCTGTCACCCAGTATCCAGACCAGAAGAAATGACCATTTTCACAGCAAAACATAATTTCAAAAAAAGATCAAGAAAATATAGGCTGATGGTAGGAAATCTTCAGTTTTTCAGTACTAATAGTGTATCTTCAGTATTATAAGACTTCAATACAATTCACTTGACGTCAGAGGAGAGAGACTGAAGAACAGAAACCTGCATTTTTATCGTATTATATGACACATGACAGACTATTAATATTTAAAGAGGTTTTGCATTTATTAAGTATTCCATCTACATACACTGTCATAGGTCCAAGTTTACAAATGCTGCTCCTTTGCATGTGTTTTCAGATTGAGAAAATGCAAACCTACTGGGCCCAGCTCCTTTACATTCCACCTCTCAGTGAAAGGGTTCCTTTAAAAATCAACAGCTAGGGCTTCCCTGGTGCCGCAGTGGTTGAGAATCTGCCTGCCAATGCAGGGAACATGGGTTCAGGCCCTGGTCTGGGAAGATCCCACATGCCGCGGAGCAACTGGGCCTGTGAGTCACAACTACTGAGCCTGCGTGTCTGGAGCCTGTGCTCCGCAACAAGAGAGGCACCGACAATGAGAGGCCCGTGCACCGCGATGAAGAGTGGCCCCCGCTCGCCGCAACTAGAGAAAGCCCTCGCACAGAAATGAAGACCCAACACACCCAAAAATAAATAAATAAATGATAAAAATCAGCAACTAAAAAATAAATTGGCTCCGGCGATTTTAGAGCAAAGATCAGAACAAATGTTGCTTTTTCTTTTCTTTTCCTTTTGAGGTTTGCATTTAATTCAATATTTAAAAATTGGAAAATGTGCTGTCTCATGGACATGCTGGCCTTTGGAAATTTTGGAAAAAGCAAATAAAACTTTTTCTTAAAATGTACGTGTGCAACATAAGGATGGATGTGTAGTCAAAATATGCGCTACATCAAAACCCATCAGAATTTCCAGCTTCGCTTTCTATTAAGGGTTACAATTTTAAATACACTTAAAAAGTCGTAGCTCCAAGTTCAGAGCTGAGATCATCTTCAGGGCAGTACCTAGTAGTTGATAATTTGTAGCATCCACAGTCTTTAAACCATCAATGACAGTATAATTCAGACGAGTTCTAAGGAAGCTATTATAGCCAGTTGGAGAAGTAATGCATGTATTTAAAATACATTATGTATTCTTATGCAGCCGCTCATTGCTTTCAACAAAATAAAATGCTTTAAAAAACTGCCTGAACCGTGACCGGGTTCTGCCTAGCACCGTGTCTGATGCTCAATAAATATCTAATGAATGAAGTAAGTCTTTGCTAATGTTGATTCAAAAAAAAAAAAAAAAATTAAAACCAAGCCTACAGAGTTGTTACACCCCCCGAGCAAGTGGAAATCCATAGGGCAAATTACAGGGTTTTGATCGGGGGCGCCCTGACCGTCCTGTAGTCTAAAGTGGTTTGTACTTTAAGGTTCAAGAGGCGAAACCCACCAAGGGAGGAGTTTGCCCTCCTACCTTCTCAGAACCATGGCTGACCTGAAATAACACCCACCAGCTCAAGTTCAGAATTTCAGAGCAAGGGCTGGGTGCAGGATAGAATTTCATTCTCCGTTTTTGGCCGGCACAACTGACTTTTGTACATTCCACCCCAGGACTCCTCCCGAGCCTCGAGCTTTGTGAAGGCTCCTCTTAAGTTACCCGGAGTTGCAGCCAAAGGGCAGCTCAGACGGAGCTGAAATGACTTCCTTGCTTAGGCCCTCGCGCTGGTCTTTCTTTTCTCCCTCTCTTCCGTCCTCCCCCGCCCCCCCCTCCCCCCGGGGAAGGGAAAGGTTGAGCGGGAAGTGCCACGGTGACGATGTGGGCTCCTGAACGCAGACCCGCAGAGCCGGGGTTGGACGACTCCCGCATGCGGGCTGCGGAGTGCAGGGACGGGAAACCTCGCAAGCGTCTGGAGACCGTCCACGAAGCTGCCCCGGGGCGCACGGCGGCCGCCGCAGCCGGCGCTCTCTGTGGAGGCGGAGGCGCTGCGCATAAGCACAGCCCCTGCCTGCGGGTTGGGACACGAGCGAGCTGCGCGCACCCCGCGCCGGGTGTTGCTGGGTCTACGTCCCGGCGTTCCCTCGGGGTTCCCCCTTTCGCCCGGGGAGAGCACCACCTCGCCCCTCCTGGGACTGGAGGATGTCATCGCTGCCTGCTCTTTGCTTCGCTCTGCTCCCCGACAGCGGGCCCCCGTCTAGGCACCCCGCCCTGGTTTCCCTCTAAGTATCCCTCCTCCTCCCCGCCCGAGCGCGCAGAGCCCCTGTGAGAGGCCCCCGCGGAACTGGGCCGACGGCACAAGGGGGAGCCGGGGACCGTGCCCCAAACCTGCGGAGGAACGAAGTTGGAGGGGAAGATGGGGAAGCGAGGCCTGCCAGCGCCCCTGCCCCGGTGGAGCGTGGAAGCGCCCCAAAGAGAAGAGGGACGAAATGCCTGTCTGCCTTCGTTCCCAAACGTCGGGAGCGGCCCCGCTGGCAGCCGCGGTCGCCCGCAACGAGGCCGAGGGAGTGAGGGGAGCCCTGGCCTCGACCTCGCGGAGGCATGGTTGTGGGGGGCTGGGCTGCAGAGGCCCCAGACGCTGCCGGCCCCGGGTGCCACCCTCCACGGCCGTGCGGTGCCCCGTAGGCCGGGTAATTAGGACCCCCGCCACGTTGTCCCAGCAGCCCTACGCTTTGCGGGGCTCGCCATAGGGGAAGCGCAGAGTCATCAGTCTGCAGGGAGCTGCCGAATGACAGACCGCCGGGCCTCCCCGGCGCCCCGGTCTCGGCAGAGGTGCCACCCGCGCGGGCGATTGCCCGGTTCCGGCTCAGGCTACACCCGCGCGGATGGCAGCGGGAGGCCGAGACGGCCCAACACCCCACCCCTGCTCCGAGGGAGCCGTCGGGGTCTGGGATGAGCCGGGAAGAAAACCTGTTGAAAACTCTTAACGCCGGCTCGAAAGACAATCAGATCTCTGGAGCAAAACGCTCTCTCCAATTTGATGTTTTGAAATGTCATAAACGCTGCGTTGCAGTAAGATTGCTGCGCCCGTAAATGGGCCAATAATTTCCAGCCCTTTCCCACAAATTCCTCCAGCCTGGGATTTCTATGGAAAGCAATTCAAATAAGTAAAAACCACTTTATTGCTGTTCGAAAATTCGCATGCATTTATTCTGCTTAAAATTTGATATAGGACATTTTTTTTGTATTCGCATTTATCGCTTGCCAAGAAATAATTAAGAATAGGAGCGCGAAGATTAATTTTAAATAAAAAATCTTCTCAAATGAAAATGTCAGGTCATAAAAATTCCTTTTAAATCATAACAGCATATAAATCTTTGAAATTAACCATGTAATTACAATGTCTATCAACTTTTACCTTGAGCTTTGAGCCTCTCTTTTTAATCTTCCATTCTTTTTTAATGAATAGCTATTCTGAAATTAAAAAGTACTGTTCATTACACATGCCCCACTACAATAGGGTTTTTATCATATTTGCTCTATGTAAAAATACTTGCTACTTTGTAATTATTCACACGCCGATCCTTTCCTATATTGGGTAGAAAATAAAAAATGAAATAGAAGTCAAAGGTGCTTTAGAGCTGAATGATTTACACAATTCATTAAGGACGGTGATTTTTCAGTTAGCATCAGATTAAATGGTTACTTACTCTCAAATAGCCCTTGGGGAGTTGAATTGCTGGGTAGCAAACAGATTAAAGTTTGCATTGAAAGAAAAATTGAATTCAGAGGTAATCAATAGCATAATAGGGGCAGTGAGTGATGCCTGCTGCCTGAAATGAAATTACCATATTTTTAATCTTAATTTTCCACTCTGTTTATCTGACAGTGTGGATGTGCAATCCAAACAGATAATGAGAGAGTGGGATATTGACACTGCTGTCCTCTGGAGTGCTTGTTTTCAGTGATTAAATGCTGTGATCTGTGATTACTTTGTGCAAGGATGTCAGGGCTGCTGGCCAGAACCATGGGAGGGGCTCTCACTCCGCAGCTGCAACTCCGGGCTCTCCCAGGTCCTAATGTCTGAAATTCATTTTCCACCAGCAATGCTGAAAAATAAAGATTACCTATTTATGTATATACTTCGGCTGCACAAATTACAATAATTAATCCCATTGTTATTGTTGTCCTGATTCAAAACGTTTAATTAGATCAATATGTAGTGAACCCTCTCTGTAAGTTTTCTATTAATGAGCCCACCAACTTGCTTCTTGTAAGAAGATGCAAGTTATAGGAAGCAACACGCTGGGAGACTTTGAAGGGGAAGTGTATTACCATTACAGAAGCGGGAGAGAGAAGAAAACTTGGGGCATTGTTGAAGACATCCAGCCCCAGTGGCTGCAATTACATAACAAGCTGTGATAATTTTCTAAAATGCAAATAGTCTTCTCTGGGTACTGAAAGTCCTTTGTATATTTAATTAAATTAATACCTCTAGCCAAATAACAGAAATACCCAATCACAAAATTTTTAAGTTATGTAAGTCCCATATTCCCTAAATTCATTACCTTTTTTTTTTAAACATCTTTATTGGAGTATAATTGCTTTACGTTGTTGTGTTAGTTTCTACTGTATAACAAAGTGAATCAGTTATACATATACATATATCCCCATATTCCCTCCCTCTCGCGTCTCCCTCCCACCCTCCCTATCCCACCCCTCTAGGTGGTCACAAAGCACCTAGCTGTTCTCCCTGTGCTATGTGGCTGCTTCCCACTAGCTATCTATTTTACATTTAGTAGTGTATATGTGTCCATGCCACTCTCTCACTTCGTCCCAGCTTACCCTTCCCCCTCCCCGTGTCCTGAAGTCCATTCTCTACATTTGCATCTTTATTCCTGTCCTGCCTCTAGGTTCTTCAGAACCCTTTTTTTTTTTTTTTTTTAGATTCCATATATATGTGTTAGCATATGGTATTTGTTTTTCTCTTTCTGACTTACTTCACTCTGTATGACAGACTCTAGGTCCATTCACCTCACTACAAATAACTCAATTTTGTTTCTTTTTATGGCTGAGTAATATTCCATTGTATATATGTGCCACATCTTCTTTATCCATTCATCTGTCGATGGATACTTAGGTTGCTTCCATATCCTGGCCATTGTAAATAGTGCTGCAATGAACATTGTGGTACATGAGTCTTTTTGGATTATATTACCTTTTGATATCTAAATGTACCTTGCTGTTAGTATAATGCTGACAAATAGCTTATATTTAAAGCATTATTCCATTTTTGCAATGAGGAATTTTACAGGACTTCACGTTGGCCAACATATTATGGGTGGATCATTTGAATTTGAATTCACTTAATCCCCCTGTGGGAATAGATTTACAATAGATGATGCCTATCTACCATCGACACCGCCAACTTGCAATGTACAGCCTACTTTTGCTTCCACTGGGTAAAGTCTGTGTGTGTTTGGAGAATTTGGCAATTATGCATAGTTCATTAATTTATCCTCCTTTAATCCATATGTGGACCCAAATAAAAAGACATGAAGAGAAAGAGTGATGGGCGGCACGGGCTGTGTGACAACAGATTATTACACAGCATTTATGTCTCCAAATTGGAGAGTGGTCACAAGATAAAGTGATAGCGCCGGCTCATTCAATCATTCCTTAGTCTGGGCTAGATGTATTGTCTTCAGTTCCTAATGCACAGGATAACTTTTTTCCTTTTTCAGTCATTTGTGATATGCACAATTGTCTGGTAGAGGAAAAGTAGTGCTAGGCTAAGTGCTTAGAAGTGAAGAGTGCAAAATAACTGTGAAAAAGGTGAATGAGTTCCCTGACCGGCTGTGAATTCGAGGCTGTTAATCCCCTGATCCTCGTCCCTCACGAAAATCCCCCACTTCTCTGAAAGTCAAGTGGTTGAAATTGGAAAATTTTAATAAATTAATATTTTAACCCTTGAGTAGCCACAGGCTACTCTGCTCTTAGAACACGTATTTACCAGTAAAGAAACTGGAGAGGTATATATGCTGATAAATATTGACCGATGACCATTGCTTAGTTTCATATTTTAAGTGTAGGCTAAAGAAATTCCCTCCTGTTATATAAACCCGCAATGAAAAGTGCACATCTTGGTTTTACTGCTTGCTTTAGGTATGCTATACACTGTGTTATTTTGTAAATTGCTCTAAAGAAATGTGACATTAGATCTACACCATAAATGAATATAGCCAAGTCCCAATGAATCTATGTAGTTGTGCTGGAATAAGCTTAACATTTTTGCTTAGAGTCTTTTAAAAAAATCACAAAAAGATGTATCAGGCAGATTAACAGTTTGGACTGATTCTTTCACATGGAGTTTCAGTACCCTTTTGACAATTTATTCGGTATTCAGAAAAATTCATAAACTTGAATATAAACTACGTACAGTCCTGTCTTCATTACAACAAACTCATCCAATTTTTTGATAACTGGTATTGTGCCCTTAAAACTTTTTTTATCAATACTTAAACATGCTGATTCTTATAGCAAGGGAATATGGCTGGTATATATCCATTGACATGGAAAGTAGTCTTGACTTGCCTACCTCTATAATCCAACTGAAACCTAGGTTTTCTAAGGATACAAAAGCTTTCCTCTACCCCTATACCTGCAGTCACCATTCGAAGTTTATTGAGCTTTCGAGCACACAAAGAGAGTGAGAAAATCCAAACCAATCTCTTTCCTTTCACTTTCTAAATCCTGACATGGTCCATCACCTTTTAAAAATAGTGAGCTGGCCTTCCCCAAAAAGGAGAAAGGAAACAAAATCTAATGGAAAACAATGGGAGAAGGATAATCTGATCTTTAAATAAGAAGACATGTTTCTGAAAGCTTAAGAAGGGTGAGTTTCACACTGATGTCACCTTCTCCTGAAAAATGCCAGCCCTCCAGGAGGTGAAGAGGGAAATATTAATGCCGTTAATCCATTGTCCCCCAACTCTCCCTAAATAGATGGGGTTTGAGGGAAGGCTCTAGGTCACAGAAGTGGAAGTATTCATGGAACACAAAGTGGTTTGCTCCTGATTGGCGTTTAGTTTGTTCAACCATTAACAAGCCAGTCCTGGGAAAACCTAAATATTCCAATGAACCACACACACAAACAAGTAGCTCTTACCTCTCATCAATGACCCAATCTTTCCTTCCAATACCAGTTTCTCGTGACCAGTGAAGGAAGAAAACATACTTAGCACAGACTATGGGAATGAAGTCCATTCTGGGGCATCACCAGGTTGACTAACGTCTCCTGTATATTGTGTGTTAAGGAAACAAACCCAAAAGGGCTTCCTCAAGGAATGGTGGCTCTAGAGGACCCAGCACAGCAGCACCAAATACTTTCACGCATTTTCTTTCACCTCCAGAAGACAGGGAGTTTTTGGTTAACTTTTGAAGTCTGTACTTCCTTGTAGCGTTTAGGCGTAATCTTGGCAGCAAGAAGTGGAAAATAAAGCTACCAATGATGAAAAAAGAGGAGTGACAGTTTCTGTGGAATGAAGGTGAGGAGTAAAACTGGGCTTCATAAAACCTACTTGGGGGCACATCTGCATTATTTATTCTCTATCATCAATCTCTAGCTCAGTGCCTGGCATGTGGTAGATATTAATCAGTTGCTTAGTGAGTGAATATACAGATACAGCAAAAGTTGGAGAATGGTCAGATTTGATTTTAATTACCATTAATAATCCAGGCCTCAAATGTTTAAGTTATGATGAAAGACCGATATTCTCAGGGCTCAGAGCATTGCCTAACTACACTCTAATCTAAAAATTCATGACTCTAGCAAGTAACTTGGAAGACAGAAACAAGAGCTTAGCAAATGAAATAGCCTTGCAGACACTCAGCCTACGCTGCCCCTACTTACTCAGTCAATAAAGCACGACTGATCACCTTCCAGACACTGTTAGTTTCGATTGCTACCCGCTGTGTGCTTTCACTCCCCACGTTGTCTTGACATTACACTTCAAGACACTTGTCCTTCCCTCGCCCCTTTGAGAAGATGGGCTCTGTGAAGACAGGGACCAAGTCCTATCTTTATTTCTCTTTTCCTTGGCACAGAGAGGCCTCCCTAAGGATCTATTAAATGAATTAAAATAAGCCTGTGCAATGTACTGACAAAATCTAATTCTGAGCTGTTCCTGGTTAAAAAATAACTATAATTATCATCTCTTTGAGAATTCCATTCCGAATTCTGCCTCTGTCTCAGTGTCCCCTTGGGAAGAGAGTTAATAATCAGGATTCCCCCTTTCGTCACCCATAACATGAAGGCATGGCTCCAGGTAGCCTCCAGCTTTAAAATGCTATGACTCAAAGTTATTTTTCTTGAAAATCTAGCTGCTGACTACATTTGTTCGCAAACTAAACATTTTTGGAGACGGTGGTGTGTATAGGTGAAAGTAGAGTTTTCTGAATCATCTTTTCTTTCATTCCACCTAGAAAAGCTGTAGAAAAAAACGTGTTTTCTTTACAGAAATGTAACTACAATATGTGTCTTCTTGAATGGCTTCGCATTTAAAAGCCTGTGAATAAATCTTGTCCTCTGAATTTAGTCTAACGAAGACTCTTCCCACAACGATGAGGCTGTCTGTTTCCTTTCAGCCAGAGAAAGCCCACAGCCTTAAAACAGAGAAGAGCCCATTCTGCTGTTAATTGATAGGAGGACTGTGGCAGCCAGGATGGCATGCAGTAACCTCCACTCCCACACTGTACCAGCACTGGCTGTGTGGTCAGTAGAATACAGAGAAGTGCTGACATGCCACTTCCTGGATTGGGTTATAAAAGACTTCAGTGGCTTCAGTGGCTTCAGTGCTGGGCTCATTCTCAGTCTTTCTTTCTCTCTTTTCACTGACTGGGGAAGCCAGTCGCTATATTGTCAGCTGTCCTTTGGAGAGGCTCACATGGCAAGAAACAGCAGCCCTCAGTCCAATACCAACGAGGAGAGGCCAGGTGCCATGTCATGAAGACATTCAGACAACCTATGGAGAGGCCCAGAAAGTGGAAAACTAAAAGCCCTGCTAACAACCAGTGAGGACCAGAGGCCGACCAGCAGCTCCATGAGGGAGCTTGGAAGTGGATTGTCTCCCAGTCAAGGCTTCGGATGAGGCAGCAGCCCTGGTTGGCAGGTTATACCAAGAGAGGTGATTCTTGAGCTGGAATCTCCCAGCTAAGCTGCTCCCAGATTTCCGCCCATAGAAACTGTGAGATCAAATATTTGTTGTTTTAAGCTGCTAAATTTTGGTGCAGTTTGTTACACAAGACCAGGCATCAAAATACAGGGGTTTTGGGCTTCCCTGGTGGCGCAGTGGTTGGGAGTCCGCCTGCCAATGCAGGGGACACGGGTTTGGGCCCTGGTCTGGGAGGATCCCGCATGCCGCTGAGTGGCTAGGCCTGTGCGCCACAACTATTGAGCCTGCGCTCTAGAGCCTGTGCTCCACAACGAGCGAGGCCACAACGGTGAGAAGCCCACGCACCGCATCGAAGAGTAGCCTCCACTCTCTACAACTAGAGAAAGCCTACGCACAGCAACGAAGACCCAACACAGTCAATAAGTAAATAAATGAATAAATAAAATTAAAATAAAAATACAGGGGTTTTACTTTAGCATCATGTGATATCAATTGCACACCTTCAGGAATCCTTTTTATTTTTGAAGAACCTTTTCTGCCGGCCTTAGTAGATGTAAGTTTAGGTATTCTAAGCTGTGGAACCTAAATGAATAGTGTCCTAAGATGTGGAGGCAACACAATTATTTATTTTTAAAGTTGGTGGCAAAAATGTCTTCTTGATATTATGTCTCTAGTGTTTAAGTTTGAGGACTGCTTTGCTGGGACCTATATTTATAAAATCTCATAGAGATTTGACCCAGATCAATAAGTATTTCTCTGGTTAATTAAAAAATTATGCATGTATCCAATAGACTCACAGTTTGAATGAAGACAGGAAAAATGATAAGATATTCATAGACACCTGTTTATTCATTTCATTTTTCACAGTTTGAAAAAATCAGTGTAATGACCCCGTAGGAGACCAGAGCAGGTGGTAAAAGCAAGACATGATTATGAAAGACTATTTTTTTCTTTTAGATTCTCCAAAAAGTTACAACATGACAAATATTTACAAACAAATTAAAAACATGCAACTAGTTTGGTTTTTTTTTTTTTTTCCGGTACGCGGGCTTCTCACTGTTGTGGCCTCTCCCGTTGCGGAGCACAGGCTCCGGACGCGCAGGCTCAGCGGCCATGGCTCACGGGCCCAGCCGCTCCGCGGCATGTGGGATCCTCCCGGACCGGGGCACGAACCCGTGTCCCCTGCATCGGCAGGCGGACTCCCAACCACTGCGCCACCAGAGAAGCCCAAGTTTGGGGTTTTGATAGCACGTTCGTTCAGAGTAAAGAACTAGAAAACATTCTAGTTTGACTATGAGATATTTCCCTTATCATCTTAACTTGAATAGTAAATAATAGCTACAAATTTATGACAATAGTAATAGTGACTGTTTACTGAGAACTTATGTAATTTACACACACATTTTCACATCTAATTCAAACCTCCTTTTAGACTGAATTTGAACAATCGGCATTATTATCCCATTTTGTGGGAACAATATTGAGGCTGAGAAGATTTAAATAATTTGCCTACATCGAGTAGTTTGTAAAAATGGACCCGGGACTCCAAGCCAGGACTTTCTGAGTCCTAGTTTATGCTCACAGTACTATGCTGTACTGCCTTTCTATGTTATTATTTATATTAGTTTTAGTAATGACAGTATATTAGCAACTGTTGAATTCTTTAGTACGGATTTATAGCAAATCCATAACCATCACTAACAACAAAAAACTCTCATGTTCAAAAAGATTTTTTATTAAGCTCAAGGTGAGGAAAGGAACTTCCACTTACTGAGAAGATGCTCAGAAGGGAACAGGGAAAGGATGATGGTTTTTAGCTTCTGAACTCTCCCTACGTTTCTGATGAGAAAGACTTGTCAGCATTTTACGGATACCCTTTCATCACGTGCCTGCATTTTGTAACTGTCGCTGTCTCCCGAGTTTTAGAGTTGGCCTTCTGTCTCAGAATATCATTTCCCCTTTCAATTTTCCTATTGAGGGTAAATATGATTTTAATATATTTCTGAGTATTCAGTGCCAACCTTTAAAAAAATCTATACACATATAATTAGATTTTTTTTTTCCAGGGGAGAAGGCCATTTATGTTATTCATCTTCCCCTGGAGTCTGAGCTGGAATCCTTTGGTTTTTCTAGTTAGGATTCAAATCAGGGAGCTTCATCAGAGAATTTCCGGGCAGAAGGCATATTGGCGCTGGGCTCTGTTTGTCGGTCGGACTTTGAGGGAATGCGTAAGAAGGAAGATGGCAAGGGCTGCTAGTCCTCTTGAGCATGTTAGCATCCTCAGGGCGCTGCTTTGTCTGTGGGCCCTGCCGCGCACATCACCACTGCGGAAGATATCGAAGGAGAATGGGGAGAGAAGCAATACAGCTCATGTCATCACTCACAAAAAGGAAGATGCTGGCATTTATTCAAATACATATTAAATACAGGCAATCATCACCTCTGACTCATCAGTTCCAATAACAGCAACTTGCCTTTCAAAAATCAGAGGAAAACAGAATTAGACTCATAGACATAGAAAACAAACTTACGGTTACCAAGGGGGAAAAAAGGGGGAGGGATAAATTAGGAGTTTGGGATCAACAGATACACACTACTATGTATAAAATAGATAAACAGCAAGGACCTACAAAATAACACAGGGAACTATATTCAGTTTCTTGTAATTACCTATAATGGAAAAGAATCTGAAAAAGAATGTGTGTGTGTGTGTGTGTGTAACTGTACACCTGAAAATAACACAACATTGTAAATCAACTATATTTCAGTAAAAAAAAATCAGAGGAAAACTAACATATAGCAGTTCAGTGCTTTGGTTTTTGATGTTGCTCGTGTTCATGTGTGTGCATGTGATATTCATTAAGTAAGAAGTGCTGCAAATTCACTGAATAGTTAATGTGATTCTGAAATATTTCTTTTTCCTTCATATTGCAGTGAACTCCATTTTGAGGATGACTTGCTAGGATATTACTGCCACTGTTGTATGTAAATGTTGCTGGCGAATTGAGAGTGTAAATATTTTTCAAACAATTGTACCTGGTTCACCTCTCCATAAGGGCTCTATCTCACTTCTTATGTTTATTTCCCTTATTTCCTAAGTTTTTGTTTTTGGTTGCTTTCTTCTTTTAAGTCAGATGTTTCTTTGTACCTTCATGCCACTGTCCCCATTTTAAAGATGGAGAAAGACATAAATCATTAGCACTTAACTCCTGATTGCAAAGAAAAATCCCATAGCATAGATTTGTAATATCCTGACTTATGAGCTGTGTACCTGGACGAAACACATTCTGTGCCTGCTTTGAGCACCCGGCTCTAGAAAAGATAAGAGTGGTCCCTGAACAATCATCACCAACAATCTCTAAGAAAAAATATTATCTCGACTCAGGTAACTTTTAATGTTGTAATGTTAAAATAGAAAAGTTAAATCAATGATTTGTAATTTGATAAAATCAGTATTAGAATACACCTTTGATTATTTCTGTGTTTTGTAAGGAGATTAGTTAAACTTTGTCTCCATCTGTGTTATTTTGAAGAAGTTTAGACAAACTGTATCTATTTGACTTAGTTATTGAAACAGCTAATACAGCTTAAAACACATTAAAATGTATTCTTGATGTGTTTTTTTGTTGACATCATCTTAGACTACCTTGTGAAATGTCTCTGCTATGCTGTAGGACACTAATGTTCTACTTTCTTTACAGAAATTTGCAGCTTAGATTAGTGAATTAATAGGTAATGAGCAGAGTTTAAAACGGAGGTCTCCAGACATATTTGATAGTGTATCTCTATAAGTAAGGGAATCTGAGCATGTATCCCTAACCTATGCATGTTTATTTATAAAGTATATACATGCACTACTTCATGTAATAAATATTAGTAGGGCTTAGTTCCTTTCTCATACTTTAGATTAAGAAATACCAGTAGGGGACTTCCCTGGTGGCGCAGTGGTTAAGAATCCGCCTGCCAATGCAGCAACGAAGACCCAATGCAGCCAAAAATAAATAAAATAAAATAAATAAAATAAAAAAAAAGAAATACCAGTAGAAGTTACATTTTTCTTCCTGTACCTCAAACATTATTTTGGGCGTATCTCACTTTGGAGACGACTGATGTAAACTGTTGTAGTTTCTACTTTTCAAGTGGAGATATTTTTTCTTTACGTAACATATTTTTCTTAGTTGCTGATGTACTTAAATTACAGGTATAGCTTTTAAACTGTGATTTATGGCATTTCTATAGCTTTATTGCAATGTAAAGGCAAATGAGTAGTACAACCTTAAAGACTAGAGTGTAATCCAGTCCCTGATCTGAAAATGAAGGGTAATGCCATGTGTTATCAGAATGTCTGTTTATATGTGGGTGGTGTCAAGGCAGAGGAAGGAGGACACAAGTATTGTCAACTATCTGAAGGGCTCGTATGAGAAAGAGGTTCCCCTTGTTCTGTATCTTTCTAGAAAGGCCATTTGGAACCCAGTGGAAGTTACTGGGAGGCAAACCTTGCACATTTTAATTTAGAGATTTATTGACAATCTAGGCTGCACTACAGCAGACCACTGTCCTGTGATGTAATGAATCCCTTATGTCCGGGACTGTGTAAGTAGGGGTTGAAGCTGTTGGAAATATGTAGATGGGTTTCTGCATAGCAGGGAAGTCAGAGCAGATCATCTCTAACATGGTTTCCAGTTCTTAAGTTCTGTGATTTTTTATAATAATCAAAGAATAATTATCCAGAAGACTGGTAACTTGGAATCCCTTTGCCACAAAGAGACGAATTGACTGTGCTCAAAATTGCAAAGGTTGTGTAAGAGGCAGAGGTTGAAGGCAGGTTCCACTTGTCCAGAACTACATGAAAAATTCCAACTTCAACTGGGCACAGAAATTGTTGGGAGCATCCGTTGTGAACCATTGTCTGAAGTGAACTTGGGAAGGTTCTTCCCTTAGAGATCTTTGCAGAGGGAATAAAAAACTATCCCTTGGAAAGGTCTGAACTTAACTAAGTCAAGTGTAAGCTGATCTTACAGGATCTTTTCCATTACTGTGGTTCTATGCCTTATTATGACCATCTTCTATGGTTAATTAACTAGAACTATCACCTCCCCCCGCCAAAAAAAGAAAAGAAAATTTCCAGTAAAGAACAGAAGAGAAAGTGTCATTTTAATGCTTTCCTTCGACTTGCTTCTTCTGGTTGTGAGAAATTTGCTAGGAGTCAGTAGGCAGGAGCAGATATAATGCATCTTTTAAAAAAAATAATGAAATATTATGTTGCATCATTTCTCATAGATCCAGAATTAAGGACTGGGTGTGGGTTTCTGGTCTCTGCAGGATGGGACAAAAACAAATACCCTGGAAAATAAAGATAAAATTCCATTACGTATAGGCATGGGAAGCAGAGAACCTATACCCTTCTTCCCGGGTGATAAGCAGGACAGCATTCCCAGTGAATGGTTCCACTTATTGAGGGTTTCTGGGAGCAGAAATCAATGCTGTTGCCCACGGGGCAGGTGCAGAACAAATAAAGCCCCTCAGTGCTGTCCCGGCTCAGGAAGGCATGAGATCATGCAGTTCGCACCAGCCGCAAGGAAGCTGCCAGCTCTGCCCATCTGGAGGCTGCTGTCATGATAAACTCCCCAAAGGAGAGAGTGCCCAGCTCTTCTGCCTCTTTCACTCAACATGGGCAGGGAGAAAGCAAACATCCTCTTTTTCAGGGCCGCTGGCTGTTAAAAGGCTCAGATAAAGGGGTACAAGTGCCAGTTTTACCGACTGGACAGTGTTAATTATATGATGCTATGACGATTTGTATCCAAAGCTGGGGTAATTTGATTACAGAATGAAAACCTATATGTCTCATGTATGCCACTCATGAGGATAAACTCATTCAAGACTTTGCACTCAATAATTATTTAAATACTAAGAACAAGTAATGATTTAAATCTTGGTTTCTGTAAAATATTGCCTGGAATATCTTATTAATCTTCTTTAATTTGCTATAAACCACGCATATTGTCTAAATTTGTGCATATATTTGGTTTCTGATTGTATTTAAAATAAATTCCTTATGTAATGTGACTATAATTATTTTAAGTTTATTGAGTTGATTTCAAAGTTTACGAGATTCGAGTTATTTTTGATTTAGAGTTTTAGTTGTCTCCCATATTACAATCAGAACAAAAATATAGACAATAATAGTCAATTCTATTGTCTGTTATCTGTAATTTTGACAATTACTAAAATTCCGGGTAAAATCATGTGTTTTAAAGACTGAGTTTTATGTCAATAATTGAGAAATTATAATGACTTAAGCAAGAACTGAGCTGAAGTTTACCTTTGCATAGCCTATTAAAAAATATTTTTGACAAACCAAATGAATATTGCTAGGGGGCTCAGAGTTGGACAGTTACTGTAGGATTTAGCCATGGAAACCAAACTCATGAAATACTGACCTATAAACCACAATTGATAGGATTACAGCTTCAGATGTAGGGGTGCAATCATGCCTCTGAGTCATATTTTCTTGTCTCTCAGTCTCCTTGGACAAGACCGTTGTCTCTCTTTTTTTTTTTTTTTGGCGGTACGAGGGCCTCTCACTGCTGTGGCCTCTCCCGTTGTGGAGCACAGGCTCCGGACGCGCAGGCCCAGCGGCCATGGCTCACGGGCCCAGCCGCTCCGCGGCATGTGGGATCCTCCCGGACCGGGGCACGAACCCGCGTCCCCTGCATCGGCAGGTGGACTCCCAACCACTGCGCCACCAGGGAAACCCTGACTGCTTTTTTGGTTACAGCTATTCTATCTCTAATAGTCTTTTAAAAATAAATTTATTTATTTATTTTTGGCTGCGTCGGGTCTTCGTTGCTGCTCCCGGGCGTCCTCTAGTTGTGGAGAGCGGGGGCTACTCTTCATTGCGATGCCCGGGCTTCTCATTGCACTGGCTTCTCTTGTTGCGGAGCACAGGCTCTAGGCTCACGGGCTTCAGTAGTTGTGGCGCTCAGGCTCAGTAGTTGTGGCTAGCCGGCTCTAGAGTGCAGGCTCAGTAGTTGTGGCGCAAGGGTTTAGTTGCTCCACGGCATGTGGGATCTTCCTGGACCAGGGTTCGAACGCTGGTTGATTAACAAAATGAAAACCTATATGTCCCCTGCATTGGCAGGTGGATTCTTCACCACTGCGCCACCAGGGAAGTCCCTCTAATCGTCATTTGATGCTCCTGGTCTCATTGAACACATGGGCTAACTGGGGCTCTGGGACCATAAGCACTAGTTGCAGGAGATGAAGCTTGAAGAAAGCCGTTGGATCTCAGTGCTAAGACCAACAATGACCTTGCAAAGTTCAGTCTCAGTAATGAGTTGGGGAGAAAACAAATTGTCAGTGGCTGCTAGAATTGGAAACAAGGGTCACAAACTACCCTTTGGAGAAACCTGTAAAGCACGGAAGATGGAAGAATAGTCGAGGTGTCAGCTGTCTCGAGGAAAGGTTGGGCTCCCCTTTCCTGTGAGCTTCTACAGCCTCGGGAAGGAAGGAAACTTGACTTTATTTGTAGATGAATTTGTGGGTTTAATTTCTGGATCTAAGAAAATAGGGCCCGCGTGTCATACTCATCATCGCCCATTGTTGGTTGAAGGAAACAATACAGAGGCCGACGTGAGATCATCCTGAGTAATCAGCTTACCTCCTTCTACAGTTTCTTCTCTCTCATTTCCACACCTCCTGCCCCACACACTGTAACCCGGGTCTCCCTCTCCTTCAGCCCAGTAAGTGACCAAAGCGAGTTGATTCCATGTCTGCGACATCGTATGCATCCTCTCTCCATTTGCACGGACAGACATTGCTCTCAGGATCGGCCCCGTTAGAATGGTCTCTCTGGCCAGTCTCTCTCCACTCTGGTCCCTGCCTGGGGCTGCCTCCCTAGAGGGGGTGAAGGCCCAGTTCTCAGCCTGGCACACAGGTTCGCTCTCCCTGCTGGCCCTGCCCCTGCCGCCTCTCCAGGCTCATGGTCTCCCACCTCGCCCACACATTATCTGCTCCTAACAAAGTGTCTTCAAACATTAACCCAAATACCCTCAGTGGGTGAGGGTCACAGAGTTGTCTCGGGTTGAGAACCCCTGTCTTATTATCAGTCCATGTACTGTCATTACAAAACTCATTACATCGAATTAACATAATCTCTGTCTAGCACTCTACCTGACACGTAGCAGAGGCGCAGAAAATATGAATTCAAATATGCAGAGAAGTGAAGACTGGGAACTTCAGAATCAGACTGGGCTTCATTCTCGTCTCTAACACTTACCAGCTGTGTGACGCTGGAAAATTATTTGACCTCCCCCAGCCTCAGTGCCTTCATTGTAAACGGGATAATAATGGCATGAGGCTTACGCTACAGATTAAAAGATGTCATTATTCTAAAGGTCGTATGCACAGTTTGGGGCAGAGAAAATACTAACGAATCATCTTATGAAGAGAACTCTGCCTGTCTGGCTGCAGAGGCCCCATTTCATTCCCTTCCCATTATAAGGGCTCACACAGTGCCCGGCACAGAACGCTTGCTCAGCACGCCTTCTGGGATGGGGCTGAAGTGATGGAGCAAGGGCATCTGTACACGAAGATGTCAGGAAGTGCAGCGGAGTCGAGCAAACACGAGCAGGGAAGGAGAAGTGGACCGGAAGAAACCTGCCAGCAGATGGCCTCTGCCTACTTTATCTTCTCTGCTCTGGCGTTTCTCCCATTATCTGATCCCTGTGTTACTTTATGCAACTTCAGGAGAAAGAGTAGAAATCAAGAGCTAAACTAGATACAAAACAACCTGGAGGAGATAAAGTGCCTTTTATTCAAATATAAGTGTGTGTTTGTTTTACTTTCCCTGCTAGATTACAGCCTGCCTGAGGGTTGAAGTACGGTGGCTTGTTTAGTTTAAATCTCCCTTTTCCAGAACCACAGTTCTTGACATGATGTTCAGTAGATGAATCAATGAATGTCTGATGTTGACACACCTACCATTCAGTGGAGCATGTATTTAATGGAGCTGTTCCCACTATGGAAGTATCGGACGATCTTTACGCCCTGTGCTCGCGTGGGCAAGGTGCTTGGCTAGAGTTAGATCTGGGGGCTTTGAGATGAAATAGGTTCAGCTCCAGCAGAACTAGCTTTGCTAGTTAACTTTTACTGGTATAAAAGAATCCTTCTCTTCGTTAGCCTCACTGCTACCAAACCAAGTTAATTGGTAGCAGCTGACCCAGAGTACAAATAAGAAAATTAAACGGAGACCCAGTAGAAGGTGGAGGTGGGGAGGAAGGAAGGAATTGATGCTTTAAAGTAATTTTTCTCAAAGCGTGGCCTTTGGATAGCCTTCCTGAGAAACCGTCTGGAGGGGAGGAAGTGCACATTTAAAAACTAGTTTCCTGGGCACCACATTATACCTATGGAATTGGAATGTGCTGGTGAAAGATCTCCCCACGCTTCTTCTTCTTTTTTCAAATTTAAATTTTTTTTAAGTTCACACTAAAATTTGAGAACCACCACTCTAAAGAAAGGAGAGTTTCATGTATAGGGTCAACTTATTTTTTTTAATACATTTCTTTCTTTCTTTTTGGCTACGTTGCTGCACGTGGGCTTTCTCTAGTTGTAGTGAGCAGGGGCTACTCTTCATTGTGGTACACGGGCTTCTCATTGCGGTGGCTTCTCTTGTTGTGGAGCACGGGCTCTAGGCATGCAGGCTTCAGTAGTTGTGGCACACGGGCTCAATAGTTGTGGCACATGGGCTCTAGAGCACAGGCTCAGTAGTTGTGGTGCATGGGCTTAGTTGCTCTGCGGCATGTGGGATCTTCCCGCACCAGGGCTCGAACCTGTGTCCCCTGCATTGGCAGGCAGATTCTTAACCACTGCGCCACCAGGGAAGGCCCTATATAGTCAACTTATTCAACATGGTCTGTGATGTTGGGTGGTTTCACTGAGCTTACAGAGTATTTTTAAGGTCTTAAGAGACATCATAATAATGTTCGATAAAGAGCTCTGGTTTGCAGTTAGAAGACTCGAAAACTGGACCTGTAAGGTCATCAAAACCCTCTCTGCTGTTTAATAAATAAGCAGTAATAATAGCAAACATCTAGATAGCATTTATTTGATGCCAGGTGCTTTAATATAGATTCACTCATTCAATCTCTGTCAGCAACACTAGAAGTAGGCTGACCCCATTGTACAGATAGTAAAACAAACACAGAGAGGTTAGGCAATTGCTCAAGGTTAAATAGCTAAATAAACAACTGAAAAGTTTATTTCACACTAAAAATTATTTCTCTATTCAAAAAAGTTTCCGTATTCGAAATAATAGGACAGGGAGTCAGGAGACCTGGGGTCTAACTTGAGCTGCTATTACTGGTTATGCAACTGTGGCTGGTCACTTAACTCCCTGGTTCTCAAGCTGTCTCAGTAAAATGATATTCTAGAACATTCTAGGGTCCCTTCTAAAATCTTCTTGTGCTTTCCTCAATGTATTTGGTACACCTGTTATGCTTTATTTTTTAGAACTCAGTATGCATCAAAAATGATTATCATTATAGATTTGCTTCAAAATTAAAGTACTTTTGTTAAATTCCTACTTTAAAATGTCTGCATAAATTACTTTCTGTTAGACACAGGGATAACTATTTTAAAGACAGGTATTATATTTCCGTGGGTTTATTTTAATTTTCTTTTTCTTTATGCCCCTAGTGAAAAATGAGGGCTGTCCTGCCCTGGACACCTCATGTACCGAAAAGAGGCTCCCAGCCATGGAGAGCACTTGACTAATCCAGCCGCAGTAAGCTCTTCCTGTTTGAAAATGAGACGAAAGCTTATGCAACTATTCATTTTGCTGTGAAAATTTCATCTATTTTTATAGATGAGTTTTCCCAATGGGTGATATAGCATCCTATGCGTAAGCACACCCCAAATGTTTCCTTTTCATCATTATCTAAAGCACAGCCGAGCCCTGAAAAGACAATTGTATAGCTTCTTGTGTTGCTTCGTGGGCTTTAAGTGCCCACAAAGAGGATTCCTTATGCTTTAATTTCTCTTTATTTTTCTGACTGTAAAGACCCTTGGGGTAAATGCCAGCCCCACAATCCCGCCGTTATATGGTTACTGTCAGCTTGCTCCAATGATGCTTCCTGTTCACTAGGCCTCCTTTCATGGGACCACAATGTCCTGGCTTTGCTGCATTTCTTTGTCAACGCCCATCTCTTCAATAGCCTGTGAATAGTATTAAATGGTGTTTATGCTAGCTATTGTTGCCTTTTGTGTGGTTTGTCTAATTCACAGAGAAAAGTCTGCTTTTGTGGTCGAAGACCAGCTACGTCATGGCACACCATGTGCCTTCTGATGGGACCAGTCCTGCTGAGTGATAACATTGCAGGCCTGAGCTCCTTTGCAACACAATCCCGCATTCTTAGCCCAGTCAATACTCTCACAGGCAGACTGGTTTACTCTTTTTATGAAGAGGTAGGGGAAGATAAAGCACAAAAAATACCAGATCCTGAAACAAAATAGAAAAGCAGGGTAAGTTCAACTGATTTGCAACTTATTCAGCCAGCCAAGAAGTGAGAAGGCACGTGAAAAGAAAATCACAGATTTATTCTATTAGCGACCAGACGTGCCAGGTGTACCCACCGTGGCAGCAAATACTTCACATTTCAGGAATAAGATTGCATTATGGTTTCAAGGTATTGTTTGAAAGGACACCTAATACCAGAGTCACTACTCTGCTGGGCTTTTTCTAAAGTGCTCACGAAAGAGAAAGGACAGAGTATTGATGATTACATTATCCTCTGGTTCAAGAGTCCTTGCAGGGCAGGTATGTTGCTATGTCTTGAAAGGGCTTTTGATGTAAGAAGATCATTATGGGCTCAGTGGTAACTGATCCCTGGCAGCCCTGGCTTTTGGTGCTGTGGGTTATTTTATCCTGTTGCTCTGTGTAGTCTGTTTTCCAGCTATCTACAATCTTTTTTATACCCCTAATGGTGGCTTATATTTTAGGTTTTTTTTTTTTTTTTTCCTTTGAGAAGTGCTTCTCAGACTAGAAGAGTCAGGTGCACAGGAAAGGAAAAAGTTTACGGTTAGCTGGCGGTACATGTCTTTCGGTTTAGAAAACGTGTTTCTGAATTATGGATCCAGCCTGCTTTCCTCATGTCTTTCTGCTCCTGATATAAAAACCAACCCAAACATAAAACTGGACCCAGGCACAAAGAAGGGAAAAGAGACCAGGAACCATAGCTCAAAAGTGTCACACAGTCCAAGTTTTCTGGGAGAAAAGGTGTACAAACAATATTGTTACAATGAAAAATACTGACAAAATGAGATGATTTGTTTTTTAAAAAAATTTATTTTATATTGAAATAGAGTTGATTAACAATATTGTATTAGTTTCAGGTGTACAGTGAAGTGATTCAGTTATACATATACATGTATCTATTCTTTTTCAATTCTTTTCCCATTTAGGTTATTACAGAGTGTTGAGCTGAGTTCCCTGTGCTATACAGTAGGTCCTTGTTGGTTATCTATTTTAAATACAGCAGTGTATGCATGTCAATGCCAAATTCCCAATTTGTCCCTCCCCCCTACCTTTCCCCCCAGTAACCATAAATTCGTTCTCTAAGTCTGTGAGTCTGTTTCTGTTTTGTAAATAAGTTCGTTTGTATTATTTTTTCTAGCTTCTGCATATAAGCAATATCATATGATATTTGTCTTTCTCTGCCTGACTTACTTCACTTAGTATGATAATCTCCAGATCCATCCATGTTGTGCACATGGCATTATTTCATTCTTTTTAATGGCTGAGTAATATTCCATCATACCACATCTTCTTTATCCATTCATCTGTTGATGGACATTTAGGTTGTTTCCATGTCTTGGCTATTATAAAACAGATTTGCAATGAACATTGGGGTGCATGTATCCTTTCAAACCATGTTTTTCTCTGGATATATGCCCAGTAGTGGGATTTCTGGATCATATGGTAGCTCTATTTTTAGTTTCTTAAGGAACCTCCATAGTGTTCTCCATAGTGACTGTATCAATTTACATTTCCACCAACAGTGCAGGAGGGTTCCCTTTTCTCCACACCCTCTCCAGCATTTATTGTTTGTAGACTTTTTGATGATGGCCATTCTGACTGGTAATATGAGATGACTTGAATTCCTGTTCAAAATTCTGAAATTTTAGGGTTTTTTTTTTCCTTTAGTGAGAAAGTTAAAGTAGAAAGAATCCCACCTCATCTCCAATCCAAGAAAAGTGTGAGATCTGGAAGTTTTTTGTCTGAGTTGAGTCATGTCAAGCCATGAAAAGCCATCCCCTCCAACTTGAGTGACAAATATTAATTGGGTATGGGTCTAGCATGGAGCTAGTTGCTGTGGTAGTTTCCAAGAAGTCGAATTTGCTGTCTCTTGGGTGGAAAATAACATTATAACACTATAAAAATTGGGGATAATTAAGTTCTAGTGAGGCAGGGTGACGGTAAGCCCAAGCCTGGCGGCAGAGTGGCTGGTATGTGCTGGAATAACAGAAGTCGGGGCTGTATCTCATTTGTCCTGGTGTCTTTAAGACTGAGGAAAAGGGGTGACGCATGACAGGTGCTAGGTACGTGTTGGCTACATGTAGATAGGTCTCTGGCTGGAAGGATAAAAAAAAATTTAAATAGGGAAGGGAAGAAGGGTTGTTATAAGTAAGGAAATGGCAAAAGCAATGGCTGGGACAGGAATGAACTTCTGGGGATGGGACCTGGGCCTCGAGCAGGGGACTCCTGGAGACCAGACCGTGCCCTGAGCACCGTTCTCCTGTGGTTGGGAAAGTCGAGGGCAGTGTGGGCAGTGGGGCAGTGAGTGAGAAGGGGCGCCGCCAGCACGGATGGGCAAAATCATCGAGAGCTAGTGATGCGGGTGAGGCAGTCATTCCATCTGAATCACCCCCTGTCTGACCACACTGACCACAGGAGAGAGGGAGTCTCAGGAAGGAAGGGAAGTAAGGCTTGGCAGGAGAGAAGGGACCAGATCATTGTAGGCATCCTGACTCAAGACTCAAGAAAATCAACCAGCACTTGAGGACATGGATTTTCATTCATCTATCCAGACACTTGTTCATTCATTTGAACAAATACATTAAACGTAGAGTACAAATCTTCATACTATTTACAGGGCAAAGCACTGGGCCAAGGACTCCAGAGGAAAATATGAGAACCTTTCTAATGGCATGCCTGACTCTCTACCCCAGAAATATTTCCATCCCCATAGTTGGGGCTACTCAGCTGTCACGTGAGTGCTCACTCCTCTTGCTGGAGAACTAAAGGAACAGAACACCTGCACCTATAGCCTGGGCTCAGCTGTGCTGCTGTTCCTTCACTCATTCACTCATTCATTTATTTATTCGTCAAATATCTACTGAGGCACAAAGATGTACTTTGCACAATTTAGACTCTGGAGACAGAAAAATCAATAGAGCATAATTCCTAGCTTTGAGGGGCTCCTGGTCTAGCGAGAGAGTCAGACAGCTTAAGAGTAACTATTTAATGAAATCTTTATGTGATGGGTGCTATTGGAACACAGAGGACCAAGTGCCTACCCCTGTCTGGAGAGTCTGGGGAAGACTTCACAGTGGAGTTGATGTGTGAGCCGGGCTGGAGGAAAGACTGGTGGACCCCTGGTAGATGAGGAGGGAGTGGTGTTCCAGGCATAGGGGACGGTATGTGCAATGAGGGGGCTCCACATGTTCAAGGAACTGCGCGCAATTGGGTGTTGACAGGGAGGGGGTGGGGATGACACTTGGAAAGCTTGGCAGGGTCAGGACCATGAGGGGTCTTGGTTTCATTGAACCCTGCTTCCAAAAGTTAGTCTCTTGCTTTCTTCCACATGACCAAACTCCCCCTTCTATCTCTACCTTGGTTTGTTTGTTTACTAACCCAGTTCCCACCTTTCCCTCCTGAGAACGCATGTGGCCATATGCCTCCTCGCCTGATTCACCAGTGACTTCTTTCCCAAACCTCTGTCACTGTCTCCAGCTAGCTTCTTCTGACTGAAGCTACACCAGCCTCCCCAGATGCAGCATCTTAGATTCTCAGAAATTGGAAAAAATTTTAAGATTATCAGACCAGTGGGGTTTTTTTGTTGTTGTTTGTTTGTTTTTATCTTTTTGGGGTTTTTTTGCCTTAATAGACATGATGGATGATTTTCTCCTGCAAAACATACTTCCAAGGGTGCTTTCATATCATTGGCTGCAGCACAAATAAGAGAGGCTAAGACCCTGTTCCTCTTTCCAATTCAACTAATGCTTAATGGAATGCTAGTAATTACAAGTGACATTATTATAGGACTAACACTGAAGCTGCAAACATTGGCCTTGTTTAAACCACACGTAACAAATTCCCTGTGGCTGATCTTATATATCTGATCTCAACCAAAGCTTGATTTCTCTTACTACACCCCTGCCCCTCGGCTTGAATACTCCAGATGATGTAAATCTCACTCTTTCATAAGGCAATCATTCAGTTCACGGACAGCTCCAAGCATTAGACAATTCTTTGTTAAACGGAAGTCTCCCTTTCTATGACGTCATTTATCCCAGCCCCACTCCTTAGAGTCGCACAGGATAAATATAATCATGCCTCCACATAACGGTCCTTTAAATATGCAAAGATGATTATTTGAGCCCTAATAACTCAAGACTAGGAAAAGTTTTCTTTTTCTAGTTTAAATATTCCAATGGCATGGTTTTCATTCTTGGGGGAACCCCATTTTGTCAATGTATCTCTTAAGCTATGATACTCAGAGGTAAAACAGTTCTCTCCATGTAAGCATACCAGCAAAGCATACATCTGGGACAATTACTGTTTTCATCCTGGATGAAATATTTCTGTTAATGTAATTTAAGATCTCATTAGCTCTTCTGGCAATTTTGTCTATGGGCCAGTATTGCAATTTTCATTAAATTAAACCCCCTAAACAATTTTATTTGAATTGCCAATGGTTCAGGTGTCTCTCATCTTCTAATTGGCCAGGCATTTCTTTTTTTAATTAATTAATTAATTAATTTATGGCTGTGTTGGGTCTTCGTTGCTGCGTGTGGGCTTTCTCTAGTTGCTGCAAGCGGGGGCTACTCTTCGTTGCAATTCACGGGCTTCTCATTGTTGTGGCTTCTCTTGTTATGGAGCACGGGCTCTAGGCGCGCAGGCTTCAGTAGTTGTGGCACGTGGGCTCAGTAGTTGTGGCTTGCGGGCTGTAGAGCGCAGGCTCAGTAGCATGAGCTTAGTTGCTCCACGGCATGTGGGATCTTCCCGGACCAGGGCTCGAACCCGTGTCCCCTGCATTGGCAGGCGGATTCTTTTTTTTTTTTTTTTTTTATGATACGCGGGTCTCTCACTGTTGTGGCCTCTCCCATTGCGGAGCACAGGCTCCGGACGCGCAGGCTCAGCGGCCATGGCTCACGGGCCCAGCCGCTCCGCAGCATGTGGGATCTTCCTGGACCAGGGCAAGAACCCGTGTCCCCTGCATCGGCAGGTGGACTCTCAACCACTGTGCCACCAGGGAAGCCCCTGGCAAGTGGATTCTTAACCAGTGCGCCACCAGGGAAGCCCTGGCCAGGCATTTCTTAACCTCACTGCAGAACTTTTCACTTACCACTGTTAAATTTCATCTCATTTGTTTTGCCGATTATGCCAAGCTGTCAGAATAAATCTGAGTGCATCTGACAACTAGTATGTTAACCACCCTTCCAAACTTGTGCCATAACTAAGTCTAGTAAGCATGCCTATTTTATTCTAATTCAAATATGTAATAAAATATCAAACAGGATGGAACTAAAAACAGAGACTAGTGGTTTGCCACTAGAGACCACCTTCTCCTTCTAGGTTGCATTCTTCTTAATTAATATTAATAGCATAAAACATTTTAACCAACTGTGAATTCCAGCAAAATGTAATGTCATCTATCCCACTTGGCCATAGATATATCATGAATGATATGTTTGAAATAATATTGTTTTGGACATCAGAATAGGCAACTCATTTGGAATAAAGTTGGTTTGGAAATGCAAATTAAGATTGCCATTTTAGTTCAACTCACCCTTATCCACAGAAAAGAAGGTCTTTGAAGTTCTCACTAAGGGAATCAGTAAGATCAGAAACTATGAAAGAAAAATGATCTATTTGTTATATGGTCACATAGGAAAAAAATCTTAAATGCAAAAGACAAGTAAAACCGAGGAAACTGTTTGGAACATATATGACAAACGACTAATTTTATTAATATACAAAGAGCTCATATGAGTTAATAAAAATAGATGAATAACCCAAAGGAAAATGGGCAAGGGACATGAACAGACAGTTCACACACACACACACACACACACACACAGAGAATGGCCAATTAATTCAGGGAGAAATTTCAACCTCACTCACGATTAAAGAGATGGAAATTAAAACACAGATAAAAAAAAAACAACAACACAGATGAGATGCCATTCTTCATCCAGTAGCTTTGGTAAAGATTAGCACCGCCTCTGTGGAAGGCAACTTGAAATTATCAATCAAGATTCAAAACACATTTACTCTTCAATCCAACAATTTTACGTCTAGGATTTGATCTTACAAACATAGTTCCACAAAGTAAAGAGAAATAGAGAAGTTGTAGAGGATTGACTGGATCCATCACTGTCAGCTGTGTGATCTTTGGCAAGTTGCTTGACCCCTCTGTGCCGAGTGCCTTTATCCGAAAACTTGGAATAGTAATAATATCTGCTCATTGGAATGTTGTGAGAAATAAATGAGTTCTTTAAAACAGTGCTGAGCAGGGACTTCCCTGGTGGTGCAGTGGTTAAGAATCCATCTGCCAATGCAGGCGACACGGGTTCAAGCCCTGGTCAGGGAAGATCCCACATGCTGTGGAACAACTAAGCCTCTGTGCCACAACTACTGAGCTTGTGCACTAGAGCACGCAAGGCACAACTACTGATCCCGCGTGCTGCAACTACTGAAGCCTGAGTGCCTAGAGCCCGTGCTCTGCAACAAGAGAAGCCACCACAATGAGAGGCCCGCACACCACAGTGAAGAGTAGCCCCCGCTCGCTGCAGCTAGAGAGAAAGCTCACGCGCAGCAACGAAGACCCAACGCAGCCAAAAATCAAACATATAGTAAGTCGTATATACATGTTTGCTATTTTTAATTTCAACCTTAAAAAAATGTTCATCAATAAGGGAAAGATTAATTAAATGATTGCATAGGCATTCAATGTACTATTATACAACCATTACAAAGAATCAGGTTTTTGTAAATGTTGATTTGAAACAGTGTTCATATTATAAAGACACTGAAGTAAGAGAAGAAGCAAGGCAGACCAGCATGTATAATATAGTCACATTTGTGTAAAAAACAGGATATAACACATATTTGTTGTATATGCATTATATTTATTTGTAAGAATAGACATTAACAGTGGTTATAGCTGAACTATGACACTAGGAAGTGAAAGAAAGGCCTTTAATTTTCCTTTTCTATCCTTCTGTATGTTTATTTAAAAAATCATGTACATATAGTACTTTCATACTAAAAACATTATACAGTGCAATCTGACTCTTGCAATCAAGCCAGCATAATCTTTTCATGACAGAGGGCTACGCATCGGAATATAACGTGCAGGAAAGGGAAAACCGATGCGGAAGGATTTTTTTGCATGTCTTCAACACTCTCCGAGAGGGCATGGGGTCTTCCAGCACCTGGGAGGCATGGGGCACCCCACGTCTTCTCCATCTGTGAATACTCTTGGCTCTCGTTTCAAACTATATTCAGAGTCCAACCACTTCTCAGCACGCATCCCAGCATCATAAAGTGAGCACGCCATGGCCTGCTGGGATTACTGGACTAACGACTGCAAGAGCTTCTCTCCGCCCTTCCTCCCAAAGTCTATTCTCAACTGGTCAGCCAGAGGAATTCTTCAGATGTAAGATCATGTCAGTCTTCTGCTCAGAAATGTCCAGCCTTTACATTTCACTCAGAGCAAAAGCTCCAGTCTTCAAAGTAGCCCGGAAGGACCCTGCTCCTTCACCGTACATCCAACCTCAGCCTCTAACAATCTCCTCCTCTTTCTCCTCCAGCCATAAGGGGCTCCTTGCTTGGTCTCCAGCATGCCTGGCCGGCTCCTGCCTGGGGCTTCTACACTTGCCATTCTTCAGCCCAGAGCCCTCTTCCCCAAATACCTGCATGGCCAATTTCTTCACCTCCTTTAAGTCTTTGCTCAAATCTCACCTCCACGACGCTTACTTGGACCACTCTTTCTACCCTCACAACCCACGTTCCTCCCTGCAGAATTGAACCACAATCTCTCCGTTGCTCCCTGCCCCTCTCCCAGCACAGACCACCCTCTAAAATAGTGTTGAGTTTGCTAGGGGCGACAGAACAAAGTACCACAGGCTGGGAAGCTTAAAACAATAGAAATTTATTCTCTCACAGTTCTGGAAGCCACAAGTCCCAAATCAAGGTGTCAGCAAGGCCATACTCCCTCTGAGACTCTGGAGGGAATCTTCCCCACCTCTTCCAGCTTCTGGGGCGGGGGGGCTGTCAATCCTTGGCATCCTTCGGCTTGCAGTCACATCACTCCAATCTCTGTCTCCATCGTCACAGGGCATCCTTCTGCTGCTATGCAGTTGTATTAGATTAAGGGCTTGTCCTACCTCAGTATGACCTCATCTTAACTACACCTGCAAAAATTCTATTTCCAAGTAAGGTCACATTCTGAGATCCTGGGGCTTAGGATTTCAACGTATCTTTTGGGGGACACAATTCAACCCATACACATATGTATAATTCACTTATTTTATCAGAGTTACTGTTTTTAGTGTCTGTCTCTCTCCATAGAATATAAGCTCCACAAGGAATTTGCTTTTTGTCCTTTTTGTTCACAGATGTACTTGAGGGTTTGGAACAGTACTTGACAGCTGGTAGACTTGCAATAAACATTTCTTAACTGATACTGGCTCTCATCATACAATTACGCTGTTCATTAACATCAATCAGCTTCCTAGGTTCTAACCATCCAGCTATTAAGCATTCTTTGGTTCCTTTCTAAAGAAAACACTCAGCAGCTGGAGAAACATTCGAGTCACCTGGTGGTTACATTTTCCTTGAACACTTACTCTGACTTACAACTCAGCTGCATGAATTCGGTTGGTGTCACTGACCTTGGGTGAGCTCATAAAATCGAATATTCCTGTGGCTCTGATCCCAAACCCATGCTTCCCCTCAGACCTGAATGAGGAAAAGGACCGTGGAAACGTGGAGACCTAGCTGGTTGACCAGGGGAGCCATTCTGGGGAGCGTGAAGGGACGGGCATGCTGGCGGCTGTGTTTCAGGATGCGCAGCCTGGCTGTGAGATGCAGTGTGTGGTACGAGATGGCTGGGGATGAGGAAACAGTGTGGAGGCTATGAAAGACTTGTCTGGAGGTAAGTGTTGAAGAAACGGAGAAATCAAATGACATTGCAAATGGAAAAAGTCAGGACAGAATTTAGGGTGTGGTCCTTGCACCATAAATAACAATAAGGGCATTTAATGAGATGGAATTGGGCTTAAAGAGAACAGGAAGTTAAGAAGGAAGACCTTGTCTTTAATGGGTTAACCTGGGATGTTAGTCTGTATTCCAGATGCCGCTGCTTCTGTCCTATTTCCTACATGCCTCTTCCAAATCCCCAAAGCTGATGGCAGCGGTGCAGGTGGTGTTACAACATTTATACTTAGGCTGCATCTGAAAGGAGCAATCTAAGAGAACTTGTGATTGCGTTTCATGTTCTTCATGGGTAGCTCCAAGTTCAAAGAAGCCCTCCACAGCTCTGCAGGCCGGTTGAAACTAGAGACAAGTCTCCACGTCTGCAAACATCACAGCTCCACTGCACTGCCCACCCGCGTCCGGCAGGGTGTCTCCAAATCTTTACAAGAACCCAACTGACACACGACAAAGTTAGGTTGGGGCTGTAGTAGGATCTCAGACTCTCTGAGCTCCCTACTGTAGAAGATGTGGTTTAAAGAATCAGAATTCTCCTGAAAGATGTTCATCTTGATTTGCAGAGTATTTGGACAATCACGAAAAGCTTCGGTAGGCAATAATTATACCTTCTGCTGGGATTTTACAATATAAAAATCAGACACTGGTGTCCACCCTATACAGCTCCCTCCCTCTGCGAACAACAATTGATTTCCAATGGTTGAAATTTACACAATAAAGGAAAACTTTGTTTTCAGTTCTACTGATAAGAGAGACAATATGTGCGAGTCCCTTATTGATTGACCTCTGTTTTCTTAGATTCACGTCTTGAGAGAATCATTAAACATAAGAGAAAATGATCCGTTTCCATTGATTGGATGATGTGCCCATCTGACAACCATAGTTTTTGTATTAAAGTTATTAATTATGTCATTAGTGTAATTTACAAAATTGAAGAAATTACTCAGGACCTGACTGTATTGTTGGTTATGTTCTTTTTTTTTTTTAAATAAATGAAAGCATTTGTAGAGGAAATAAATCTTGTGACAACAATAATAGATGAAAAGGCCACCAGCTCACTTTGTAAATCACCACAAGCTAAAAGGAAACTTCTTCTGATTACTTAAGTGGTGAGTGCTGGAAAGCTGGGTTTCTCAAAATGTATGATTTCATATTGTGAAATTCCGGGGATCATTGCTAATGGCAAGTACTTGGGAAAGATGACTTCCCATTGTTCATTTAAATTCCTCTCTCATCCTCATAACCATTTCATTGTTTAAGGTTAATAAGTTATATAGAGCATGGTAAAGCCAGGCTTGATCTTGGTCTCCCCAAAGTCTCCCCTGAACTAACTGTTCATAGTGACTGGGGATATTGTGAGCTTGTCTAATTCTCAGAAACTTTTCTCTCCCCTGACGATGATTGCCAGGAAATTAATCAATCATGACAAGGAGGGAAGTAGCTCCGCTCCGTAGCCTGGCTCTGGCTCACTGCAAAACTCAGCCTCAAAGTGCATGTCTGGGTGGGCATTGAAATTAAGTGATCTTTTGGAATTTTCTAGAAAAAAAACTTGATATCAAGTTGATATACTTGATAAACTTGATACAGGTGCAGTTTGTGGACATTCTTTCCCAATTAGATTTTTAAGGACCTTCACTATCATCCCCGCTGTTACTTTGAGAGCCCTGAGCTGGTTATGCATAGTTTTCTGATATATGAGAGATACCCCCAAATTATCCTCTTTTCTTTTTTTTTTTTTTTTTGCGGTACGCGAGCCTCTCACTGCTGTGGCCTCTCCCGTTGCGGAGCACAGGCTCCGGACGCGCAGGCTCAGCGGCCATGGCTCACGGGCCCAGCCGCTCTGCGGCATGTGGGATCTTCCCAGACAGGGGCATGAACCCCTGTCCCCTGCATCGGCAGGCGGGCTCTCAACCACTGCGCCACCAGGGAAACCCCTCTTTTCTTTTTACCATGGGGCCAGGGCTGGCTTCATGGGCATGTGACTACCTTCTACTTAGAAGATCCTCGAACTTGGTCTAATGCTCTGCACTTGCTGTCTTGAAATCGTAATAAATTTTGAACAAGGGCCATGCATGTTCATCTTGCGCTGGGCCCTAAAGTTAAGTAGCCTGTCCAGAGTGGAGGGCTAATGCATGACATATGTCACATGTTAAAGTGATCCTGTTGATTCAATAAGCACAACTCATTTGGCACTAATCAAAGTCTAAGTGTGGAATGAGCACTTCCCTTATTGTGTGAATTTCTTTCATTTCCATTTCTTTCCTTTTTTGCAATGATGGAAAAATGCTCATGATAGCATTATTCATGTCTTTGAGGAGTGATGAGATGTTAAATACTGAAGATTAATTTTGCTGACAGTGGTTACAAAATTCCTTAAGTGAAGGCAGTCTCTATTCTAAGAGATTGAATAGGAATTCTTGATGTTTTCTGTTAACAATCTGTGCAGTTTTGTTGTGTTAAGTATTTTATCATTATTAAAATGTGGCACAGGTATTAAAAAGTGAAATCGGGGCTTCCCTGGTGGCGCAGCGGTTGAGAGTCCGCCTGCCAGTGCAGGGGACACGGGTTCGTGCCCTGGTCCGGGAGGATTCCACATGCCGCGGGGCGGCTGGGACCGTGAGCCATGGCCGCTGGGCCTGCGCGTCCGGAGCCTGTGCTCCGCAATGGGAGAGGCCACAGCAGTGACAGGCCCGCGTACCGCAAAAAAAAAAAAAAAAAGTGTAATCGTTTTTTTGTATTTGGGACTCCTAGGAACATATACCAAAAGAACCTATCCTTTTTTTTAATAATGTAAAATAAATGTGGCCCCTAGCCATTATACGGCTAAGCAAGTGTAGTCTGTGAAAAGATGCTCAATGTCAGTAATCATCAGGGAAACCCAAGTCAAAGCCACGATGAGATGTGACCTCATGCCTTTTAGGATTGTCATTATAGAAACAAAAAAAAAAACACAAAGAACAAACAAACAACAAAAAAAAACCCTCAGAAAATAACAAGTGTTGCAAGGATGTGGAAAAATTGGAACCCAAATACATTGTTGGTGGGAAAAATAGTGCGGCCACTATGGAAAACAGTATGTAATTTCTCAAAAAATTAAAAATAGAACTACCATATAATCCAGTAATCTCACTTCTGGTATACAGCCAAAAGAATTGAAGTCAGGAGCTCAAAGAAAGATTTATACTCCTATGTTCACTGCAGCATTATTCACAACAGCCAACAGGTGGAAACTACCTAAATGTTTATCCATGATGAATAGATAAAGAAAATGTGGTGTATACACACAATGGAACGTTATTCAGCCATGAAAAAGGAAGGAAATCCTGCCATATGCTATAGCATGGATGAACCTTGAGGACATTATGCTAAGTAAAGAAAGTCAGTCACAGAAGGACAAATTCTATGTGATTCCACTGATGTGACATGTCTGAAACAAACTCACGAAACCAGAAACTAGCATGGTGGCTGCTGGGGGAGGAGGAAATGGGGAGTTGCTGTTTAATGGGTATAAAGTTTCAGTCATGCAAGACGGAAAACTTCTAGAGATCTGTACATTGTGCTTATAGTTAACAGTACTGTACTGTGTACTTAAAATTTTGTTAAAAGGTAGATCTCATGTTATGTGGTTTTTAACCACAATTGATTATTTTTTAAATTTATTTTTTAAATTAATTTTTATTAGAGTATGGTTGCTTTACAATGTTGTGTTAGCCTCCACTGCACAACAAAATAAATCGGCCATACACGTACAGATATCCCCTCCCTTTTGGACTTCCCTCCCTTTTAGGTTACCATAGTGCACACCACAATTTAAAAAGTAAAAAAAGAAAGCGTAGTCAATTCTTCTCACCAAGGGCCCCATAAGCTGGGCCCATTTGCATGTTAACTGATCTTCTGTGGTATATCTTGATGCCTGTTTCCTTATCAACGTCAACATTCACACACTCACTGAGTTAGTGTAGATTACTTTAATCTAATTTTAATTGGTGTAGTGAAGTTCTATGCAGTTATATCCCCAAACGGGTGGGGCTAGGGGGTCTTGGTTCCCTTTACTAGGCATGCTGCAGTTGCCAGGAGGGGGAAGTACAGTATTTTTCTGCAGATGGATACAATATGAGCTTTCTTCTAACTTAACTGGTGATTGGAGGTGTTTGTATTTACCTTTGACCTGCTTCCAACAAGCAAGCAAGAGGTGACAGGTTTCCCGCTGTTCTCTAGGTCAGGTCCTGTAGTAGCCGTCTTCCTGGGACTCACCTGGCTTTTTAGCTGCCCCATCTCTAAGCGTCTCCTGAACTGTGGGAGGTCCTCTGAAAGGGGTAAGCAAGACTAAACTCAGCAGATGGAGTTTGTCACTTTGTTAAAATCCTCTAAATTACAGAGGGATGTTTAGACATTGTTGCACAATATGATTCTTACTTATTGATATATGTATACATATTTGGACCTATGTATTTTATAATGAAAATAATTTACCTTTGGGGTTCTTAGTTTTGCTCACTTTCATGGTAGCTTGCATGGCTCCAGGGCTTTACCAGTCCCCTCATTCATGCAGTTCGCCATGTCACTTTTCATGACCCTTCCCTTCTGACACAGGGCTTGGCCACGCGACTCGCTTTGGTCAACGGGACGTCAGCTGATGTAATACAGGTAGAAACTTGAAGAGTACCTTGCAGTAATTGGGCTTGCTCACTCCTACCCTCTGTCATGTCCATGAGAAGGACATGCCTGGGCGAGCCTGCAGGTTGCTGAGCTGAGCCAACCTGGAATGACCAACTGACAGCCCAGCACAAAATAGCAAATCTAGGTACCAACCTGCAGCCAGGCCTCAGCTGAGTGCGGCCAGATCAGCTTAACCTCATAGACTCAGGAGCTATGTGTATTGTGATAATCTATTGAAATATTATGATTGTTCATTGTGTAGAATTATTGTGGCAATAGATAACTGATCCAGTCACTATTATGTCAGCAGGAGGCACGTTTCTATTCAGGAGACCAGGAAGGATATGTGGAATGATGCCCTAAAGATTCTCCTATAAATGTAAGACAGCCTGTGGGAGTGATTGACATAACCACGTGGGACAGAATAATCAGAGAACCACTCCATACTCCCTCAAAGTAGAAATATAGAAGAAGTGTAAGAATTGTAGTCGAGAATCCAAATAAGGGTAGTGACTGTGTCTGTCATCTTTGTGGCTCCAGGATCTAATAACAGAGAACGTGGCACTAAAAGGGAAGGAATGGATGGATGTTAGTTGAGCAGAGTGGAACATTGACATCTCAGTTCTGGTCTATAAAATCCAGGGCTGCCTGGCCCTATGTACACATTTTCTGAAGCATCTCATTTCCTTAGGGTGGTGGCTGAACAACTGGATGTTGAGATTTATTTCAAACATCACTACTTGGGATTTGGTATAACTTAGCTTGAAATTTCTCTCTGCTGAACAAATCCATTTTATAGACGTTATGCAAAATAATAATGCAAATGTTATTCCAGAGCAAGTATTTAAAATATTTTAAAGAACAAATGATTTTATTCACCCTTGCTTCCAGAACAGGCACAAATATCTATTTCTAACATTTGGTTCCTTGGAGGCAATATTTAGTTAATTCCAAATACAGTTTGCCCTCTGTATCCATGGGTTCTGCATCCATGGATTGAAAATATTCCAAAAAAAATGTCTTGTAAGTTCCAAAGAGCAAAACTTGAATTTGTGGCGAGCCAGCAACAATTTACGTAGAATTTACATTGCATTAGGTACGATAAGTAATCTAGAGATGATTTAAACCATACAGGAGGATGTGTGTGGGTTATATGCAAATATTATGCCATTTTATAGAGGGGACCTGAGCATCCTTGGACGTGGGGGTCCTGGGACCCATCCTCCTCAGATACCGAGGGATGGCTATATCACAATACAGTTTATACCTGAAAATAGTTAACTTCATTCAAAGCACTGTTTATGTTTTAAAAAAATAACAAGATCTGGTTTCACTTTCAGCAAGTACTATTTACAGTGAAGTTTTATGACACTTAGGAAAATATTAACCATGGAACTCTTGCTTATTTTGAAAGAGTTTTTTTTTTTTTAAGAATTTTATTTGGAAATCTTAAAATTTACAAAAAATGCCTTCCAGGTAGGAATGTTATTGGAATGATCTTGGTGGATTATTTCTCCCCACCTGGAAGTAGGCTCATTACAAAAATGGATTTTGTTAAGTGTTTAAAAACATTGCATGAGGTCACCTTTTACCATTCTGTCCCTTCCTCAACATGTCATTTCTTATCCTTCTTGTAAGAAAGAAGCAGCCACAGAGGATTCTGGAATTGCTGAGCGTCCTGGAACAACAGGCCAGCAACAGACAAGGCCGTAACTGGTAATTTCTATACCTGTACTTGAGGTAGGTAGATGAACTAGGGATCCTAATTTCTGATTTGACCCATTCTAACAGCCCCCATTTACTTCTGGTGATTCTTGCCTCTTCTCCTTAGTGGCTCAGTGATGACCCCTTTTTCACAGACAGGTAAACTCTGTCTGTGAAAAGCCAAGTGGTAGATGTTTTTGGCTTTGCGGGCCATCTGGTCTCTCTCACAACTAGTCAACTCTGCCACTTTAGCAGCCATGGATAATATGTAAACAAATGAAAGAGGCTTGCGTTCCAATAAAACTTTTTAGACATTTTATGTAACACTTTATGTGTTATGTAATTTTTACATATCACAAAATATTACATATCACAAAATATTACCCTTCTTTTTTTAAAAAAAATTTAAAAATGTAAAACTTGTTCTTAGCTTATAGATCATACATTTTATGTAACACTTTATGTGTTGCGTAATTTTTACATATCACAAAATATTTACATATCACAAAAGATTACACTTCTTTTTTTGTAATTTTTACATATCACAAAATATTACACTTCTTTTTTTTTTTTTTTTTTTTTTTGCGGTACTTGGGCCTCTCACTGTTGTGGTCTCTCCCGTGGCAGAGCACAGGCTCCGGACACGCAGCCTCAGCGGCCGTGGCTCACGGGCCCAGCCACTCCGCGGCATGTGGGATCTTCCTGGACTGGGGCGTGAACCCGTGTCCTCTGTATCGGCAGGCGGACTCTCAACCACTGAGTCACCAGGGAAGCCCTACACTTCTTTTTAAAAAAAAATTTTTTTAATGTAAAGACTGTTCTTAGCTTACAGATCATACAAAAAGAGGTGGTGAGCTGGATCTGGCCCAGGGCCATAATTTGTCAACCCCTGACCTTAGGTTAACTAGGCTGATGGGTCAAACTGAATGGGATGCCTCAATTAAGAGCACAGATGCTGAAGGCGGACAGACTAAGTTGGAACCTCAGCTCTGCCTTTTACCATCTGCGTGATCTGGAGCAAATAAAAAAATGGGAACGCTAACCCTCCACTTCAATGCTGCTATGAGGATTCAATGTAATAATGGAGATGCCATGCTTGACACCTTATAAACACTGTATACATACATGCTAGCTGTTTCTGTTATCATTGTTACTTATCACAGTTGGAAATCCTGGTCTATTTCAAAATATACGGAAGAACTAGGCTGACCCCGTGGAATCAGAACTATGGGTTCTAATTTGACCCACTTGCCTTCTGTTGGGGATTCTTTAATGTTTTTGTTCTTGCAGTGGGCATGACAGTTCACGCTCATGCGTCTCTATGTGCATTCAGATCTTGAAATTCCCAAATAAAGCCCCAGCATTTCCCCCGATCTGTTATTTACAAAATCATTGGCAATAAAGTTAACCGATGATAATATCTCCCCCCAAATCCTTTATGAGAAAGAAATAAATACCCTAACCAAAAACTTTAAATGTTGATCATTACTTTATAAAAGGAACCGATTTTTTTTTATTTGGCAACAACACCGACCCTGACGCCCTGGCGGGTCATGACTCTGTGTGACCACCCCTACCCCGAACAAGCAAAGCTGAAGATACTACTGTCCTGAGCTGAAACAGTGACAAATGAGCTTATTTCAAAGGAGCCCCTTTAGTGCTGTGCTTCTCTCTCTGTGGCTGACTTAGCTTCATAAAGGTAGACTGTGTTGCGTTCAAAGCCCATGATATAAGAGAAGCTGTTTTAAATTATTACTATTTATAGGAAGGGAAATACACTCAGTTTGAGTAAATTATGCTAAATTGGTATCACATGCTAATAATTATGTTTTCAATAATAGTACCCTAAATCTTTAATAAGCCTTAAATGCAGTTTTTATGTTACATAATGCCAAGTGGCAAAACTCTTTTATTAATAAATTGGCAAGGAGCTGAGGAAGTAATGTCATAGTTTACTGTATATTCAGCAACATACAGTTCATCCATGGATAAATTTATACTCAAATGTGCTTTCTTGGTACATAAAAATGTTAGCCCAAAACAACAAACTAACAAAAATCACCCCCCAATCCAAAATAATGAGGCTTTAAAAATATATGCCCATCTTCCCTGGTGGCGCAGTGGTTGAGAGTCTGCCTGCTGATGCAGGGGACACGGGTTCGTGTCCCAGTCCGGGAAGATCCCACATGCCGCGGAGCAGCTAGGCCCGTGAGCCATGGCCGCTGAGCCTGCGCATCCAGAGCCTGTGCCCCGCAATGGGAGAGGCCACAACAGTGAGAGGCCCGCGTACCGCAAAAAAAAAAAAAAAAAAATATATATATATATATATATATCTCTCTCCATGATTTAAGCATGGCTAATTTTGTTTTAGTATTTTAATAAGGAAAACACATCTGGAAAGTCTGTAGCCAAGATGTAAATTCAGCACACAAAAAAATCAAGAGCAGGGATGACTTTTTAGAGCCTCGTTTAAAACTGAAGGGCTTGGGTTTCCCTGCGTCAGACTAGGTAGTTTAACTTCCTGAACAGCCAGGAAAATCGTTGCTTCTGTTAAATATGTTTTCTGAATACCAGATTACGAGATGAGATCTTGTTAGCATGGGCACTAATTCCAAATCTTATTAAACTTCTGCTATTACCCGTAAAGCTTGTTCAAGGTGAGGAAAAAATTTAAAAAGAGAATAATAACAATCACGCAGCTACTTGAAAAGACTAACTGTAAGCAAATAATCGAGGAAATATTATTTTGTCTGTTCCAAATTATCTAGGGAACTACCTAACTACCTACCTCAGGGTGCAAGCGAGGCGTCTGTCCTGAGGTGACTATAAATCCCAGATTTTAGGAAAGGTAACCCTAGGAGACAGGCATTAGTACCAGGGAGGGTAAATTCTGAGGCCAGAATTTATGGCACGGTGATGGACTTCATCATTGACTTCCTGGCCCAAGGGCAACTCACCCCACACCTTTCTGAAGAAGGGAAGCATTGAGATTGCTTTGAGAGCAATTAACCTTATGTCCTGTCAAATAGATGTAGCCTCTCACCTCTGAATGTATGTACAACCGTACCTTCAAGAGTAACATTTAACGCAGGTGCTGTTGCCCTGCCCAAACCAGTTGTGAAATTTACGCGATGTGAAATATCATTACCAATGGGATGAGGCATTGAGCAGATTTCAGTGTCTAGGTATTGCTCAACTGCTGGTTTGACTGACTCAGCGGTGAATTTTTTTCACCCAACTGACCTAATTTTGGGTTAGCTCAGCGGGCGATGTGTGGACATGGAGGTCTGTTGACAGCGTTGTTGGAAGAAAAGTCAGGTTCTGGACACAGAAAATGATGAGCTGGTCTTCAGCCCTTCAAAGCACTTCTGCTTCTTGTTTTGTCATTTCGCAAATCTCTCCCAGCAGGGAACTGCAGAGAGTACACAAAAGAAAAAAATGGAACAGAAACAAGCCTGCTCCTGTCATCTCTGTTGATTTTTCACTTAGTAGACTTCTTTATGGATTAAAAAACTTTTTTTTCTGCTTCTTGTAAAGCAATGTTCATTGGAGCTTAGCCAATAGATGGTATCACCCCTTCCAGAGTCTATGCTATGGGTGGCCTATGGAAGCATATCTGCTCAAGGCATTCATGCAAATTATTACTTACTGCCCTATATGCTCATAAATTAATAGCTTCTCTGTGGATGAAAAACAGAAATTAGACAACCATTAAGGTTGAACAATGTTTAAAGAATATTAAATATTAATATATGAAATGAAAAAATATTGCAAGTGATATCAGTAGATATGCCAAAAGAATAACAAGCCAAACCTAAGAATGCAAATAATAAAAACATGTTTTCAGCTAGATATTCTGGATGGTTTAGTATTCAAATTAAAGTCAATTTTTTTCCCCTTTCAGTAAAAACAAAACAAAATATTTACCGCTGTTGTCATATTGTGTGAGCGTTCATTTTCATACTCAGAGCAAAAATGAATTTAAGGAGAATAAACTAGTAAGAAAGTGTGTGTTATTTTGGTCTTTGTGCTTGCGAGAGAATTTTCTTTGCAATATTGAAAATGTATACCGTGAGTATTTAGAAAAAGCAGTTTTCATCAGTCTGCAACTTTTTTCTTCATCCTAGCATTTTAATAAATAATTGTCAAGTTGGCATGTGCATCCTAAGGACTTTGTCTGCCAGATGCTATAAAATTGGAATAGAAACTGGCAGAAGACTCTTCTGGGTGGAAGGAAGGCGTGAACAGTTGCTCTTTGGGTGAGTGGGCATGGTCACTGGTCTTTGGCAATAAGAAGTTTAGGAGAAAAGTTTCCATGACCAGACGCCTGCCCTTAAAATCCACTGTATTTCCATTTGGCAGATTTAACATCAGGGGTATTGATTCTGCACAAAGCAACAAGCCTAAAAGAGCTCTAGCACTGGTCTTGCCCCTACTTGGAATTGGTTGTGAGGTCTTAGGCAAGGGAACCTTGTAGACCCCTTCCTCATTTATTACATGGGGCTAATAATGCAAAACGTACAGACTTCACAGAGGTGATGGATTTGGTTGGTCAAATAATACAAAACCCAAACAATCACTGTCGTACATTCAGTCCTTCAATATCTTATTTACGGAGCATGTACTTTATGGCAGGCACTCAGTCAGTCACTGGGGGTCCAAGGCTGAATAATTCAAACATGACAGCAAACATGTTGATATCATACAGACACTGCATTTCATCCTCACAACCACATCATGAAGTAGATACCTCAAATTAGTCCTTTTTACAGATGAGGAAGCTGAAGTACAGGGAGGTTAAGTGACTTGTCCAAGGTCACATGCCTAGTTAGTGGCAGAGCTGGGACATGAGCCCAGACAGCTAGCTCCAGGGTCTACACTCACCACTACTCTACATGGACCCTAAGACTGTCTCATTTTTCCAGGCCCTCAGTGTCTCATGGCAGACTGTTTGTAAGAACAGTCCGGATGCAGTAAGAGTGCTGTGCCCATGCATCAGGGTGGAACCCCAAGGGGTGCCTAACCCAGCCTGGAGCGAAGGTGACTGTGTGTGTGTATCCTGGTGATTAGCTGGGTACAGGCTACGGAAGGCTTCCTAAGATAAGCAAGACCTCAGGTGCGTCTTAAAGGATAGGCAGGATGAATAGGAAGGGCGTTTTCGCTGAGCTTAGAAGAGCAAGACACAAAGGCCAGAATCAGCATAGCACATGCAGGGCCACGAAGCTGTGGTCATGCTGGGAGTGATGCCAGCCGATGCCGGAGGTGTGGGCGCGGCCAGATCTCAGAGGACCCTGCCTGCCAGGCTCAGGAGACATAGTGGGAGTCTAACATAATGGGAGACCACAATGATGAAGATGAACGGTAAGATCAGGCTGCAGAAAGCCGTGTAGATTGCTGCGTAGAGAAAGCAGGGGGGCAGTGCAGGCCGCAACACAGGCAACTCTGGGAGGTACTGAGGGTCTCTAAGTCCTATAAAGAGGGATCCAAATGCCAGTGCTTTTCAAATTTCAATGTGCAAATGACTCACCTAGGGCACTTGTGAAAACTCAGGTTCTGATTCAGGTGGTAAGGAGGGGCCACTGAAAGTGTGCATTTTTTTTTTCTTGGCCTCACTATGAGGCTGTCGGGATCTTAGTTCCCCCACCAGGGATCAAACCCGGACCCCCTGGCAGTGAGAGCACTGAGTCCTAACCACTGGACCACCAGGGAATTCCCAGAAAGTGTGCATTTGTAACAAGCTCCCAGGTGATGCCCACACTGCCAGTCTTGGGCCGCACCTCAAAGAGCAGGGCCATCATGGAGTGTCCACAGCCTGGAAAGTAGCTCTTTGTTCTCTAAGAAACTCCTCGGAAATAACTCCAGAGAATATGTGTGAGCTGGTACATCCCAGGGTTGCTGCAAACTATCTTCCGAGCCAGCGATTGGCCTAGTTTGATTAAAGCTGCAACCTCCTTATTCCTGAGAAAAACACAGGTCGTCCTCTCCCAGGCATTTGTGTTCTTCCACCCCCAAGACCTATTTCCAGCCTCTTCCTTTATTTTCTAGGAAAGTGGGATTAAGGGAACAAGGAGGTCAGTGCAGAGGAGAGAAAGCCTATGACACTGATTCCAGGCCCCTTTGCACCTGGTGTTTGTTTATTCTACTAGGTCATACTTCCCCAAATTGCTGTATTGCATACAAGTACTTGAAAAATTCAAGGGAATAAAGATCACCTTAGCTTTGAAACATATGTAGCACCTTTTCAGGTAAGTTGAGGCACACCCAGAGGGGTCACAAAAGGAGAGCTGGGAAACCCTAGCTTGGAGCTTCAGTGAGCTTGAGTTTGAGGGAGGGTGGCTCTCAGTGATTTGTGGAAGACACAGTTTAGGTTTCTCAGGGTGCCTTGGGAGTATCATGTCATCACAACTCTCGACGCCTATGGAAACTCAACACCTCTGAAGAACAGGATGCCCAGAGAGAAGGGACCAGAGGCCTCGGGGATACAGGGACCACACCAAGTTCTGCCAGATGTCCTCCCTTCACCCGTCACCTAGAGAACTGTGAGTATGGCTGAAATGGTTCCAGGGATCTGTGAACAGAGAGCTAGCCTAAAACCAAGGAAGAAAAGAAAAGAAACCCCAACTCAGGATCCATACTAAATAAACTTTCCTAAGAGGTGAAATGAAGTGTGGCAGCAGCTGGCACAGTGACAGCCAACATCTTAAAAATGCCATGGAAGTCATTACCCCAGGATTTAGCTCCATGGACAGACACTTTCACAGTTGCCCTGAGTGTTCCTCTACCCCCCAGCCTGGCAATTGCATGTGACCCCAGGCATCCGGGAGGCCCCAGAAGGCTAAGTTCCAGTCATTCTTCAATGACTTATTTTCTTAGCATCTCTCCCTCAGTTCCAGATGAAAAGTTTATATTATACATGTATTTTCCATTGTGCAAGGACCAAATATGCATTCTAGAACGTACGCGGAAAATATCCAAACGGACAGACGGCATCAACTTAAAAACATTTTTTTTGTTTTTGGTTTCTAGGAATTTTTCTAGTCTTAAGTTGCTGACTTAATGGGAACATGGAAAGATTGAAGGGAAAAAAAAAAAGAAAAATCTGTTGCCTAAAGGCAGCAGAGCTGATTTGAGGCAATTCACTCTCTGGTCTCTCTAGGAATTTATATGGCACGTATCATATCCTAGGTGTGTCCTAAACAATGGTGAACAGGAGGCTAAAGAAGAAAACAATTAAAAAGGAGATTCAGGAAATCATCTCAGGGCACTGGAGGTTGTTACTATATAAATAAAAGAAATCAGTAGGTAGACTCTATCCATTCAAATTCAGTGAGAAACCCATACAGTGCTTGTTTACAAGTTCCTGTCAAGTGTTTACATTTTCTTCAATTATAAGGTGCTACTTTATAACTTTTCTCTTCTTGCTTTGTATAGTTAGATGAAAGCATTGGAAAACAAAGATCGTATCTCTTACTTGAATTTGGTATTACCTGGTATTGTGTGCTCTAGCTCAACGTGCAGAGAGGAATGAACGAGCCCAGGCCAACTGCTTGTCTGTGAATTTACTAATTATTCTGCTAAACCAATGATTTCATTTTACTTAGATGGAAAATCTGGTCACCCTAATTGGAACTTGCCACACTGAAATCTGGGCATTTCTTTCTGCATTTATTTCAATCAGTGGGACACTGCAGCTCCCAACTATCGAAGTTACTAGAGAGACGAAAAATTCATGGCCATGCTTGAATCATGAGGAGTTAGAATTCCCTCAGCCTGTCCCACCATGAAAAAGTATTTTACTACTCTTTATAAACTCCCCTGATTCTTCTATTGAACAAAAAGTCATTCAACAAATATTAATTGACCACCAGATAGTATCCCAAAGACACCAAATATTATTGTAGTTAGAATCTTGCTGAGTTTGTATTCTACCAATACAACTCCGCCCCAAAGGGAGAAGAGAAAGGGAAAAAGGAAATGAGAAAATTCACTTGAAGGAAGCAAAATGTGGCAGTATCTTAGACTGGGTTCCCTGGGAAGAGACTCTGAGATGGAGTGCTGTGTCATCCAAGCTCTTCTGGGGAGATATTAATATATCTGTAAAGAAGTGAGAAAGGGAGGGCTTCCCTGGTGGCACAGTGGTTGAAACTCTGCCTGCCAATGCAGGAGACACGGGTTCGAGCCCTGGTCTGGGAAGATCCCCTATGCCGCGGAGCAACTAAGCCCGTGCGCCACAGCTACTAAGTCTGCGCGTCTGAAGCCTGTGCTCCGCAACAAGAGAGGCCGCGACAGTGAGAGGCCCGCGCACCGCGATCAAGAATGGCCCCCGCTTGCCGCAACTAGAGAAAGCCCTCGCACAGAAATTAAGACCCAACACAGCCAGCATAAATTAATTAATTAATTAATTTTTAAAAAAAAGAAGTGAGGAAGGGAGAATTAGGCTGAGGAGAAGCTGATTCACAGGTGGTTACAGACGAGGCTTCAGCCAATCGTTCAGGGAGCTCTGGAGCTGGGGCGGCCCTTCAGAGTGTTTAACACTGAGGCAGGAAGTCTGGCTGCAGTCTGAGTCCGTCATCAGCTGCTCATTGGCTGTGAGCTGCCACTGGGGAAGGGGTACATGTCCCTGTTACCCAGTGCTATGCAGCAAACTACTCGAACATTTAATAGCTTGAAACAACAAGTATTCTATTCTATCTTACAAATTTACGGGTCAGGAATCCACACAGCATTCAGCGGGTGACGCTTCCAATCTACACATCACTGACAGGGGATGCTTGGTGGTGCCGAGCTGACGGCTGGGCTGATCTGGAGGCGACAAGACAGATTCACTTATCCATCTGGCTCCTTGGTGGGGGTGACCGGAAGGCTAGGCTCATCTAAGACTGTCAGATTGGATCTCCTATGGTTCTGCAGCATGGTGGTCTCGGAGTAGTTGGGCTTCTTGAATAGCAGTTCAGGGCTCCTAGAGAGTCTTTCAAATGAGAGTGGAAGTTGCTAGTCTCTTATGTCTTGGGCCCAGAAACTAGCAGAGCACCACTTCTGCTGAATTCTACTGATCAAGGGAATCACAGAGCCTGACCAGAATTTAAGGTGGATGAGTGGGTGGGGTTCAGCTGTACCTCTCAGGGGGAGGCGGAACCACGAATTTGCCGCCATCTTTAATCCTACCACAGGACACAACGTTTAGGTGAGGCAACTCCCTGCGGTGTTTGGGAATCCTCAGTGAGGGACACAGCCGTAAGCCATCAGCAGCTGGTTTTCCCCGGAGCTGAGGGTTGCATGTGCTGGTGCTGAAGGGGAGACCTGGTGAAGGAGCCAGAGTCCACTGCAGGAACGATGACGCACATTCCTTGCAATTAGCCCTGATGGGCAGTTAACATCGAATTGCACCTTGAGGAAGGGAAAGGATTGACAAAAGATTTGTCTAAGCAAACTTCCCTAGTATCCTTCCACAAGGGGGCTTGAAAGCCTTGTGTGAAGAGCAAGTGGGCACCCAGAAGTTAGCAGAATTATCAACAATAACACAGGATCACCCTTCAAGTCTGCAGATTTGGTGATAGACAGATGTCTGTTGAGTGAATCTCAATGGAACTTGTGCTAAAACCTCTGATCTGTAAGATTCTTGGGGAAAAGAAAGGGAAGACATGGATTTTGGGTCTCTATGTTCTTAGAAAGTTTGTTTCAGCTTTTAAAATCATAGGATAGTAGAGCTGAGAGACACTGGTGACCATTCAGCCCCATTTCCATTTGCAGAAGAGAAAATATGATCCCGAGGGTGAAACCAACTGTTTATTGGAACAGTTTGTTTCACGCTCATACAGCTAGTTAATGCAAAGCAAGGAGCAGAATCTGATCTCCCAACTTCCAGTTCAGTTCTCTTTCTTACTCTAAGTCAGTTTTCAAACAGGAATTCCTCTGGTTGGCGTTGGTGTGGTCTCTGAGGTACCCCAGGAACCTGGGCCAGGGTTGGTCCAAGATACAGGATTTCTGATATACAACTTTTGAGTGCAGGCATCAAAAATGGATAAGGTTATTGCTCTTTTTGAAAACTTGGAAATAATCCTCTTGGAAAGAATACACACTTCGGTGTGTTTCTTATTTTTTTAAAAATCTACATATCCGGGCTTCCCTGGTGGTGCAGTGGTTGAGAGTCCGCCTGCCGATGCAGGGGACGCGGGTTCGTGCCCCGGTCCGGGAAGATCCCACATGCCGCGGAGCGGCTGGGCCCGTGAGCCATGGCCGCTGAGCCTGCGCGTCCAGAGCCTGTGCTCCGCAACGGGAGAGGCCACAGCAGTGAAAGGCCCACGTACCGCAAAAAAAAAAAAAAAAGTCTAAGTCTACATTTCCAAGTAACAGCACCTAATGAAAAGATTAGAATTTCGTTTTGTTTTTGCTTTAGATTCAATCCAGTCCAACAGACTCTTACTTTCCTGTTAAGTACAAGGCTCTTTTCTATAAGCTCCTATGAGCTGATACAATTCCCTCCTCTCAGGGAACTTACCTTCTAATTATGTAGTTACATGAGGTCAGCCCCCTAGAGGTCCTTGAAGCTCATAGATAGTACGGAACTGCTGAAGATTTTAGACCATGGGAGTGTTAGGATTAGATCTCTACCTTTTTAAAGAAGATATTAGAAGCTGTTTCAATGGTCCAGATGAGCACGAAAAGCCGGAAGCTCTGGGGCTAGGAAGGAGGGGCCAGCTTTACTAGGATGTCAAAGGTTTAATGGGAAGAGTCCCAGCTGTAGTTGTAGTTTAATCACCTAGCAGGACGCACCAGAGCTGACTTATTTATAAACAAGATTGCAAAGGCAGCGCTGCAGCAGACAGTCATGTGACTCTTGCTGTCTTGAAAATCCCACCTTAGGTTAGTAAGGTGGTCTCTGTTGTCTAGCAGATGCCTAATAAGCAGGCTTACCTTTCAGTGACAAATGAAAACACAGATACAAACTAATGGACAAAGAAGAGCCCCATTTATCTGTTTGTGTTGCTTGACAAATGGCTGAGCAAAAGCATCTCAGGGAGCGTCAATCATCCCATTTTCCTTTTTTCTTTTTTCTCATTACAGTCATTACTGGTCGCAAAAGACTGCTCACAAAACAGCTAGTGATTATAATTTAATGCATCCTTTCTGAAACCTGCAGGGAAATTAAAGCAGGGAGCCACCTGGGGTGGGGGAATGAGGGAGGGAATGGGACAGGGAAATGGCTTGGCTACATCTGAGGTGATAGCTTTAAGTGCTAATTGTGAAGCACTTCCCGGCTGTCTGACCAGGGCTGACCTTAGGCAGCTTGGGAAAGCCGAGGTCACTCTTCTGCAAATAGAGTCCACTTATGGTGGTAGGGGAGCTCGGGGACCCCGGCTGGAGTCCCCGCTCATTCTGAGGAGTCGAGTGTCGTTCCTGAACTCTAAGGGAACCCCAGAAATGCCTGTCCGTGTCATCCAGCATCCTTACTCAGCTCTGGACCAGGCAAAAATGTGGTTGGTTGACTTCCGCTCACGGGAAGCCACACAATAGGAAACTAAAGCATTTTTTGCCATTATTAGCATGCAACCTCGCCACACTGAGAATTCAGTTGAGAACCAATTTTCTCTCTCTCTCTCTCTCCATTACTCTCCACTCCTCCCTCCATCACTACCCTCCCAAGTAACTTAAGGTCAGATCCCAATGATCTCATAATAAAACCCAAAATCATTGAAACGAAAGATACTCATTCTGCATCTGAAATAATGCTCTTCTGATAACGGTATTTTGCAAACACCCTAAACCTGCACTCCGCATCACAGTAGCCGCTAGCCACATGTGGCTTTTTAATGTACATTAATGTAAATTTAACTTAACTTAAAACTCCCTTCTTCACTAACACTAGCCAATATCAAGTACCCAATGGTCACATGTGGCTACTGGCTACCATACTGTACAGTGCAAACTCAGTGCACAAAATGTAGTAAGACAAGAAGAGTTTTGAGTATTTACTACCTTTTTGATATAATAAATGATAAATTTATACAACCTAATTTTTAAATAGTGACAATGCTTAACAGCCAGCTCACAAAATTCCTGAAAATGCAATAATGAACTCCACAAGCCAGTAAAAGCCAGCTCCCGCACCCCACTGGGACATTTCTCTCATTGCAGAAAGTTCTATTGGACGGTGACGCCCCAAACAACTCATCAGTTTACTAGTGTGGTGATAGAAATATTCAGAATGAGAATAAGACACGCCCCAACCCTGAAACTGGTAGCAAGGATAAAAGACTTTAAGGATCGTCATCTCTCTATCAGTCCTTGCCTTCCTCGGACCTAAACCAAATTCCTTGCTCCTTCTTTGCAGAAGGGAATACGTGCTTAATTGTTTTAGAGTGTATCATCATCCTCCCAGAGGCTTTGCAACAAACTCTCTCCTCTGTCCTCTGGCACACTCCATAAAACTCTTCTTCCTTCCTTTCCTCTCTTCCTCTGACTGTAAACCTGTTTTTTTTTTTTTCTAACTTCATCATCACAGTAAGGCCCGAGGCCCGTGATTATCCAAGTCACCTTTCAATTCATCAACATCCCTGGTGTTTTGCATAGAATTCAGGACAATGCTGTAGGCTGAAACCTCACCAGAAATTTATACACCATAATACTCTTCTGATTCCCCAGGCGTTCTTCCCTTGATTGGAGCCTGGGATCCATTTGCTTTCTCCAGATACCAGAGCTTTCTTTTCCCTGGGTCAGAGAATTCAGAGTGAGGTTTGTTTCAGAATAGAAAAAGCACACAGAAGACTCTTTCTTGTCGGCGAACCCAAGACAGAAGCTTCTTTTCTTTTCTCCAAGAAGAATATGCTCAAGAGAATTTTTGCAGGAGGTAATGCCAGTGACTTTCGCTTTTGTTTTGGCTCAAACTAGCAAATGACATTTGGTCCTGAAGATGAACGTTTCCAGGAGTAAGGGCCAGGGCAGCGGCCTGTTGTTCTAGAGCCAAACCTCCTAACACTCACCGTGCAGCAGCAAACTCCAGGGAGCTTTGGCAAAATGCCGGAGTCCAAGCCCCACTCTCAGAGGGTCTGATTCAATTAGTCTGGCCCCTGCATCAGCATCTTTTAAAAATCATTTTGAATTGTGGTAAAATACACATAAAATAAAATTTACCTTATTAGCCCTTTTCACATGCACAAGTCAGTGGCGCTAGATACATTCACGTTCGTTAGATACATTCAGTTTTATGTTCTCCCCAGCACTGTATGAGAGTTCCGGTCCTCTACATTATTGCTAATATTTGGAATGATCGATAAAAAAATTTAGTCATTCTAATAGGTGTGTAGTGGTATCTCATTGTGGTTTTAATTTGCATACATCTTCTGTGGTGTATTGTCTCTTCAAATAACAGATCATGGGCTTCCCTGGTGGCGCAGTGGTTGAGAGTCCGCCTGCCGATGCAGGGGACACGGGTTCGTGCCCCGGTCTGGGAAGGTCCCACATGTCGCGGAGCGGCTGGGCGCGTGAGCCATGGCCGCTGGGCCTGCGCGTCCGGAGCCTGTGCTCCGCAACGGGAGAGGCCACAGCAGTGAGAGGCCCGCGTACCGAAAAAAAAAAAGTTAGCAGATCACTTGTTTCAAAAAGGGTGGTAAGATTAATAGTCTAACATAGCTATTAACATGTGTTAACATGTCTCCAAAGAGCACAAACACCAGGCAAGAGTAAAAAGTGAAAAAACAGATTAATCTGCTCTTGGTCAAATGAAAATGTTATAGATCTTGAGCCAAAAGAAATATTCTTGGGATTAACTTTTTTGATGCTCTAAACTGATCAAGGTAAAATTGTTTTTAAAGATCAGTCTCAGTCTTTTGAAATAGAGGGATTGCTTTTTTAAATGGACATCAAAACTAGAGGACATTGTCTTAAACTGATACAATGTTATGGCTGGAAGTGATCTCAGTGATGATTAAATTCAGGAGTTATAAATCTTTTATGTTCATAACACATTTTCAAATACAGACTTAAGGTTATTATCTTAAGGGAATTGAGTCACTTACATACATGAAACAAATCAGCAATAATTGCAACTATAATCCCAGCTGCAGAATATCAGTGTCTCAGAGAGTATATGAAGAAATCCACATACACAGTCACAATTCATTCCTGGGTTACTGATTGAAAAGAGCTGGTTTACTGCCCTGACCAAGATATCTTAAGTATTCATGAGACAGAGTTTTCGTAAATTCTAGAAGCACATGATTTTCTATGATGGAGGTGATGTTATGTAACGTGTTTACCGGTTACTTGGAGCAAATTGCACACCACTCTTGATTTTATCATGTGAGCCATTCAGCACAATATCCTATGAAAGACCACCTTGCAGTGGATGAACTTGTCACCAAAGTTCAATTTTAATGTTAGTTTAAATTTAGCAGCATGCCAGTGTGCCTCTGTCAGTCACTGAGAACCGTACAGTCTAAACCCTCTTTTTCTAGATATGACCTTACCTGGGGTCTCACTTTCAGATAAACCAGAACCAGAATGCATATCTCCTCATGACCAGGCCAGTGTCCTTTCCACTGCATCTGCCTCTTTCTGCCTCAATTCAATTAAATAGTTATTGACAGAAAACGATGAATTTAGATGAATTTCCATCTATGAATTTATCTAAATTTTATATCACATGAACAGAGCAGAGGTTGAGCTATACTTATGCTCCCAGGATATCAATAATATGTGATTAGAGTTCTCAGATTTCTTTCTACTCATTTCCTCCATATTCTACATTATGTCCTCTGCCAACATTATTCCATGGAAATGACTGCCTCTAAAATTACAAATGACCTACTTCTCGGAAAATTTCATGGTCCTTTCTCAGTTCAAAGGTTCCCCTCATGCTCTATAGCGCTTAATGCTTTCTTGGCTTCTTATTAAAACTTTATCCACTTTGGGCTTCTATGATGCTAAATTTCTTGGTACCCTTAACTCTTTTCTTGGCTGGATTGTCTTCTTACCCTCTCCACCAATCATTGATGTTTCCTTCTTCTCTGACTTGTATTATCTCTCTATTCTTTTGTCTCTCTATATCTTTAAAGAATTATTTATGTCTTTTAACTGAAAAGACTCAATTGTTTCTTCAATTCTAAAACTTCTTTCCTCCTGGAACTCTTGTTGGACCTGTGTTGGAGCTTTTATATTTACCCTCCTTATCCTTTAGCTTCTCTTTCATATTTTTTATCTCCTTGTCCCTGCATGTTTTACTTTTGGTGATTTCTGCAGTTCCAGCTTCCATTTTTACTAGTCGTGCCTTCAAAGTGACCGCTTAGAATTTTTGTTTTTACCTATTCATCTTTTTCATTTCAATGACTACACTTTTCTTCTTTAAGATTTCTACTTCCTTCTCTTTTTTCTGTACCTTCTTCGTCTTAATTCATAATTGTCTGTATCTCTTTGAAAGAGGGAGAGGAAGAGAGAGACAGAGAATTCCACTTAAAATGAGCCTGAAAAACGTCAGTTCCAAAACATGCAAAAGGAAACACATACACACAGTCACATTCTCATATGTCAACAAACTCAATATTTGGGAGAAAAACTAACCCACAATGAAATGGAAGTAAGAGAATCATCTCAAAATGACATCATAACAATGATGGTTCGTATCCTCAGAAAGGTGAAGAAAAGAATCACACTGATTTTAAAAGAATATAAAATTATGAATCAAAATGAACAAATATGAATAAAAAAGTGAACATGAAAAAGAACCAGCTACCAATCCTGAAAATTAAAAATAAATTATTCATCTAACTCATTAATTATAATAAATAAATATAATAGATAATATATATATATTTACTAAATGTCTGTTTATGTGTCAGGCACTGTTCTAGGTGATGGAAAGAAAATAGTGAAAAAAGGAATAAAATAAAATCCCTGCCTTCCAGGAGCTTGGTTTCTTGTGAGGGGCTATCAGACAATCAGCAAGATAAATAAGGTACATGTATGTTAGATAGTGACAGGTCCTAGTGACAAAAGGAAAGCACAGAGTAGTAGGGAAAGTGCTTTAAGTGTGTGTGTGATTACAGTTTTAAGTAGGGTTATCAGAGATGGTCTCAATGTTGAGTAAAGATATGGAGGAGGGGAGGGAACAAGGTATGTAAATATCTTGAGGGAAGAACATTCTAGTCAGAGGAAACCACAAATGCAAATGCCCCGAGGAGTTTGTCTAGAGTTCTGAGGAATAGCTAGGAGAACAAGATGACTGGAATGTTGAGAATAAGGGGTACCATGAGGACCAGAGAGTGTAAAGCCTTGCAGGCCATCAGAAGAGTTTTGGTTTTCACTCTGAGTGAGACGGGAAGCCATTGGAAGGTTTTAGCAGAGGTGTGACGTGATATGGTTCATGTTGTAACAGGATCACTGTTGACTAAAGGGGTCAAGGGCAGGATCAGGGAGACCAGTTAGGAGTCAATTGCTATAATCCAAGTAAGAAAAGATGGTGACTTGTACCAGGTTGGTGGCAATGGAAGTCATGTGATCATTTTGGATATAGATATGACAGGAATTGTTGATGGGTTCAGTATGAGATGTGAAATAAAAAGAGAAAGTAAGAAGGATCTAAAGTTTTTACCTGTGTAACTAGAAAATTAGTGTAGCTATTTACTGGGATGGAAGAATCAGGCGTGTGGGGAAGATCAGAAGCTCAATTTTAAATGTGAGCTACTTATTAAACATCCAGGGGAGATGCCCAAGGTGGCATTTTGATACACACACCTGTATTCAGAAGAGCGGTCCAGGATGGAGATATGAATTGTGGGGTCATCAGCATATAGCTGTAATTAAAACCATGAACCTGGATAAGAGCTCTCAAATAATGAGTGTAGATAAAAAAGTGAAGAAGTCCAAGGGCTGCCCTGGGGCACTTCAGTACCTTGATGTTGGGGAGATGAGACAGAAAGTAGTCATCTAGGTTACGGATAACAAACTTTATGATGGACACCAAGACAAAATTAGACAATTAGAAGACAGTCTTGAGGAATTTATTGGAATGCAAAGCAAAGATGTTAGAAAATAAAAGCTATGACACAGAGAACAAATGAAAAGACTCTTGAGAACAAATGAAACGACTCTAACATGCATCTACAGAAATTCAAGACAGATAATAGAAAGAATGGTGGAAAAGGAGTATCTGAAGAAATGACTGGAAATTTTCCAGAGTTGAAAAACTAGAGTCTTATGGTTGAAAATACATACCAAGTGCCTAGCAGAATAAATAAAACTATACTTATGTAAATACATCATAGTAACGCTAAAAAATATTTGGAATAAAGAGATGATCTTAAAAGGTACCAGAGGGCATAGAAGAGAAATTACCTTCAAGGAAATAACAATTTGATTTAACGAGGTTTCTCATCAGCAAGAATAGATACCAGAAGACGAGAGAGGAATACCTTTCAAGTCCTAAAAGAAAAATACTTTCAAAGAAGACTTCTATACTCAGTTATCATTCAAGAATAGGGGGGAAAAGATATTTTTATACCTAAAAAAACTAAGAGAGTTTACAAGCCATCTTGTACAAAAAGTAAAGGTAGAGGAAAAAGATAACTTCGAAGAAAATATTAAAATAACTGGTAAACAAAACTGAATACTGGCTGTAGAAAATTACTGATATGTGCATGTGTGTGTTTTAAGATGACAATAAGAAGGAAATGAGAGGAAGGAATTCAGTATGTAGCTAAAGAATGTTAAAGTTCTTGTTTTATTTGAGAAAAAGATAAAGGTACTCGATGATTTTACACTTTATTGAAAAATATAAAGTTAAGGATGTATATTAAATATGTAAAAATAACTACTGAGATATAGAATTAAAATCTATAAATGTCAGAACAAAGAAGAAGCACTGGAAGGGGGAAATAAAGATAAAATGATAGCACTTCTGGTTTCGGCTCTGACATGTAAGAGCTGGGACGTCATCACTCCCATATTTACAACAAGAAAGATAAACAAAGTGGGAGTCAATAACTTTGCGTGGACTTATCAGAGGACCGAAGTTACAGGGTAAGTCATGCCCCTAGAGTATGGAGAGGCAAATCCACAGTCACAGCCCAGATCTGCTGACCTGAAGCAGAAACCTCTGGCGCCATGAATTGGTAGGAACATTTAAATGACAATTTGGACAGATTTCTGGAGGGTGAGGGTGGATTAGTATGAGAGCAGGAAACTTCTAGGAGCTATGTCTTAGGGTTGGTGGTGGTAGCGGGGAGGGGCCATTGGCAAACTCTTTCATTAAGTCCAGGAACTCCATCAGGATCTCACAGTGAAGATCTAGAAAGAGCTCCTAGTGGCCCTGGCTGGGGAAGAGAAGAGTAAACTTTGTGAAACACACTCGGGGCATTCTCCGTAACAGAGGCCGTCTCTCCAGAGTCAGATTTTCCCAGAGCCTTATCCTAGCTGGGGAAGGACATTCTCCCTGCAACATCCTCTGGACTTCCTGTCTAAATTAAGTGGGAGAAAAGCTACACCCTTTGAGAAACACTTGTGCAGGTCACAACCCAGAGGCCAGGCCCCCTAAAAGACTGGGATTAACTGTAAAGTGGATAGAATGCTTCTTCTCCCCTGTGTCTGGCCACCACAGCAAGACAGGTCTGATGTAGAGCAAGACCTATGCCACTAGTCACTGTCTTATTAGAAAGCTATAGAGATTAGAGGGGGAAGTATTACTGTAGGGGTAGATAAATACATCAGTAGAAAGGGTGAAGAATCTGGAAACAAAGGGAAGTAAATGTAGGACTTCACAATTGGGTGTTGAGACAACTGATTTTCCATATGAAAAAATGTAAACTTTGGTTCCTACTTCATACCACATATTATGAACCTCAGATATATGAATGACCTGAATTTGAAAAAAAATGTTAAATTATAGAAGAATAATTTTATGATGCCAAGGAAGAGAGGGATTTATTAAATAAGATATAAAAAACCAAAAGTCATGAGAAAAAAATGACAAAGTTGACTATACAAAAGTTAAAACCTTCTGAATGACCAAAGAAAATAAAGGTAAAAGGAAAGTCAGAAACTGAGATGAATGATTTTCAGCACACATATAAGGCAAATAATTAGTATTTTGAATACATGAAGAGCTTGCATGAGCTGATGTTAAAAAGAGAAATTACTGAAATAGTAAAAATTGGGCAAAGGATGTGATCAGGCAGTTCACTGAAGAGAAAACCTGAATGTCTAACTAAAGTGTATTTCTTAATTTCCAAATATTTCAGGATTTTGTAGTTAACTTCTCGTGAGTTTTGGCTCTATTCCACTGTTGTCAAAGAACACGCTGTATATATGTTCTACACATGTCATACATCAATTATTTGAAATTTCCAGGACTTGACTTGTGATTCAGCACAAATGACTTATTTAATTGCAGCGTTTAGATCAGAAGATTCTATGTTATAGTTGCTCAGTAAACATTTATTGAACTAACGCAAAGTCACAAAATAATTTATGCTCTTTTATTTGTACATTTTCTCAGCCCCTCTGCTCACAGCATCAGAATCCTCTGCGATGACTGTCCATATTCTGTGAGGTACAATGAGAACACTTGGGAATCTGGCTTCGTTTTGAATTCTGGCTCAGCAATTTATGAAATGTCGTAAGCTGAACAAACTTATCTGAATCTGCTTTCTCTTTTAAAAAATGTTTGCAAAAATCTTTTGGGGGGGTTATGGGTAGAATTAGAAATAAAATATGCAAAAACGTTAAACACATTTGTAGGGATGATTGTAGGAGCACAATGTCACAAATTTCACCCAGATGTCTTAAATATTTGCAAACTGGTAGTTCATGCGCATGTTCATAATACCTTCTAGATTATTAATACAATGCCTCAATCTGTCAGAATAAAATACTAATCTGAGCATGATCTTAAATAACACCCATGAATGAGAAAGAAACGCACACATCTTTTATGGCTGCAATTGTGGATCCCTAAGAGATGTTTCTTCCTTGTGGAATTAATTCCAGAAAAATACCAGTAAAACTCCAAGGGAGGGGGAAAAAACCTCCAAAGGGAAAAAGATGGAAATTCCTTGAGTATTTGCGTACTTGACTTAGTGAAAGCATCTAATAAAAATTTCCCAAGTGGACAGCAAATAAAATGAACAGCTGTCGAAAAGTCAAAATCCATTTACATGAATATTGGGCAATACAGGTAGCAGTGCTTGGCTAGCAGTTCTCCGGGAATGTGAAACAGTGAACATATAAATCCTTTGCAATTTGTAGATCTCATTCAAGCTGAATCACCCCGAGTTTTCTAAGTCAGCTGGTGCAGCTGCCAGTTGGCGAGCTCGTGGCTGCGGAACACACCGGGAGCAAATCACACCAGTTCCAGAACTTGGTGTGAGGAGGTCTGAATAAAGGGAAGGTGCTTTGCAACAAGCTTTTCACAATTTAGACGGGAAGTAGTTCATGGATATAAAAGAAAGCAACAAAATATTCTCTCTCATGAAATTTTTGTTTCTAATTTTTAAGTTTAAAAAATGCAAAATGTCAGACTGAGCAAGCTTTCTAGTAAATAGGAAAAGTTATGATTTAGAAAAATGTTTCATCAAATGATCACAAACTTCTACTTCATATCCAGAAAAAGATGTCTTCTTATCTTCTTTATTTTAAAGGTTGATTTGCTTTTACCTACTTTTAGTGTTTATGCTAAATTCTTGTCACTGTACCTCTAACAGTGAATTTTTGTTTTAAAGGATTTTGCTACCTTGGATGATATTCTGCCTAAAATATTTGCTCAGGGTGCTGACCCTCCTGTTTCCTTCATTGTTATTGGATGTTATGTCTCTAAAACAGTGTTTTTCCGTCTGAGGTCCTCAGATGCTTGGAGGTATACTCTTGGGTGTACTCCATAACAGTTGTATAGTTTGATGCTCTCTTTTTGGAGATAGCCAAATGTACCGTAAAATTAAAATAGCTTAAAAAGAGAAAAATGGTGGAAGAATTGAATTATCACATGAAACACGTTAGGCATTTAAGCCAAGCTTTTAAAAAGATCTGCGCTGCAGCAATCAGTAAATTTTCATATTACAAGTTTACAACAGTGTTTCAGCAAAATAACCTCATGCTTTAATGTTGCTAATCGGAATTTAAAATTTTTTATTATATTTTATTTATAACAAGACCATTAGCATTAGGAAGTTTCCCCTAGTTTTATGTTTGCATGTTTTTAAGTAACATTAATAATCAAAATCATATGTCAACCTTTGAGGATATAGTTTTCCCCTTGAAAGAAGTCTCTGCATATTTAAGCTCGAAAAGTACTATCTAAATCCCTCTTCAACAAGCTCATGTATTCTTGTTGGAGTGTAGGATGACAAGGCCAGTCAACAAAACATAGCTGCCTAGGATATAAGTATAGGAAGGAGATATTTAGTGGATGATTTGGTCACCTGACACTTTGGACCTCTTAAGGGGTACCTGTGATGGGGCCTTCCCTCCATGGAAGTGAAGTCAAAGTAACTTTTTCTCAGCCGGTTATAGTGGTCCTCTGGTTCCAGCCCTGCTTCCTCTATCAATGTGGATTTAGGTAACTCAACGGGCTTCCTTGACTTAGTGGTTTCTAAATTTTTTGGTATGAAGTCTTTTTTTCAAGAAAAAAGTATCAGATTCCCTATTCGAAAGATAACTGTACTTTTCATGGAGAAAATATATAATCACATAGATCCCATAAATTCAGTAATGCTTTTAAATACATTTTAGGATTGCTTATGTTTTGTATTCCTTATATGCAGGAATATTGCTGATGCAGACTCCTGAGAAGGCTTGGTATGCATAGAGATACAAAGACCACTTGAAAGAATTCATGGTCACTAAGGGTTCGAGGCTCTGAAGTTACAACCACCTTTGTAACTGGTACTGCGTACAGTCTCAGCAGAGAAAAGGAGTTCTCAGCAAAGCGCACAATCACAATGCTTCTTGGCATCGTTAACTTGGCTCTCCGAAGGGCAGCCCCAACCGATAGACTGAGGAATAATTGACAATTGAAATGAGTTAAAGTCGTCTGAGTTGTGCTAATATACATATGTATATACGCATGTATATGTGTGCATGCAAATACACATCAGATGAATATGTATGTTAAATTACATATAAATATTTATACACATATTTAATTGTGATATCACTCAGTTGCAGACCTGGGACAGATATCTGTCAACAAGACTTCAGCAGATTTCCTTATTTATGAAACAGACCCTAAAAGAGAGGACTTCAGGAAGCAGAAAACACATTATTCATTTTAGAAAAATTCTTCACAATCCCAAACGTTGCTGCCCTGCAACGTGCAACAAACAAAACTCAGAGTGGTGATGTGATCTCCCTTAAAAATGGAACGGGCGGCCAGCTTTAGTAAGTGCCTGAATTCCACAACGCTGACGGTTGTCAACTGAAAGAGTAAAAACGTTATCACCTGTTTAAGCACTGCTGACTGATGTATATTCACAAGCAAATCCAAACAGTTGCACCCACTTTTCAAGCTTTAGGGAAACCAGATGAGACCAGTGTCTCAGAGATATGCTATCAATGGATATTGTCTCTCTTTTTTCTTTTTGCAGCAGAGTAGGAGAGGGAAGGAAGAATTGCATTAAAACGTAATGTTTGTCACCAGCTGTGATGTAAAAGGGAGAAGAAGAAGGGGGAAGAAAGGGAAAAGTTCCCAGCCCGTTGCTAGCTCAGGTGTGGAGCTCTCTGAATACATTGGTAATGCGAGGGGCTGATTAGTCTGGAAGGCTGCCTACAGGTTAGCAGGCCTCATTTCAAATCTCTGACAGCAATATGTGCCGTTTCATGCTTCATCCTCATTCCCCGTGTTCAACACAAACTGGGGTCACTCTATATATGGAAATCACTGTCTTCAGGGCAAAAAAATTAAAAAAGGTGAGATTGCCGCTTTAACCTCACTGGCCTCAGAAAATATGTTTTAGTCCGATACATTATACTAGTAGGAATTATTTATCAAGAAGATACAAGCTTGATATTTCAGAAATAATGAGATGCTCTGGTTTTGCAGCTGAAATTTTATGGTCCACAGAGCATCAGCGATGGATCCGGAGGAATGAAGTAAACTTGCAATGAATGGTATACACCATGCAGCCAAAGAAAACCGGCTGTGGGAAGGGTAATATGAAAGTTATAACACAGTACAAGCTTTCTATAGCTAAAGTTCCTTTGCTGTTAAGAGAGGAAATATATTTTAAGGAATGTTAAAAAAAGGTTCACACATCAAAATCTTTCAGGCTTTCCTTCCTGATATTTTATTTGGCAAACGTCCTACAGGATGAGGAAGCTGTAATAAACACTACAGTCTATGGTTTACATGAACTATTAAAAAATTCACAGCAAAAGAATCTGACTTGTCATCATTGTGTAATGTGCAAGCTATCGCAAGAATAACCCACAGACACAGCAATTAGAAAATGCATAAACAAATGTGATAGTGTTTTTTTGAAATGTAGATTTTTGCTTATATACTTCCTGGTCCAATTGCCCGAATAATAAGAAGCCATTTGTCATATTCTATTTACAGGACTTGAAAGGATGCCCCCTAGGAAATAATGGGAAAACACTAATGTAAAGAAGCCAGCCTTCCACTAGCCACGCTGCATGTGTATCCTTCCCCCCACCTCCAAATTCTGGTCTTTCCTGGTTCTAGAGCCACTTCCCAAGGTCTTTTAGATGGCTCACAGTACAGCGACACAGAGGAGCAGGACTTGCTGAACCCCAAGCCCAGCAATTTAAATTATCGCCTGGCGGTTCTGGTCCCCCTGGGATATTTAGCCAATAAGTGTAATCACGAGAGCTCTTCATTCAAGCACCCAGCTTTGCAATGCATGCTTCCCAGCACAGAATCATAGAAAATAAACATCAACTATTTAAAACTCTTTGCAAATGTAATTACCTAAAGTAACAGGTTTTAAATCAGTCTCTCACAGACTTGTGCGTTTTCAGTGTCAGTCAAGGTCACCAAAAAGCATTGATTAAATACTTCAGGGCAACGGGTGCTGTGTTAGGCTGTGTACTAGGTATCAAACACACAGAAGAACCTCTGTACACCTCGTTTTCTCAGCTGTAAAATGGACATAGCAACACTTACTTCTCAGAATTGTTATGAGAATTAAATAAGTGAATATATGCAGAGCACTTAGGACAGGGCCTGGCACACATGTAGAAAGGCTTGTTAAGTATGGTCAGTTACCTTTAGTGACAACGATGACTAGTTGATCCCAGTATCTCTTCTTTCTTGGTGACAGAATACCTGAATTTTAACTGGCCACGTGGAATCAGGACTGTTTTTCTCAGCCTCCTTTAAATCTAAGTGTGGACATATATGGGGCCAATGGTTTATAGGAAGTGTCATGTGCAACTTCCAGGAAGTATTTTTAAAGTGCTATCTGGAATGAGGTGTTATGGCTGGAGATCAAGCAGCCATTTTGAAACATCATGGGGAAGTTATATGCTGAGTACAAGAGTGCCTAAAAGGAGGCTGGGACCATGGCAACTTTACAAAACAGCTTTACTAGCCCTCGACTTCCTATCTCTGGGGTTCTCTCATATTGGAGAAACAAAGTTCTATTTTGTCGAAACCACCATTATTTTGGGTTTAGATCACATGCAGCAAAACACTTCTGAAATTAAATGTTCCTCAACAATTTTTTTAAATGGAAAAGGAGTTTGCTGGAGAGGACATTGGAGTCCCAGGCACACCTGCTGCGGCAGATATCTCAAAAAGATAAGGTCTTGGCTGAGACAGACAGTTATATATTAATACACAAAAAATATTTAACATACCAGGCATTTATAAGTCAAGAACAACCCCTAAGTTTCATTTTCACCTTCCTTCCGTTTAAAACAATTTTAATGGCCTTGGGCCCTGCTCTCACCTGGGAGTGGTCCTAACCTTGGGTATAGTGAGTGCCAAGCTGGAAGGGGTAGCAACCTTCAAGAAAAATTGAGACAATTTCTCCCACAGAAAATATTGTTCTCAATTGTATAAAAAGGTAGAAGTCTATGGTCTGTCAATGACCATCTAACCCAGATACATTTCAATCACAACTTTTCATACTGTACTGTGGGCTGCAAGATGGTTTCAACAAATACAACAAACCTGATTTAAAATTTTTACAATGTTTTAAATTGTATCATATATTATTTGCTTGTATACTCTTGCAATTTTATTGGTGATCCCTTACATTGCATCTTACGTATTTGTACATCTTTAAAAACATTTATTTAAAAAAGAAATCATATTTTGCTCCCTGCTACAGACACTGCGGGCTGTTTATCCAGTATCTATCTATTCCCTTTCCTTCCTTGCTAACTCCAATTTTGTTCAGGATAACAATAGGCCCAATTAAGGGTAGTATTCAGTTTCCCTGATCCCATAAAGATAAGGGTGGCCACATGACAAAGTTTTGCCCAATTAGAAATGAGTGCATGTCTAATGGAGGAGGGGTGGGAAATCTTTTGCTTTTTCCTGCTTCAGATGTTAATGTTGCCTGGAGCTGCAGGAACCATTTGCCTGAGTTGACAAGCCTGAGGACAAAAGCCAACATACTAGGGAGAGTAAAGCAGAAAGGCAGAAAGAGTCTGGTCTTCTCATAACACAATTGAGAAGATGAATGAACACCCTCAATTACTTACCCCCAAACCTTTTCACGGACAAAAACAGCCCGTTACTTGTTTAAGCCAACGTTAACTAGTTTTTTATTACTTACGGTCCAAGACACTCCTAACTGATATACTCTCAAGCAAATGAAATAAATATAAAAAGAACCCCAAATTCCTTTTTTAGTTACTCCACACCCAATATGTGCACAGATGAAAATTTTTAATGATTTTAGTCTACTATTTTGAATTCAGCACATGTATTTCTACTTCTACTTCCAGATTTCATTAAAATGAAAGTAAAGAAAAATTTTAAAGTGTAATCCCAAGTAATGAAGAGAAACTGAAAGGGTTTGTAAGTAAATGAGGGATTAAAAACATTTCTAGATGAAAAAGAGGGAATGGAAAGTACTGACCAAGACATAAGATAGAGGTGGCTGCAGTCCATAATATATGTGGAAGACACACCACCAAGGAGAGACGGAGCCACCCTGACAGAATCCTGGGGAGATGCCATACTTAGATAAGGCAATTACAAAAGAGATCTATTGTGAGAGGTGTGACTTACAGCAGGGAATTACTTATCAGTATATGCTCACTTTACCCAAGAAATCTCCCAGCTGATAAGCACTGCCTATCGACATTGAGCTCCTACAAGCCCTCCCATGGCCTCATTCTTAAATACAAATGGTCAATCAATACTAAGTGAAGTAAGTCAGACAGAGGAAGACAAATATCATACGATATCATCAGACTTTTCAGTAAGTGCTGGAGTTTAATATAGATTAAATAATTTTAATAAGTTAATAATTATTTTTAATAATTTTAATAATATTATTAATAATACTTGTTTTTAATTTTTAAATTTAACAGTTTTTAAATTTTAATTTGTTAAAATTTAATAATTATTAAATAAAATTATTTTATTAATAATTAAATAAAATTAATTATTAAATAAAATTTAATTATTTTATTAATAATTAAATAAAATTAATTATTAAATAAAATTTAATAATTAAATTTAAAATTTTAATTTTTAAATTTAAAACAATTAAAAAATTTTTAATAATACTTGTTGAGTAGAATTGGGAAAATCACTTTGGAGCTATGGAGAAATGTAATCATAGCACAACATTTGAATCTGCAGTGAACTATATTTACATATTGACCTTGCTTTACTTTTTTCCAATTTTTATTATTTTTTAAAAAACAGTTTGCCCAAATTGGGAGATAAAAGTTGGGGAAGACAGCTGGAGAGAAGGATAGAGGAGCTAGTATCTTTACCTCACAAACTTGGGAGTTAAGATATATTGTTTTCAGTTGACAGAGTGAGAAATGTAACTTTAAGCATATTTATATTTATACAGAGGTAAACAAATAGAAGTAAATCATAGTGATATTAAAATATGGAGATGAGGAATATAAGTGAAACCACATCTCCTTGAAAAATAAAGAAATAAAGGTGAAGTGTATCATTCTGAGACATGGAGATAACCACTGGAAGTACTAAAAGTAGAGATTGTTGAATCCCCTTCACCTCCCTAGCTGGGGGTGGGGAGGCTTGGGCAAGGAACTATTTTCCCATTATAAGCTCTTTCTACTATTTGGTATTTTTTTAAAGTCATATGCATATATTACTTTTATTTTAATTAAAATTCTTTCCACATAGACATTTGCCACCGGAATTGAAATAGATTATCAAATCCAGTTAAATGAACTTAAAGCAATAGATTATTTGCTGTAAAAATATTTTCATTTATCAAGTGTTTCCCCAAGGGAAATGAATATTATATCAAAGAAATCAACTTCTTCATAAAGAATATTTTTCAATAGTAACACTATCCAACTTTTAATGACTTTATTTTCAAAAGGAGATTCCTCATGGTTAGTTAAACTCAAAGCACTTAGAGTACAATTGGGAGAATTTTCAAAAGGAAACCATTGCTCCAGAGGTTTGGGTCTCTGGTACATGGTTGTTTCAACAGGAAATCTGTTGACCAAATGAATTAGGCTCATAACAATCTAAGTATACTGTTAGGTAACACAAAACTAAATTAAATTTAAACTATTCTTGTTTTAAGGCAATCAGCCTTGTGTGTGAGTTTAAACCTTCCAAATATTCCTTGCATTAAAAGAGTGTGGGGGCTTCCCTGGTGGCGCAGTGGTTGAGAATCTGCCTGCTAATGTAGGGGACACGGGTTTGAGCCCTAGTCTGGGAGGATCCCACGTGCCGCGGAGCAACTAGGCCCCATGAGCCACAACTGCTGAGCCTGCGCGTCTGGAGCCCGTGCTCCGCAGAGAGGCCGCGATAGTAAGAGGCCCGCGCACCGCGATGAAGAGTGGCCCCCGCTTGCCACAATTAGAGAAAGCCCTCGCACAGAAATGAAGACTCAACACAGCAAAAATAAATAAATTAATTAATAAACTCCTACCCCCAACATCTAAAAAAAAAAAAAAAAAGAGTGTGGAAAGAAATGTACCTTTTCCTGGAATTCTCTTGCCAGCAGCTCCCCAACCTTGACCAGCTGGCAGGCACCTACTCGTATTTCAGGACTCCGGTCACATAATCTTCTCAATGTCCCACAGAACTCCTTTCTGTTCTCACTGTACCTATACATGCATCTGTCACTCTGTTGTTTATAGGTTTATCCCACCTAGAAGTAGACAGTAAGCACTTGTGAGGTTCTTCATTTCCAGCTTTGTATCCCCTAGTAATAGTAGCCAGTTAATGTTTTTGGGTGGATAGATGAATTTACTCTTCTGCTCAGATCTCTTTTTGATCTGTTTTGCATATATTAAACCCTCAATGCATAATTTCATTAAAAATGCATTAGTAGAAAAGGATATAGAAAAAGATATAGCTAAAAAAAGTAAGAAAATGGCAATGTTGCATTGTCAACTAGTGGACTCACACAGAATATTTTCACATTACCCTACCATTCCTTACTTCCCTCTCTCCATTATTTTCTCACCTCCCTTCTTCTTTATTTTCTACCTAACTCCAAAAAAGTGATTTGAAGTGATGCACAATAAATCATATATACATATAGAGCAGAAATAGCATAAGGAGTAACGCAATTGTACCACAACCAAGAAATGTATTCATTGATCACTCAGGTGCCAGGCAGTGTGCTCGGCGTCAGGGACAGAACAGTGGTATGACTCTGCTCACATAGACGTTACATTCTAGTGCAATAAAATTATTTCATTAACTGGACGGTAAACTTGGTTCTGAGATTTTAAAATGTGAAGAAAAAAGAAAGCACATTAGGATAAGTTGTTCCCATTTTGTGTGATAACATGTTTGGGGAGAGATTCTATATTCCCCCTAGCCATGTACATCAAGATCAAGTGAGAGAATGCATGGGACATGAAAGCGCAGAAAAATGTTAGTTATTGCACAGAAGACATCAAGTAATGCTTCAACAGTGGCTTTGTTGAGGATATTAAAGTATGCTTCCGGGGGACCCAATACCTGAGCACAATATAATCCTCCCAGAACTGGGAAAGGAGAGAGACCCCACTTGACTGAAATTAGGTCTCCATAACTTCTATGGAATGGGGACTCACACTAGAAATTAACTTCATAGAGAAAATAAAGTTACATGTGTTTCACTCCTAAGTGTGTGGATTGAGTCATCCAGACACATGTAGGGGCCTGTCTGGGGTCGCTGGGGATCTTGTATAGTGTGTAGATATCTGCATCATGAACTGATTACAAACCTTGGAATTAGAGTCAAGTCATTGAGCAACGGCCTTGCAGTGAAGAAGAATTGGAGAGCTGCATGACGTGGATTCGTGCAACTCACTTCCAGGGAATGGTTTTGAGGTTGTTTGCAAGAATACTAAGTAGGCTTTAAGCTCCCTGGTCAGACATGGTGTGGTTTGTGATTTGACTTTCATGTGGAGAGCTTGATATCATTTTTTTTTTTTTTTTGCGGTACGTGGGCCTCTCACCGCTGTGGCCTCTCCCATTGCGGAGCACAGGCTCCGGACGCGCAGGCTCAGCGGCCATGGCTCACGGGCCCAGCCGCTCCGCGGCATGTCGGATCTTCCCGGACCGGGGCACGAACCCGTGTCCCCTGCATCGGCAGGCGGACTCTCAACCATTGCACCACCAGGGAAGCCCAGATTACTACCATCTTAAACAGTCATAACACAGATTGATCTTCATGTTTAATTGTACATAGCAGCACTGTCCAACAAAAATACAATGCAAGTCGCAAATGGGAACCACATACACCATTTAAAATTCTCCAGTAGATAATTGAGAGTGGCATGGACATATATACACTACCAAACGTAAAATAGATAGCTAGTGGGAAGCAGCCGCATAGCACAGGGAGATCAGCTCAGTGCTTTGTGACCACCTAGAGGGGTGGGACAGGGAGGGTGGGAGGGAGGGAGACGCAAGAGGGAAGAGATATGGGAACATATGTGTATGTATAACTGATTCACTTTGTTATAAAGCAGAAACTAACACACCATTGTAACGCAATTATACTCCAATAAAGATGTAAAAAAAATAGTAAAATGGAAATTAGTTCTGATAATATATACTATTTAACCCAGTATAACAAAAATATCATTTTAACACATAATTAAAATTTTAAAATTATTGAGATATTTTATTCTTTTCTTTTTGTATTACGTCTTTGAAATCCAGTGTGCATTTTATACTTACAGAACAACTCAATTTGGATGAGCCGCGTTTCAAGCACTCAGTAGCCACATGTGGCTAGCGGCTACCATATTGGACAGCTCAGGTGTATAGTTCAAGACACACCTGTGCCAAAGGTACGGTACAGACAATATGTGCCTTGGGAAGTTAGGAAGGAGCAGAGATTAATGAAGATTGATATTGTCAGGTTGAGGAATTCTTTATGGAACTTAGGATGGGGCTTAAAATTAGGATGGGTGGAAGGGAGGTGAAAATAGGTCATTCCAAGGCAAAAAGGCTCTGGGAACATTGGAAGAGAAGAAGGAAGGGAAAGGAGTAGAAAACCTAACAGTCTTAGAACAAAGGGAGCAGAGAGAATCTAGCCTTGATCTAGTGGTTAGCTGAAAGCAGCATGATGACTGCTCACCATCATTATAATTGTTGCCTCTTTGGATGTGACTCTTACTGCCCAAATTTACACCATGGCCCGGAGTCCCCTCACTTTTCCTCCGCGCTGTGAGTATACACAGCAAGGCTGGCCTGGATTGCATTTCTAAAATGTTAATTATCTATAAGGGTTTCAAATGGTCAGATTTGTTCTTCACTCTGCAGCTTTTGATCCTGCACCCAGCAGCATTTTGTAAGGGTCTCCGGGGGTGGGGGGTGGAACAGAGAGAAGGAAAGAAAATGTCCTCTAAAAACAAAAACAGTATTTTCAGAATTCTACTCTGCTGCTTTCAGACTATTTCCATCAACCCTCTTATTCATTTTGATTTATTTCTATCCATAAGCAGACTAACGCTTCTCTATGCTTTTATTGTTTTTCAAGAATAGACCTTCTATTGGAGGAAAATAATGTCTCCACAACCACCACTTTGCTCAGTGCAGATCTTCATTAATCTGCAGCCACAGAACAGGCTTTTAGCAGCGAGCACTTTGGATGGGAATTGAATTTGATATTGCATTATGGTTGTAGGGTGTCTCACAATAGACTGTGTTCTTTTCTGCGTCTGAGCACAATCAGGGAGACCCAATTAAATAATTTGGTGTAATAATGGAGAACAAAAGAGTATGAGGGCTTAAAGTGAGGGCTTCAGCATTTGTATTCTCCCTTTTCTGTATCATGTTAATTAATTTGCCTCAAAACCAAAAGAAAGAACACAGTGTAGAACAGCACAGCTCAGCTACAACATGTAGACACTTTACATGCAGATACCCTTCCAAATGGACTCAGAAAAGGGTTTCCTAGAGCTGCTGTAACCAAGTACACCAAACTGGGTGGCTTAAAACAACAGAAATTATTCTCTCACAGTTCTGGAGGCTAGAAATCCTAAAGCAAGGCATCGGCAGGGCCACTCTCCCTCTGTGACTCTGGGTAGAATCCTTCCCCGCCTCTTCCAGTTTCTGGTAGGGGGCTGTCAATCCTTGGCATCCCTTGGCTTGCCGCTGCCTCACTCCAATCTCTGTCTCCATCATCACATTCTCCCTGTGGCATTTTCCTCTTCTTATGAGGACACCAGTCATAATGGATTTGAGCCCCACCTGATGGCCTCATCTTAATGCTTACATCTGCAAAGACCCTATTCCCAAGTAAAGTCACCTTCACAGGTATCTGAGGACAAGACATATTTTGGGGAGGAGACACAGTTCACCCCAGAACAGTCAGTCTGTGCACCGTCAAGTAAAAAGTGTAGTTGATGCTCAGGCTGATGTTGAATGATCGCCCGCCTGGTCCAGGTGATAATAGCAGTCTCTGCTACCTGTGCAGTTGAGAAGAGCTCTGGATTCCCATGACAGCACCTTACAGTAAATAATACAACTTTAGAATATTACTGGGGATGTGAAAATGAACACAGCTAGCAGTCCAACAGGACAATGACCTGCACAGACCCAGTGTTTGTGTAGCTTCAGGCAAATACTTTAGACACCAAGTGTACTGGGAACTCTGACTCTCAACTCTGACCTTGTCTAAGGCTTGTCTTTGGCACATAAAAATGAGCAGTGCCCTTGTCATGGCGCTTCTGGGCCAGGAAGAGTTGAGTTGCTGTGGTAGGGCATTTCATCTGGATGCATTTGTCATCTCTGACCCTGACCCACAGCTACAACACAACGTTTTGCAAACTTTATCCTGGGTTTCTGCAAAATCTGATAAAATAGACACCTAAAAAAGGACAGTGCTAAAAAAAAAAAAAAAGACAGTGCTAAATGGAGATGAGTGTGGCGTTAGTTAAGTAGTGTAGGTATGGTTCAGTTATGAAGTATAGGTATAGTTAGTTAAGTAGGGTAGGTATAGATGGTTATGAAGTGTAGGTATAGTTAGTTATGAAGTGTAGGTATAGTTAGTTAAGTAGTGTAGGTATAGTCAGTTATGAAGTATAGGTATAGTTATTTATAAAGTATAGGTATAGTTAGTTATGAAAAATAGGTATAGTTAGTTAAGTAGGGTAGGTATAGTTAGTTATGAAGTATTGGTATAGTTAGTTAAGTAGTATAGGTATAGTTAGTTATGTAGTATAGGCATAGCTAGTTATAGAGTGTCAGCATAGTTAGTTATGAAGTGTAGGTATAGTTAGTTAAGTAGTGTAAGTATAGTCAGTTATGAAGTATAGGTATAGTCAGTTATGAAGTATAGTTACTTATGAAGTATAGGTATAGTTAGTTAAGTAGGGTAGGCATAGTAATATAGTTAGTTATGAAGTGTAGGTATAATCAGTTATAAAGTATAGGTATAGTTAGTTATGAAGTGTAGGTATTGTTAGTTATAAAGTATAGGTATAGTTAGTTATAAAGTATAGGTATAGTTCATTATGAAGTATAGGTATAGTTAGTTATGAAAAATAGGTATAGTTCGTTAAGCAGGGTAGGCATAGTTAGTTATGAAGTATAGGTATAGTTAGTTAAGTAGTATAGGTATAGTTAGTTATGTAGTATAGGCATAGTTATAGAGTGTCAGCATAGTTAGTTAAGTTGGGTAGGTATAGTTAGTTAAGTAGTATAGGTATAGTTAGTTATGTAGTATAGGCATAGTTATAGAGTGTCAGCATAGTTAGTTATGAAGTGTAGGTATAGTTAGTTAAGTAAGGTATGTATAGTTAGTTATGAAGTATAGGTATAGTTAGTTAAGTAGTATAGGTATAGTTAGTTATGTAGTATAGGCATAGCTAGTTATAGAGTGTCAGCATAGTTAGTTAAGTAGGGTAGGTATAGTTAGTTAAGTAGTATAGGCATGTTGGTCATCCTGCACTAGGCAACACGTCGGACAAACTTCCCTCCTCTCTGAGACCTAATAAATGGCACCTCGTTGTATAGTCTGATCGAGGAGAATATATTCCTAAAACTTAGCTAAATTAATGGTCATTATATATGTTGTCAGCCAGGGAGGAATGATAATTAATATTGGAGCTAAGTAAACATATTCATTAGACAGCCTGGCAGTAAAGGGAGCCACTGGGATTTATCAGGGAAATCAGTAGCTTCCAGGTCTAAACCCAGTTTTAGTTATTTTATAAAAGAGAAGGCACCACAGTGAGGTGGCCTTCGTTTGGGACGGAGTCAAATGCCTATGACACAGACGCAAGAAACAGCACATGAGGCCTTGTTAGGAGGGAACGGGGAGGGTGGGTACTGGCTCCTCCCTGTGGCCCCAGAGCGGGCTTTGCCCATCTCCAGCCAGGCCACGATTTGGGATTTGGTTCTAATCCACCTTGACGCTCCGGTTGTGCCATGAGACAAACGCTGGGGCTGAGAGAAGAAAGCTGAAGAAGCCTGGCTATGGAGTCAGACCCAATAAATCCAGATTAACCCACATACTTGTTATGTATAGGTAAGCTGGGCAAGCCACTTAGTATCTCTGAGCCTCAGTTTCTTCATCTGTAAAATGGGACTCACAGAATGTTCGGTGGAACATGTGTAGCCGGTGGGGTGTCATTGCTCCGTAAATATTAGTTCCCAAGTTTACCCCTCAATATTTATTAGGTCTCAGAAGGTCATCCGTAGCCTTGAAGCTAAAAACCCTTCTTTGCTCCATATAGAGATGAGACTTTAGCCAAGCAGTGCTTCTCTACACTTTTACATCATGGCACATAAAGAAGATGATCATACTTGTCTAGTACCCTGGGCTAAACAAATGATACTGCTTGCAGGCCACCCTCTGGGCTGAGGTCGAGGCATTGGTATATTTTAAAAGTGCCCCAGGGGATTCTAATGTGTTGCTGGGGCTGACACCCACTGAAGAAGTAAGGGAAGGTATTAAAAATGTATACAAGCCACTTTTATAGAAGTCAAATCATTCAGATACAACTAACATATATGGAACCCCTGTATCAGAGGTGACTGTTTTTATCTATTTAGTATTTTTTAACATTTTTTATTGTGGTGAACTAGACATAAGATTTACCCTTTTAACTATTTTATTTTATCTTATTTTATTTTTTTGGCCATGCTGTGAAGCCTGTGGGATCTTAGTTCCCTGACCAGGGATTGAATCCGGGCCCTCAGCAGTGAAAGCATGGAGTCCTAACCCCTGGACCACCAGGGAATTCCCTAAGTATTTTAAAGTGTACAATTCAGTGGCATCAAGAATATTCACAATGCTGTGCAACCATCACCCCTGCCCATTTCCAGAACTTTTATCATCCTAAACAGAAACTGTACCCATTGAACAATAACCCCTCATTCCTTTCTCCACCCAGACCCTGGCCGCCACCATTCCTCTCTCTGTCTCTGCAAATTTGACTACTCCAGTTACCTCACATAAGTGGGATCATACAATATTTGTCCTTTTGTGTCGGGCTTAGTTCAATTAACAGAGTGTCCTCAAGGTTCATCTATGTTGTAGCATGAGTCAGAATTGCTTCCCATTGCATTTGTGTACCACATTTTGTTTGTCATCCATCGGACATTTGAGTTATTTCCACATTTTGGCTATTATGAATAATGCTGCAGTGGACATTGGTAAAAGAACGTCTATTTAAGTTCCTGCTTTTAATTCTTTTGGGTATATGTCTAGGAGTGGAATTGCTGGATCATTCTGTGTTTAAATTTTGGGAGGACTGCCAAAAATGTTTTCTACAGAGGCTACATCATTTTACATTCCCATTAGCAATGCATGAGCGTTTTGATTTCACCACATCTTTCCACGTTTTTGATAATAGCCATCCTAATGGGTATGAAGTGGCATCTCACTGTGGTTTTGATTTGTATCTATTTAGTTCTATTGCTCACAATAATCCTGTGAGCTGGGCATTATCAATCCTGCCTTTAGAGATAAGGAAACTGATGAACCTGTCCAAGGTGACTCAGAAGTGGCGTGGCAGCACCAGGCTATGTAACTGTGTCCCCTGTAGGTACTTAATGGAAGTGTCTATTGAAAGCAAGTCTGTGGATAACCTTTCTTTCCTTTTTTTTTTTTTAAATTTATTTATTTTTGGCTGCCTTGGGTCTTTGTTCCTGCGCACGGATTTTCTCTTGTTGCGGTGAGCAGGGGGTACTCTTTGTTGCGGTGCACGGGCTTCTCATTGCCGTGGCTTCTCTGGCTGCAGAGCACGGGCTCTAGGCACACGGGCTTCAGTAGTTGCGGCACACGGGCTCAGTAGTTGTGGCTCGCAGGCTCTAGAGCACAGGCTTAGTAGTTGTGGCGCATGGGCTTAGTTGCTCCACAGCATGCGGGATCTTCCCGGACCAGGGCTCGAACCCGTGTACCCTGCACTGGCAGGCGGATCCTTAACCACTGTGCCACCAGGGAAGTCCTGTGGATAACGTTTCTAAAGGGAAAAATGCTTTTGTTAAGTAGACAATTCCCTTTCATCTTTTTCTAGGTCCAGATGGTCCCGATTTGCTAAAATTGAGGTCAGCTTACCCTGTACCACCAGGAACTTAAAATTTCTGCAGTCTTTCTTAAAATATGGTAGTGCTGTGTTCCCCTCAGAGAATCCTTTTATTTTTTCCCCCCACATGTCACATTTTGCTAGTATTACCCAGCACCACCACGACAGACCTTAAGAACAAGGACTTGCATCTCATGGCTGGACCTGAGAGGGCTCCTGTCTAATGAGGACTCCCCTTGCCCTGGGATTCATGCTTGACTGTCCCATCCCTGCAGAAGAGGAGGAGATAACAGTGCCCATCGTGACAACACTCCAGTGGTTAATTGTCCTCCCACTGTGAGGGTAGGGAGGGGAAGTCGGAGGGAAGGAGGCTGGGAGTCATAATTGCTCCTAAATAGAGAAGCTTAAGGGCATTGCTTTCCTACAATCTGCAGGGAGAAATGAACACACCATGGAGAAATTCTTTGTAGTTAAAAGCACCAGATCATAAAATACCTACCTACTTTGTATTTTCACATTTTGCAAAATATACAAATACAATGAAAGTTGTTTTGAAATCCATCAGCAGAAGACCATTTTGTAATGCAAGGTGATGGCTGTGGAAGACCCCGCCTTGCTTTGCGTGGGTGGTGGAAGAGAAGTTCCTCCTATTCCCAAGTTATGCTGATCTGAGTAGAGAGAGAGAAATTCCCCCTCCCCAGTCTGGCTGTACAATTGCTTGCTGGGCTGGAAAGGTGGGCTGGGTAGAATTCTGGGCTGTGTGATATGGAGTGAAGTCAGAGAGCTTCACAAATACAGGATGTTATTCATCCTTCATCCTGAGATTCCCAGGGGAGCCAATAAAGTCATTTTAAAAGTTTCCCTCTAGAGGCAGGAAGGCAGGCAGAGGTTGGTGGGAGAGCGGAAGCTGGGAGCAGACCTGGGTAGTTTAGAACCTTCTGCTTTCCTGGAGAGGTCATATCCTCTTTTCTCTCCTCACTTTAAAAAGCTCAGTTAGAAGAGTCAAGTCACTTCCCATTTAGGAAGACTGCCTCCATACTGCTATGTCTGCCTGGGTACCGCGGACATCCATTTCAATGAGGATTTACCTTAGAGTCACAGACTTTGAACTTGAAGGAGAAATAATTATACCTTAATATCTTAACCCTCATGGTCATTTTGCATAAAGGATGGTTTCAATACCTCACGTTTCAAATGAATTACAGGATATGAACACTTTCCCGTCCTCACCTCCCAACAGCATTTATCCAAAGCAAATATTTCTGTGATGCTCAAAACCTGATCGTCAGCTTGTTCCTCTTAATCCCTGGGACCAGAGATTTCTTGATTCTGCTTTCAGGACAGTTGGGGGTATCAGTGGTGGAGGTATACTGGAGGTCCCCATGGGCCCCTGCTGGCCAAGTTACTTTTTCTGACTCAGTTTCTATCATGTGATGCCACAGATTGGTAACTCTATTTGCCAGTCAGCTCGGGCATGGAACCAGCCATCATGACTCTACCAACCCATGTGGGAGGATTTGTAAGTTATTTTTATTAGCGCTGTCCAGTGCGATGGTTCTTTGGGCTATAATTGAAGTAAACAAGGCATGCTGTTGTTACATTACCTTTCTGATTCTCTCAAGGAGGAGGCAGACAGATGAAGGCAAAATAAATAGTTTGCTCAGGTCTCCTTAAATGCCTACAACAAGTTGACAGGGTTGGGAGGTGGGGTTGAGGGGAAGGGATAGAAGGGTGAGAGGGAGGTGCGATCTGCATTTCCTCATATTCCCAATTAACTCAGCCTAAAAGTATCACTCTTATTCAGTAGCAGTTAAAATAGGCTGTGATGAGAGCATGACAATTTCCAGCTAAACTAGAGGATAATTAGAAATGCCCTGTAGCAGGCAAGTCAGTGCTTCAATTTATTTGCTGTTTATTACCGAGTCCCTGCCCCTTGGGTGTAATGATTGTAAAACCGCGCCGGCAGCTTCCCCGGGTTTGATTTAGTGCAGTAAATGGTGCTCAGAGAGTAGATTAAGCTGGAATGTGATCAAACCTTATTTGCAATCCGATTATACAAACTGCTCCTTGCACTGACCAGATTGAAGTAATTTCCCTATAGAAACGTTACACTCACTTTGGTGTAAAAATGATTAACATTTCCTGACTGTAGGTCAGCCTTTCACTTCCACTGTAATCCTTTATCAGGCAATAAGCCCATCTTTCTCTTCGGTTTGTTGCGTTCACGTACTGTGTGGTATTTAACCAAGGCATAGCATCGCAGCCAGTTTTTTAAAAAATTATAAGTAACCGCTTAGGCTTGTGGTGATGAACGATTACAATAAAGAGACATTCCGGAAGAAGCAGATTAATAGCGTATTTTCTTCCAGTTTGATTGTTCAACATTACTGACATACATAATGATCTAATGGAGAACTCTTATGGACTCCAAAGAAATTTCCATATCCTCTTGGAAAGGGCTATTGAAGTCCTTAGAAGCAAGCAGTTCACGGGCAGGGCTTTAACCAAAGATGGGTGTGATTTTGAGGGACCAGCGTTCATTTCTGCGCCACCCTTCAGAGTGCATTTAAATCCCAATGACCACTAGTAATTCTCTCTTTTAAATAATCACCCACATAGGCTGTCTGGATTCCCAGTAGATTCTGCTCACCCTACTAATTCAGGACTTCTGGATGTGAAAACAGTTTTCATACAATTAGCCTCCGGTAATGAAATGCAACCAATTCCATGCTGAACACTGAAAGCCGACGCTCCTCACATATTTTTGTGACAATCAAAGAAAATATTTGAGTCTGAAATTCATTATCATAGCCTAACTCCAATACCCACAATGACATGTTTTGCTGTACAACATATTTAAGCTGATTTTCTTCAGACATTTTCGGTCTTAACCCTTTAAGAATCGTACACTCTATAAATACGTTTCCAAGCTTCAGCTGCATAATTGACAGCAGAGGTTAATTATCTTGGCGAGTATTTCTAAGTGATTTCAAAAGATGCAGACAGCATTAAACCGAAAGGGCCACATTTCGATAAATTCTTTGTCGAGCACTTTTGGGTGAAATGTAAGTGATTTATCAATTGCATCTGAAGTCTATGCAGATTGGAAGAGAGGACTGCTTTTTGCATCTTCTCCCTGCCCCCAAAGACTATTTCTCAAAATCAGGATGCTTCAGGGTAAAAAAAACCAATGTAATTTTTAACTGTGTTGCTAATATTCTTTGGAATTTACAGTCCACAGACTGTACAGGAAATGACATCACACACTTGGACTTAAAGCTTCCGAGGTTGTACATTCTTTTCTTTCCAGGAGTCAGGGAACATTTTGGAGGCAGAAGGTACAATACTGTGAGACTGCATCTAACCTTTCCCAAATGGCATACATGTGTGCTTACGTGTGCATGAGTATGTGTAGGTGTATATAATAGGTAGAGTTTATATTAACGATTAGAAGTCAGCAGATCGATAAGAAGAAAGGTCTTCTTGATTTACCATCTTTTATAGCAATGACTCATTAATGAATTAGAAATGAATTAATGTTTCAGAAATTAATTAATGGTTGAGAAATTAGGTCTACTAAAAGCCATCCTAAAATCTGTTCTTCGTTTCATTTGCTATAAAAATAACGCTACTGTAAAGCTCTCTGTCTATTTGCTTCTGAGAACACACAGGAAAGACACTGGGACACACCTGAGGAGCCACAGATTCTGAAGCAAATACACCTGCACGTCCAAACAGCAGCCCCCTTGGGTGAACAAAGCAGCCCGCTGTCTTCTCTAACAGTCCTTACTATAAATCAGGATTGTAATCCCAGGTCGCTATATAAACCTAGTTCTACGGCTAGATACACAGCAGAGTGGCAGAGTTGGGAGGTTATAGCAGTCTTGTGTGCACTGTCACAATAGAACTAGGGAGAAACAGGAAAGAGGAGGCCACCTTGATGAGCCAGTATCAGCAGACTGGTCTCTGATACCGTCTTCTAATTTAGTCCTGCCCTGAGCCAGGTGGGATGGGGCTGGAGCAGCCATCCTGCCTGAAACAAGGAAGCATCATTCACAGGTAGCCTGGGATAGAAATTAGCAGCTGTACAGAGAACAACCAAACACACGAGAGCCAGAGAGGGCGAAGGATGCCCAAGCTCAGACAGTAGACGGCACTTTCTCTCCTCCCCTATTCTTGTCTCATCAGGAATCTTCTCAGCAGCTTTCTTTCAATGACCAGTTTCTCTTTTCGTGACGTTCTTAGTACCTGTAACTTTTCCTAATGTGAAATTTGCAGAATAATAATTTGTAAAATCAGGCAAAGAAAATTATACATATCAAGGAGGATCTGGGGGACATGATTATTAACAACGTGTTTCAGAGGTACTCTGAAGAGATACAGTGTTTTCTGGACATTTATTCTTAAATTATCCCACCTTCAGGGAAAATGCAAGGTTGGGACACGATGTGAAATTTACCTCAAATGCGACAGCTCTGAAACTGTCTTACAAGTAATGCTTTGTTGGCACAAATAAAATATTTTTGCATTGAATATAAAAGGCAGAATCTGTTTCTACTTCTGTCCCATGTCCCAGAGGTCTTCCTGTTTCATGTTATGCAGTTTTACAAAGTGTGCTGACTGGCTAAGTTTGTAGTACCATGTATAAAATAAGTAGCATATGTATTACTTCCAATCTCTAAAGTCCTGTGTTCAAATAGCATAAAAAAATCACAGATTTGCGGAACATACATATCAATAGTGTTTAGTTTCTGATTTTTCATGCTGTCCAACTAAGAAAACAGATTGGGTGTCGCGATCCATTGAAGTGACTTCCGTATCGTTATTGGAAGGTGGTTTCCCAAAATGAAGCCTTTAAGAATAATGAGTGAATAGAAGAATTATTTTGATAACCCACAAAGTTGTGAGCCATCTTTTATGTTTTGTAAAATTAGAGCCTACCGTCTTTGCCTTCCAGTCGAACTCTGATATAATCAAAATAATATTCCAGTGATTCCTTCCTCTTCTCAAAATACAAGCCCTGTCAGCCTGCCCTTGAACTTGACAGCACAACGGTATACTCTGAGCACAAGTGTTCACAAGGTTCCCCACAAAGCTCCAGGAAGCACACAGAACGTACCCCTTGTTCAGCACCTTCAGACGCGTTAGCCCCGGGACTTCCGGCAGATGACCCTGGTTTCTCCCTGGTGGCCGCTGACACTAGAACAAGTAAAATTATTTTATGAAGTAGTTTTCAATCATGCAAGAAATGTAGTTTTTATTTCTAGTATCTGGAGAGCCCATGGTGCTGATTCACATAAAAGTAGGTAGCCTGGGTGTAAAAGAGAAAGTTGATTTTTCAGGAAAAAACCCCCAGAGGAACAGAGAGGGAACTTGCTCTCCTCTCTCTCTCTCTCAATCTCTGCCTCTCTTTCCCTACTCCTTCCTTCTTTCTCTCTTCTTCCCTCCCTCCCTATCTGGACCCATCTGGACACTTGTTAAGTCTGCTATACAAAACACAAAACTTTGTTGAAACAGCAGATGAAAGGAACAAAGAATGAGGAGGTCTAGTCAAATGATCTTAGTGTCCAAGTCTTAGGACGTGTAAAGAGAAGTAAAGGAAGAGCCCCACTGTGCTGTTTCTGCCTGGGTATTTATGCACACGGCGTGGAGCCCTTTGGCAGGAATCAGCAGTGTGCAGGAGCACAGCTGCTTATTAACCAGGACAGCGATTTGAACCCACGTTCTCTGACTCGCTCTGCACATTGCTTGGGATGATGGCTGTTCAGACCAGCGTGGTGGATGTTCTCTCTTTTCTTAAAATCAGTCCAGGCTGTGTTACACGCAACTTTGTATAATATGTTGTTAAATCTTGGCAAGGTGGGACCGCTGAAATTATGCTCATCTCTTTCAAGATGAACCGGTTTGGGCTTCCCTGGTGGTGCAGTGGTTGAGAGTCCGCCTGCCGATGCAGGGGACACGGGTTCCTGCCCCGGTCTGGGAAGATCCCACATGCCGCGGAGCGGCTGGGCCCGTGAGCCATGGCCGCTGAGCCTGCGCGTCCGGAGCCTGTGCTCCGCAACGGGAGAGCCCACAACAGTGAGAGGCCCGTGTACCGGAAAAAAAAAAAAAAAAAAAAAAAAGATGAACCGGTTTGCAGGGCAAAAATGGAGACACAGATGTAGAGAACAAATGTATGGACACCAAGGGGGGAAAGCGGCAGGGTGGTGGTGGTGGTGGTGGTATGAATTGGGAGATTGGGACTGACATATATACACTGATATGTATAAAATAGATAGCTAATAAGAACATGCTGTATAAAAATTAAATTAAAAATTCAAAAAAAGAATATACTGTACAACACAGGAAATATAGCCAATATTTTATAATAACTATAAGTGAAGTATAACTTTTAAAAACTGTTAATCACTACATTGTACACCTGTAACTTACATGGTATTGTATAGTTGATATAGTACATCAACTGTAGTTCAATAATAAAAAAAAACTAACCATCAAAAAAAAAAAAGATGGAAGGCTTTGCGTCAGTGACGTCACCCACCCTTCCTTTCCCGTTTAACCTGGACGTGTGATGCTTACTTTGAACTGGAGGTTTTCTTTTCCTTTGCCACCTTTCCGGTTTTCTGTCTGCACTGCCACAGGCTAACTACACCGTGGTAAGGATGTGTAGGTGGGCTTTGCTCTAATTCTGAGGCTGTTTTTGATACTTCTGCAGCCGTCACATTTTAATCCTACAGCAGAACCTAAGCGATGGCTCGGAATGACGGTACTGCTAAAGCTAACTCTTGTCCGAATGAAAATTCGGTGTCCCTTTGTGGTTTTGCTGCTTGCTGGAATGACACCACAACAATAATAGCTGCATCTGTGGTAGGTTTCTGCTCAGGTTTTTGAGATACTTTGGTCATTATTTTACCAGTGGGGAAACTGAGATGCTAAATGCCACAAATCCAGACATCATCCTGCTTTGTTCTGTTTGTTTAATGTACCCTCTTTAGTAACCAGGAAATTTCAGGACCTCCTGAAACTGTAATTAATGGGCTCGTTTGGCAAGCTGGGACAAAATTCAATTTTGGAAGCGAGGGGATAGGCATCAGATGATGCGGCAACTACAGCATTTGACTTAAAATGTAGGGGCTGAATTCCTCATAGGCACCGTGCCATCTGTTTTGGAATATGCTTTGCATACAGCTTTATGGGGGCATTTGTCAGGCAGAGGTACAAGAACGGCAAACTCTAAGCGTTTTATTTTAAATTAGATTGGTGCGATTTGATGCTAATGGGAGTGAAAGTCCGAGCCTCGGGACAGTCTGGCCTGCCACCCTCCTCCACTGGCATTTTGCATCTCTACATGCTCCCATCTCTGCGGGGCAGGGAGCAGGGAAGTTGCTGAGGTCAGGGTGCAGGTGGGGAAGGGTATCAGAGCAGCCCTGGGCTGACTCCAACGGCAGAAAAAGATGTTGTGGACAGTCCTTCCAGATGCAGCTGCAGTTGGGGGTGGACAGTCTAGTACTTGTCCTGCGTGCTAACTGCAGTGACAGCCGGCCAACTGCTGCCCAGCAACGCAGAGCTGCAGAAGGATGGAAAACGTCTCGCTTCACCAACATTTCCGCAAAGTGCTTACATAACTCCTTCCTGCCAGCGGCTTCCTCAGGACACAGCCCCTCGTCCCTGAAGTGCCCGGCCAAGAGTCACACGTGCCTCGGCTTGCAGGCGAGCATTTCTTCCACACCGACCCAAATCCTGCAGATCTGTCCAAATGTTACAGAAAGCAGAAAAGTCACTAAATATATATGGGTCCAACTTGACTCATTTCATGCAGTGAAAAAAGTTTAGAAAGGAATCTTTGGGTTTATCTAAGCTAGCACTCTTACTTTTTTTTTATTTTTTATTTTTTGCGGTATGCGGGCCTCTCGCTGTCGTGGCCTCTCCCGTTGCGGAGCACAGGCTCCGGACGCACAGGCTCAGCGGCCATGGCTCACGGGCCCAGCCGCTCCGCGGCACTTGGGATCTTCCCGGACCGGGGCAGGAACCCGTGTCCCCTGCATCGGCAGGCGGACTCTCAACAACTGCGCCACCAGGGAAGCCCAATTTTTTTTTTTTTTTTGCACTCTTATTTTTAAAAAGAGAAAACGGGACCCTAGTAACTGGGTCGGAAGGCACCATACTGGTGTGTGACACAAGCAGGTCTGGCAACCATATCTCCTGATCCTTGTGATTTGGTTATTGTTTTCCCAGTTTCCTAAGGAAAGCCTGGAAAATTAGCTTAAAGCCTGTTTCTCTGCCTCTAGACTCTGATCCTCCTGAAAACATCTCTCTCTTAATCCCGGGCACCTAGCACAGAGCCCACTACCCTCTGTTGTTAATTCAGAAATGATTCGCAGAGCTTCCCTAAACGCTGGACACTGTGTTATGTGCTGAATCCACGTCCTACTTCCTCCTTCTGGCCAGCACCAAGGCAGGAGAGGTCCCTGCCGAGCCCAAACTCTACAATAGCCATTCAATAAATAATTTTTGAACGAATGAATATGGATTACTTTTTTACCTGCCTGCAGCATTAGTAAAGTGTCATATTTCGGTATTGGCGGACACACTGGCAAACTAAAAACAAAGCAAGACTTGAAGTGGAAAATGTTTAAATCCATTGGTTTAATAGAGTCTGTCCTTAGTTGCTTTTGGGAATTGATGCTGATGTGCTACCAAAAGCTAAAATACATAACAGAAGACTGTTAAGCTGACTTTATTATTGTTTTGGAAAAATTTTAGCTGGCTTTTAAATGTTCATTTTTGAACTACGTTGTTTTCCAGCTAGTGTACATTCCTCTGTAATGATGTTGGCTGGGAGGGGAGGCAGTGGTAACTCAGAAGCTTGCTGACTGTCGGGGAAAGGCAGCCTGGGACTAAGAATAAAAGTAATTAAATGTGAGTGGACTGGAGAATTGGATGTCCTTACTTGCATTCGGTAATAGTTCTGAATTTAGTTCCATAGTTCCCGTCTGCTAATGGCTATGCCCAGGGCAAACGAGGTACCCAAATGGACCCGAGTGCTCAGGCCCAAAGTCCCTTGGTCTTCCATCGTGCAGTCTGTGTCTCTTCTCCACCAAGAGCAGGAACTGGATTGGCAGGTATCCAGCTTGATTGGCTGTGGTTGGAAATGGGGAACAGGGAGTGGTCACATTTGCATGTCGGTGTGATGAGATAAAGGTAAGTACAGGATTTGGGCCCAGTGCACTTTACATTGAGATGTGTGTCTTTTTTGGATGGGGGTGGGAACACAAAACAGGAATAGCAGAATCCTATAAACTAGCCAAGCACACAGCCCTGCTGCGCTCAACACATGAGCAGATTCCAATGGCTTCTAGTTAATTCACTTGTATTAAATATGAAGATGACAGAGTCTACCTTTTCATCAAAAGAATTTAAGATATATTTCAGGATTATTATTCATTTACTTGATGGACTTAAGATGGATATCTAGAATTGGCCCAAAGAAAATCATTAGGGAAAGGTTTGTCCTACAAAGCTTTCCCACTGGTGCCCCCAGGTAGCCAAGGACCTCTACACGTCCATCGTCGTGCCCGGTGGCAGCTAGCTAAGCTGAGATACTGATTGTCTGAATGGGGAAGGTGTTCTTCTCATCAACATAGAAATTCAACAAAGAAAATGTTTGCTTAGTTGATACCTTATTTAAGGTATCAACTAAACAAACATTTAAAATGTTAATGTTAGTGAAGATGTAGTAAAAAGAACACTCACTAAATATTTGCATGTCTAAAATTGGTTCAATTTTTTAAGAGAGCAAGCTGGAAATAATGCATATTTTTAAACATTTTAATAAAGCAAATGTTCATGCCTTTTACACTAGTTTGTCATTTAAGAATCTGTCCAAAGGGAATAATCAGAGATGGCCAAAGTTAATGGTCAAAAGTATTTATTGGAGCATAATTTTCAACAGTGAATAAATGGAGAATATAAGCCCATTTTAGAAGCCTCTGCCTTGTAGAGGAATGGAACTCCTTCAGAGGAGACAAGGGATGTTGATCAGTGCCATGATGATTAGGGATGCTTGTGAAAATGACATGTTTCCAGGTTTTTCCTTTACAGGATCTAATTCAGAATCTTCCTTCTTCCAACTCTAATCACTTTCGGTTTTAGTGAGGTTCCTTAAGATTTTAGAAAATAATGACATGCCGGGGTCACTTAAGATGATGGGCACTGATTGTCAGGGGAGGAAAGAAGCAAGGAAACAGATTAGGGGACCGGAGTGGTTCTAGAGTGACATCCTTGTGACCTAGCTTCTCTTTGTCTCTATGTCTACACAACTGTCTTTGGGATTACAAGAGATGGGGGTCACTGGGATCCTCTGGGTTCAGGTGAACAAGAGATACTGCAGCCAAGATGTGGTCTCCTCTTCTTCTCTCAGGCCTAACGGATGGAACTGCAGCCACACGTGCCAGAGTTGACTGTTTTCAGGCTTTTAGCAGCCTAACTGTGCGTGTTTATCAATAAAGAGATCTGTGACCCATTGTTTATCATCTTTATTCTGTTATTAAAAGTTAAGGCCATTAATATATGCTTTCTGGATCACTTTAACATAGGTTAACAAGTTTCATAAACTTTTCACTTGGAGGTTTTTCACCAATTAGTGTCATATTCTGACCCTAACATTCAGGTTCTACAAGTTCGTACAGAAAAGTGTACAAATCATGAGTGTACAGCTGGATGGATTTTACAAAGAGAAAACAACGATGCAACCATTGAATTAGAAAAATAGAACATTTACCAGAACCCTGGAGTCTGCCTCATGCCCCGTCTCAGTCATTATCCTCCAAAAGTAACCACTACTCTGACTTCTACGATCATAATAAATTAGGTTTGCATGTTTTTGAACTTAATGTAAATAAGTACATACAATATGTACTTTTTTTTTTTGGCTTATTTTACTTGGAATTACATTTGTAAGATTCATTCATATTGTGCTGCTTAGCTGTGTTTTATTTTCATTAGTTTATTATGCTAAAAATCACACAATAAAATTATCCATTTTTATTGTTAATGAATGTTTGGGTTATTTCCAATGTTAAGTTATTTAAAATTTTTGGAGTAGTGTTGCTATGAACATTTCGAACATTCTTTTGTTGCACACGTGTACACATTTCCATTGGGTATATTCCTAGGAGTGGAATTGCTGGGTCATATATTATACATACAACTAGCTTTAGTGGGTATGGTCTAACTGTTTTCCAAAGTAGTAAACCAATTTACAGGTCCCCCAGAAGTGCATGAGAGTTCCAGTTGCTCCACATCCATGCTCCATATTCAGAACTCTTGGTTTAAAAACAACTTGTCATTCTGGTGGGTATACATAGTATCACATTGTAGCTTTAATCTGTATTTCCCTGATGAGTAATGAGGTTGAGCACCTCATATGTTTATTTGCTACTTGGCTTTCCTTATTTTAGGAAGTCTTTTGTTCATTTTCTAGAAATTTAGGTTGTCTTTTTTTTTTTTCTTATTGATTTACAGAAGCTCCTTATATATCCTGGATATAAGTATTTGGTAAAATATATTAACAGGAAATATTTTCTCTTTACTCTCAAATGGTGTCTTCACATGAACAATAGTTCTTAATTTCAATGAGGTTCACATTATTAATATTTTCCTTTATGTTTCACTTAAGAAATCTATGCCTCTTCTGTGATCAAGATATTCTTCTATGTTATCTTCTAGCAGTTTTACTGTTTTAATTTTCCCATGTATATCTAAAATCAGATGGAATTAACTTATGTGTATGGTGTGAGGTAGCTGTCACGATTCCATTTTTTCACATAGATATTCAGTCGATTTGAATTCAGTTTATTTGCTTTGTGGCTTTTACTTCCAGACTTCTGTACTACTCAGCCACTCTCCCATGTCCATTTTGAACTCTTTTCTCTCTACCTTACATTTAAACTCCCTGCAGGAGGCTCTGCTTGTGCCTCTTAGTCACTGCCTCTGTATAAGGCCCATCACTGGGGCAGATTTTTGTTACCAGGTGGGCAGTCTTTCCATAACTGTGATAAATGAGACATAGTCATGTGAAATGTTAACATTAGAGGAAACTGGATGAGGACTGTGTGGGAATTCTCTGTACTACCTCTGCAACTTTTCTGTAAGTCTGAACTACGCTAAAATTAAAAGTCTGTTAAAAAAATTTTGCACCTCTCAAAGAAGTCAAAAGAACCAAGCCAGCATCCAGGTACAAGTTTGTCCTTCACTTCTGAGCTCGTTCCTCAGTGAAAACACTTGCAGTTGAAGTTGGATATACAACTATTTTAAAGGTTTGTTTTCCTCCCTAGTAAAGAATCCTCATTCACAAAAGCAACAGGTAAAAAATAAGTGTTTGACTCTCTCATGCAGCATTTGGAAAGTGATTATCAAGCCAGTCTATGGCACGGACTTGAACCACTGAACTCACCGACTCATTTGGGACAGCATTCCACTGCATTGCATAATCATCACTATGATATTCATTCAGCACCCATGATTAAGAAATGCTGTGGGGTTAATAATGGTAGCACAGAACAGACAAGGCTGGCTCCTTTCCATGGTCATCCTGTGTTAGAAGTTTATTTCAACTATGACCAGTAACTTCCTTATCAAAATATAATTCTATCCACGTAGTCCTGGTAATGTTCAGGGTCCTGACACTTCTGTTTTCTCCAACTGTTCGAGAGGATTTCATTCTGTAATTTAGTGTTTATTGAGCTCTTATACCGTGGTAGGCACTGGCCTGTATCTTGTGTCCAATCACATAGCATGCCAAGGATGTCCAAGATACAAGCTTTCTGAGGATGACCACATTGTAATGCTGTTTTGTTCCCTAAGTACCTAGAATGTAACACGTCTCAAAAAGAGTCTGTGGAAGGCATCCGTAATATAGGGATGGCTGCACCGTGCAGTGGGAGGAACCAAGGCTTTGGAGTTGTGTAGATCTGGATTTTAGTCCTAGCTCATACATCTCCTGGACCCTGGACAAGTTACTTAAACCCTCAGAATCTCAGATGTCTTATCTGGAAATGAGGGTCCTCATGTCTCCCCATTGTCTGGATTGTGGACTGGAGAGTGGATGTGATGTACCAGATACATCACAACCTTTCAGGAAGTGGTTTCTTAAGATTATTTCCTGATAGACCAAAAGCTGTGTTAAGAGTTTACACAGATGACTAAAACATAACTTTAAAACAATATTGTCTTCTTCAGGAGCTTCCAGTTTAGGTGGCAGAGACAGTCGGGCAGAAGAGTAATGACCATTCAGGGAATTCAGTGGAGAAGGTAACTAGCTCTGAGTGGCTTTTCCATCCCACCTTGAATTAAGTCACTGTCATTACAGAGGGCATAATGGAGGGGAAAATATAGTAATACATTATCATCTATTAATAATTAGATGGATACGGATTCAATTGTTTGTGCAAAGAGTTGCCACCATAGACTTGTGGCCCTGAGACAATGGGTCCAAGATGGCTCTTCAGTCTAAAGACATGTCTGAGCTAAGAGCTGTGTCCCAAAGAGGATGCTGCCCCTTGCTACTGGCTCTCAGGCATGGAAAGAGAGGAGGATGAGAGGAAGGGTGTGTGTGTGTGATATTCATTCTTCCATTCCTTCAACAAATATGTTTCAAGCTCCTTCTATGTGCCTGGCACTGAGTTAGACAATGAGCATTCATCCACAATCAATAGACGGCCAGACAATGGCTGTGCTTCCGTTAATAAATAGACAGTAAGAAGTGCTATGAAAACTGTCTAAGATAAACTGTGCTTGGTTTAAAGATTTTCTGATAGTTAACCCTCACTGTATAACTGAAAGGATACTGAGCAAATATGACTAAATATCTCCCAGTCATGAATCTGGAATGAATGAGTTTGGATAATGGCGTGCACTGAATAGATGGGTTAAACCCCCTGAATGAATGGGTGTTCCCGAAAGGCTGTGGAGTTTGATGGAAACCACAATGGACCTAGATTCTAAAAGGATATTTAACATGTTGCCCATTTGCCATAGTAGAGCCAGGTTTCCAAAGTTAAAGCACCAGGAGCGGCGGCATAAATCTTTCAGAGTACGTTCCCTCTTCTCAGCACTCTGTTCTTCTCTCCTGTGCCCTTTTTGCTCTGATCCACTATCACTTTTGCTTAAATTGCTTAAAAAAATGACCTAACTTTTACTTTTCCTTCAACTACAGAATGTGGTCCATCAGACTTCAACAGTTTCTAGAACAATTTCTTCTGTCTGTTCACTCAGTAAATGAACAGGCTGATCAGGTTCAACTATTCTATATCATACATCAGTGTTTAGGGCAACTAAACTCTGGGCAGAAATCTGAGATCATAATCAACACTTAAGTAAATAATGTTGCTATTTTTTAGTATGGAAAAACTATCAGTCTAGAAAAGTTAGTTCTGATAAATTATTAGTTAATAGTATGGGAAATCACCAAAATTTTTATTGCAGTAGTATTTTCACACACACACACACACACACACACACACACGAATGCAGAAGCAATGTGGTTTTTCTCAAATTGTCACTTGATGTATTACTTTGATCTTTTAGAATATTATCTGGCCTTCTATAGCAATTTTATGATACAGACTTTCTTAAACATTTAATAAGCCATAGTTAAGAGATTGGGGTATACACAACCAATTGTTAGAGGGAAAAGATCTGGTTTTCAGTCTTTAAGGAAATCTACCCTCAATTCCCACGTCATGATTATTAAGTCCCTTTATAACCACAAAATTCTATCATTTCTAATATGTGGTGATTTGCTAAATATTAAGTTGAGTTAAATAGAATAAAATCAAGCAGAGTTCTTCAAACAAAGCTGTAGGAAAGAAAAGAAAATTATATTGCTATAAATCAATTTTAAAAGTCTGATAACAATATCAGAAGATTTACTTATGATTCTTACATATTTTTCTTAAATATATTGTTATATTTTGTATTAATATGGCTAAAATTGCATAGAACTATTTAGTAGAGCCATATTACATTTGTCAATAATTATTTTAAACTATTAATTTGCCATGATGCAACACAAACTATTTAAGAGGTATACAGAAATTTATTTAACAAGAAGAAACTTCAGGAAAGGAGAATGTGCACATAAAAACCAAGATCAGGGCTTCCCTGGTGGCGCAGTGGTTGAGAGTCCGCCTGCCGATGCAGGGGACACGGGTTCGTGCCCCAGTCCGGGACGATCCCACGTGCCGCGGAGCGGCTGGGCTCGTGAGTCATGGCCGCTGAGCCTGCGGGTCCAGAGCCTGTGCTCCACAGCGGGAGAGGCCACAACAGTGAGAGGCCCGTGCACAGGAAAAAAAAAAAAAAAAACCACCAAGATCAGTTGTTTTCCCATCACATAACTTTTCACTGGTTTCAGTTCAAATGCCTAATGTTATTATGAGTCACCAAAGCAAATATTGTTTTATTGCAATATCTACATAATAACACTCAATTATCTTCATTCCAATTGCTTTTATTTTTTTTGAATTTTATTTATTTTTTTTACAGCAGGTTCTTATTAGTTATCCATTTTATACATATTAGTGTATATATGTCAATCCCAATCTTCCAATTCATCATACCACAATCCCCCCTCCCCACCACTTTCCCCCCTTGGTGTCCATACGTTTGTTCTCTACATCTGTGTCTCTATTTCCAATTGCTTTTAAATTGTTGGTTTTCCTCCAATATTTTCTAGTCTATTTTGGTCTTAACTTTTAAAATAATCATAAATTGTAAAATTTCTCTAGGAAATATATAAAGCAAAGGTTTACATTTTAAAAATAAGTGAGATGGATAAAAATGTATTAATTTCTTGATTCTTATAGACAGTTTTTTTTTAAAGCCCATTCAAACTTGGTAATCCAATGATATTGCTAGAAGTGTGTAGCTATAATATGTGCGTCCGCCTACGTTTGTAAGTATGTATAAAGCAAGACTCATCAGATATTTCTTGTAAGTAAATTCACAATGCCTTGTGTCAACCAGTAATTTTTCTTTCAAAGAAGTCCAAGTCTCAACAGATCTTGTGAAAATCAGTGTTGCCACATTCAAAGAGCCCTTCTCAGAAGAAAATGGCTAACTCTTCTGTATCTCTGAGAGCCATAAAATAGGAAAAAGATGCACTTGGGATTTAGATTTTAAGCACTAGAAAAAGAATTTCTTGAGAGTTCCAGGAGTGCATTAACTAATGTCTACTTATTTTAATGTAATAAAGAGTCACTCTAGGATAAAACACCAAACAGTAATTTTGTTGTGCATTTGTATGTGTTTGAGGGGAAGGAATTTGGGACCTGGTGGGGAGTAGGGGAGGGTATGCATGGCAGGATATATGGGAAGAAGGTTCTGGAGCATGTGCTCCTGATGTCAAGAGGTACGTTTCTTACTTTGATAACTACAAATGTTTCTCCATTGCTTTCCTTCCTCAGTGAATTTCAGGGGTGCTTGGTAGAGCCATTGAGAAGCCAGGCCTACATTGGAGGCTCCTCCCTAGCAGGCTGGGGAGTGGGCAACCAGGACAGCTAGGCTGGGGGCCCCCACCTTGTTGCTACACCCTGTCCGATCCCTGGGGTTCAGTCGGCAGAAGCTGCTGGAGGATGAGGGTTCTGCTTCTCCTGGGCCAGACCTTGCATAGTATCCAGGAGTAGGGGAGTACATTTAGCCTGTTCCCTTCTTGTAGGTTCCAAACATACGTGAATAACCACACTTCAAAAGTCCCATCTGAAAAAGGAGGCTGGGTTCTCCTCCGTTTCTGCTTCAGCTAATTGCAGTCTGCCCTGCTCCCCTGGTCCTGCCAACTTCACGGTTTTTCCAGAGTCCTTGTTCACAGCTCTGTTTTATAGGAACACACTTGCTTACAGATCTGTTTCTCTGCATTACTGTGAGACCCTTGAGGACAGAGATGGGTCTTATTGTAATAGACAGCTTAGGAGATGTTATGTGTGTGTGCGTCTATACATGTGTGTATATGTGTTTATATATATATTCATACATGTGTGTATCCACACATATAAACACACATATATACACATATATCAAATGAAGTCACTGAGGCTCTGTAAACGTCAATTTTTCTTATCTGGGTTGATGATGATGATTAAATAATGTTAATATATATTTATGACTTCCTTATGAACCAGTCACTAGAGTAGGTATTGTATAAATATTACCTCCTATACCCCAACTTTGTTATGTAGAGAACTGTTACTCCTGTTTAGAGATGAGCAGACTGAGGCTAGTGGAGGTTAGGGAATCTCCTCAAGGTCACACACATGGGACGTAGCAGAGCCAAGATCCACAGAGGGAATGGTCACAGCCAGGTGGGAGCCTCCCCCCCACACCCTGTCTGTGATTTCACATCTTCCCCGCAGTGGCCTCCATTTCCAACGCTGTAACTGTCTCACTTGATCATCAGATTGATGACTTCCTCTGAGGGTGTTAGAAAGCGAGATGCAAACTCCCAGGCCTCCTCTAGAAGGGATTTCAGGGGGGATGCCAGTGAGGGGAGGCCAGACTCTGGGCTCAGCCTCCCTCACCCCTGTGGACCTTCTCCGACCAGCAGCATCTTTGCATGGACACATATGTGTGTGCATCTGTCTCTTGCCTTGTTTCCAAAGGGACCCGAGGCCATTTAGGGAGATTGCAAAAATATAACCACATAAAAGAAAATGTATTTAGACGAGAAATTAAAAGTTAGGAGTTAGGAAGGAAGGAGGCTAATATAAAAACACTTACTTTCAAATTCTGTGTACTTGATAATGTGGACTCTCAATGTGGCTCTCATCTTTCCTTAAGTCCCAGAGTGAAGTGGGAACCCTGACCAGTGACATGGTTCACAGCATCCGTAGTAAACTATTTCTGATACTAAGACTGGGGGGAAAAAATTCTGCCTAGGAAAATTAGCTTCTGTGCAGTGTAATGGTCAATATCCTCACCGATATCCTCACAATAGGCAGGATGAGTCTCATCAGGACCTTTCTTTTATTCAGCGATTAAACAAAAGGCCATTTTCTACCCCTTCCTGTTCTACCAAGCAAATGCCTACTGCCAGCACCAAGACTCCTGTTGAAAGAAACAAATTGAATCTGCTCTAACACCCAAAAAACTATCAACTGGGCCTCACGTTTCTGCTGCTTATAGCCTGATCCTGCACATGAACTTACCCTGACACCTGGACCGCTAAGCCTGTGGGCTTCCCCATCCCTCCCACCAACAGGGGCTGTACAAGGCTTTCAACCCTGAAATATGCCCTCCCTTTCCAGTGGTGGTCTTGTAATGGGGGTGGGTCTCCATTTAGAGAAGAGCCCTCCCCTCCCTGATTCTGTCTTCTCGTCGGCCTGAGGATCACCACAAGAGAGTTGGGAACAAAGCAGTCTAATGGCATAAGGCACCAGCATCCCTGCAAACAAGTCTGCAAGACCTCAATTTATTTTGTTTTCCTATCTTCAGAACGATAGGCTATCCTGGTCTGCTGTGTGTTCTGTTGGAATGTGGCTTATAGTTTGGTTACACCATCTCCTCTTCCTAAATTCATTTTCACCCCAGCTTTTGAATGGTGTGCAGTGGGCTTAGAATTGGACGACTGGGGTTCAAAGACTGATACTGTTACTTCCTTTGTCCCTCTGTGGAATATGGTGGTCTTAACTCCTTGCTCCTGGATTTAATACTCACAGGTATTGAATGATGCAGTGTGGGTAGAAACAACCAGCACAGTCCCTGGCACAGAGCAGGCGCTCAATACATGTTTTTGAAAGAACTCAGAGTGGGAGCTCAATCCATGTTTTTGAACTTGGAGAATGCATATTTCTTATCTCATCCCTACACAGTTGAAAGCATCCAATGTAGTGTAAGCACAGGATTGATGCTGTTTCATTGGGATATTTCCCAGCAAGTTCAGGCTACTGATACACCTGATGAGAGCTCTAGGGACAAAGGGCAAAGGCCATGAAAATCATTTGTCATAAAATAGTATTTGAGAATAGAATCTGAGTGCACCTACCCTTTTTGGTGCCCTGATTTTCAAAGCCTAACTATATTGAATTGTGATGTCAAGAGGAAGAGCAGTTTCACAATTAAAATTACCGTTCAAGTTGCTCCTATTAAGTTATTAAATTTTATATTTTAAAATTATAGAATAAATATAGACTTGAGACTACCTAAACCACAGCACTGCACTTCAAAGGCAAATCTATGGGAAAAACCATACTGAGGATTATTGTTATTAGTTTTATATACCCCAAATTTTATAAACATTTTAATAATATAACTTACAAGCTGAAACCAAACAACAAAACACATTATAAAAACAGTGCCTCCCCACTCCAACTTCATCCCCCAGAGACCTGTATAACATCATGTACGTGGAAGGATAAGTTTCACTTTAAAAATAAGTGTAAATTACTAATTCCTAAGAGTTGATATTTTTCACTTACCTTAAAAATTACAAGTAAATTGAGATTTTATTTTCTTGGGTGGAAACTGGCTCAACTTTTAACCTTTGAGAACATCACACTTTAATATAATAAATGCAAACTAGGTTAAACCTGAAGTGTTTTATTCTTTTATTAGAATCTTTGTTAACTCAAAAATATAGAGCTGCTGTTACCTTTTCATTAAAGCAAGTATTTTTAAAATACTATTTTAAAAGTTACGTATATTCTTTAAAAGATTTTTTGATTGAAGTATAGTTGATTTACAATGTTGTGTTAATTTCTTTTTCTTAAATTTTTATTCATTTATGTACTTTTGGTTGCATTGGGTCTTCGTTGGGTTGTGCAGGCTTCTCACTGCAGTGGCTTCTCTTGCTGCGGAGCACGGGCTCTAGGCTTGAGGGTTTTAGTAGTTGTGGCTCTCGGGCTCTAGAGCACAGGCTCAGTTGTAGCACACGGGCTTAGTTGCTCCCTGGCATGTGGGATCTTCCCGGACCAGGGCTCGAACCCATGTCCCCCGCATTGGCAAGCGGATTCTTAACCACTGCGCCACCCAGAAAGCCCTGTTGTGTTAATTTCTGCTGTACAGTAAAAGTTACATATATTCTTTATAGAAGATTCGGAAAATGTGGGGAAGTAGAATTTTCCAAAAATTAACTCATAAACTCGGGTGATGACAGGTGCTCAGATTTTGGGTGTATTCTTTTAAAATATAATAGTTTGCCAAAATTCGTAAGTTTATTTCGGCTTTTCCATGAACATCTTTGGCTTGGATGTGCAAGTACCTGTCTGCCACCATTATTTTTTAATGTTTTGTTTATTTGTCTTTTTAAGTACATCAGTGCTTCTCTTGGCTAATTTTATTTTCCAAACTTCAAATAGCACTGGATTTATTTTCATGTTCTTTACCAAACTACCATTTCTTTCATTAGTTGATGCTTTATTGGTATCTCTTACTACTCATCTGAATCTTTCAGCATTTCACAAAAGTATGACATATACCATATAACTTTAGTTGCCGTGTAAGCCTGCTAATGGTGATAGACTACTTGTGAACACTTAATGAACACTCCCCATCCTGCATTATTGCAATGTCATTTAATCTTCCCATTGCGGGGTGGGTATAACACTGTTATCCCAATATTGCCGATGGGAAAACTGAAGCTCTGGGAAATTAACTAACCCATGTGTTTCTGGGTATATTCTGAAGGTAGACACAGCAGGACTTCTTAAAGGATTTGACGTGGGATGTGAAAAAAAGGGAAAATCAGGATGACTCCGGATTTGGGGCTTGAGCAACTGGAAGAATGGAGTTGCTGTCTTTTGAGTGAATGGCTGAATAGGATCAAAATAGGAGGATGTCCAATTGGAGACATACTTGAAAAGCCTTAAAAACTGAAGGAGACAATAGTCGCTCTGTGGGTGAATTGAATTAATAGAGTCTAAACATCTTGTTCTGAGTGATTTAGAGACATGAATAAGACAGGGTGAATGGTGCAACAAAAGTCCTCATCATTCTAAACAAACCCTGCACATTGTTGGAAGTTGTGTACAGGAAATACTGCAAAGTAGCCAGTAGTGTTTCCTTTAATTTAAAGGATAAGATTGGTATTTAGTCTATGCACTAAGATCCTATCACAGTTGCTAACACTTAGTAATATCCTTCACTGTGATTTAGAGAGATACAAATGATTGACAACTGCAATGATTCTATGGGAAGCCTCCATTCCTTTAGAGAAAAATAATGTATTTGCTTTTATTGCTAAAATAAAGAGAAAATAAAGAACTAGCAAGCCCCCTAGATCCCAAGATGCCTGATTTTTCCCAAGGAGGTAGGCTCCAACTCTGTGCTCATCTGTGTAAACCTAACTAACCCAGTTGTCAGAGCCAACTGATTAATCCAGTGCTTTGTACTTGATACCCTACGTTCTCCCTTCCGTTTCTGTGTAATCATATTTCTTTAATGTTTTACGTTGCATGATTTTACCTTGTAAATAGTTCTATGATAAACGCTGTAATTAATTTAGTAGCACTTTGACTACATTGTATTTAAGGGTGTGCCTTCTTGTACGTATTGGAGCCCTGCCAAGGAGCCTCTGTGCAGAGGTAAACCTGTCAGATCCCCCCTAGCTATTGACTAAGGGATGGGACAGTGAGGAAGGAGTTAGAATACAACTCAGAATGCTTATCACTGATCTCGTGTTTCTCTCCAAGATATACCACCAACAGGCTTCCAGGCTATGAAAGACAAACCAAGGGGTCCTGGCAGGGCAAGACGCATGTTGCCATGTTCTCGTTGGACACCCAAAGAAGGGGCCCAGTGGAAAGTCTGAGGCCAGGACATCCTCTCTGCCCTTCAAGCTGTGGGAAAGGGGGTCTCCAGTTCTGTCATGGTGTTCAGGGTCCCTGGGATAAGTAATTTCCACCTCCATCCCTGGTAGGAGGGGTCTGTGATGCTGCTGGGGAAATGGGGGCTGCAGAGGAGTTGAGTTGATTTTAGTACTGCTCTCTTAAAAACTTCATTGCAAAGCTGCAGAGGTTCACAGATATCAGGCTGGTAGAGCAGTTTTCCCTTTGGGGCATGTTCTAGAAGGAACTGCTGGGAGGAAATCCTCATGAATGTCCAAATTCAATAGACCTGCCAGCCATTACTCAAGCTTATCTCTCACAGCAGTCAGCCCATCATTACCTCTGAATCTGCCCCTTGATAAAATCTGTTTGGTTGGTGATAGGTTTTCACCTAAGGTGATATTCTGATTTAAACACACATCTTCCTGTAAATCACCGTATCTTCATTTTTATGGTTTCCATGGTGCCCTATTTACAATCTAAACTTTGAAATAAATTCACACACTTAAGAATGGATTGTCTAGCATATGAAATCTATTTGTCATAAACGCCACTCATGGAGGAGGTGAGGCAGTCCCTATGGCTTCGTTTGATCAAAACTGGAAAATAAGTCTTCCGGGGTCAGTCTATGCATTTGGAGGCCTTAAACATTTAAGATTTAACTTTGGTAATCTTGTGGCTGTGATAGGAGAGGTGGTGTGGGCTTCTGCATGAGAACCGGTTAGAGACTTTGAAACTGAAGTCTATCTATGACTCATCCATTCATCCATTCATTCGTATATAGAGTTATTCATTCAACAAATATTTATTCAATGTCCTCGGTCCCAGCACCAGGGAAATTAGTAGACCTACCACCCCGGCCCTCAGGGGACTTCCACTGACTGTAGTAAAGTGGAGGGTCATGTGATCTCATCAATTTTGACAGCTATGAAATAGAAATAATATTTATTTTCTAGCAAGGAAGAAACATTTTAAAGTGAAAAAGTGTGTAAAAATGTGTTTTTGCTTCCTGCAGCTACTCTTTTCTGAACTCTCCAATCTTTTCTGGCCTACGGTAGGTCCTGATATCTGTGGAAGTTATATGGTCATTAAACTAAATCAGTCAAAGTCATGGCTTCGGTTACAAAATGGTATTAATAAAAACATTTCCATATGATTATTAAAACAAGACCCATAAAAGCTAACCCTCTGGCATTCAATTTTACTCATACACATCACAGCTTGAAATAAATTGTTAAAAGTTAACAGTGTTGAAAAATTAGTACTGTTGCACTTTAAACATAACTCTTTAAAAATCTTGCACCAAAATGTCCTTGGGTGATAGCACCCGAAAAGAATAGTGTATACCTACAGGGCCTTTAAAGGACATAATAATGCAATAAGTTACATTGGCAAAACTAATCAATTAAAGTTGTAAAGCATGCCTACAGGAAGTGGGACACAGCATCCTCTGAGAACAGTTCTGTACAAAAATAGACACAGTTAGTGGTGAAGTCGAAGTTCACAGTCCCCACACCAGAGTTGTGGATAGACTGCCTACGACTTTCTGATTAGTGCACTGAGGCTCTTTACAGTTGAAAAGGGTCTGTTCCTCTCCTAAACCAACTGAAATATGGGGGAGGGTGATATTTAAAATTGTAATAAAATATTTTACTACGAAGCTAGTAATTGCTATTGTAAAAACATAATCTAGGCGAGCAAAAAATGAAAAAAAAATGTTAAACTTTTCCACCCCTTCCACAAATATCCCTCTTTCCAACTCACCAGAATAACTAGTGTTAGCGGTTTATGTCTTTCCAGAACTTATTCAATGCAAGAAAAATATAATGAAAATTAAAATATCCAAGGGTATAAAAGAAAAAGAAAAACCTTCCGCCCCCTTTGTAGTTTAGCCCCATTTGCCAAACGTAACCACTTTTAACCACTTGTCTCTTTTATCTTTTTCTAGTGATTACCTCCACACGTCTGCTTATGTTGCTTATACCTGTCTTTCTTGACTTGTCAACTTTAAGCTGTATCGAACGACAGATCTAAAAGCTCACCTGAATTACTCTCTCTTCTCTGTCTCCACCCCACCCCCAATCTCACATGTTTATTTTCAGTTCTACTAATTAATTTTATCAATTAGAATAACATAACTAATCCTCTATATGGGGGGATCCACTAGCTTTAGACTGTGTGTCCTGACCTCCTACCATGGGATTTGAGGAAATGAGAACACTACCTGTCCTTCCACCTTTCTGCCTCTGCCTACAACATCCATGACTTTTATATTCTGTTCTTTAACTATAATTAAGTCTGGGCTTTTCTATAATTTTATTTAAAAAATTCAAAACCGGGCTTCCCTGGTGGCTCAGTGGTTGAGAGTCCGCCTGCCGATGCAGGGGACGCGGGTTCGTGCCCCGGTCCGGGAAGGTCCCACATGCCGCGGAGCGGCTGGGCCAGTGAGCCATGGCTGCTGAGCCTGCGCATCCGGAGCCTGTGCTCCGCAACGGGAGAGGCTGCAGCGGTGAGAGGCCCACGTACTGCAAAAAAAAAAAAAAAAAAAAAAAAAAAGTTCAAAACTGACAACCAACATTATCATCTACCCTTTTATTGAACTTTAAAATTCTAGTCATCATACTTTATGATTCTTCCTTGTCTTTTGGGTTCTTCTTTTTCATAGCAGCCTAATATATTTTTAAAAATAGATGCCATATCTTTTCAAAGCTCTAGATAGAATTTCTTTTTTTTTTTTTTTTTGTGGTACGTGGGCCTCTCACTGTTGTGGCCTCTCCCGTTGCGGAGCACAGGCTCCGGACGCGCAGGCTCAGCGGCCATGGCTCACGGGCCCAGCCGCTCGGCGGCATGTGGGAATCTTCCCGGACCCGGACACGAACCCGTGTTCCCTGTATCGGCAGGCGGACTCTCAACCACTGCACCACCAGGGAAGACCTCTATCTCCCCATCTTTACTCACTCCTGTTCTCCTTTGCCACCCCTGTGCTTGGAGCCTCTCTGGCTCACCCAGGAGGAATGTCTCCTATAGCCCACTGCTCCTTCAGGAACCGGGCTGCACTCCAGGACGTCACTCAATATGTCCTTCTGCTTCCCGTCTTCCAGAGATTCATCGCTCTTTCTGGTCTGCTGATGTTTCTTCTTCCCCTTTCTCTCAAGTTCAGTTATTCCCTTTTGTTTTTCTTTGTTGTCATCACAATG